>NC_141622.1:9035148-9775148 GCF_047967505.1 Dipteris shenzhenensis | reverse complement strand
TAACAATATAGCATCCATATATCTAAATGGGTGTTCAAATTTGGATAGTCTCCCCCAATCCTTTTCATCTACAATTTCTTAATGAAGCTAAGCTCAAACCAATGTAAATACAAATTACACCATAGGGTGGAGTAGGAAAATCCCATGGGTATGCCTGATATCTATTTATATACTTGTTCTGCCAATCTCAAATCCATGTTTTCCAAGAGCCACATATTGATCATAACACACTCATCTTCAACCAAGATAACATAGTTTTGCTTCGTCTATCACTCCATCATGATTTTTTCCTATTCCAGTTTAGGTTAAGATATCTCTTTCTCTTTCCTCCATAAGCCATGCTGATGACTTCTAATATAACTTTTTTCAACCCATTTTTCTCATCGAAAGGGATATTCTCATAACATTTTCCTATGTCCACACTAAAGACTGAATAGGTCCTTTGTGGTAAATTCAATTTCACCTCATATATGGAACTGACTATCCAAAATGCACTCACATTAATGTTGGCATCCAATTTGATTTGCTCTTGGAGATCCCTAGATGATTTCATGATGGGATCCAAGCACGCTTGTAATGCAAAAGTAATTAATGATGCCAATTCCAAGAATATACAAAGGTGTACATTAGTAATCCATCCGAAAGTGTTTTTGTGAGCTTTCATAGTAGCCACCATTAGATATGGCAAAGTATGAGAATCCAGAGTAATATTTAAGTTAAAGTTTTTAATATCTTTGACCAGTCGGCCTAAGATATATGGGTTATCCACTCCCGTGACGTCCCTGCTCGATACCCTTAATACTGCTTGGTCATAAATGAACTTCTTACAAATATATGCTGGAGTCAAAGCTCTCGTAGTGGCATGCCCAATCGTCCTCACTCCTCTATATGCAAGTGTGTTGCTCAATGTACAATGTTCGTATCTGCTATACCCACCCAATGCAACACGGGCAAACTAATAGCTTTCATCACATCCGTAGTATACGACTAGGGACTCTAAAAAACTCCAAATCATTTCAAAAATCCAAGGCAACTAGTATATCAAGGTGGCGTGCAAACTTGTGGGAGGTCCTTTGCTTCTTACAAGTACTCGATGCAGTTACTTCATGATTCTTGGGGCCACAACTAATTCCCTGAGTCTTTTCCACTGTTCTCAGTTCAGTCTCATGTGCTTTTTCCTATACACGACGTTCAGTCATGTTGAGACTAGTGGATTCTCCCTACTCAATTCTCATTTCTCCTTGGATGCCAAAAATCTCGGGGGCTAGGGGAGACGCTCCCTCCAAGGGGGTCCTTTGGGATGCCTTAGTCTTAATAGTTGGCTGCTACTCCAGTTAGTGAAAATCTTTGACTGTGATCTCGAGTTTGATTGTAGAGTGTCCCTACACCCAACGGTAACATGGGCTAGGTCCATCAATTGAAGTAATAATCAAGTTCGAACCTTCATTCGCACATACTCCTTTCATATCCTCTCTCTAGGTCCCTTGTAAAATCTCGATATTTAGGGGTATCCCTATGTCTTCATTGAATAACCATGGTATAATCGATGAATTCTGGTGACTCCAAGGTATACTTCACTGAATATTCAGTGGTCTACTTCATGGGTCCACTTTTGAAAACTACATTCATCCCTATAAGGATATAATATACCATGTACTCATAATACACTTCCATACCCATGGTGGTCTAATTTGTAGTCATGTCCAACCTTTCTTTCAATTACTATCTATATCCAATAAAACTATTGCAATATACCTTCCTAATACACATCACATATATATCTGATTCACTTAATTCGAATAAATATATTAGGGTCAAAAGTAAAAATCTCCTTCGTATATAAATGTTTGTCATCTCCCCTTCTATTAATCCAAAATACGGGTCTGTAGGAGTACATGCTAAATGTCGGATTTCTCCTTTTATTCCAAAACTCAAAATCCCTTTGTTTTTATTTGTACTAATATGTGGGTCCTTACTGCTTTTGATCATAGTGTCCCATAATCATGGTATAGTCCTTCTCCCATGGTGGCTCCACCCATACTATTGAGGGCACTTTCATTCACTAAAATGACTAGAAGCAATGAGCTAATGGCCTGTCAATATTCTCTTTTCTACCACCTCTAATTATCTATAATACTACTATGGCAAGATAATTTCGTATCATGCTTCTCATAGAATATCAGTCATCATGGTTCAAATAGGTATATTCTGGTCAAGTATGAAAATATACTTGGCAATGTATAAATGCAATCCATCTTCCATTATTTTTGGTCCCTACATATCAAATGGCACCTACTATACCTGCCTGCTTTAATCATATGTCAAGATGTTCCCATCCACATAAAATGGAAAATGTGATACTACTTATCCAATCATTGCCATAATGCATTAAGTTAAGAGAAGCCCCCACAAAGATTGAGGTGCTACTTAATATCTCCTCCCGATGGGAGGGTCTGTGTGTGTGTGTGCATGCACGTGCATGTGCGTGTGCGTGTGCGTGTGCGTGTGCGTGTGCATGTGCGTGTGCATGTGCATGTGCATGTGCGTGTGCGTGTGCGTGTGCGTGCATGTTGTGATGCCAAAAATTGATATTTTTAACTTGGCATTGATATTGTTTTTCTCTATGTTTGATAAGAGTTTGAGTATCAAGTGATAGCCTAGCAGCTCTCACTTATTTCTATTTTCTATGATATTGTATGGGATTGAGAGGATGAGTGGAATGGCTCATTGTAAATACCATAGGTATGAATTATAAATACCTTGGTATGGGGTGAGAGTTATTTGTGTATGGGATATTATGAGTTTTTTAGAAAATAGGAAGAGTGAGTCATATAAAGAGGTGGGCTCATGTCCATGTGTTCCAATAATATAAGAGAGGCCACATGCCAAGTGTGTGGAAGGCATGTGGAGGAGTGCGAAGTCAAGAGGAATCCTTCTAGAACTCCTATGTGGAATAAGGAGGATGTAGACATGTGGAAAAGAGAGGGTCCCTATGGGCTCCATGTGAGGAGACTCTTGACTTTCTCAATATAAAGAGGTGGGCTCATGTCCATGTGTTCCAATAATATAAGAGAGGCCACATGCCAAGCGTGTGGAAGGCATGTGGAGGAGTGTGAAGTCAAGAGGAATCCTTCTAGAACTCCTATGTGGAATAAGGAGGATGTAGACATGTGGAAAAGAGAGGGTCCCTATGGGCTCCATGTGAGGAGACTCTTGACTTTCTCAATATTTTAAGAGTCTTGAGCATCTTTTGATGGGACACATGGCAAGAGTAGCCAAAAAGGACATGGATGGTGACATACGTGCTTATGTGATTGATGGGGAAAGGAATCTACAGGCAGTAATTGTAAATGGGTGAAGGAGGGTAACAAAATCTCTATAAAAGGAGCCCTTCTCTCCCTTGTTCATCAATCTCTTCCACCATTAGGCCTCATGTTGCTGTAGCTCTAGTCTCCCCAAGCCTCTTCCATGAGCCTTATCTCCCTCTTGTAGATATTCTCTTATGTAGACTCTTGAGTCCTTCTCTCTCTAGTTTATTCTCTCTCTATGAGTAGTCTTGGAGCTTACGCTCCCTCTTGTATGTATGAAACCTCTTCTTCTCCCTTGTGTTTGTAGTGTTGAAGTGGATTCTCACTCTATTTGTAATGAAGGTCACTTCAGGTTCTCTCTCTCTTGAGTGTCTCTTCTCTTTTCTTTCTTTCAAAGCCTTAAAAGTTCTTTCTATTCGGCTGTTCACTGTACACACATGGTCCCTTTGTTTCCCGAGCCACCATGCAAACTTTTTTCCCTCTTCTAGGCAAAATCTATGAGGTATGGATCGTTGATGAAGGTGGAGTCTTGAGGGAGCATCCTGCTCAGGCGAAATTAGCCTGGGTGGAGGGTAGTTTTCATGACAGTTTGACCCCCTGTTAGTGTTTTGCTCATAACTTTCTGCTCGATAGTCCGATTGTAATGAAATTTATATCAGCGCGAAGCTCTCTTCAAGCCGCATGTTTCTATATAATCAGATATTGAATCAGATATTGTTGCAAAAAGTTATGAGTTTTTGTGTTTGACAGTCTGTTTTTATGATAGTTTTTACCCCCGTCTAGTAAACTGTCCATAACTTTTTGGCCACTTCTCTGTTTCTTACGAAACTTATATCAGCGCGAAGCCCATCTCAAGGCACATCTGTTTGTGTATTTTAATCTCTGATATCATGTCTTTACTAAAAGTTATAGGCCTCTGTGTCTAATGATAGTTTGTAGAGTGTTTTAAGCTAAGTATGAAGGTGTCTATGAAGGAGGTGCAATGTTTCCTCGGAATCTACCCATCCGACCCAATCAGCCCCTTCAAACTCCTCGATGATATTAGTTCATGTCATGTTGAGCCACAAGATCTTCTTTCAACAACGTATCGCTCTTCTCTTTGGCATAGACTGGCTCGCTGAGATTATGGCCTTTGCTGATCCTTTCCTTCTCCCTATGCTTGATTACAACATCACTTGGGATGTTAGCATCTTCATTCTCATCTAAGGGAGGAAAGTATGGTGTGGTATCTTGGCATAAAAGCTTCTTTCTAATGTCCCATTCTCAATGATAAATATCTTTGGCAGTCCGTTTGAAAGTAGCAGGAAGTGAAGAGGTGCGTGAAGTTTATTACCCCCAACTTCATGTCACAACGTGCGTGTGTGTGTGTGTGTGTGTGAGAGAGAGAGAGAGAGAGAGAGAGAGAGAGAGAGAGAGAGGAAGGGAGGGAGAGGAGAGAGGGAGAGAGATATAAACAGAGAGAGAGAGAGAGAAGTACAGGGACAGAGAGAGGGAGAGTAGAGAGAGAGAGAGTGCACGTACGCATGAGTCTATGTGTGTAATTTGTATGTGTGTGTGTGTGTGTGTGCATGTGCGTGCATGTGCATTTCAAGACAAACATTAGTCTTTTCACTCAAGACAGTATGTGACCAAACAAGATAATTTTTTCATGGAGGGATTAAATTTATGAAATTATAAATACCGAATGATATTGGAGGAGCTCCACTCACCTGCATCCATCCACAACAAGGACAAGTTAGAACAAGAATCCTTATTTGTGGTACTGCAGGCTTCAAAGCACAACTCCACTTGCTATCGATGTCACAACATCATAAGCCATTTACAATGGTAAGTCATATCAACCTTAGATGGTGGTGTATGGTGTGGCACCTCAATATTTGAGTCATAGGTAACCACATGCTGGTGTAGGTAGTTTACTCTCTCAAAACTACCAATTTTTAAAAATCCCTATGTAAGGCGTCATAAGAGACTTCACATCACATTTTATGGAGTAACCTCTCCCAAAGTGAATTAGTTAACTTGCCAATGAATTGAAAAGAAAATTATGATCATCACCATATGGGATTATATTCCTACATGCAAATTGTAGTCGTCTTCCCTAACATGCCACTTTTGCTAAGGTAGTTGTTCCCTTAACTTTATATACAACAAAGTCAACACGACAAGTACTTGTCCAAGTCATTTATACTTAATCTCACACACATATATCATGTGACATTAAAACCATGATAGTAAAAGTTTCCTCTATCCATGGTGTTCCATAGTCCTTCTTTTAATTGTGTTTCCAGGGCATTAGCGAGCTTTAGAGAGCTATGTATAGCTTCAAAATACAATGAAAAATCAGTCATCTGATTACCTCTTATGGAAACTTGTTGTGTTGACTAGCATGTATACTATTTATCCTTGTTTGATAATGTGGTAGGGCATGTGCCCACTCTCACTTGATCACCTATAGTCCATTAGGTTGAATGTTACTACGAGCACCCTAATTTGGCTACAGAGATCATCATGATCCCAGTATTAATGAGTATCCTTAGTAGACAAAAGATCTACGTATATCCATAAGGTGCCATAACAAAAGAGCCTTGTGTATTATAGTCATGCAAAATGCGAATGCTAACGGTTCTTCTCATTTTGTTGTGTTTTAGCACTTGAGCGAATAGAAGACATAGAGAGTTTCATACATAAATAAGGTACGGAATGTAAACCACCAAACGTTTTCATTTACCTACTGTGGTTTCTCGTTGCAACAACCAGCATGTACACAGACTACCTCAGCCCTAGTAGCAGCTGGTTGACCACCATACTACATCTTACACCTCTTTTCATCTATGTACAGCCCACTAAATTGGTAGCTAGTATGTAAACCTAGAGTTGGCCGTGAGAAAACTTCGATCTTGTTAGTCACATGAGGTGGCAATAACTCTCAGCACTTCATAGTAGATGTGGCATTCTCTTCTGAGATATTTTATAGAAGCTAATAGTTGAAAAGAAGAGACAAAGAAAATTTTACTATGATATAGTAGATCTCTTACCCGCTTATAGCGAGCGATTTTAGCGGAAGACCAATTGTCTGCAAACATTACAAGTAGTAGTTGTATGTGTGAAGATAGTGGGAGAGAAGGAAGGAGTCTCACTTGTGGCTTTCTCACATACACAATGGGGGAATACACACAAAGGTGGAGGCTGAAAATAGTTTTCCTCTTCTTAGTTGTGAAAGCCAAAAGAACTCTAGTACAAAGAAATAGAAGAACCCTATATGTAGGTCTCAAACCAAACTCAGCTAACTAAGGTGGCATGCTAACTGAGCCACGAACTAGAGTACATAAGGATAGCTGTCATCCAGCTATTATTCATGGGCAGTGTACCAACCGCATCTGCAGCTAACAACTCGATGACATAAATGCACAATGGTCACCCTAGCATATGGAGCTCGATATCTCAACACTCCCCCTTGAGCTCAATCCCAATTCCTGCACACCAAGTAGGTCTCTAAACTTGCGCAGCTTCTCTGTGCCCAATTCCTTCATGAATATGTCAGCTACTTGATCCTCTGTGCTGACATAAACTAGATCAATAAGACCTAGTAAAATATTCTCCTGCACATAGTGATAATGCACCTCAATGTGCTTTGTTCTAGCATGATAGACTGGGTTATTTGCCAAGTGTATACGGCTCATGTTGTCACAATAAATGACAACTGGCCCATTTATAGACTGATGCATATCATAAAGTAGCTTATGCAACCAAGCTACCTCACATGTAGCCATTGCTACACCCCTGTACTTAGCCTCTGTGCTCGACAAGGCAACTGTAGGCTGTTTCTTGCTGCTCCAAGTGACTGCAGCACTCCCAAAGGAGAACACATATCCACTGGTAGGTCGTCTATCAGAAATACTACCAGCCCAATCAGCATCAGTGTATCCATGCAATTGTATCTAAACCCCAGTCTCATAAAATAGTCCATACTGCAATGTGGACTTCACATGCCTGAGTATGCATCTAGCTGCATCCAAATGCGGTTTCCTTGGCGCCTGCATAAACTGACTTACCAATCCAACAGCATAGCTCAAATTTGGCCTGGTAATAGTCATATAAATCAAACTTCCTACTATGCGCCTGTACATAGTAGGGTCTTCCAGAAGATCACCTGCATCTACACTCAGTTTCACATTCTACTCCAGAATTGAAATAGGCTTACAGCATGTCATCCCATATTTGGACAACATGTCCAATCCATACTGCCTCTACAAGAGCCGTATCCCACTTGGTGATCTAATCATCTCAATGCCCAAGAAATAATGCAGCTCTCCCAAATCCTTCATCTCAAACTTCTGCTTCAATAGCATTTTCACATGATTGATATATTCATCATTATCACCTGTGATGATCAAATCATCAACATAAATGACAAGCAGCATAATACCTTTCTCTATTTTTCGCACATAAAGTGAGAAATCTGCCATGGAAATCTGAAAGCCAATAGTGACAAGATACTATCCTATCTTGTCAGACCATGCTCTAGGTGCTTGATTCAAGCCATAGAAGGCTTTCTTCAACTTGCAAACAAACTCAAGGTGAATAGCATGAACATAACCTGGTGGCTTCTCCATAAAGACCTCTTCTTGCAAACCACCATGCAAGAAGGCATTCTTTACATCCATCTGATGTAAAGACCATCCCTTTGATGCAACCATAGCAATGACTACTCTTACGGTTGCCATCCTTGCAACTGGACTGAATGTTTCTTCATAATCAATGCCATATGTCTGTGCATACCCCTTGACAACTAATCTTGCCTTGTATCTGTTCACAAAACCATCTGCATTGTGCTTCACCTTATAAACCCACTTACAGTCAATTGCATTCTTGTCTTTAGGCAAAGGCACCTATTCCCATGTAGCATTTGCTTCCAAGGCATCCATTTCTTCATCCATGGCTTTCTACCATTTTTCTTTTCCCATGGCTTGCTCAAAAGAAGTGGGTTTTGGTTCCTGTATCACTTTGACCATATAGATATAGTGAATGGCTGTAAATCCATCATATTTCAGCCTATCCACATGCTCTCCACATGCAACTACACCGGTCCCATGTGCAAACATTGCTACACTCAATTCAGGCATGTCCGCATCCAATGTAAACATCCTGCCCTTCTTCTTTCCTTTTGCTATCAAGCGACTATTATTTTTCATATCCTCAACAAAGCATACATGAGGATTAAATCTGACCTACAATCCCTGCTCAACCATTTGACCAACAGAAACTAGGTTCTTGGTGATATTCAAGACATGAAATACATCAAATAGGTATTTCTTTTTCCCACCTTGCATAAACAAAGGAACTTTACCAATCTGCACAATAGGATGTGTAGTATCATCACCAGTCTCCACAAATCCTGGTCTTTCCATTTTCCTTGCATCCTGCATCCATTCTGCATGACCTTTCATGTGGTTTGATGCACCTGAGTCAACATACCACAATCATTGCTTTCTTCTACACTTGTCACAGAATTAGTCATGTGCTGCACCATGAATAGATGCTCATTTCTATCATCACCCTATCTATCAGAAGATGCATAATTCCCTTGCTGCAATTTTCCATTCATGATGTCATTCTTCTTTTTATAGTAGTCTTTAGCCATATGACCCATTTTACCACAGTAGTAGCATTCAACATTGTTGTTTGCATTTTGGCCTCTCTACCATCCACCACAACCTCTTTGGCTCCCCCTGCCTCTAGAGTTACCATGCCCTCCTCATAGGAGTGGTTTTCTTGAGTTTGCTACATATTCTGATTTCTACCACGGCCTCCAGATCGGCCTACTCTACCTCTGCCTCTTCCAGCATTTGAGTAGAAGACAGTTTCTTTTGAAGTTCCTCCTGAAGAAGATGCACCACCATTTCTCTACCCTTCATAAATTAGAAGAGCAAACAACCCCTCAAAATCAAGAAATTTTTCATGGATGGCAATGGATGTCTGGAACTGTGCATAAATTTTTTCCTAGACCATTCAAGGTCACAGAAACTAAATCATCATCTTCCACTGGTAACCCAATGGAAGCAAGTGCATCTGCAATTTTCTTCACCTTCATGTGGTAGTCATTGATGCTCATATTTTCTCTCTACACATTGTGCAACTCCTGCTTGAGCTACATTTTCTTGGCTTGTGTATTTGTGCTGTACATTTTTGCCAACTTATCTCATGCCTCCTTTCTCGGGGGGGTCACTCATCATATGTAACCCTATCACGTGAGTTCAACAGAAGGATTTTTTTAATTTCTAAAATTTATAGAAATAAATATACATAAGGGACTATTTAAAATAGTTTTGGAAAAAATTTACAGATTTGTATAGAAAAGGGGTACATTTTATTAATGAAATTTTTTACAGATAAGGGACTTTAAATATAGGCCTTGAACGCACGTGATATAGAGGGTTTATACATAGTGACCCCCCCGAGCCTCCTTTGGCGTACTTGCATCCTGAATATGCATAATGATAGAATCTGAAATACTAATAGATAGCCAGTACATAACTTTTCTGGCTCTCTCATGCCATCCTTTAAATGCCTGCATTTCCTATTGATTAGGAACATTAGGAAGAACTGGTTCTTCTTCATTTCCTGTAATGAACTCCCAATAGCCTTTTCCCATAAGGAAATTTGTCATTCTAAACTTCCATGCCTAGAAGTGGTTCTTGTCAAGCTTTTCAGTGACAATCTATGAAAGAGAATCAAAAGCCATTACAAAACACTACAAAATATTCTGTCACTGCAAAAAACATAGCTTCTGCCTCACAAGGGCGAATTTGCAAAACTAACCAAAGTGGTATTTGACCACACAGTCACTTCCTAGTGACGATTTTGCATCAACATGCAATAAGGATGATTTTGCAACTCCCAATAAGAGGAATATAGGCATATGATGTAATTTCTATGGCAACTTTTCACCGACCTACAAAGCAGTGGTCGCATAACAAAAAACAGGGACTTTTTCTTAGTGCTTGTGGAGAACTTCCGCCTCCAAAACGGGCCCTGAAATGGCCTCAAATCAGAAAAATAAAGTCACCAAGGACTTAGCCCTCATCCCACAACATATACTACCCTCTCACCACACCGCGAAGGGCGTCTCAGTCTGAGACAATGCACTCTTGCACTTTCTAGCTATGCTACCTGTAGAGATTTGCTCCCAAACTCAAAAAAGGAAAGCAACACTCGTCCTCTTACTAGGACACTGCGAACTTGGTTTGCTTTCTTGAGCTCCTTACCACAAACGAGGCTCTAATACCATGTGAAGATAGTGGGAGAGAAGGAAGGAGTCTCACTTGTGGCTTTCTCACATACACAATGGAGGAATATACACAAAGGTGGAGACTCAAAACAGTTTTTCTCTTCTTAGTTGTGAAAGCCAAAAGAACTCTAGTACAAAGAAATAGAAGAACCCTATATGTGGGTCTCAAACCAAACTCAGCTAACTAAGGTGGCATACTAACTGAGCCACGAACTAGAGTACATAAGGATAGCTGTCATCCAACTGTTATTCATGGGTGATGTAGCAACCGCATCTACAGCTAACAAGTCGGTGACATAAATACACAACGGTCACCCTAGCATATCACGAGTGGAGGTCGATATCTCAACAGTATCTTCCGTCCACCGTCCGTGAGCTTGGATGTCCTTGTGGACACCGTCCACCGTCCGTGAGCTTGGATGTCCTTGTGGACACCTCCAAGGGAGGAGTAGAAGACCCGTCTGGGAGGTGGCTATGGTGGTTGCATCTAAGTATAGAGCAGATTATTGGCATTTAGCAGTAGGGCAAGGAGACTACTGGCTGTGGCCAAGGGCATAGAGAATTGAGGTGTATGCATCTCAAGCTTGTGAGGAAGAGATTGCGCAATGAGCCAAAATGGCCCATATGGCTAGCTTAAATAGCCATTTCACGTAATAAGCCAACTTAGGTGGTTCATTTCAATGTGTTGATCCATTTCTATGTGAGAAATTTCACAAAATTTTACCTTAAAAACCACATAAATCTCAGTGCCCTTTTTAGATAGTCTTGCAATGTATTTTGGAAAAAAGAAGAAGAAGAATCCCAATGACTAATCTTCTTAGTTATCCTTCATAGGCTCCCATCAAGAGATTATATATCAATGTCATTGTTGATACTGATATTTGTCTTCCACACGGGCTGCAATACACATCAAGAGATTATATATCAATGTCTTTTGGGCCTTTGTTCCTTTCAAAGTTATATACACTATCACAAGGTTGTCATTAACAAATTATGAGCCCGTAATTAATCCTAATGTATTGAATTCACATAGCTTGTATAACCTGTTAGCACATCACGGATTTTCTAATGCTTGATAGTAGTATGAACTAATATTTGTTTGAATAAGGAAAGATAGTCATGGTCTAGCTCTGATGGCAAGTCCGATATAAAAAGCATACACAGGTGTAAGTGTGTGTGTGTGTGTGTGCATGCATGTATGTGTGTGTGTGCGGCCAACCATCCGCTCGCACAATCACAAACCCACACCCTACGAGGGTCACCATGTCCCCTTGTAGGGAGGGGATCATGGTACCCACCTTTAGAACTGAAGGACATCTGAACAAGCCTGATTAGATCAAGAGTGCCTATCAATGTTTTAGGAACAACTAATTATGAGAAAGTCAATTATAATCCCAATTGTTTATAAAATTTTGATTTGATACTTTATCAAATTAGAATTTATAAAAAATTTATTAGATCCTGAGTCTTGATCAAAGTGCCAGGGAAATCACCCCTGAGAAAGTTACATACAATCTTTTTGAGTCTCTGGCTATTGCATCCATTATTAGAAAAGTATCTTAACAATTTATGGATGAAATACCTAGCCTGCTTAGGATTGTTACAAAAGTAAAGGATAGGCATAGTTTGAGAGCATATACCCATATAACATAGCTTTGATGGTCTATTGATGTCCACTTTCATGAATCTATATACTTTAAATGGGAGGGAATCCTTCTTATCATATTTGAGGATGATGAATGTCCCATTATGTACAGATGTGATAATGATCTCCGTGCTAAGTAATTTAGTACTAGTACCAATCATGCACCCATTCTCTAACCGGCAAAATGTTGTGGTGTTAGCAATAATCTCTACAAAATCCAGAGGGTAAATACACTAATCACCATGGGAGCAGAACCTTGAGCATCGGGTTAGGTATATTGATCATGCAAATGTCATCAATATATCTAAAGGGATATTGAAACCATTTTAGAATATCCCATCTGCCTTGTCTAGCAAGATGAATGCAGAATTTGTACTCAAAGTAGAATAGGTATAGATTACACCAAATAGGTGAGCACGATAAGCATATAGGAATTCCCATCTTCCACCTCCATGTCATGTTGTCTAGTTGTATGTACATGTTCGATATAAGCCATGAATTAATTTTAATGGCAGCTTCCATATCATAGTTTAGCTCAAGTCCATGTGTCATGGTCCAACTTCCTTCGATGGGAGAATGGGGCATCTTTTGAAAAGAGATGAATTTGAAGCTACTATCCTTGAATGCCATAGTGATTATTTCCCTAATGATGTTAACTAGACCATTTTCACCTTCTAGAGGAATGTTTTTGTAGCATTGTGCTATGTCAGTGAAAAAAATACTGAATATTTTGTCAAGAAGATTTAAAGTGTAGTCATAAAAGTGATTCAATTCCCCACCAACAAGAGCATTTAACACCACTTCTGAGAAAGAGCTCATGCTGAGTTTTAGCACATCTCTTTTTAAGTTGTGAGATGCATGTTTTTGGTAAGCATGTATTGATAAGTCCGATTTCATCATATGTGCATCCAGCAGCATTGGTAATCCATATAAGAGTGTTTTTAGGGGCCTTGTATATACCCATAATAAATGGCAACTTTGTAGATAAAGGTGTCATGGATAATGAATGGAGTTCGGCCTCTATCTTAATCTCTAAATTCAATGTATTTATAATTTCAAAATCTCCATCATTAAGTCTCTTGTATGCCGAGTCATGGGCAAATTTCTAACAAACCAATGCCAAATTATTAGAAGCTTTGTCAATTCCATGCATGAAAAAATGCTCTTTAAGATTACTTAAATTTTCCCAAAAGTGTTTATCACTCCATATATCCTTCATAAACCTCTTATGGTTGGGTAACTTTCTGTATTAGTTCCATAGCCAATCATACAAGTATTTTGTGAAATTTGGTAAAGTGGCATGTAGGGATATACCAAGTATGTGGCACAATTTTTTACAGGCTTGTTCAAGAGATTTATGTGGGCATCTTGTACACAAGGTCTTTTAACCGGTATGTGGTTTAATCCCTTTATGAGCTCACATCTTAACGGTTCGTAATCAATAATACTTTAAATCACAAGTGACTACATGACCCCATTTACTATCGATAAATTTTTCAAATTTGTGGCATGACCATTGTACTTTGGCACTATTACAAAAGGTTTCCTTTGGAGAATACACATATCCCATCAAATTTTTGTGGAGTTTTCACGTAAACAAGATTTCATCAAAGATAGTATTATCCACCATTACTTTGCATAGTTCAAAGGCTTTCAGAAAAAAGTGTCTCAAAATTATGCCTTCTAGTAGTTAGTTATCAAAAAGCACATGGATGAACTGTGAAAAGTTATTTTCTCTCATATTTTCCAACACCTTTCTTCTGTGAGTTGAAAAATAGATCCATCTGTGAACCTATATCAAAAAAGAATCCTTTAAGTAGGATCCCCTTCCTCTATAATAGATATTTTTGAATAGCTTTTACTTCCCTCATCATTATCGTATCTTGTATTGCCATGTCTTGAGTTGTCCATCAGAGAACTGAAGAAAAGATGAGCACTACTGTATGAAGGCATACATTTTGTTGTAAGGGTATTGCCATGCATAAATATGTGTATATCATTTAGTATGTACCATATAGCATGGTCAAACCACATTACCTTGTTTGGGCATTGTAACCCTACATTGACATAGTTGCATTTTAAGTAAGGTCGCATATAACTCCAAATATCTAATACCTTTTCTGCAGGTAGTAAAGTTTTGTGGCTGCAAAAGATCCCTTGCTTTGATGTGCAAAAAGACTCTTCCAACTCATTTAGAGAAAAGAGTTCTGATTAAGATAATGTTATCAATATGTGATGATCTCCCATCAATAGCCATGTTCTGATATTCTCTTTTAACAGTATCAACATTCTCAGTGATCCCTGCCAAAACTACCCACATTTCAAAAGTAATAGGTGATGTAACGCTCAAGTCACTGAGTGACCATAACTTATGGTCAACCTGGTGTGAGAATGTCCCTTCCAGTATTCTTCTTAGGATAAGGGGATTAACTAAAATATCCTTGACATTCATAGCCAAAGTGTCTAATGCAGGAAAGTCATGTGTAAGGACATTTTTCTCTTCTTGAGACAATGTATCAAATGGAATAAGAGAGTGTGATTTTGTGGAAAAAGGTGTAACAGTGGTATTACATTTCCTTTCTCCACTGCTATCCAAAAGATACTCCGCATTGTGGTAGCGGTAAAAATATTTGATCACCCCATCAGCCTTTCTTTTATACTCATATTGTGACTCATCATTGGAAATTATTCTTCCAATAATTTTTTATAGCTTTTGAATATTGGAAAGGGCATTGTCAGAGGATTTTGCAAAAAGTTCCCAAATGTAGCACCAATCAGAGATACTTAGTTGGATCAACAATACCTGTTGGCTTTCCCGATCAGTAGAAAGTAGACTACTGTCATGTTATTGGATGAATTTATGGATTTCCTTGCTGGAAATGATGAATAAAATCCTTGAATTCCAATGGAAGGAGCCACAAGGGGGTCAATGTATTGCATTTTTAGCAAATCACCGTGCCAGGCATAGTCCTATTTAATTAGGACAAGAAAAAGATTCGAACAATGTTATGGATGGCAGTAAAAAAGGATTTCCCTCCCTTCTCCATCCCCCCAACTATGTGTGTGCATTTCAAGACAAACATTATCCATCTTAGTCTTTTCAATCAAGACAGTATGTGACAAGACAAGACAATTTTTTCATGGAGGGATTAAATTTACAAAATTATAAATACGGAATGATATTGAAGGAGATCCACTCACCTGCATCCATCCACAACAAGGACAAGTTAGAACAAGAATCCTTATTTGTGGGACTGCAGGCTTCAAAGCACAGCTCCACTTGTTATTGATGTCACAACATCATAAGCCATTTACAATGGTAAATCATATCGACCTTGGATGGTGGTGCATCCTATGGCACCTTAATATTTGAGTCACAGGTATCTAGATGCTGGTGTAGGTAGTTTACTCTCTCAAAACTACCAATTTTTAAAAATCCCTATGTAAGGGGTCATAAGAGACTTCACATCACATTTTATGGAGTAACCTCTCCCAAGTGAATTGGCTAACTTGCCAATATATTGAAAATAAAATTATGATCATCACCATATGGGATTATACTCCTACATGGAAATTGTAGTTGTCTTTCCTAAGATGCCTCTTTTGCTAAGGTAGTTGTTCCCTTAACTTTATATACAACAAAGTCAACATGACAAGGACTTGTCCAATTCATTCATACTTAATATCACACACATATATCATCTGATATTAAAACCATGATAGTAAAAGTTTCCTCTATCCATGGTGTTCCATAGTTTATCCTTTAAATTTGTTTCCAGGGCATTAGCGAGCTTTAGAGAGCTATGTATAGCTTCAAAATACAATGAAAAATCAATCTTCTGATTACCTCTTATGGAAACTTGTTGTGTTGACTACCACATATACTGTTTATCCTTGTTTGATAATATGTGGTAGGTTGTGTGCCTACTCTCGCTGATCACCTGTAGTCCATTAGGTTGAATGTTACTACGAGCACCCTGCTGTGGCTACAGAGATCATCCCAGTATTAGCGATTTCAGTGGAAGACCAATTGTCTGCGACCATTGCAAGTAGTAGTTGTATGTCCCATCCACCATCCGTGAGCTTGGATGTCCTTGTGGACGCCTCCAAGGGAGGAGTGGAAGACCCGTCCGAGAGGTGGTTACGATGGTTGTGTCTAAGTGTAGAGCAGATTACTAACATTTAGCAGTAGCACAAGGAGACTACCGATTGTGGCCAGGGGCATAGAGAATTGAGGTGTATACATCTCAAGCTTGTGAGGAGGAGACTTCGCAATGAGCCAAAATGGCCCATATGGCTGGCTTAAATAGCCATTTCACGTAATAAGCCAACTCAATCGGTTCATTTCAATGTGTCGATCCATTTCTATGTAAGCAATTTCACAAAAAGTCTTTGATACATGCATTTATACCTTAAAGACCACATAAATCGTAGCGCCCTTTTTAGATAGTCTTGCAATTATTTTAGAAAGAAGAAGAAGAAGAATCCCAACGGCTAATCTTTGTAATTATCCTTCATAGGCTCCCAACAAGAGATTATATATCAATGTCATTGTTGATAGTGATTTTTGTCTTCCACACAGGCTGCAATACACATCAAGAGATTATATGTTCCTTTCAAAGTTATATACACTATCACAAGGTTGTCATTAACAAATTATGAGCCTATAATTAATGCTTATGGATTTATTTAACATAGGTTGTATAACCTATTAGCATATCATGGATTTTCTACTGCTTGATAGCAGGATGAACTAATAGATGTTTGAATAAGGAGAGATAGTCATGGTCTAGCTTTGATGGCAAGTTCGATATAAAAAGCATACACAGGCATAACTCTGGGTGTGTGTGTGTGTGTGAGAGAGAGAGAGAGAGGGGGGGCGGGGGGTAAGCAGAGAGTAAGAGAGAGAAATCTAGATGAGAGAGAGAGATAGAGAAAGAAGTACAAAAAGGGGTTTTTATATATATATATATATAACTTATTTATTTACATAAACACACACATTTATATATTTATATTTAATTAAATAGACAAGTCTAAGAGAGAGAGAGAGAGTAGGCACCCACAATGAGGTTTATATATATATATATATATAGAATGAGAGAGAGAGAGAGAGAGAAATTGAGTGAGAGGAGAAAGACAGAGAGAGAGAGGGAGGGAGAAGTAGAGAGAGCGAGAGAGAGAGAGGGAACGTAAGAGAGAGAGAGAGGGATAAATAGAAAGAGAGAGAGGGAGACTATATATATATATATAGAGAGAGAGAGAGAGAGGGAGAGGGAGAAGTAGAGAGAGACAAAGAGGGAGAGTAGAGAGAGAGTGTGCACATGCGCATACGCACCCGTGTGTGTGCATGTGTGTGTGTGTGTGTGTGTGTGTGTGTGTGTGTGAGTGAGTGTGTGTGAGAGAGAGTATGTGTGTGTGTGTGTGTGTGTGTGTTACCTATCATATCATATCAAGGGATCTGCTTCTCCATCAGTCCACATCCTCAGTCCACGAATCAAAACGCCCTGGAAACCAATGCTTTTACAAGACAATATTTATACTATAGTTAATGCTTAAGGGTGTAGCAAAGAGAGACACCATGCAATTAGAACTTCAAATGATTACTCCGGCTGCATTAAAAGTTGAGAATCCCAAAGAGCAGTTTTTTATCAGTTACTCTAATGGGTAAAAATCATATGATAGTATAGATACATTTTCGTAAGTGTGCATAATAGGGCAGAGAACAATATATCTCATCATGGGTTCCCCAAGTGTGCTCCTCAAGGTTGCCAACATCCTTTCTCGCAATATCATGCTCAAGAATTTAATTGCAAATCTGACGGAGAAGTGTGCCAACTCACCTGGCACCATCACAACAAAAATGAAAGTTAGGACAATACATTTTTGTTGTGGAAGCTAGGCTTCAATGCTGGCACATAGTTGTTATCCTTGTCACTCAATCAAGATTAGCAAGAATAAAATCTTGGCATTCTTAAAGCAGCTGGCATGTATAATATTAATGAAGTGCATATATGTAATGGTAAATAAAAATGAAACCCCATAAGCATGGGATCCAAAAGCAAGTTTCCAAGGGCATTTCATTTGCTCCTAAAGAAAGTAGCCTCAAACCATAAAGGAAATTGCCCAAGTACATCCCTACTATAGCTTAATATAGAATTCCAAAGTGTAAAAGTACTCAAGGGGGATTTTCCTCCATTTGCCTGCTTAAGTAATCTTGAAAATGTATAGTTGCCTTCACTAATAGACAAGCATAACCAGTAAATGTACTAGTCTTCCCTATCTTCCTAGGGAAATCATATAGAGCATTGGCCCAAAGATAATGCCCATGTGTGGACCAATGCCATCATATATTAAACATGACAAGGCCCGTGTAATATAAAAGAAATCCTAGAGAGCTTAGTTATAGCATGAATTTCAAGAGAAAAGTCACTAAATCTAATCAATATTAGAGCCATAAATCCTCTAATGTCCCTATGTAGAAATGCCACCGTATAGAAAGGGCCATAAATCCTCTAATGTTGTAGAAAATCAACAAATACAAGTGTCTCCCAAGCTCTGGATTAGAGTTAAAAAGACAATTCAGCCATGTTCAATCCATAGAAAGACATAACATCAACGCTTGAGGCTTCATCCAATTACATAGCTCAAGATGGCAAACTTAGGAGTTCCCTCAATGTATCAAGGACTAATTCACTCCACTAATCTTAGAATATAGCCATAGGATTTTCTCATTCAATCAAAAATGCACTTGGTAATATAATCCAAAAGTAGTAAGGAGGGTCAGGAAAAAATGCATTGGGTGCCTTACATATTTAACATATGTGTCTTCCATACCTCTCATCATGAGGGCCTTGTAAAAAAGCATTCTATATCAAATAAATCCTATGCCATAAGGGCTCTTATTCTTCCAATCTAATGATTCTTGGCTAGTCCATAAAAAAGCTTCAAAGTTCTAGAAATAATTGTCAAATTTCTAAGGAAATCCCCAAAATCTCTTCCATTTCTTACATTAGGGGAGAATTGGGGTTTCAAAAGGGCCTCATAAGGAATGGATTAAGAAATGGATAGGGCCAAGGTAGGTCCCAAAAAGTCTTAACCCCCCCTCACCTAGGTGGGTTAAGCCCACAAGTGACCCCACCTCTTACACAACTCTTACTCCTAGGTGGGAACCAAAATTTTCAAAATTCAAAAATTCAAACTTTGAATTCCCTCCCTCCTTCTCTCTCCTCCCTCCCTCCCTCCCCCTCCTCCCTCCCCCTCCCTCACTCCCCCTCCTCACTCCCTCCTCCCCCTCCCTCCCTCCCTCCTCCCCCTCCCCTCTCCTCCCCTCTCCCTCCTCACTCCCTCCACCCCCTTCCTCCTCCTCCCCCTCCCTCCCTCCCTCCTCCACGCCTGCTCCTTCTGCCCTCCCCCTCCCTCCCTCCCTCCCCCATGCTTGCTCCTCCTGCCCTCCCCCTCCCTCCTCCTCCATTATTGTTCCTCCTCCCCCCTCGCTCCTGGTCCTCCCTCCTCCCTCCTTCCTCCTCCACGTCTACTCCTCACCCTCCACACATATTGGTCTACACCCCTTTCCTCCTCTTCAACTACTGGTCCTCCCTCCCTCATCACTCCTCCTCCTTGCCCTCCCTCTTTTTGCATGCTGCTCCTTCAAGCCTGCATCTCCACACCTTCTCCTTCTCTACACTCCTTTAGTCATGGAACATTTTGAGGATGTGTCCAACAAGTACCAGGTTCACTTAGAGTTGGAATCTGAATATGCAAGTACACGTAGTCTAGGATTGAGGGGAGCTTCCAAAATCCACACTCTTTGTTCACAAGGAAAGAAGCATCTGACATTTGGGTAGAAGGATCGTTGTATCCTTTAGATCCTGCCAACCAAAAGAGCCCTCCTTTCCATACAATGCATGAGCTAGTTCGTTTTGTTGGAAATGGACATGCAGGGTTGCTTGGTTATTGCAATAGGTTAAACAATGCTCAGTGAATGGCTATGCAAGCAAGCGAGATGCGCAGAGCCTAAGCAGAGATGCTAGCACATTTAGCAAATAGCACCATTGTTGCAATGCATAACTCTATGTAGGATTTTCAAAGGGAGAACTAGGATCTTTATGATAAAGCCAAAGCATTGGACTTGGAGCAAAATGCATTGGACTTGGAGCGACATAAATTAGAAGAGTCATTCTATAAGCTAGCTGAGTCCAAAAATGGCTTGGAAAGATCTATATACAATCAAGTACGATGAGCCATAGAGAAGGAACGAGAGAAGGCAAAAGAACGAGTGCAAAAGATGAAAGAAACAGCTTTGGGTTTGAAGGAGAGGAAAAGAACGTACTTACATAACATGGATGCATTGGCACCCATTGGTGGTTGCTAGAAAGAGGAGAGTCCGAGCTACAAGGTTGGTTATCAAATGTTCCAATGAGATTACACTCTTTTGTGCTACACTGTTTGTGACTAAGTTTTTATTGTGTTCTTCTCTAGGAACTTCATGGAAGATGTGATGGGAAGAATAGACAGGGATGATATTGACTGTTCATATGGTCTAGCTAGTTTATTGAAGTGAAGCGATGTCATTGGGATACTAAGGGACCCAAGACACAAGCGCCTACGTGTGCAAGTTGCTGAGGAGGTGATGAAGGACTTTAAGGATATTGTGGATGCAAAGGAGATGCTTACAACTTGTGATAATGCCGGTCTAAATCATGAAGCTTACACATCTATTTTCAAAATTTTCAAATCTGCTATTTTGGGAAAGTATAAGAAGTCTACAGTGCCCCTACCCACACCTTGGTCTGTGAGATGTGCACGGCGAGAAACAAACCAATGTGCAAGAGAAATGCTTGAAGGGTACCATTGCGTAAGGGGCACAATGACTTGGAAGAGTAAAAAGAAATCTGGCTTGCAAACCTTTGAGATGAATGCTTTCAACAATGTCTACTTAGATGTTGAGAAACTGCAACAAGCAATGGTCAAATTCTATGGCATGAGAGAAGATGATACGAGAAAATCCATTATAGCATTGCACTTTACTAAGTTCATTTCCTATATCATGTTTATCCTAATGATTTTTGTCTTTTGTTGTACAGATTGCAATGGAAAGCTCATATTTGTCATCAAAATGGATGAAGTGCAATTGGTGAAAGAACACAAGTTAGAGAGAGTCAGCATCTGCATTATGAATAAAGCCTTAGCCTTCATTCAAGGGGATGAAGAACTAGAGCAATATTTCTCAGTGCAATGAGAGAAAGATATATGGTGGCTTGCAGCATTTGAGACTTCAAAAGAGTGCCATGAGACATTGAAGTGGGTTCTAGATAGAACAAGAATCCCATCGACCATCCGAAGACAAGAGGAAGGGCCAACATTGACAATCGATGGCCATGGAACCTTTCAAGTTAAATGGCATCTTGCTGGTGATTTGAAAACCCTCAAGTGCTTGCATGGTTGTGATACAGGGGCAAATGCAATGAACACATGCCTTTATTGCATGGATTCACAATGTAAGCAAAAGGCTGGCTTACAATGGGAGGATGGCATTCTATCTTGTAGCCAAATGCAAGCTCCGAATTGCCGAAGTGCGCATACTTGATAATTTGTTGTATTTGCATCTTGTTTATGCTTGGAATTTAATTCCACAAGAAGTATCCACACGGTGCTTTGTAGAAGCTGAGAAGTTGTTGTCAGAGATGGGATTCCATGGAGGACATGTCAAACTTAAGGAGGATAAGAAAATATCTAGGGCAACAGAGAATCTTCCTACAAAAGTGTCTATGAATGGAGGAAATGCAAGGAGATTCCTATCAAACCACAATCTCGACAAAGACAAATATACATTGTCTCAAAGTAGTTTGGGTTGGGAATACTGGAAAGCATTGTGTGAATGCACGACCAATAAGGCTTCTCATCCTCAAGTAGCAACTTTGAGAGCTAAAGTATTGACAAAGGTAGATGCATTGATAAAATTTCTTCGCTAGGTTCAAATCGATGAGATGTATTTAGGATGGCTGTGAAACAATTTATGCAATTAATGGTGAAAGCATGGGGGGACTCGCACATTATGCATTACATGGTAATCTTGGCACCATCGTAATATTTAGCACTTGCTTTATAAACATTTTTTGTTGCTGATTTAATTCTTATCCTGTTTGCAGCATATTCTCTATGCACATGGACCATGGTTTGTACAAAATTGGGGTCCTTTGTCAATTTGGAATACACAATGCATGGAGAAGTCGCACTATAGAGCCAAGGCAGCCTACTCCAAGAACTCAAGGCATGGTGGTGGTGTCACTCACAGTAATGCATTGCATGAGATGTTCGACTGGTTTTTTAGATGTTTACTAGAAAGGACTCTGAAGTCTAAAAAGGCAAAGGCATCAAAACTTGCAAAAGCAGTTCAAATTGTATCAAAGAATAGAAGGCATAGTGCTTGGAAAGCATCCATAGGGAGTTAAGGAGTCACATGTTGGTTGCAAGCTAGGGTGAGAGAAGGGAGCAGATGGGTCCAACCACCAATAGAAGCTATGGTGTAATTGTATACAAATATGAAATAAATATATTGCTTATTTTGACCACAATTTGTGTACTCACTCTCTAATATCTTGCTTATTTTGACCATAATTATTTATACTCACATGACGTTGGGGAAAGTGGGGACATGGTGAAGGAAGGGGGAGAGAAGGGAGGGGCATGGGGCAGGGCAAGGGGAGGGGTGGAGTGGTAGCAAGGGTGGGGGGAACAAGGGATTGGGGTATGGGGGAGGGCGATGGGTGTGGGCGGGGCAAGTAGGGGGAGGGCAAGGGGGGGAGGGGCAATGAGGGTGGGGGGGGTTGGATGGGTTAGGGCGGGGACAGGGGGCATAATGAAAACCTAAATGTAATTAAAAGGGATGTCAAAACATGATGGGCCCTTATAAAAAGTTAAAAAAAATGCTAACTCTCATTATTCAATGGCAAGAGTGAGGAACACTGCTAGACCCACTGGACGCCGCCTCCACCCTTCCTCCTCTAGCTCCACCACCTCCATGGCATCCATGCACACGAACCTATCTGAGTTTACTGGTGCCTCTCCTCACTCTCGTGAGCCCTCCCTCAACTCACCCAAGTCCTGTGAGCCCACTCCCCAATCTCTTGAGCCTTCTTCTCCTCCCAAGTCCTATGAGCCCACTCCCTAACCGCAAGAGCGTGAGCCTTCCCCTCAGCCTTCTCCCCAGCCTTCCCCTCAACCTTCCCCTTAGCTTCAGCATGACCCTCAACCTTCCCCTCAGCCTTCCCCTCAGCCTCAACCTCAGCCTAACCCTCAGCCTTCCCCTCAACCTTCCCCTCAACCTTCCCCTGAAACTTCCCCTCGGCCTTCGCCTCCCCATGAGATCCCTCTCCCGATCAAACAAAATGTGTTCGATAACCTCTCGGATATAGAGAGGCTTCCTGAGGGTCAACAGACTGCCAAGATGAGCACCATCTTCCCTCTCCCGGAGATATAGACCATGGTAGAGATGACCCCTGTGCCCATGAGGAGGGTAAAGCAGACTCTGAGGAAGCCCCATCCCAAAGAAGGCCAAATTTCCAGATGTCAACGAGAGGACTCAGAGGAGGACCAACGCATACAGGAGCAACGGAAGAAGTTCAACGCAGACAAGAGGTCATGGAAAGGTGTTCAGGTATCTGTAAGGCCCCCACCAAGAGTCAGGAAGCCATACTGAGAAAAACTAGGAGTGTGGGCCCTGAGGGAGATTAGGAAAATGCAGAGGACCATCGACAACTTGATCCTACATGCTCCCTTCCAACGTGTGATACAGGAGATTGCACAGGCATACAAGGATGACGTGCGCTTTAGCACAGGAGCTATGGGGGTGCTCTAGGAGGCTGTAGAGCAAGTGACCACCACTCTATTCGAGGACATCAATTTGTGTGCCATCCATGCAAAGCACGTCATGGTCATGTGCAAAGACATGGCTCTGGCGAAGCGGCTACGGAGTGACCCAAGTTTGAAGCCCTAGATTCTCTTGCAGCCTATTCTTAGAACTTAGACCACCCCCTGCCCTTGAAGGCACTACCCTGTATCTAAGGCCCAAGGTTGATTTTTTTAAATAAAATATATCGACATTCTCTACACTCTCGCATTATTATATATTTTCCACTTCAATGCTTGCAGTAAATGATCATTTTAAATTAAGTTTTGAATTTTGTCAAATCCTAAGGAATTTCACCGTCGCGCAGAAGGAAAAAGTGTCTAGCACATCGTCAGGACCCTAGAAAGACCAAAACTTGCCATGGGCTTTGGGCTTTCTGGGGTCCTGGCGATGTGTCGAAAACTTTTTCCTTCTCCACAACAATGAAATTCCTTCAGGATTTGACAGAAATGAACTCTTGATACCCAGAATTGGTGACAATGATACTAAATTGGCTAGAAATTTATTAAATTAGCACAATTAAAATGATGGAGAAAATATATTATCGACGACTTAAACAAAATACAATGGAATTCATGATGAGCAATGATAACTTAAAACAAATAATAAAGACATGTAGTCATGTATCCATTGAAATATCCATTTAAATATATGTTTATATATACAAAAGACCTCACAGGCTATCTTTCTTCTTGGCTAGTTCGGATACATCGAGAATAGGGGTCTTTGAATCCCTAATGGATTCCTAGATATAAATCTAGCCGCAACAACACTAACATCCTCCTCTCCTGCTACCAAAGACATAGCCGTTGCCGTCAATGCCCTGCCATGAATGTTCGATCCAAAGGCATTGATAGCAGCCAAGCGGTGTACCAAAATGAATTTGTCGGCATTTTGAGTAATGTTGGAGTATCCAATAGTGCACGACAATGCCTTGCACTTCAGCAGCTCCGAAGGACCTGGAGGAGAAAATTTGCCATGAAAGACCACAATATGCTCTGCGACCTTGCCAAGGTAATGGGCCAAAGAATGATCTCTCCCAAATGTGCTACCAACATTACCCCGTCGAGATGAGAATTAATCAAGCTTGAACACAGCTTGCAACAATTCAACAAACATTAGAAGATCGACAAAACAAATTATACTAAAAGAACATCAAAATAAAAAATATTGTTCGAACCTACCACTACAGCATCATCGGCTTGTATCCCTTCCTCATTTGCAATGTTGATGGAACCAAGTGCTCTGTGATGTTCCATTTGGGAGGTGGACGCTTTCTCCTAACCTCTGTTGGAGGTGGAAGCTTCTGCATCAGAGGGTTGTGCATCGTATACGGACATGTCTGCATCCCTCATTGAAACCAGCGTCGTCAAGAGAAAGTCTTCCATTGTCTCATCTTTAGTACCTAAAACCCCAGGATCTCAACATCGAACCCCGATAGGACTTTGAGTGCCTCAACCTCTCTTAGTCCAAAAAGAATCTCTATGTCATGAAGGAATACATACTCTTCTCCATCGATGATGAGGGGGGACAAGGACCATAATTTCGAGTCTGGGTCAATGGTCTCCGATGCAGATTCTTGCTCTACTTGGGGCTCTTGAAGTAGGCTCAATGCTTGAGCTACTTCCATCTCCTCTCTTGGATCGTCAAGACTCTCTTCCATGTAGATGTTCGAGTCTAGTCTAGGATGACCAAATTAGCAGTTCTAATAGAGGAGTGCTAGACGATGAGGCTTCTTCCTCTAAATTTTCTTCTTAGAGAAGCTCGGGGGTGTCACTCATCATATGTAACCCTATCACGTGAGTTCAACAGAAGGATATTTTTTATTTCTACAATTTACATAAATAAATATACATAAGGGATTATTTAAAATAGTTTTGGAAAAAATTTACAGATTTGTATAGAAAAGGGGTACATTTTATTAATGAAAAAATTACAGATATGGGATTTTAAAAATAGGCCTTGAACGCACGTGATATAGAAGGTTTATACATAGTGAACCCCCCGAGTAGAGAAGGAAGATGAATGTCATCTCCTATGAAATGAATTTGGTATTTGTATTTCTTATGATCGCTGCGTCTAGGATGCCTTGAACTTCGATTGTCCTAAACCCTTCATCTGTAAGGTTGTCACAAAAGTGGGCCAAGCGCTTTACAAACTTGCGTTCCTCTATGAATGGATACTTTATGTAATCTACAAGAACCCATCTCCTTGAAGTGTGGTCAAGTGTATAGGCGAAATTTGAGAAATTATCTTGCATGTAAGGGATGAGATCTATCTTATCAAACACTAAAAATAGCTCTTCTTCATGATTTGCAAATGCATTTCATGAGATGAAGTCATGGAATGCAGTTCTAGTTGTGAATCCATGGCAAATAGCAGTTGATGCAAGGACCAACTTCTGAGGATGGGAGTTTCTATGGCTCTCTAAATGTGAAAGTGAGAATGTGATGTGAAAAGGGCCCTTACCCCTTAATATATATCAAAACCCTAAAGATTAAAATTAATCATAAAATCCCCAAATTTTTTGAAAAACATTTACCACCATGAACTAAAAGGAGAAAACATTAAAAGAAATAACATTTTAATTTAATTGTCCATCATCTTTTGAAGCAATAACTAGGATTTGACAGATAAAAAATTAAATGTTGCACTAGTCAAACACATTGTTAGCAATCTTCAAAGTTGCAGGAGGAATGAAATTGGCACTATGCATGCACTGCTCCACACAGTGGCTGATCTTACCACCATTTAAGGTAAAGTAGAAGGACTCTGACATGCTATCCTCCATGACCAATAGGTGTTCTCGCACATCCCTTAGAGTCCAATGCAATGTGACATTCACATTCTTGACATCTCCCTCTTCAACATCAATAGACAAACTTACCCCCATATTGTCTTCGTTATTAGAGTCTAGGGAAAGCCACTCGCCATTTGTTTTCTTCCAACGCCTGTACTGAAAAGCTAAATACAACATTTGGCATGACAAATGGTATCTAATAACCACATTGTCTTTACATGCATGACATTGAAACACATCACCCTTTTGGTCACCTGACCTGGTTCCCCAATTCATCCCAAGTAAATCTTCAAGAGAATTTTCATCTACACAATTGCAGGACCATATAGTTTTTGTTCTATGCATATGTATATTCTGAAATAAAGAAGCAAAAATGTGCAGAGGCATAAACTAAGATAACCTTGCCCATTTGGATCCAAATGTAAACTTCAAGGCCATGCCACATCCTTTGCGATCTTGTCCTGATACGATTGCAATGTCCTCGAGTCCACATTGCTGCAATCCATGTCTTGAAGTTGTGGTGGTGCAATGGTTTGTAGACGGCCATAGCTTGATGATGTTGTTGGAGTGATGTATGTTGCATTATACCAATACACATTCTTCATTCGCAAGAAGACCAACTTCTCCCCAGCATGCATTTGCTTACCTAAATCCTCATGAATCGCAGTGAACTTGTCTATGAATGATTCAAGTGGTTCCCACTCCTCGAGCTTCGAAGGGAAGACATCTGCCACCATGAATAAGAGCTGTTACAAACCAAACACAAAATTTCCAAATGGACTCATTGCACTTATAGGTGAAAAAGGTACATAGATAGAAAGGCTCACAATGTGATGGTATCCTAAATTGATTGAATGATGGAGGAAGCCACATATCTTTTCCCATGTAAACATGTTGCACTTTTGCGAGCCATCCTTTCTTCCCAAACTTGAACTTCAAGATGCACCCCTTTCACTCATGCAAGATCTCACCTCTCTTGCTCTTGGGAAGCTTATGTGGACCTTTGGCTGATCCTTTCATCACTATCCAGTCATTCAAGCTATAGGTGCAAGGGATCCACTCATCCAATGCATTTCTGGTGTTGTGGAAGACACAAGAGGTCACAACATTGTGTGATCTTGTAGTTTTTCTCCTCACCATTCTTGCAGAGGTTGCAAGAGCAAGAATGGGACTCCTACACACGGCAATGCAACTCCAACAAAGCACAAAAGACGGAGAAGAAGAGGGATAGAGTAGCAGCAATAGAGGCACAGGAGAGGGAGAAGGAGAGGGATAGAGCAGCAGCAACAGAGGCACAGGAGAGGGAGAAGGAGAGGGACACAACAACAGCAACAGAGGCACAGGAGAGGGAGAAGAAGAGGGACAGAGCAGCTCCAACAGAGGCATAGGAGAGGGAGAGGGGAGAGAGAGAGAGAGAGAGAGAGAGAGGAGCTACAGCAAGCAGGCCAGGGCAGGAGGGAGCAGAGAAAGAGGGAGGACAGGGTAAATGCATGGGATTTGGTTCAAATCTGAGTGATTTGGCAGGGTGGACCAAAACAGTGGGGGGCAGAGGTCCTAGAAAGAGGGATCAGGGGAGAAGAAAAATTCACTACAAGGGCCCCACCATCCCATTGAAGGCGGGTTTTGGGCTCATATGGGGGAGGTGCACCTGGTAGAAGGGTCAAACATGGGTTAAGAGGGAGGGGGATGGTTTGGGTGGTCCCTAGTGTAAGGGGAGTAATCAATAGGGGCTCTCTACAGGCCTGCCCACCCTCCACCTCAACATACCATTGCCCCACACCTTCTAGCACTCTCATTGGTACACCTCAAATCACTCTCTAATCCCTTGAAATTAGGAAACACTAATTGGAGGCCCTTTTGAGACCCCAATTCTCCCCTTGTGACATAAAATGTCAAAGTGCATGCAATATAGTAAAAGGATATACTGGGCAACCTTCCATGTACAATAACATTAGGTGTCAATAAATTTTAAAGGTGAACTCCAACGAGGACTTCCTTGTGTTTTCCTTCTATTTCAACCGAAACTGTTAATGAAAATACTTCCCCTAACTCTTATTGAAAATGCTGAAGGGGACCAAAGCGCAGTTACACAGTCATAGCATACCCAAGAAAGTATACAAATGGGACCAAAGCGCAGTTTCTAACATCATGCCAAGCTGCAAACAATAGGAAGCCAAGAGCATAGCTTGCGATGCTGCCAACAATGAGAAGCCAATAATGAGAAGCATAGCTTGCGATGCTGCCAACAATGATAAGCCAAGGGGCTTTCTATGTTCACATGTCCTTGAGTTCAAGAGCTCAGCAGTCCTACGACTAAGCTAGGGAAGTAGTAAGGACTTTCCAAGAGGAGATCACCAGGGAACTCTACTAATAGCATCTCTCCTCCTGAGCCACTAGTAGGGAAAACAGCGCGCACAAGTCTCAAACTGCCCCTCCTTATCCAGTCCTAGCTTATAGCCTACGCTCCGTATTTCTAAGGGGAGTAAAGCCATCTAATCATCGTAAAAATGCTGTGAACAGGAAGTGGTGTATCTCTTCTACTAATAGTGGATATCACCGTTTCGGGAATGAGAGTCACTTGCTATTGCAATGCTAAACCTCTGTAAGACAACAAGCTGTAGAGAGAATGAAATAGAGTGCTTGGTTGACCATAAATGACTTGGCTAAGAGTGTTGAAATGCATTTGATGAGTATATGGAGACAAACTACAGGTGCAAAGATGATGGCAAACTAAAGACCTAAGGCTTCTATGTTGGGCACTTGTTTATTATCTTGGGATCCTTATGTTTTTTCTTTTTGTGTCTTGATGGCTAGTTTAGGATGGCTGATTACAACTTACATGTTGGGAATGATGACTTAGATGTAAATGTCTGATGTTTTCTTGTGTTGGACATATGCTTTGGGTGCCGATATAAAAACATTCATCAAAAGCCCACACAGCTACTGATCCTTCGGAGATCTTGAGCTTCAGATTCTAAGAGGGTCAATATGTTGAAATGTATTTGTCAATTTAATTTGGTCCAGAGGTAGAGAGTTTCTCATATGAAGACTTTAATGCAGAAATAGTGTGGTCAGTGGAACATGAATCTTATTGGTCAGTTATACTGAAGTTAGATGACGAAGAATGGGAAGGAGTAGCTATTCCCCAAGATATCCCTGAAAGCATAATGCATATTGAATTCTATGAAGAGGGAGATGCCTAGTGAATGCAAGAGTGGCATGCTGTGTGTATAAAGATCTTGTGTTGATACTTCTTGTGTAGTTCTAGGTATGGTGAGGTGGATATAGGTAGCTATAAAAGCCATTGGTGCTCTATCATTTTGTTCATCCAATGTCAAACACAAGGCCTACTAAAATGAGTATCTACATGCATGTAAAAGACAAAGCAACACCATAAAAATTATTATCAACATACAAAAATCCGTATACACAATATTCAATACTATTAAGATCAAGTATACAACATTGTGCCACATTTTCAATCCACAACTCATTTTACTACAATCCATAAGATATGGAAGCTATGGACACATTCAACAAAAAATTAAGGACTTCTTCTCCATCACTAACCACACAAAAAATAAATCTAAGGTAAACTATGATAACTAGAGAACTCCATGGAAAGCAGAAGGTGCAAAAAACATCCAACTCAAAGTAAAAAATAGTCAAGGATGGGTAATAAAATCGGTTTGGAGGAGTTTTTAACTTTGTGTCAACAAGATCCCAAATTCCATGACCCTTTTTATGCCTTGTTTTCTTTGGTCTATCTACATTTGGGGAGCATTCGGGTGATATCATCACTAAAGATGATAGGTCTCCCCCTTCAAGATATTGAAGGATGGGTAATAAAATTAGTCTAAAGGAGTTGTGTCAACAAGAGGCCAAAGTCTACCACCATCTTGATGCCTTAGTTTATTTGGTCACTCTCTATTTGGGGAGCATTTGGGTGAAATTCTTACTAAAGATGTATAGGTCTCCCCTTCAAGATAGCCCTCTTGGTTAGGACACCCCATGTTACATACACATTTTTTAGCTTGATGATAAACGTTCTTTCCCTTGTATCTTTCCCCACCCTCCATCCATTCTCGACTCAAAATTCTTATGTATTAATTTTCTTGCTATGTACAAAGTGTTGGATTTCTCCCCCTTGATCCCAAATATCATGAGATTGAGATCTTTATTTCCTCTTCTTCTTGTCTCCTTAAGCTATCCTAGATGACCTTATGGGGTTTATGCTCAATCAATATCTTTGACCATGTTTTGGCTTCTGTTTTTTGTGCTTCCACTTTGTCATCGACCTTGGCCTCCACATCCTTGGAGCTATCTATGGCTTGGCATTAAGAATTCTTCACCACTATTTTAGATCTTCTTTCTCCTTCAGCAAAGGTATAAATTGTAGTTGCAACTTTCACTTCAAAACCTTAAAAAACATTGGTAAGACAAACAGCATGAATAATCAATTGAATATGAAATTTTCAAATCTAACATCACAATAATAGATATTATATTTTCATGTCACAATAGTCATTGTGGTATGTGTATTTATGTCATTCATGCATTGATAATGCATTTATCCACTCGATAATGCATTATTCATGTAAACTTGGGCATCCTTTTCTATCATTGACTTAACTTCAAAATCACTCTCTTCTTCTTTAGGATCCAAGATATACTTAAAATTCATTTTTTCCATGCACTCATATCAAACACATACTAGTTGAAAATCACTTTTGCACGACGTTCATGACTTCTTTCCATAGTGACATACTTAAAAATCATATGTGCCATGCACTCTATTAAATCAAATGAAGGAGACACAAGTGATAAGTATGATAATTATTAATTGTGTTACATGTGCTATGGCATTAAAAGGCAAAACAAGGTGAATAATATTTAATCATTCATAAGGCTTGCCCAAGATCAACAAGGTGGGGATCCCAATAAGGCCCTACCTTTTGGAATGTCATTATAGGTCTAAGTGTAAAGTTGCTTGGGGGTATTGAGAAATGTGGTGCCATAGAATACTAAGAGAAATTATGTGATTAGTAGAGTGGATTGCGTCAATGGATCGATCACATGTGTACTGGAAAATGATAATGTTGATCTTGTACTCTAGGTAGATGAGTGAAAAAGATGATGTTGATCTTGTACTCTAGGTACAGGACTAAAAAAGGTGACGTTGATCTTGTACTCTAGGTAGATGAGTGAAAGAGACTAGAGAAAAGAGGTGAAAGAGGTGTGTGTGTGTGTGTGTGTGTGAGAGAGAGAGAGAGAGAGAGAGAGAGAGAGAGAGAGAGAGAGAGTCAATCACTTTAAAGTCTGCATTCAAGTCCAATGAAGAAGAGTCAACATATTGTCTAATAGGAAAAATGCACTTCCAAGAATTCTAAAAATGCCTAATTTTTGCTTTGCCCAATTTGAAGCGTTACTAAGGCTACCCCGAGGGCAGGCCAAAAAATCAATTAATATTAGATTTTTAGCAGTGCCCCGTTAGGGGCAGAGAGCTCTAGCTACTACAAGGTTTCTTTTTTAAGGCCCTTTGAAAGCGGATCACAACTCGAGTTCTATTCAGCCACTTGGGGGCAGTGCTGTAGGCACGTGTGTGCCACTTGGGGGCAGTGCTGTAGGCACGTGTGTGCCCCTTGTATTCATAGTGCATCCTAGTGTAGTAAGTAGGTATCTAAGCAAAGCTTGTGCATTGGCCACACCCACTCCTATTTCTTCCCATGTGCTAAGCCCCTAGTCGGTATGTAAGCAAAGCTTGTGCATCTGGCCACACCACACAAGAGTGGTTTGGACTCATCAACTTCAACAGCAACGCTCGCATGGCATTCTCTGGCTTGCTCACGAGATTTGTGTGAGTACCTCCTCACTCCTCTTACCTCAACATACAGCTGTGAATTTTTTGTGCAAAAGCTTTCTTATGTGGCCTCCATTGCCCAGGAAATCTCCATCTCTGAAAGTTTGGACGGACAAGAATTCCAACCCACATGGCTTCTTTCGACAATTCTGTAAAAACCAGCGTGATCCTCAATCCAAAAGGTCGAATTGCTCAAAATCTTTTTCATGCAGCTAATCGAGACGCAATTGGCTCCAAGAGCTGTATATTACTTTGCCAAAGTTCCGCAAACGTTTCTGTTCTGAGCGATACATTTCGTATCTGCAGGCTTGAAGGCAAGGTGTGCATTGTCACCGGAGGCGCAAGCGGAATCGGCGAGGCAACGGTCAAGCTGTTTGCCAAAGAGGGCGCCAAAGTGATACTTCCGACGTTCAAGATGAGCTTGGCCAGCAACTGGCCTCCACCTTAGGAGAGAATGTGGCGTACGCACATTGCGACGTAACTCAAGAAGAGGAAGTCTCCGGAGTTGTAGACCTTGCCATGACCAGATATGGCTGCCTGGATGTTATGTTCAACAACGCCGGCAGAGTGGGAGCTGCGAACTTTACCTTGGGCGGACTGGACATAAACGATTACGAGAACGTTATGGCGACGAATGTGCGAGGGGTGCTTCTGGGGACGAAGCATGCATCTCGAGTGATGATACCCACTAAGAAAGGAAGCATCATCTGCACAGCCAGAATAGCATCACTGTTGGGCGGTTTGGCTGGTCATCCATACAACATCTCCAAGCATGCAGTGGTTGGATTGGTAAGATCTGCAGCAAGCGAGCTCAGCCAGCATGGGATCTCTGTAAACGCCATATCTCCTGGATTAATAGCTACTCCTCTTGCCATCTCCTTCTTGCAGGAGGTAATTCCGAACAGCACAGTTCAATCTGCGCCTGATTTGATAGACGAGTGTAATGGATTTCGCGGTGCGAAATTCAGGGCTGAAGACGTTGCCAAAGCAGCTCTGTTTTTAGCGAGTGAAGATGCTCGGTATATCAGTGGACATAATCTAGTGCTGGATGGAGCATTCACGGTGACAAAGAGGATTCCTTGATCTCATTAGAAACTCCCTTGTAATGCAAGGATTACAAAAGGTTGCCGATACTTGAATCTACCTGAAGTTGCAAGGAAAGCACCTGTTGTCTTCTTGCTTGTTCAATAAGAAGCTGTCTGCATGACAGCTTTGTTTGTTTCTGAGTAAGAGTTTATCAACGAAAAGGTGTGTGAACTTTTAGAGCATGCATAGAGGGCCTCATAGCCTCATGTTTTCTATACCAAAACAAGGTGGCAAACCACTAAGGCCCTCCTTAGAGAAAGTTATGTGTATAAAATGTGATTGAGTGGTCACTCCAATATGCGAATGATCTTCCTACTTTTATGTTTGGATCTCCTATTGTTTGTCCATATGTGATCTAATTGAGATCCATAAGTAGTTGTTGGTTCTTGAAATTGTAATTTAAAATTGAAGTTGTTCATCATTTTTCTAAAGTTTGTTGATTCGGATGTTTGTTTCAACATGTCAATGTTGGAATCTTCTATCAAAATTGTGTTAGATTGTGTATTGTTTGTGGCACCAAGTAATTGTTGAAGGTATTTTATGAAAATTTTATATTTAGTGGATGGTGGTCTATAGACATTGACGATTGTGTACATATTGTCTTTTTTTTGAATCTCAATCCTTGTAATTCCTAATCCTTTTTCATTGTAACTGTATTCTCCTACTATTGTTATTTCTCCACGAACAAGTGTGCATGATCTTGAGTGTGAGTAGTTACAAATTGTTTTGAATTTTAAACCAAAGAATTTGTTAGGGTTTTTTGTTTGTGTTTCTTGTAAGTAAACGACATCAGAATCCATAAGATGTGTTGCTGCTTTCAGATCTTCCTCATATTTTGGTAGGGATCTTGTGTTCAATGATTGAATGAGAATTGTGTTATTGTTTGAATCTTCCAAGCATGTTTGCATTATTGTCTTGTAAGATGCATGGGTGGAGAGGCAGCCCATTTCTTTTCTGACATCATTGTCAACATTGAAGTTTTGAGATTGCAATGGCTCCACCAAGTAAAGGTTTTCGATTTCTCTAACCCTAGATAAAGCTGTGTATGCCAACCCATGTGCACGTACTCCTTTTGGGAAGAAAGCTAGTTTTTCCATTGTTAGTCATTGAGCCCTCTGGATTGTTCTTGCGTTGCACGTTGTATTGGAAATTGTTCATGTGTGAGAATGCTTGTTTTTGAAGGGCCTATCTGAACTTCTTTTGTTACTCTAAATATTGGTGTCCACTGGTGGCTTATAGATGTTGTGTATGCTTGTTGATTATCTTTTCTAGTTTGAAAGCCAATATCTTCTAGTGGAAACAATATCCATACAATTTGTTTTCCATTGTAATTGGAAGCTGCCATGAAAATCCCATCCGCCCCATTTACAAGTCAGTCTTGTTGGTTGATATTACCGGAGCAAAGTTCAATTCGCATTCCCTCTTTCATTTCTATAATTGTATGCAGACCGTTCGTAACTTTAGGATCGTCTAACAATTTCGCCTGGGTGCACAATGACTCGAAGAAGTGATCAATCGCTTTGAAAATGTGTTTTTTGTTGCAAGATAGTTCCAATACCTTTTTATTATGCCTATTTATTTCAGAGTTTTGTGTAGTATAGGTGTGGAAAGGTGTGGTCTGCTGGTATGGGGTGCAAGCAATTTTTGTTAATGTAATCAATTTGTTCTTGTGTGTGTGTGCAATTTCTGAAAGAGTTTAAAGCATTTATGAACTTATTGCTATATTGTCTCATCGTATGTTTTAGTTCATAGAATTGTGGTTTTGTGTGCCAATAAGTACTAGCCATAGACTCGAGGTCTCGTCATTGTTCTTTTTGAAAACCCAAGAGCCTTTATGGGCTTTGCCTAGTAAAAGTCTCCGCAAGTGATGACATCGATGTTGCCAAAATATTTGGTGTGCTTGCATTTCAATGCCCTCATTCTCAAATCTACAAAGTCCATAGTTCTCTTTCCCACCAAAGAGATCTCGTAAAAAACAATGAGCTGTAATTGTTCGTATAACGAGCTTAGTGTGTCATGGAAGAGAAGTAAAGTTTTGGTATGTGTTGGCAGGTGCAATGCAAAGTGTATTGTGTTGCCATTGATGTTGCGTGCTGCTTTTCCAGTATATGCAAGCATCAAAACTTTTGGTAAGTCGATGTTGATATCTACTATGGTTTGGTTGTAGTAACGAAGTAGAAGAAGCAAATAAGTTTTCTCGCTTCCTACCCCTCCTGTGAGAAACAAATTCAATTTTGCTGAAGGGTGCAATCTTTTATGCAACATAATATCATCAAATACTGCTCTTTGCTCTTTGTTCAAAGTTCGAAGCTTTTTGAAGTATTAACTGTTGTCTAATAAATTTTGTTGTTTTATGCTTATTGCAAAATTATATGTCCTTGTTTGCTTTTGTAATTTAGGCATGTCCAATACAATGTCGTAGTATTGTTTATTGCTTTCATTTTGCACAATGTATTGGTTGTTCTTAGTGTCTTCATTTTTTGTTCTGTCATGTGCTATTTTCTCTTCTGCTATTGTTTCATTGTATTGATAGTTATATTCCTCTCTATGTTCTTCATTATTTTGTATGTTTGCATAGTATGCCATTTGCCAACTTCCATGTATTAGTAATTCTTGGTTCTCATTGTCTTTGAAAGGGTAGTATAGCAGCAATTTTTCTCGGTAGTAATTCTCTGGATCCTTGAATTTATTAAACTTCACAAACCTTATTATGTTGGCTTTCTTTCTTTTTTTGCATGTGTGTTTTGTGTGGTTGTATTCAGATGTGAATGTTGCCAAGCATATGCTATCAATTTGATATCTCTTTGAATGTTTTTCAAAAGGTTTTGAAGTTTGTCCTTTTGTTTTAGTAAGAATGCTATTTTTTGTTTCTCATTTGTGTTGATGAATTGAAAATCTCTTGTGGATCTATGCAAAGGCAAAGATAAAGTGATGAATGAAGCAAGTTGTCCACTCATTTGTTGCGAGTGAAGAAATGCTATCTTAATTTAATATGCAAGTAATATTTTTAAAATCTAATTAGATTTTAAATTTTAATCTAATAATTGATTAATTACCTTTGATTGATTTAATTTAGATTAATTTAATTAGTTTAAATAGATAAACTAAATTTTATTATAAATTAATTTAAATTCAATCAATTAATTTAAAATTAAATAAATTAATTTAAATAGATTAAATTAATTTAATTAGATTAAAATAGTTTAAATTAAATAGATTAATTTATTTTTAATAGATTAAGTTACATTAATTTCATTAGATTAAATTAATTAAAATAGGTTAAATTTACTCATCTTAATTTAATATGTAAGTAATCTTTTTTTAATCTAATAATTTATGAATTGCATTTAATTAATTAATTAAATTCTTTATATGATTAAATGGTTAATTAATTTAAATAGATTAACTTGAATTAATTAATTAATTTGATTAATTAGATTTAACTAAATTAATGTAATTCATCTAAGTATAATAAACTAAACTAAATAGAACTAAATTAATCTAACTAAACAAAAGTAAATCTAACTAAACTAAACTAATTAATCTAACCAAAATTAAAATAAATCTAACGTACTTAATCTAATTAACTTAATATAAATAAACTAACCTAACCTAATTGGACCACTAACCTAACGTAAGCACTAACATAACCAAACGCCAAGATGTGGGATGCACCACATGTTGGGAAACCCCAAACATGTGGTGCTCGCCACATCTTGGCCTCCAGCCTCTCTTTCTCCCTCCTCCTCCCCCTCCCCCACCCCTGCCGCCTCCTCCCAGTTGGGAAGAACTAGGGCAAGAAAAATGAAGGCATGTTGAGATATCGAGCTTCACTCATGATATGCCAGGGTGACTGTTGTGCATTTATGTCACCGACTTGTTAGCTGCAAATGCGGTTGGTACACCGCCCATGAATAATAGCTGGATGACAGCTATCTTTATGTACTCTAGTTAGTGGCTCAATTAGTATGCCACCTTAGTTAGCTGAGTTTGGTTTGAGACCCACATATAGGCTTCACCTATTCTTTTATACTTAGAGTTCTTTTGGCTTTCACAACTAAGGAGGAGAAAACTATTTTCAGCCTTCACTTTTGTGTATATTTCGCCATTGTGTATGTGAGAAAGCTACTCCTCTGAACGTATTGAAGGGCAATGTTTATAGCTTTCCCTTTGAAGATTAAACTTGTAGATCTGAAAGTTGGCATCATTTGTACTCAATCAACCATTGATCTAAAAGCTACCATTACTTCACTCAATCAACCTCATGTCCTTAACCTTTGACAAACATACAAAGCTTGCATATTTCTTGGGTGGGGGTGAAAGTGATCCATCTTCTACTTCTCTTTGCTTTTTTACAATGTTCCATATCGTCACTCGATTCTTGCTCCCTTTGATCTTCTTTTGAGATGTTACCAAATCTAACCAAGCCCTATCCCCAAAAGCCAAAGCTCTACGAGTTTTGAGAGTCTATACTAGAAGTAACCTTCAGTATGGCCTCCATCCATATATCAAGCACATCAACCTCCATCATAGCTCACAATCAAGCTATAGTAGGCTTTACCAATTGTGGATGGTCGAATAGTTCCTGAAGGGATGCGATTCTATGATTCTAGTAATGAAGGGGAAAAGGGAATAGAAATTCGCTAAATGATGGAAGAGGAGCAATGGGTAAGAGTAAAAGATGTAGGTAAAATTCAATGTCATCTAGCCAGCAGCTCTCGAAGGATGTGATGGGCACGATATGGGTGGTAAGGCATGGAGAGACTTCAAGGAGGGGCATCATGTGGGACTGCCCTAATGTGGCACCTCACAAATGAATAAATATAGACAAGAGCAAAACCCGAAATCATGGCCATATGAATTGACTCATCCATCCAAAAACACATATCATAAAAGCATATCTACATCAATAGTCAAATTGAACACATGGGAGAGAAAGCAAAACTCATAGAGATGGGTGACTATGGGTGACTAGTGCCTTGAGATAGTGCCTTGCAACAAAATATCTAAAGGTCTAGTATAGACAAAATATCTAAAGTTCTAGTATATGTAGGTTGCATTTTAACTTAGAGTGCATATGAGCACCTATCAAAATACATCTCTCCACCACTATTCCAAGAGGTTGTAAAGTTATTAGGAAGAGTGGAAGAAGCAAACAAAGCGCCCAAGCTACTTTCCTATGTGTTTTGAAGATCCCGCGTTAGGGCCATCCATGGGAACAGTGGTCCAAAATCTAGAAGGACAAGTGTCAGTTCTAGATCTCCAACTCTTGTATTTGTTCTAGAATCTTTCTTGATCATCATTAAGAGTGAGAGGGAGATTGATGACAGCTTAAAAATAATTCAATGAATAATGAAAATTAGACAATCTGGCATACCATAGCGAAATTGGAAGCAAACAACCTTGCAAGAAATCAACTAACTCATGAGTGTTACACATTTTCTGTCTCAATCTCAAAATATAGGACCTAGAGGAGTGTACTAATGCATCATAAAAAGATTTGATGATGTCCATCCACTACAAAAAATAGAAGTTAAGTCTGAAGCTTTTGTTTCTTCAATTTCCAATGCTTTTTTGCCTAGCTACATAAATATAGTTGTTCTAAAAGCTAGGATGCCCCATTAAATGAAGTTTGCAAAATTTGAAAGGGAGGTTCTCTCTCTCTCTCTCTCTCTCTCTCTCTCTCTCTCTCTCTCTCTCTCTCGCTGCCTTGAGAGCGCACCTCTCTCTCTTCTCTCTCTCTCTCTCTCTCTCTCTCTCTCTCTCTCGTGCACACTCTCTCTCCCCGACTCTCTCCTCTCTCTCTCTCTCTCTCTCTCTCTCTCTCTCTCTTGCATTGCCACGGTAGTGCGCCTCTCTCTCTTCTCTCTTTCTCTCTCTCTATCTCTCTCTCTCTCTCTCTCTCTCTCTCTCTCTCTTTCTCTGTCTCTCTCGCTACTGCGGCAACGTGCCTCTCTCTCCCACTCTCCTCTCTCTCTCTCTCTCTCTATCTCTCTCTCTCTCTTTCTCTCTGTCTCTCTCTCTCTCGTGCGTGCCCCCCTGTCTCTCTTTCCTCTCTGATCTCTCTCTCTCTCTCTCTCTCTCTCTCTCTCTCTCTCTCCCTCTCTCTCTATTTCTCTCTCCCTCCCACTCTCTCCCCTCTTTCTTGTGCTCCCTCCCACTCTCTCCCTCCCACTCTCTCCCCTCTCCTTCTCTTTCTCTTCTCTCTCTCTCTCTCTATCTCTCTCTCTCTCTCTCTCTCTCTCGCTATCCCTCCTCTCTCTCTCTCTCTCTCTCTCTCTCGCGTGCATGCGCACGCCCCTCTCTCTCTCTCGTCTCTCTGCTCTCCCTCTCCCACTCCTCTAGCTGATGCTTTTTCTTGTAATTTTCTTTTCTATTACAAATTTTGTTTTCTTTTGAGTATATATATATAGAGAGAGAGACAAACAGATAGACAAACAGACATACAAACAGAGAGAGAGAGAGATCATAATTTGTTCACCACTATCTCAAATTAGCATTAGCCACTCTTCCTCCTTGTGCCAGAACCTCAAATGCCCAACTAGAGAGTAGATACTTTTTGTTTCTACTACTGGTGGTAAGATTGCTATCTTGGCTGTCACTAATCCATGTCAATGCCATTGCTCACTCCTCTAAGAGACACCAACAATGCTAATAGATACGTTTGGCCTCATTTTGATAGAAAATGTATTTATAAGCTGCCATGTATGTTCGTAGACCCATTTTTGCTAGCATGTCATTATGAAAACAACATTTGCACAATGTTTAGACCAGCATGAAATAGAATAGTTTCAACTCTCATGCAACACTGCAGAACTTACAAAACCAAAGGGTAGAGTCTCTAAGAATAATTGAATTATAGCTCTTTACCTACCATCTCTCATCATTAAAAAAAGCAGTGGGCATCTCAAGGGTGTGTAAGCCCATTGGAATTTTGTCTCCCTCAACTTCTAACTACTTCACCACCACTTTGGTCCCATTATCAAGGACACCTACATAAACGTCACCTAACCCACCATGTCCCAACTTCTAAAAAAAACATTTCATGGTATGGAGTCAAATAGCGGCTCATAATCCTCATGTTAATAGCATATACTTTCTTGTGAATGACAGTAGCCAATGCACTTAAGGATTAGTGCAATTAAGAGAGGAACCAATGTGATTATGATTCAATAGTACGAATAGCTATCATTCAAAGAGCCATGAAAACTTCCCATAAATAAATGCACCATGCTTGACAACAAAAGCCAAGCTTTCATAGACACTTTCCATGGGCATAGTCTTGATTGAATGAAACTAACAGACAAATGGGTCAATCTACATCTATTGTTGGAAGTAGCTAGGTAGATATTGATGGTGGGAGAATCGACAAAATGATCGCTTTAGACATTGAACCATTCTTAGAGTGATGGAAACCTACTATGGGGTGGCCTTCCAAGGGTAGAGCATTTTAGGCTAATGAAGACACATAGGTAGTCCATGCTTCTTCCCAAACACATGCACAGGGATCGTGGGTGAGCCTAAACCAACCATTTTCTCTCCCTCATGGGAAGCAAGGGAGTAAGATGGGTCAGAGAGGTTGTTAAAAGTGGGGAAATGGAGGGGGTTTTGACAAGGAGTGGTCTTAGTGGTAGGAGAGTGATTGAGAGGGGAGGGTGGGAGAAGGAGTAAGGGACAAGGGAGAGGCATTCAAGAACATCATGGCTTCTCATGTGAAGAGGATGGAGAAAGATCTACGCTAGCATGATCTGGTGATGAAGGAAGCATGAGTTGGCTCTTCATGAAGAAGGTTGACACATGCAAGGAAATCAAAATTATGAACTTCATGATCCCCTATAGATTGTTACTACTAGGCTATGTGGGGAGATTTTCTTGCATTGTTAGTCGAATTTTTTTAGCGGGCATTCCATGGATGATGGTAGGGACGTTAGAGTGCCCACTTTTAGGAAGAAAAAATCAAAGAGGAGGTGCAAGGGGAGAGCAAGGAATAGATTGCATAGTCCTCTAAGTGCCATGTGGCACCTTAGAAATAAGTATCTATAGATTCATTATAGAAAGAAATGAGAAAAACAAGGAAGATACACAAAGTTCTTTGATTCAACGATAACTCAAGCCTCATATGATATGCCATGAGTTTTCTCCCTCATAAGATGAACAAGAAGAGAAGAAATTAAGGGGAGCATGACTTCTTAATGGGGAATGAAAGAAGGTAAGAAAAAAGATTTCAAACTTATCAAGGAATATGGAAATGCAAAAGACAAGATCTAATTTAAGTAGTCACAAGAGGAGGAGATTTTGGATAAGAAACAAACTTGGAGCCTATATACAATTGCATATATTTTATGGGAATGGTCTAACAAGAGGAGAATGGAGGCTCTAAGGTAAACATGAAAGCTACATGTGTTTTCTAATCTATGACTAGATCCATGTGGCTATCTGTAGTGAGGCCTCTCTTAAGAGTTGCTTCTATATGTAAAGTCCCACAAAGTCTTACATTCCTTCTTCATGCTTCCACTCCAATAGTTCAGCTCATTTTTTATGCTTTTTTTTATGGAAAATGCATTTTTGAAAAAAATTCAAGCTCTAGAATCCGTTGAAAAAACCGTCTATGTTAGCACCAAAAAGAAAGCATCGTTATTTCATTCAAAATTACAGTCAATATCTAGATTTTTGATGGTAGTAGTAGCATTAATATCTATGGGGACATCAACGGTTCCCAGAGTTCTTTGTAACCTATTTTTGATGCTTTTTTTTTATAGTAATATCGACTCTGGTGACAAATTTTCTGACAATAATATCGATGCTGGTAAGAAATACCGAGAGTGTTTCGATGCTAATACGATGCTAAAATTTGTGATCAAATTTTTTTTAGGGCAAATTAGGCTTAGGGCTTGGCCAAGCCCTAATCTGCCCTTTTGTAAAGGTATGCATTACAGTATAGTGGCCATTGTTTTGTATTATTTAGAATTGTTGATTACAAAATTTCGCTACTACACTGTATGAGGTAAAAATTTTATACTATATACAAGTCTGCACCAGGTCTCTGTATGTCTGTCATCAAGAAAATGGGTAGAATGTATTGCTAGTCCTCATTGCTCCATCCTTGTCCTCTCCACTATTGTCACTCCCACTGGCACCCTTTCCACTATTGTCACCCCCATCGGCACCCTCTCAACATGCTGCAACATTCTCCTAGCAAGTTTCTCTCAAGTATTCATCCCTATCCTCCGATTTATCTAGCCGGCACATGATTTACATGGTTAGGATATATATCTTTGAGAGCATTTTTAAAAAAATACATGTAATAAGTGCTTACATTGAAGAAGGGTAAAACTTATCCTCTCTCTGTGAGTAGGTTCATTAGAGATTCCAGGTTGTTGTTGTATGCGTACATGTACTCCTTGTCTATACATCCCGTCCTATTTTCATAAACTAACATTATAGGAATACACATTAGTTTTAGTGATTGACATACTACCCAAAATTACACACTAAAACAATGAAAGAAGCAGTACTTACCAAAACAAATTCAAAGGCAACCCTACCACCAAAGTCCAAGTGGGATTGGCCCACTTTACTCTTCCTTACCACCACCGCATTTGTTTGTTGATTGTTTTTTCGTGGGTCCTTTAATTCTTTTTTAACAATTTTCTAATCTTTCGGGTGGACCCAAGTAGGCTTGGATTCCAAGCTTGGATTCCCTGACCTTTGCCTTCCTACGGAGTGGATTTCATCTTTCCATGACTTCAACACTTGGGCCACTTTATTCAACATCCAGTTGGTGGTTGTCGAACTCAAAGTCCTCAGATATCATAAGGAACTCCGCCTTGAATGTATTAATGATATAGTCCTTGTTCTTCTATGGCTGCTTGTGGAAATCCATCACCACTCCCTTGAATTCAGAGGATACAAGCCCATGCATTTGGTTCATATCCATACCTCTAGAATCCATTATTATTTCAAACTAACTATTAACCTCATAGGGGAGGGTGGTGGAAGCTTGGGAATCAGCTTGACTCCCCCCAATGGCATTACCTATACCAGAGTTTGAGCATCTATGTCAATGATGGCTCTCTCTCTCTCTAGGTCCACCTATCTACGGAGGCTAGTGGACCCACCGATGCTCATGCTGTCTCTCCTCCTCCCACTCAAATAGGAGTCTTTCCTTAGCAACGGCCATTCTCAAAGTGGGTAAAGCAACTTTTGGACAGTAGAGAACCTCCGGCCATTGAGGAGGAACCATCTGGACACCGCTGGTCCAAGAGATTAGAGGAGTGAACAAGGGCACAGGAACACTTGGTCAACTATGCTTTGATGATAGAAGTGATCCATGCTGAAGAACCCAAGTGTCTTGCAGAGGCATAGGGCGATGATATGTGGATGGAGGCTATGCAGTTGGAGTATGGCTCCATAATGAAGAACAACACTTGGGACCTTGTGGATCGACCACCAAAATGCAAGGTAATCGGAACCAAGTGGGTGTACAAGACCAAGTACAAGTCCGACGGCATGTTGGATAAGTACAAGGCTCGGCTCGTGGTAAAAGGATTTGCATAGGTACATGGTTTTGATTATCAAGATACTTTTGCTCCCACAGCTCGACTAACCACAATTCGCAGTGTTTTGGCTTTAGCTACCCAGGGAAGTTGGCGTGTGTTTCAGATGGATGTGAATCCGCCTTTCTGAATGGAGATCTCAAGGAGGAGGTATATGTGGAACAACCACTAGGTTTTGAGATCCCCGGTTCAGAAGGTAAAGTCTGCAAACTGAAGAAGCCACTTTTTGGGCTAAAATAGGCCCCACGAGCGTGGTACAAGTGAATTGATGCCTACTTTCTGCAAAACGGGTTCAAGAGGAGCCCATCTAATGCAAAATTGTATATCTTTAGAGAAGGAGGTAGGTGTATGATCGTGGTCCTTTATGTGGATGACCTTGTCATAATCGGGAACCATGAAGAGAAGATTTCATAGACGAAGCATTTGCTAGGAAGAGAGTTTGAAATGATAGACCTCGGACTGATGCATTTTTGTTTGGGGATTGAAGTTTGGCAGGAGCTGAAACAAATCTTCATTTCACAGCTGAAGTATGCTAGAGAGATACTGAAGGCATTTAGGATGGCTGAGTGCAAGACAGTTGGTACCTCTATGGAGGTTGATGCGAAGCTCTCAAACGAGGATTCATCACCACTGGTGGACGAAGCGAAGTACAGAAGGCTTGTGGGCAGCTTGATTTACCTGTGCAACACACGGCCGGACATCAGTTTTGCGACTGGTGTACTAAGTAGGTTTTCCAATAAGCCCAAGAGAACCATTAGAGGGCAGGGATGTAGGTGCTGAAATATAACAAAGGCACACTTGATTATGGCATCACTTATACCAAGGGCAAAATCTTGATTGGATTCTGTGACTTGGATTGGGCAGGAGACATGGACAACAGGAGATCAATGACAGGGTACTGTTTCTCACTTGGATCTGGAGTTGTGTCATGGGTCAGCAAGAAGCAACCCACAGTTGCTCTTTCTTTTACCGAGGCCGAGTACAAATCTACATGCTTTGCTTCTTGCAAGGCAGTGTGGTTGAGGAGCATTTTGGGGGACATGGGTGTAGTGCAGAACCAGCCTACATAGTTATCATGTGACAATCAGAGTTGCATGGTGATTGCAAAGAACCCAGTGTTCCACGCTCACACAAAACACATTGAGATTCAATATCAGTTTGTATGCGAGCTCATCATGGATGGAGAGGTCAACTTGGTATACTGTCCGACCACAGAGAATGCTGCAGACATCTTCACGAAGGCTCTTGGTAGAGACTTGTTGGAGAGGCATCTTCATTGACTTGGCATTGGGCCGAAAAAGTAAGTTCACTTGCGGGTGGACATTGAGGGGGGGTGTTAGATATCAATGCTCCACTCTCATGTAACTACACGGGAACTAGCTAACTGTACTTGTAAGCCCCCCATATGAGGAGAAGGCATTTGAGTAGCTTGGTTATCCGGTAGGTTTGGACACCAGATGGGGGCCATGTGTGGCCTGATGGCTAGATGGCTTCAGATAGAGTTGGCACACCGCCAACTAGGCTACATGCAAGTGCGGGAAGGCATCCCTTAACTGATCGCACTGAGGGTCATTAGGAAAAAAGGGAGCTCATTTTGGGGCCTTTTAGAAGAGAGAGAAAATAGGCTCTCAACCAATCAGGAGTGGGCCAACGTAACGTTGAAAATTCAACAAAAGAAGATGAAAATAAGAAAAAGAAATAGTACTATATGTTTGTAGAAGCATGTCACATTAATGAGGTGATCTGATTTGAATCTTTAAAAAATTTATTTTTTGTGCAGAATTTGGTGATTCTGACACCGCAGACGCGTCCGGAACGGCCCAAAACCCCAAGAACGGCACTGGAAACGCTGGAATCAGCAGACATCCGGAGTCCCGGAAACGGCCAAAAAAGGCCGAAAAGTGAGATTTGCAGCAAAATGCGATTTGGCACTTTTGAAATTGACTCTAGAACTTCACCTTCTAGATCTAGTAATTTGACCCATCCAGTTTCCTGGACTCTCCAAAGTTAGGTATGGTGAAAGAAAGAAATTTGGGGGAGGAGGAAGGGAGGAAAGAGGCTTCTAAAACCAACATCTTTGCTGCTAAACCACACAGCAGAGTCGATCAAACTCAATTTTCCATAGACTAGAACTCTGCACCTGACTAAACCTGATTCACCCTCCTTCTTGCAAGGGCATTGTCCCCCAGTCATGGAAGTTATGCATAATCATAAGCATATGCTTTCTCAATGGATTCTCTTATGCTTTGTCAATGTATTCTCATATGCTTTTTCAATGTATTCTCTTGTTTTTTATTTTTTGTTTTTGTGTTTGTGTCTACGTTAGACATGGGATCACCTCGCACGTCCGACGAGTACGAAAACCCTCGTAAGAGGAGACATCATGATCTCTATTCTCTAGAGGACTTTGATTTCTCTGAGGCAACACCTCTGGAGCCTACCCCTAGCTCGACTCCTCTCGGACGTAGCATTGTGACTACCCCTCGGAGAACTCCTTTGCTAGCAGCCCATGGCTTTATCGAGAGTCTCGACAAGTTTGAGGCATAGATGATCGATGAGGAGGCAGCGAGATTCTTCTCTCTGCTATCCCAGAGGACCTCAGCAATTCCCTCTCCTATTTATCTTAGAGACAATCATCCACTTCTAGCTAAATTTCAAAAGTGCCAAATCGCATTTTGCTGCAAATCTCACTTTTCGGCCTTTTTTGGCCGTTTCCGAGACTCCGGATGTCCGATTTCAGCGTTTCCAGTGCCGTTCTTGAGGTTTTGGGCCATTCCGAACGCGTCTGCGGTGTCAGAATCTCTAAATTCTGCACAGAAAAGTGTTGCTCTTATATGAACATTGAATGTAAAGCATGTGAAAGAATATATTTATTCCTTTTCACACTGACATTTCTCACGCAAGTATCCATATTTTCTTGCTTTTGTAGAGAGAGAAAAGAGAAAATAGTGAATTTCTTACAGGGCCCCAAAATGAGCTCCCTTTTTTCCTAATGAGACGGAGCATTTCCTGGGGTAGCCCACTCTCAAGTTGCGGGGCCTGTTTAGAGCCTCAAATGATCCCGGATGGCTCTAGGCCGAATGGACACCCTAGGTGAGTTGCTCTATTTTGCGCCCCAGTTCTATCGTATGGTCAGTGGCCTATTTTGGGACCGACCCCCAGTCGACTATTTTGGGCAAACTAGGTCAGTCACCCAATTGAGCCTAACCGACTACGACTGGTGGCTATATAAGAGCAAGCCCGTCAAGCCCATTTCATCACTGGCTACAGCAACCCTGATTCCTTAGAATCCAGCCTCCGTCTTCTACTGTTTCGAGCATGCCATCGAAGCTTCTTTCATAGGAGCGCACGGTTGGGAGGCAGCACCATCTATTCTATCAATTCTATAGTAATCAAATTTTTCATTCTCCATACTATCTTGTTTTCTCTCGTGTATGAGATCTTGTTATCTGTTGAGCACAAACGTTGTATTATTTTCTTATAGATGCGATGGGTCGCCTTCCTACAAACACAAAGATGAGATGCATGTTTCGCGTAGGAACAAAGTCATGGTTGATTGAGCAGGAGGCAATGGGAGCCACAATTGATTGGGTTGAGGTGGCTGCTTGCACAGTATAAGTCTACTCCTACTTGTAATCTCACTTTTTAAATTGTTTGATGATCATGAGATAGGAGATACAGATATTGAGGCCATTACCTGTGAGGATGAGCCTACCATTGGTGATGCTGATTTCGATGAGCACATGAGTAGCACAAGTAGTAGTGGGTTGAATGTATTTGTAGATCTAAACAATTGTTTGGATTTTGAAGTAGATAGTTTGGCAAGGGTTGATCTCATTGAGGATGAGATTGAACCGTAGCCCCATCATTGATATTGGCAAAACTATTTTACATATTGTTTCATTCTCCTCATCTCACTTAATTCTTGTAGATGTGGGCTTGCAAAAAAGCATTGATGTTTTTGTTAAAATTATGTGCTTTGGTAATCATGGGCAATGTTTGGAAAGCAATGATGTACACCAAAATCTCACTTTCTGTATTCTCTGGTTTGCATCTATCAATGTCTAAATGCACGTCTGATTCTCAGTGTAAACACGCAAATAAACGCACTAATACATGCGCAAATAGACGCACTAATAAACGCGATGTTAGACGGGCCCATATTTTCTTAGTTTAGACACGCAAATAGATGTGTTAATACACATGCAAATAGATGAGTTGTTAGATGTGCTTGTAGACGCACCCGTAATTCCTCTACTAAAGCAATGCCTATAGATGCGCCTGCTATTTTGCGCGTCTACCAAGCGCATCTATAGTTGCTTTGTGTTGTTGTGCAACAAGAAACTCAGAAATATATACAAGTGACTCTTGTACCAACCAACCCTCGGCCATGCTACCTTTGGGTCTTGCATTTTGTCTCATGAAGCTCTTCAAGGTCTTCATGAAGCGCTCGAGGAAGAACAACCATCGTGCATGTATAGTATCGCATATAGCAATCTCATCTACCAAATGCGCTATAAGATGTAGTTGGCTTGTGAGAATAGAACATGGAAATGTCTCCTCCACTAAACAAACCACCTCCATTAACATAACTCGAGCATTCTCAAGCGTGGTGGGATCTATTTCCTTTGACCTCACATACCTAGAAATGAAAAAATACAGCATATTAGCAATATGATTCAAACTTGCATGGAGCATTGATACACATCATATTTTGTATCATGTAAAGTACCTCACAAGCTCGCCCATGTTGTAAATACAATCTTTCACATCCTTTGATGCATTACGTGAAATGCTAGTAGGTAGCATGAAGTAAACCCACGAGGAGGTGGTTGATTAGTTGCTTATAATTATTCACTCACAAATTTGAAATGAAAAATATAATGCTACCTTTGGGTCTTGCATTTTGTCTCACGAAGCCCTTCAAGGTCTTCATGAAGCGCTCGAGGAAGAACAACCATCGTGCATATATAGTACTGCATATAGCAATCTCATCTACCAAATGCACTATAAGATGTAGTTGGCTTGTGAGAATAGAAGTGGAAATGTCTCCTCCACTAAACAAACCACCTCCACTGACATAACTCAAGCATTCTCAAGCGTGGTGGGATCTATTTCCTTTAGCTCACATACCTAGAAATGAAAAAGTACAGCATATTAGCAATATGCATTCAAACTTGCATGGAGCATTGATACGCATCATATTTTGTATCATGTAAAGTACCTCACAAGCTCACCCATGTTGTAAATACAATCTTTCACATCCTTCGATGCACTACGTGAAATGCTAGTAGGTAGTATGAACTAAACCCATGAGGAGGTGGTGGATTAGTTGCTTATAATTATTCATTCACAAATTTGAAAGGAAAAAGATATTATGCACATAAAATACTTACTTGGAGCATCTTGTGCCAATCATGAGATTTCAAGCCATATAATTTCTCTACACCTCTTTTCTTGCTCTTTGTAAAGGCTCCCTTCAAACACCTCATGCATCCAGTGGGAGTATGAACTGTAGTAATAGCGCACTTCACTGTCGCCATCTCTAGCTTTGATAACATCCACGGTGCATGAGGTAAAAAAACACGCCCATTTGGTCTCTCTTGTGGCCAAGCTTCATGCATCCTCCCAGTGGTACGTAGATCCTCCCTTATGCCTACGGAATCTCGTGTCCCATTCAAATGCTCCCAAATGGTAGATGCCACATTCTTGAAGATATGCATGGGATCAAGCAGGTGATTGATCTTGAGGTGGGACCAATATGGTAAACGATAAAAGATGGAGTATCTAAACAAAAGTTGGTGTTAGCAGGAAATCTTTATCTCAAGCCAATATAGCACACAATAGTTACAAACCCTTACCGGCTCATGCCAAGTGGTGGAGGAGTCGTGGAACCGTCCCAAATTCTCATCCAATCTCCCGCGGTGGTGAGTGACTATGGGAGGACTTCATTCCAAGGGGCAACATATCTAGGATGATCAGGTGGGAGAAATCGATGGTGATTCTCATAGATGACCTTATTCAATGCATCTGCCCGTGAGGCAACTAGCGAAGGACCACAAACAGGACATGCGTGGTAACCCAATGTAGTGAGACCTGAACAATAGATGCAATTAAGAGTTGAAGGAGGGTTTAGGGTGCCACATCCTTTGCCTATTCATAATTAGAAGTGCAATGCTTACTTGAACACTCGCCATAGCCTGGGAAGTCATGCATCATCCACATCAAGACTACTTTGCAGTTAAAGTCTCGTGATGAGGGAGGCCTGCTCACATCATGCACCTCAATACCTCTCCAAAGTATCTCTAGCTCATCAATCAAAGACTCCAAATAAACATTAGGATTTTTTACTTTATGTTTCCCTAGAATTAGAAGGGACAACATAACATGTCCTTTCTTAATAGCCATAGAGGGTGGAAGATTATAATTCACCAATATCACTAGCCATACACTATAAGAGGTGCTTTTGAGACCAAATGGGTTCACACTGTCCATACCCAATCCAAGTCTCAAGCTCCTAGGTTCTTCATTGAAGCTTGGCCATGTGTCTTCAATATGCTTCCACGTAGGAGAGTCCACGGGAGTTCTCCACTTGCCATCGGTTGATCGATGGGAGGAATTCCATGACATGAGCTTTGCAATATATTTGCACTTGAACATATGTTGGATGTGAGGGATTATGGGAAAATGTCATAGAACCTTACGAGGCATGTCCAAAGTTTTGAGATCTACTCTATATCTTGCCTCTGCACAAGTAGGACACTCTCTTGCATGCTTATGTAGTCCATAAACCAAAATGCAATCATTGACACATGCATGGATGCGCTTGTAATCTAATCCTCTAAGAGAGGTCACATGTTGCCTTGCTATATCTCTTGAGGTCGGTAATTCATTCTCCCTTGGAAGCATTTTACACAATAGCCTACACGTGAAGACCATAAATGAGGAAAAACATTCGAGTAATTGACCCACTAGCATAATTCACCATGTTTGCAAAATAGACTTTAAAGATTACTTGAGTAATGCATTCAAACTTGCATTGCTTCATCCATAGATGGTTTGCAAGTTTAGTAACTCAAGGGAGGCACGTAGAACAGAGAATGTGCACCCCTCAAACAGTGGAGTCGATGCTGCAATAAAAAGATCATCCTGGTCCATGCTATCATCCCTCCCTTGATGCTATCATCCCTCCATGCTATCATCCCTCCCATGCTGCACTAAGAAGATGAAGACATTCTACAAACAAACAACCCAAAAAAATTTGCTTTTCTTCAAATATTTAATTTTAAACTTTGTGGCGCATCTAAAGGTGTATTTAAAACCGCGTCTGTCTATTCTATGATGCACGTCTACAAGCGCGTCTAAAACTATGTCTGTCTGTTCTGTGGTGCACGTCTACAAGCACATCTAAAACCAAGTCTGATCTGTGTAATTAGATGTGCTATTAGACCGTCTGTAGACGTGGCTTTTAAACCTTCATTTAGCACGCTCGCTTCGCTTTTCTTCACATTACTTATACTTCACGAGGCTTGCTTGCTTCGTTATTAGCAGATCCACAGTTTCGACGCTTAAGAGAAAGGCACCCACACTTACTTCCAAGCTTACACTTAAGAGGAAGGCACCCACACTTACTTCCAAGCTTAAAGGAGAGGAGGGCAAACAAGGAAGAGAAGCAACTTTGAAAAAGGAGAAGAACCTTTCATACCTCTATCCAAGGTAAGTCTTTTTGCAGTTGATCTTTTTTGGAAGTTTTCTCTCTTTGGATTTGTACTTTCTCATATCCAAAAAATGCATGATTTGGGTATCAGTGTTACGTTTGTGTTTGGGTGCCTGTCCTTTTCTACTTTTTAGAAAAGTCCATCTATCGGAGTGCGTCTATAGACGCGTCTCAGAGCACGTCTAAAACTGTGTCTATAGGCGCATCTAGCCTATTTGCAAACACAAACAGCCACGTCTATAGACACGCTATTATACACGAAAATAGATGTGTCTATAAACGTGCTCCAATAGCAATCCTCTCTTCCCTTTCCCTTTCTTCTCAGCTCATTAGTAATCGTCTTTTTTTCTTTTTTCTAGTTCATCATGTGGCTAGGAAGCACTTTGGGCTCACCTGATCTCTGGGAGTCTATTTTTAGCGACTTATATAACCTTTTAGGGAACCCTCCTAGTCCTACGGAATTATACGGGTATATGACGGGTACTCTAAACACCCCCCAGGAGTCCGCACTACAGACTCCAAACCACCCCACACCAGCTGAGATCACCCAGCGGAGTCAACACAGCCCAGCCGGCTACACAACGCAAGCCCATCTCCCATGCCATCTTATGCCCCTTCCCCCATGCCGTCTTATGCCCGTTCTGCCATGCCGTCTTATGCCCCTCCCCCCATGCCATCAGAAGGTCCTTTTGTCTCGTAGAGCCATTGGCGTACTCCTGTGCAGTCGAGACTCGGTTCTCTAGCTACGAGTGGTCATCATAGTCCTTTGTAGTCTCCAGTTACGAGTGGCCAGTGTACTAGCTCGACACGACACGGTAGCAGGCATAGTAGCAGGGAGAGAAGTGGGGGATGCATGGCATAGTGCTTTGGGAGGGGTGGCGGTGGGGACAATGATGATTCATATGATTTAGACGTGCCTCCGGGTGATGGTACGATATTCTATGACATCATTCAGACAAGAGGCATCTTGATGGATGCACAGGGGAAGGACATCATGGCCTTCATGCACTCTGTAATTGCTAACAATTACAGAGATTGCTTTATCCACTTCAAAGACCAGCCAAAGAGGTTGGCTGATGAGACCCTCGCTACTGTTTGCTCTAGGTATCCTAAACCCCCCAATCGTCAGTTCATAGATAAATGTGCCAAGTCAAAGATTGTTACGATACTTGGTAATAAAAGATCTTTGCTTAAGAGGCAGGCACTAGCGGAGCTTGCCAGGCTCGAGGGGGATCAACCACCAAGGGGCCCGCCCCACACCACTCACAAGCGTGAGTGGAAGAAAGCAATGAAGTCAGCAAGGGAGGACCCCAGTCTGCAGCACGTGGAGGCACGAAGGATCCAGATGGAGCAACATTGAAGCGTGCATTTTGGAGCAGGGGGTGTTGAATCATGGGAGGCCCAATTTGTAAGTATCGATCTCAAATTATATTGCTTATGTAGTTTATTAGGAGGTTGTTTCTTTGTACTAATCCCTCCGCAAATTGTGTGGTCTTGCAGCTTGAGATTGTGGGCAGATACCCTACTCCTATTGAGATAGCCTACCACTGCCACCATCGTAGAGGAGATACATGGAGGCACTTCTATCATGACGGGTTGATTACTGCGGAGCAATATATCCAAGCTACTGGAGTGGCTCCCGAGATATTTGAAAGTAATTAAATAATGTCAATATTATAAGTAAAGATTTGATTTTTCACACATTGATATATGTTGTCCCTTGTTTACAGGCCCGTACACAAGACGACGAGTAAGAAGACGAGGAAGGAGGCACAGAAGGAAGTGTAAAAGGGAGTGCAGAAGGGAGCGTGGAAGGGAGCGAGGATGTGGAGAACATAGATTAGTCGTAGAAGTAGTGCTAGCTACTCTTTTTTGTACTTAAAGCCATTGGCTTGGCTTCGTGCCTTTTGTATATACACTCCTCTTATTTTTTGTACTTGAAGCCACATGATGTGGCTTAGCTTCCTTATTTTTTGTACTTGAGGTCACATGACGTGGCTTAGCTTCGTGCTATATGTACATACAAGCACTTTTTGAGCTTTCAATTTTATTGCGTTTTGGAGTTGTAATATTTTATTTGGAATTGTAATTAAAATGCGGTTGGCTGTAAGAATTGAATTACACAATGTGGAAATGGGATTCTTGTAACTATATAGCATACACAACATACACAGCATTTTGTAAATTTAAAAAAATATATTATAAAGCGCGTCTATAAACGCGTCTATATACGCATCTGTCTATTCGGGAAGCATCTATTTGCACGTCTATAAATGCATTTATAAGACCGTTTAAAAACACGTCTATACACGCGTTTAACGATGCGTCTGTCTATTTTCTAAATTTTTAAGCAGATCATCTATTTAAGCATCTAAATGCACGTCTATATGCATGTGTGTCTACTATATAGACGCACTATTAGACGTGGGTCTCCAGACACAAATAAATGCGCCCATAAGTTTTTTATTTAGTTCAGTAAACGCATCTGTGTGCGCGTCTATGGGTGCTTTGTCTTGTTGTGAGGTAAGCATTGCACTTTTAATTATGAGTACGCAATCGATGTGGCACCCTAAACCCACCTTCAACTCTTAATTGCATCTATTATTGAGGCCTCACTACATCGGGTTACTATGCATGTCCTGTTTGTGGTCCTTCGCTAGTTGCCACACGAGTCAATGCATTGAATAAGGTCATCTATCATGAGAATCACCATCGATTTCTCCCACCTGATCATTGTAGATATGTCACCCCTTGGAATGAAGTCCCCCCATAGTCACTCACTACAGGAGATTGGATGAGAGTTTGGGAGTGATCCACGACTCCTCCACCACTTGGCATGAGCCGGTAAAGGTTTGTAACTATTGTGTGCTATATTGGATAGAAATAAAGATTGCCTGCTAACACTAGCTTTTGTTTAGATACTCCATCTTTTATCATTTACCATATTGGTCCCACCTCAAGATCAATCACCTGTTTGATCCCATGCATATCTTCAAGAATGTGGCATCTACCATTTGGAAACATGTGAATGGGACACAAGATTCTGCAGGCATAAGGGAGGATCTACGCACCATAGGGAGGATGTGTAAAGCTTGGCCACAAGAGAGGCCAAATGGGCGTGTATTTTTACATCATGCACCGTGGAGGTTATCAAAGCGAGATGGTGGCAGTGAAGCGAGCTATCACTACAGTTCATACTCCCATTGGATGCATGAGGTGTTTGAAGGTGGCCTTCACAAAGAGCAAGAAAAGAGGTGTAGAGCAATTATATGGCTTGAAATCTCATGATTGGAACAAGATGCTCCAAGTATGTATTTTATGTGCATAAATCTTTTTCCTTCCAAATTTGTGAGTGAATTAGAAGCAACTAATCAACCATTCCTCGTGTGTTTACTTCATACTACCTGCTAGCATTTCTTGCAGTGCATCTAAGGATGTGAAAGATTGTATTTACAAGATGGGCAAGCTTGCGAGGTACTTTACAGGATACAAAATGTGAATATTGTATTTACAAGATGGGCGAGCTTGTGAGGTACTATACAGGATGCAAGGTGTTCATATTGCTAATATTGCGTACTTTTTTCTTTCTAGGTATTTGAGCTCAAAGGAAATAGATCCCACCACGCTTGAGAATGTGGTGGATGAGATTGCTATATGCGGTACTATACATGCACAATGGTTGTTCTTCCTTGAGTGCTTCATGAAGACCTTGAAGGGTTTCATGAGACAAAAAGCAAGACCCAAAGATACCATGGCCGAGGGTTGGTTGGCACAAGAGTCACTTGTATATATTTTTGAGTTTCTTCTTGATGTGTATAGCTCTCTCCCATGACTGTGGAGAGATGATGAAGACCTAAGGATGACCTCTATTGTACCTCAAGGGAAAGGATGCAGCAAAGTAATAGACACAGTGTTGCTTAATAATATCAACCTCTATTGTATGCTTAATAGTGATGTGATGAAAAGATGGGTAACAAGATACAAGGATGCAAAGGCAAGAAGATAAGGAGAAAGGGCTCTCTTTTGTACACACCATGAATCTCGTGTGCCATACCCTCAACATCTAAGAGCACTTCCAATGGATACTCATGTGGATTGGCTACTTGACAAAATGGAGAGAGCAAAGAGAGACGAGGGGATGCATATCACAATGGAAGAATGGGAGTATGCTAGGGGATGCATGAGCAAGGTCGGTATATAGAATGTTGTGCATAAGTTAGGAGCTTTCAACAATTTAGATTGATTATTTAATTGATTTTGTCTTGGTGTAGTATACAATGTTCAATACTATATGGTGTGAGGGCAGGCATTTTCGAACACAACGGATTAATGATAAGAGAAACACACAAGATTGTGGCATCATTGCTAGCTTTCACGGAGCCAATGGAACCATGGATGATTATTGTGACATAATCCAAGATATTATTAAGCTTGACTTTCGATGCTTCTTTGTGTATGTTTTGTATGTAAAGTGATTTAAGGACATGGTGGAAAGAGGCCCTAATGCAACAATCAAGCACCATGCAAGTGTCTTTGTAACTATGGATGAGTCCACAAAGTTTTGGCAAAGTAAGAAGGACACACTAATACTACCACAACAATGTGAACAAGTATTGTACACACACATAAAAATATTTACTTTTAAATATTTGATACCTTCGATGCAAGGAAAATAACATGATTGTATTTGTGTTTGAATTAGGTTGTCTATCAGCCAATGGTGGATAATAATAGGTGGTGGCATGTCATACCTATTATGCCATGTTCTAAAGTGATGTATAGTACATTTACTAATATGGAGCGTATGGAGGATGATCATGGCCATGGAGGTGATGATGACCATGATACAAGAGAGGAGGATGATCATGAGATAGGAGATACAGATATTGAGGCCATTACCCATGAGGATGAGCCTACCATTGGTGATGCTGATTTTAATGAGCACACGAGTAGCACAAGTAGTAGTGGGTTGAATGTATTTGTAGATCTCAAGACTAGTTTGGATTTTGAAGTAGATAGTTTGGCAAGGGTTTATTTCATTGAAAATGAGATTGAATCGTAGCCCATCATTGATATTGGAAACACTATTTTACATATTATCTCATTCTCCCCACTTGACTTTATTTTTGTATATGTGGGTTTGCCAAAAAGCATTGATATTTTTGTTAAAATTACGTGCTTTGGTAATCATGGGCAATGTTTGGAAAGCAGTGATGTACATTTATCAGCCTGCACCAAAATATCTTACTTTCTATATTCTCTATTTTGCATCTAAATCTGCATCTAATTCATAGTGCAGTTGGCTACTAATAGACGTGCAAATAGATGCGCTATCAGATGCACTATTAGATGTGCCCATATTTTTGCTATTCTAGTAGCAGTGCCTATATATGCATCTACTATTTTGTGCATCTATCAGGTGCATCTATAGTTGCTTTGTCTTGTTGTGCTCTACCCAAATGTCCATGTCACATGTTGGAATCTTTTGAGATCTTTCTAAAGGACCCTTTTTTATATTAATCTTTGGGCCTTAGTTTACTTTCTTGTATATATAAATCTGTAAGTAATGGAATTAATAAAAAATCCATCTGTTGAACTCACATGATAGGGCTACATATGCTAAGTGACCTCCCTTAGGGCAGTATGAGGATGCATTTTAATATCACCACCTGGAGGCGTGTAATTTCATATTTTTCTCCTTTCCCTTTGGGTTACTTGTTATCTCCATTCTGTGTGTGGAGAATATCATACTAGATGCTCCCTACTGACTTGTAAACATTTTCACTTTTCTACTTTTTAGGTAGCCTCCTAGCCTTTTCCAGGTGCGTACTTGTAATCTTTTTAAATTTGTACTTCATTGGTGGGTTTTCACCTCTTTTGAGGTTTCCCACAAAGAAATAAAAGATTTCACTATTAAAAAAAAAAAAGAAAACGAAGTGTGTGTGTGTGTGTGTGTGTGTGTGTGTGTGTGCATGTGTGCAATGTGTGTGCATGTGTGCATGCGTGTGCCTACATGCAAGCTGTGCATGTGTTCTTTGTACCACTTGTGTGGCTCGCTTATGCTAACTTATACCAACCTACTAGTAGTCTAACGAGTTGTGTGGATCCCTTGAGTTAGCCTCTAATCAACACACAAATTATATGTATTAAAAATTTTAATTCTAATGAGTGCATATGATTAACTTTGAAGGTTGTCTCTTCCATGAATAATTGGAGATAGTTTGATAACTTGAATAATCATGGGGGTAGAGATCAGATGAGATTTATCACATAACTATGTTAGTATAAATAGACAACTTTAATTCATTGGAATACGTACTTTGATGAGGTATTATTATCCATTGCTCGTTTAATTCATTTGGCTTGAGAGGAATAAAAAATGGGCACTCTTAGCTTGCAACCACCCAAAAATTACAATACATCGAAAAGTTAGAATACAAAGGATTGACAAATTATTCATGTGAAATTGTATTGTTCAAAAGATTGCTTCTAAGGGCTAATATTCTTTCTAGTGTTCCTAGGACTTGAGGGAAATGCTTGGGAGGCATTTGTCAAATGTGGAGGTCCTGGGGTGGCTGGCTGACAAGGACGTGTATGTAATCTTTTGAGTGACAACATTCCCAACAATTTTCCAACATTGGTTGTAATGGGACAGTAGATGAAAACTGATTTTGGCAAATTGCATGCTCCGATGCGACTTCTTCCAATGAAGAGTCTTTGATAGGATGGATGGGATTTTTTTCTCGCTACCCGAGGACCTTCATGAAACTTTGTTTAAATGCTATACATTGAGGCACATTATCATTTTACGAGTGAAAAGCTTCTTAACGGTTGAATAATCTTGTTCAAATTTTGATGTAAGAGCAACCTAAAGTTCCAGTGCTCAACAAAAATGTTTTTTTGCGCATGGAAATTAAAAGGCAACATCTAGATCTAATTGGGATGGAATTATAAAAGTCTTTTAAATTTTATACTATTACTGACTAAAAGATCTAAATCGTAGCCCATCCTAGCGGGGATTTTTCAATTTCAATTGAGAATTGTATATGCTCAACCACGTTTGGTCACTTTCCATCCACATATTCAATTTTTTTTAACATCAACGTGAAATAAGTGATGTCATGTTGTATGTATGTTCTTCACTCAACTCAGAGCAAAAAGTGACATCTCATTATTAGGGCACATACTCACTCAACTCAGACTCCAGAATAAAAGTGAGACTTGTGAAGAGCGCACAGGATGGAAATAGCTGCTTGACTGCCGTTCGATTGTGTAGATCTTGAACTATTGTGTAAAGCTTGAAGTACTGCCCTTATATTGAACATGTAATAGAAGGTTGATGATAATGCACTTTGACAGATTTACGAGTCGTTAGCAGTGAGCACTGTAGATTTCATTAACACATCAGAAGTTTTTTTTTAAATTGAAAGAGGTCTACTTTTTTTTATTACTCCGAAGTTAGCAAACGATAGCTCATACAAAATGCTCTCAAGTCGAGCTTTTATAGCCTCATTGGGCCAGCTGACAACCAACCATCTAGTCTACGAGGCAATATCCAAATTAGCCTTCTTACATGGTAATGAGAACACCATAGTGCTATTGATCGAGGCCTCGTCGTATCGTATGATTCATTTGTAACTCTCCTTTCTTTGGGAGCTGTATCGTGAATATATTTGGTGCATTCTCGAGGAAAAAAGAAGAATATATTTGGTGCAGTTTCTCTTCCATTTGTCCCGGTTTTTAGGATCTGCTTCTAAAAAAGACTTAGGGCATACTCAATGGCAACCATCTCCACTACCAAGGTGGATCCACTAACGGTAGTCTCTTTCGTCTGCAATGGTTGCTATTTTGTCCTTCTACGTCAAGGTTTGTAGATTCTTTCCTTCTATTTGGCTATAAAAGTCTAAGTTTTTTATCGGCTACTTGCATGCATTTATTATAAAGGGCTACCTTATACTCACTGAGCAGAAGACCTATGCGGGTTTCACTTCGGTTCATAACACCTTAATCTTGACATGCAATAAGCAATTATTCCCTCATAGTGTCAGCACCGTGTGCCACCCTTTGAGTTTTCAACATTTCGTAACATACGAGCCATCGTACCCGTATAAGTGAATACAAAATTCGTGTTTGCTGTCTTGATTACACGTTGCTTGATCAGATGCATCATGCGATGTTGGATTTTCGTCTTTTAGAGTTAGTGCATATGAGGCCTAAGATGCTGATCAGCTGGTGGACGTTGGCTAATTTTTCTAGAGGGAGATGAAACGTGATTGATTCTCAAATTTGCAACTCTAAGGCTCAGTGCACACGCATCACGTAATGCATGGTAATTGAAGCCTTGTTTTGGAGGCTGGCTCATTTTTTGAGGTCAATGTGTATTAGAAAACAAGCATAACAATCACAAGTATAATAATGAGAAGCATAAAAAACACAAGTAGTCTTGCCACTAAATATGATTGCATTCAATGATGGATCGTTTACAATTGATCTCCTTTCATAGGGAGGGGAGGGAAGAAGGAAAGGAAGGAAAATAGCCTTTTTTGGGTTATGGGAGGATAATATATAAGCCACCAAACCCTAAAAATTCCAAATTTCCATCTCTTTCCTCTCTCCCTCTCCATCTCTTTCCCTAGAATTCAAACTTCCCACTCTCTTTAGAATTCAAACTTCTCGCTCCCCTCCCCTCTTCCCATTAGGAAACTAGATTTACGGCAGGCAATCTTACCTATAGAAAGTTGTCTTTGGCATTCCCTATAGTGTACCAAGCCTTGCAACAAACATTCATGTTTCCTATGAAGAACATCAATCCACTTGTGTGGTCCTCAATCCTCTTGAATGTTTGTAGTTTGTTGTAAATGTGATTCACATGATCAACAAAACATTGACCCCAGTACTCTTGTCGCACATTAAAATTTTTTCTAGATTAGCAACTTGAGAACAATGTCCTTTACAACAGTCAATACTTGCAACCCTTTGCATAGCCCTGGTGGTAGTCTTCATGGCCAACCGTGTTTCACTTTCATTCTTTTCCTTTTTTCTCTTATTCATCATCTTGTATGGACATTTCTTTTTGAGATGTTTGATATTTGCCCCATGTAAGTCATCAGTAGAAAGGAACAATTGTGCAATATTATCCTCATTTTCAAAAGGTTCTCTTAGCAACAACCTACTTCCATCCTTGAATGTAAGTTGTTCAATTGGACATTTTAGCAACTTCACCTAAATGCCATCCTCTATAGACTGATTACTAGCACCATCTTGCATATTCACTTGAGAAGTGGCTATCCCCACGTGATCATCCCCTAACTTTTTAGAATCAATTGCTTCATATGGATGCACAACAAGTATGTGACCCTCCCCTAATATTGTTTCCAAATGTTGTGACCATAAGAATACTTTTCTCCCCACCCGTCATCTCTACTTTCCACTTTTACTTCCTCTAGTATCATGTTACAAGTTTTTCCTTGCATAGGCCCTTAAACAAGAAAAACAATAAAAAAATCAGCCATTGAAACTAACCACTTGTGATAAGAAACAGTTTATACAGCCAACACACAATACTATCAAGTGCCTCTTTGATATGGGATGCACCCATGTTACGGTAAGGAAGCTCAACATTAGAAGTTGTAGATCAAACATCAATAGAAATTGATATCACCCCATTCCCTAATGGTTGGAAGTGGCAAGAACCATTTGGATCAACTGATATAATTGTCCCTTTTGTTACCTTCAATCCATCCTTTAGTAGAACAACTTTGCATTCTTGCTCATATTGTGCCATGCCTATAATTGACGATATGCAAATTGAGATAACTGTTACGTTTTAAATCTCTCTCTCTCTCTCTCTCTCTCTCTCTTGCTGAAATTTTAAGGGGGGAGGGGTCCCTCATTACTCACTAGAACATGTTAAGAGTTTCCAAATCATCCTTGTGTCGGTTGACAATCCATGGCATGTGTGTGTTTATTTTGGGGTATTGGGGGTTGTGCTTTGGTTGTGTGCCTTTCTGAGTGCCCTTCACAATGGATTTGAATATTATAAAAATCGAATCTCCATTCAATGAAAATTGACCTTGGGTCAATCTGAGAATGTGGATTTGAAGATCACTCATACACACACACAAACACATTCACAATACGTTTTGAGTTTCCAAATCTTTGATCCATCTGGTGTTCACTCATGAACACACAAACACATTGAGAATACATTTTGAGTTTCCAAATCAAGATTAGGTTGATTTGCACTTCATGGATATTGGTGATCACACACACACACACACACATTTTTTTAATAACTAGTGAAATCTTATATTTGTTTGTGGGAAACCTCAGAAGAGGTGAAAACCCACCATGAAGTACAAAATTAAAAAGATTATAAGTAGGCACTTGGAAAGGCTAGGAGGCTACCTAAAAAGTACAAAAGCAAAAAAAGTTTACAAGTCACTAGGGAGCATCCGGTGTGATATTCTCCACACATCGAATGGAGATAACTAGTAATCCAAAGACAAAAGAGGAAAATATGAAATTACACGCCTCTAAGTGGCAACATAAAGACAATACCCTTCAAAGTGATTCCCTGTTGTACTAGAAAGGCATTGAGTGAAGTAGTACTGCCATCAATAAAATGCAATTTCTTTTGACCTTTGTGATTTTACTTGACATAAGCAAGAAGGCAGAAACATTGAATCACTGGGTCAAAAATCTATTGCAACATAGGATGCATATCCTGAAGATTGAAGATTCTTTTTGGTAAAGGAGAAGTATCCTGAGTATCTTGAGCCTATTCCACTGTATCATGAACAACTATATCATAAGGAGAGATATCACAACAACACAAAGCAATTATAGATGCGCTTGGTAGATGTGCAAAATAGCGGGCACGTCTATAGGAGTTGCTTTAGTAGAGGAATTACAGGCGTGTCTACAAGTCTGTCTAACAACTCATCTATTTGTGCATGTATTAACACGTCTATTTGCGCATCTAAACTAAGAAAATACGGGCCCGTCTAACATCGCGTTCATCAGCGCGTCTATTTGCACGTGTATTAGCGTATTTATTTGCGTGTTTACACTAAGACTTAGATGCACATTTAGACACGTAGATAGATGCAAACTAGAGAATACAGAAAGTGAGATTTTGGTGTACATCATTGCTTTCCAAACATTAACCATGATTACCAAAGCACATAATTTTAACAAAAACATCAATGCTTTTTTGCAAGCCCACATCTATAAGAATTAAGTGAGGTGAGGAGAATGAAACAATATGTAAAATAGTTTTGCCAATATCAATGATGGGGCTACGGTTCAATCTCATCCTCAATGAGATCAACCCTTGCCAAACTATCTACTTCAAAATCCAAACAAGTGTTTAGATCTACAAATACATTCAACCCACTACTACTTGTGCTACTCATGTGCTCATCGAAATCAGCATCACCAATGGTAGGCTCGTGCTCACGGGTAATGGCCTCAATATCTGTATCTCCTATCTCATGATCATCCTCCTCTCTCGTATCACGGTCATCATCACGTCCATGGCCATGATCATCCTCCATACGCTCCATATTAGTAAATGTACTATACATCACTTTGGAACGTGGCATAATAGGTATGACATGCCACCATCTATTATTATCCACCATTGGTTGATAGACAACCTAATTCAAACACAAATACAATCATGTTATTTTTCTTGCATCAAATATTTAAAAGCGAGTATTTTTATATGTGTCCACAGTACCTGTTCACATTGTTGCGGTAGTACTAGTGTGTGCTTCCTACTTTGCCAAAACTTTGTGGAGTCAACAGTTACAAAGCCACTTGCATGGCATTTGATTGTTGCATTAGGGCCTCTTTCCACCACGTCCTTAAACCACTTTACATCCAAGACATACACAAAGAAGCATCGAAAGTCAAGCATAATAATATCTTGGATTATGCCACAATAATCATCCATGGCTCCATTGGCTCCCTCAAAGCTAGCAATGATGCCGCAATCTTGTGTGTTTCTCTTATCATCAATCCGTTGTGTTCGAAAATGCTTGCCCTCACACCATATAGCATTGAACATAGTGCACTACAACAAAAAAAAATCAATTAAATAAGCAATCTAAATTACTGAAAGCTCCTAACTTATGCATAACATTCTATATACCGACCTTGCTCATACATCCCCTAGCATACTCCCATTCTTCCATTGTGATATGCATCCCCTCGTCTTTCTCTGCTTTCTCCATTTCATCAAGTAGCCAATCCAGATGAATATCCTTTGGAAGTGCTCTTAGATACTGAGGGTATGACACATGAGATCCGTGGTGTGTACGAACGAAGGCCCTTTCTTCTTGTCTTCTTGCCTTTGCATCCTCGTATCTTGTCACCCATCTTTTCATCACATCACTATTAAGCATGTATATAATGCAATTAAAGATGATTTAGCAGATGGTGTTGCTTTAAATGTTAAATCAAATGTATGGAAATCCTTAGACAAGCTTTTCTTGCTTTGTGACAAAAAGACATGGACCAAGAGCGATCATCATGCGCTAGAAGAGGAGCTTAAAATCTTTGGAATATCTATTAAACAAGTCTGGACAAAATGCAATATAACACACTACATGGTTAGTTGAAGTAATTTGTTTTTTATGCATAGTTTGTACTTTCAAACATGGTCTACAATAGCATTTTGGAGGAGCACATAAGGCAAATACTCTCAAAGAAGTATTTCAGTAGTTTTGTAGAGGTATTTTTCAAAGGTTGCAAATCCAAAAAAAAGTTTCATTGTCAAAAGGTAAACTTGCCTTTAATATGGCACAAAAGAAAAGAAGAAGGCAGATCTTTGACAATTCAAGAGCTGCACAGAAACACACAGAGTGGAGGCAGTTAAAGGTCTTTGTGAATCACAAGTGGATTGATAGAGTTGGAAACCTTATGGAGATTTATAACAATGAAGCAGAGACTTTGTAATATTTTCCATAAAAATTTGGTACAAAGTCTGAGTTGACTATCTTTCCTTGTAGGACTTTGTGTCCTTTGTAACTTTGGACAATACGATATATTTGAGTTCACTCTTGTACTTGTTTTACATCGAGTTGCTCTCCTTCGATCTGTTTAGACTCAAAATCTAGTAGAAGTGGCTCTCTAACCCTAATCAAAGGATGCTTTCCATAACCAAAAGCTCGGGGGGTTCACTGTTAAGAATCCCTAGGTATCCATGCTATTATGTCAACTATAATAGTGTGTGACCACGGTATAAGGCGGGATGCCAGAGGTCTTGGCAGCACTTGCATTAATAGGGCCTAAACGGCTTGGATCTAGGGTTACACCTAGGTCTAGGCATTTATGAGGTGGTGCATAAGGAGTCCTAGAGAGGGCTATAAAGAGAGGAGTCCCTTGTGGGACATGTGGCACCAAAGCTGGAGGCCAAGTAGCAAGTGCTGAGCAAGGGGGAGGATTCTGGAAGGAGAGCTCCACATGGAAAGTGGATGAGAAAAGGAACTAAAGGCGGTTCATGAGAGAAGGGGGTGGAGCTCACAAAATCCATGGTTGGGAGGTAATCAAAGAGAAGCCCTCTATGTCTAAGGCCCTGTTACATTGGTATTAGAGCTTAATCAAATGGATTGAGGAGTGCTTTTAAGAGGTTTTGATCATGCGCAGCAACAACAAGCAGAGGAAGGTGCTTCACTGATAATTGACTGAAGCTAATAGCTTTAATCCTGTGTGGCCGCGATGGACCATTCATCTTTGAGGAAAGGCTTGAGTGATATGTATGAAAGGCAGTTTGTCATCGTCAGTGATTGGAGTTCCCGTTTTTTGGTTGGAATCGGAGTTTGAGCCCCAAGGCAAGGCAACCCAGATAAGACGGGCTGCTGTTTTATCGATCTACATAGCCCGATATACCTGTATATGGTGGAGAGTCTAGAGATTTGATTATACAAGTTCTGCCAACTTCTGCAAACTGGAATTAGCATTGTAGTAGACCCACTGCAAATTGATTAAGCTGGAGTTCTACGGTCGATGGAATTTATATGCATTGGAAAGGAGCCGTGATCCATCATATGTACTGTTGTGAAGAATCTGTCATGGGTGTCACTATGTCAATCTTGGTTGCCTTGCTGCTGCATTGCATCGTGCCAATACATTAGACTCTCAGACTCTAAGAGCCTCAGAGGAGTGAGACAATAGTCGACTAGTCAAAGTCAAGGGAAGGAAGTGCGCAGTGGAAGCTATTCATCTGTTTGCATACTGAGGAGAGAAAAACAAGAAGAAAGTTGCATGTGACATTCCTTCGTTGATTTTTGTTTCGTTGTCCCTACTTCGTATTGCCTAAGATTTGAAAAAAAAAACAGCCACGTCATTCAAAGGTTCAACAACCTTTGAAGAAAAGCCACCTCACTTTTCTTCTTCCCTCATCCTCTATATCTCTAAAGAAAATCCCAAGGCCCATATCATCTTTTTTCTCCAATCTTCTTAGCCTCACCGAATTTAAAGAAGAAGATCGAAGCGAGGACTTTGAGATTGAAGAAAGCAGAAGAGACTGGAGTTAAAAGAAGATTTTGGGAATCGAGTTCAAGGAAAGCAAAGGCGAGATCAACAATCAAAGAAAGCAAGACAACTTTTGAGAGGAATCTAACACCTCGAACAAATACTAGGAAAGTGAGCATCACATTTTTCTCTCTGATATAAAGCGCTTTGCTTTATAATTTTTAGAAAGTATACGTCTTTATAATGACCACTCCAGAAAGGGATGGTATGATTAGGGAGGCCGAGGAAAGGGCTAGAAAGGGAAAAGCAATAGTTGGAGAGGAAACACATGAGGAGGTACAAACTAAAACACAAGAGGATAATGTGGAAATGGAGGATATTGATTACGGTGATTATGGAATTCTATATGCAGAATTCACTAAACTTGAAACTTGGATGCAAAATATAGAAACACAGTTAGGGGTTATCAGTGAAACATTAAAAACCCTAGCTGAAGCTATAACTAAGATAGCCGATTCTCAATTGATATCTATTACTGAAAAATCACCAATTCCTTTTAATCAAAGTTGAGAGGGCTACCTCTCGACTTAGAGAAACCTCGAACATTCTTAAGGACTTAAAACTGCCAATTTTCAATAGGGAAGAAAAGGAGCGTAATAAAGATGTGATTAATATGTTATTGCAAAAATGGGAAGACTTCCACGATGCAAGAATACACCTCATGAAAATCAAGTCGTGGAAGCAAGTCTTTCCCTTGGAAATCAAGCCTATAAATGGTGGATGAGCCTCAGAGAGAGTGATAGAATTCCCAGGTATTTGATTGAGTTTGAACAAGCCTTCCTAAAAGAGTTTTTACTAGAAAATGAATTAGAAAGAGCATGGGAGGCTTGGGACAATCGCACTATGGGTAAAGACACTTTAGTCTAGTACATAGCAAACTATAGGGAGGTAGTCCTTAAGCTGAAGGGAATTGATGAATTCCAAAAGATAAGGGGTCTTGTGAGAGGTCTCAAAGACACTTATAAGGTTGAGGCGAAAAGAAATCCTCCAAAAACCTTTGAAAAAGCCATTAAGTATGCTCAAATATACGATGATACGACAGGGAAATTCAAAGTTGGAACTTTAGAGCAAACAGGTTTTGTTCCAAAGTTCACTAAATTTTCCAATTTGAGAAGGAAGGGGCACTTTAAGAAGGAGGTTCCTCAGGTACCCCCTAAGAAACCTTAAACACAAAATGATCCTCTCTTGAAGAAATAGGATTATGAAAGGGCCAAGCAAGAAAATATTTGCTTCAAATGTTTGGGCAAAGACATGCTGCTTGGAACTGCCCTAAAAATAAACCAATGGGAGCTAAAGCCCCAAATAGACCTCCACAAAGATAAGTGCATGCGGTGCAAGTGTTGCCGCTTAATGGTATTGAAAAGTACACTAAGGTAGAGGTTTATCATGAGGATAGCACCCACATGTGCTATCTATCATCGGCAATGTGGCAACCCACATTTGGTCCTCATGATTAAATGAGGATGCATGGAAAAATTAAGGGGCAAAGAGTAAGAGTGATGGTTGATGATAGTGCAATACATAATTTCTTAAACTACTTGTTAGTTAAGAAATTAAAATTACCTAAGAGTCCCAGCGCCCATAAATATGTGGTCTCTTTGGTGAAGGACAGTGATAAAAAAGTTTGGGACACCATGATATATGGTATAGAGGTAATTTTGTGGATCCCTTGAGTTGGCCTCTAATCAACACGCAAATTATATGTATTACCAAATTTAATTCTAATGAGTGCATATGTTTAACTTTCAAGGTTGTCTCTTTCATTCAATAATTGGAGATAGTTTGATAACTTGAACAATCATGGGGGCACAGATCATATGAGATTTATCGCATAAGTATGTTAGTACAAATAGACAACTTTAATTTATTGGAATATGTACTTTGATGAGGTATTATTATCCATTGCTCGTTTTTGATTTGGCTTGAGAGAAAGAAAAAATGGGCACTCTTAGCTTGCAACCACCCAAAAATTACAATACACTGAAAAGATAGAATGCCAAGGATTGACAAATTCTTCGTGTGAAATTGTATTGTTTAAAAGATTGCTTCTAAGGGCTAATATTCTTTCTAGGGTTCCTAGGACTTGAGGGAATTGCTTGGGAGGCGTTTGCCGAATGTGGCTGGCTGACATGAGTGACAACATTCCCAACGATTTTCCAACATTGGTTGTAATGGGACAATAGATGAAATTGACTTTGGGAGTTTGCATGCTCTGATGTGACTTCTTCCAATGAAGAGGCTTTGATAGGATGGATGGGATTTTTTTCAAGCCCCCGCCCAAGGACCTTCATGAAACTTTGTTTAAATGCTATGCATTGAGGCACATTATCATTTTACGAGTGAAAAGCTTCTTCACGGTTGGATAATCTTCTTCAAATTTTGATGTAAGAGCAACCTAAGTTCCAGTGCTCGACAAGAATGCTTTTTGTGCCTCGAAATTAAAAGGTAGCATCTAGATCTAACCGAGATGGGATTTTTTTGTTTTTTTGCGCTTGGAAATTAAAAGGTAACATCTAGATCTAACTGGGATGGAATTATAAAAGTCTTTTAAATTTTTTACTATTAGAGACAAAGATCTAAATCCATCCTAGCAGGGATTTTTCAATTTCAACTGAGACTTGTATATGCTCAACCGGTTTTGGTCACTTTCCATCCACAAATTCAATTTTTTTAAACATCAACATGAAATAAGTGATGTTATGTTGTAGGTACGTTCTTCACTCAACTCAGACTCTACAATAAAAGTGACACTCGTGAAGAGAACAAGGATGAAAATAGCTACCTGACTGCCCTTTGATTGTGCAGATCTCAAACTATTAAGTAAAGCTTGAAGTACTGTCCTCATATTGAATATGTCGCAGAAGGTTGATGATAATGCACTTCGACAGATTTACGAGTCATCAGCAATGAGCACCATAGATTTCACTACCAAATCAGAAGTTAGAATGTTGATGATGAGCAATGAGCATTGAGGATGCTGGCAGAGTAGCAATGGCATCACCATCGAGTAGAAAAAGTGTTTTCTCAAATTTACTGTATCTAGCTAAATCCATGCTCCACAGCCTCTAGTGTCCACCAGCTGCTAGTTGTTTTGATGTGCAAATTGCACAACTCCATCAGAAGATCATCCGTGCTCTGTCCATCATCACTTCCACTTGCATTCACCATTTGACTACGAGTTCTTGCTTTGTAAATTGTAGATCCATCGATTCCATGATCCATCAACACTTCTCACAATAAAGACTCGCCAATAAAAGCATCCCTCTGGTGCCCTTTGCTGCTCAACTCCAGTTGCCTCCTTTTGCCACTTTGTAGTGCCTTTGCTTTCTTCCCTCCATCATACCCATATAAGTGAATACAAACATTCGTGTCCATTGTCTTGATTACACGTTGCTTGATCAGATGCATCATGTGATGTTGGATTTTTGTCTTTTAGAGTTAGTGCATATGAGGCCTAAGATGCTGATGATTGGTGGAGGTTGGCTCATTTTTCTAGAGGGAGATGAAATGTGATTGATTCTCAAATTTGCAACTCTAAGGCTCAGTGCACACGCATCACGTAATGCGTGGTAATTGGAGCCTTGTTTTGGAGGCTAGCTCAATTTTTGAGGTCAATGTGTATTAGAAAACAAGCATAACAATCACAAGTATAACAATGAGAAGCATAAAAAACACTAGTCTTTCCACTAAATATGATTGTATTCAATGATGGATTGTTTACAATTGATCTCCTTTTATAGGGAGGGGAGGGAAGAAGGAAAGGAAGAAAAATAGCCTCCTTTCGGTTATGGGAGGATAATATATAAGTCACCAAACCCTAAAAATTCCAAAATTCCATCTCTTTCCTCTCTCCCTCTCCCTCTCTTTGCCTAGAATTCAAACTTCCCACTCTCTGAAGAATTCAAACTTCTCACTCCCCTCCCCTCCCTTCTCCCCTCCCCTCTTCCCATTAGGAAACTAGATTTATGACATGCAATCTTACCTACAGAAAGCTGTCTTTGGAATTCCCTATATTGTGTACCAAGCCTTGCAACAAACATTCATGTTTCCTATGAAGAACATCAATCCAGTTGTGTGGCCCTCAATCCTCTTGAATGTTTGTAGGTTGTTGTTAATGTGATTCACACGATCAACAAAACATTGACCCTAGTACTCTTGTCACACATTTAAAAAAATTTATAGATTAGCAACTTGAGAACAACGTCCTTTACAACAGTCAATACTTGCAACCCTTTGGATAGCCCTGGGGGTACTCTTCATGGCCAACCATGTTTCACTTTCATTCTTTTCCTTCTTTCTCCTATTCATCATCTTATATGGATATTTCTTTTTGAGATGTTTGATATTTGTCCCATGTAAGTCATCAATAGAAAGGAAAAATTGTGCAATATTATCCTCATTTTCACAAGGTTCTTGGAATGTAATTTGTTCAATTGGACATTTTAGCAACTTCACCTGAAGACCACCATCCTCTATAGACTGATTACTAGCACCATCTTGCATAATCACTTAAGAAGTGGCTATCCCCAAGTGATCATCCCCTAACTTTTTAGAATCAATTGCTTCATATGGATGTGCAAGAAGTATGTGACCCTCCCCTGACTTTGTTTCCAAATGTTGTGAACATAAGAATACTTTTCTCCTCACACAGTCATCTCTACTTTCAATTTTTACTTCCTCTAGTATCATGTTACAAGTTTGTCCTTGCATAGGCCCTTAAACAAGAAAAACGATAAAAAAATCAGCCATTGAAACTAACCACTTGTGATAAGAAACAGTTAATACAGAATCCAATCCTTTATAATGAGAGTATGTACATGCCCAAAACCCTGAAGGTTGTGTCACAACATTTAGTATATGTGTGCTAGTGCCCAAGGTTTTCTCTGATAATGGTTGTATTGCATTAGAGTGCCAATACACAATACTACCAAGTGCCTCTTTGATATGGGATGCACCCATGTTACGGTAAGGAAGCTCAACATTAGAAGTTGTACATTAAACATCAATAGAAACTAATATCACCCCATTCTCTTGGAAGTGGCAAGAACCATTTCGATCAACTGATATAATTGTCCCTTTTGTTACCTTCAATCCATCCTTTAGTAGAACAACTTTGCATTCTCACTCATATTGTGCCATGCCTATAATTGACAATATGCAAATTTAGATATCTATTACTTTTAAAAACTCTCTCTCTCTCTCTCTCTCTCTCTCTCTCTCTCTCTCGGGCTCAAATTCTAAGGGGGAAGGGGTCCCTCATTACCCTCAAAAGTTCAACAATTAGAGGAGGGCTACGAGGAGATGGATGGACACCGTAGGTGCTTCGCAACTTGGTAGTGGTGGAATGGGTGCGTTCAAGGAATGGGTGGCAGGTCTACTTATTCTCATTTAATTTGTTGTTCTATTTATCTTATTACATATTGCATGCACTTTATCTAACTCTCGTAATTTGGATCCATAGCAATTTGCGATTGGTCAACTTCCCACAAATGAAGAGATGAGACGTGCATTCTGCCTAGAATAGAGCTAAGGTATGTGAAACTTACTTGTTCTTGGAATGACATGCTCGAAAAATAGACTCCAATATCTAATGGAGATCTAAGATGACCAAGTAAAAAAAGAATATATAAGAAGACCAAGTAGAAAATGGGGATATAAGAAGACCAAGTAGAAAATGCACTTGTTAAACTACAACACTAGAGCAAGACCTACAAATGGCAGGGGGGATATGGAGAGGAGCTTGATTATGTATCTACAATGTCTACTTTTTGTTCATAGAACTGTTTTAGTAGTTTAATGACCCAAACAGTTTAAAAATGAATGGTTAAAGGACTCAAATACTATTTGAGTCTTTAATGACTCATATTTTTCAAACCATAATCAACGAATGACTCAAAATTTTTCATGGGCTTAGGGTCTTAAAATGACTCAATTTGAGTTGTTATTAGTGTCAGTTGGATGATTTTAACACACAAAAATGCTAGCCAGAGAAGAAGGGAATGGTAGCCATGTGTTAGGGAGGGGAATGGATGCAGCTTTCCATTTTCCTAATCTTTGGTAACAACTGCAGATTCAAATAAAATTTTACAGATTTGTGTCGCTTGTGTAGTCGCTATGGGTGGGTTCCGTAGTTGTGAGAAACTATGACAACTGCTTCGGTTATGAGGCTTTCCTTCATGAATCACAAATTTTACGTGTTTTCTTTAAATTAAGAAAAAGGTACATATCTTGCTATCAAGCTCTTAGAGCATACATAGCATGCCTTAGAGCTCTAAAGATGATTTAGATTCAAGACACTATAGGTTAGGTGATGACAATATATCAAATCATCTCCAAAGGCGCATATAGAGATTCATTTTCATTGTGCTTATTACCAAGAAGTGCTTGTTTTCATGCCAATTAACACATTTAAATGTTAGCATTATCCAACATTATAGATCAGGCATGGGGGAAAACATGCATCCATTTGACTATTTTGTCACGTGTCAAAAATTTATAGTGGAGTCTCCAAAGAGTAAAGTTCAATGTATGGGAGAGAGTAGCTCTCCATATGTGCTTGGCCCAAACTTTCTCACTATGGAAAGGCATGCTTGCATGTCAACAAGTCCATTTTAAGATGATGTAGCAACTTAAAATTTTTATCTCTCCCACCTTATGGTTGTGTATTTCTTACAGGCATTGTATGTTGGCAAGAGGTTGACCAAGATTCCTTGATCTTGGTTGTTAACTCTTGGAGGAATCTGGTCTCACTACGTGTGAGCCCAAATCTTTCCAAGAGATATTGGGGGATAAGCCTATAGTTGTTGACAGTTGGAGTACCCTGATGCACAAAGGATCACTTAGGAAAGCATAAGCCAAGGTGATGCATGTTTTGAGGAGTTATAGTGTTTTTAAAAAATCATTTCTTATGAGAAAGACATTTTTTTGGATCTAAAAATCTAAAAGATTTCCAAATCACTCAAAATGCATATTTTGCGATTGAGTAGTACAAAGTGGTTGACTGAATAACTCTCACATATTACTTGCTACTTACCATGTGGTAAACCCCCATTCACCTTGTAGTATTCTAAGTACACCACGTGGTAATTTTTATACACCATGCAATAAGTTCTCATTGCCACACTGTGTTGTGCATGCATCGATTGCATGATGCATGGCAAAAGTGTGCCATGCATTGGCAAAAAAATTGCATGTTAATGGGATGGGATGTTATCCTATGGTACTTTTGGCTTGGGGTCTATCAAGAGAGTCCCCATGGCATTTCGAACATACTTTGATCACAAATTCTTGTCTACTTTTGATTTTGGTGAGTTTTCACTTTCACCTTTAATTTTGTTTCTATCAATAAGGGTTGGGGATGTGGTTTGTAGTTGTTGTCCTTCCTCTACTTTAATTTCATGTTTTCTTGTTTGTGTTTGTCATTTAGGACTAGGGGTGTGGCTCGCAGTTGCTAGCCTTTGATCACCTTGCTCTGTTTGACATGTTTCCTTTAGGTTTTCAAATTTCTCTTTTTTTGTTTGTGTTTGCCATTTAGTCAGTCTTGATCCCCTTGCTATGATTATCATGTATATTTTAATTTTATTTGTTTTTGCAATAAAAAGAAAGAGAGAGTGGGAGAGACAAAGAGAGAGAAGCAGAGAAATGGGATCAAAGCTAGGTGTGTGGCCACAACATGCGAGCCTTGATCCCCTTGCTTTAATCCAATATGTAAAATATGGTTCTGAATAATGATCCATGGGAGTGTAAAAATCATCTATCTAGATGTAGGCCAAAGGTATGAGATGGGTGGACCTACATGCGGCCACCAATAGTCTTTTTGCATCTAGATCTCCAAACATGTCAAGCATCTAAAGTTCTTTACTATCAAGTAGAAGGGATAGACTAAATATTGCAAGAATACACACCTTGGAGCTACACCAAGGTATCCCTGACTCGGGGGGGTCACTCATCATATGTAACCCTATCACGTGAGTTCAACAGAAGGATATTTTTTATTTCTGAAATTTACAGAAATAAATATACATAAGGGACTATTTAAAATAGTTTTGGAAAAAATTTACAGATTTGTATAGAAAAGGGGTACATTTTATTAATGAAAAATTTACAAATAAGGGATTTTAGAAAAAAGCCTTGAACGCATGTGGTATAGAGGGTTTATATATAGTGACCCCCCCGAGATCCCTGAAAGATTCTTGACTCCCATAAAATATTTAAGGCCCCATAAAGGGAGAGATAGACCATGTAAACCCAAGTAATGAAGAAAAGGGTGGAGGAAGATCTTGCATGGTAGATCTTCTATTCCATTCCAAATGATCTTGGCCATTTGCACTCCCAAAGGTAGTGCTACATAGCTTAATAGAGATATAGAGCATCGAGGATAAGAGGGATCAACTTAAAAAATAATCCTCCACTGATTTAATACAATCCATCCATAATCCTCCAATGATTTAATACAATCCATCCATGGAAAAAAGGGAAAAAATAGAGAGTGATGAGTAAAAAACAAAATCCAATGATGTTCCTCAAGATTAGAGATCAATGTATGCTCAATATATGCAAGAAAGGGTAGCATCTTAGTGTAAAGGACATAGAGAGTAATAAAGAGAAAATAATTTTAGAATTTAAGAAAATGCAAGAAGAGCTCCTACTCATGGCAAAGGAAAACGTGCGCACAGACGCATTTCCTTAACTTAAAAAAAACTTATGGGTGTGTCTATTTGCACATTTATTGGCATGTCTACAGACCTGTGTCTATAGGCACATCTATATAATAGATAGATGCACCTATAGATGCGCAAATAGACACTCGGCCAAAAATTTAAAAAAAACAGAGAGGCACGTATGTAGACGCGCTTATAGATGCTCTACAGAATCTTTTTTGTTAATAAAAGCACAATTTTGTGTGGTTGAACAGAGTCCTGTGTAGTGTATGCTATGTAGTTCCAAGAATCTCATTTTCACATTGTGCAATTCAATTCTTACAGCGAACCGCATTTTAATTAGCACAATTGCAAGCATGTCTATAGCCGATGATTACAATTTCGAATAAAACATTACAACTCCAAAACATTTAGTTCAAAAGGCATTCATTGATAGAATGTTGCACAAGGAAATTGAAAGCCAAAAAAAAATAAAAGGAGTGTATATTGATTAATAGCTCAAAAAGTGCTTGTATGTACATATAGCACGAAGCCAAGCCACATCTTGTGGCTTCAAGTACAAAAAATAAGAGGAGTGTATATACAAGACAGACACAAAGCCAAGCCAGTGGCTTCAAGTACAAAAAAGAGTAGCTAGCACTACTTCTACGACTAATCTAAGTTCTCCACGTCCTGGCTCCCTTCTTTGCTCCCTTCTTGGCTCCCTTCTTGGCGCCCTTCTTCCTCATCTTCTTCCTCCTGATCAGCCATAGGGCCCTCTAAACGAGGGACAACATGTATCAATGCATGAAAAATCAAATCTTTACTTACAATACTGACATTATTTAAGTGCTTTTAAATACCTTGGGGGGCGCTCCACTAGCTCGGACATACTACTCCTTAGTAATCAACCCATCATCATAGAAGTGCTTCATGTATCTCCTCTACAATGGTGTGGCGGTGGTAGGCTATCTCGACAGGAGTAGGGTACCTACCCACGATATCAAGCTACAAGATGACAATTCGTGGAGGGGTTGACCTCCCTCTCTCCTAGCAATCTCGGCTAGTGCTTGTCTCTTAAGCAAAGATATTTTATTGTTGGCATAGGCCCTTTTCTGACGAAAATACCGACGTTTTTACACTAATTTTTTTTAAAAAACGAGTGCAAAGGTCATTATAAGCATTATAAAAAAAAGCATTAGTGGGGCTAAATAGGGCCATAACAAGCCCTGTTTTGCCCCACTAGTGTTTTTTTTTTTTGTAATTACCAAAAAAAGTTTTTTATTACAAAATTTCCCTTGCAAAAAGGGTGATACAAAATCACTCAAATGAAATGATCGAGCAACAAAAGCATATACATGTCAAAGATATACAACATTATTTGTTACAAAATCACCCTTTCGAAAAGGGTGATACAAAATCGCTCAAACGAGCCGATATACAAAATGATATACATGGCGAAGTATATGCAAACTACTACTAATAGTACTACTACCCATTCGAATTGTCATCGTCCTCATTGTCCTCGTCTTGTTGGCCTGATCCTTGGCCCTCGTGAGCTACGTCTGCTCCTTGACCCTCGTGAGCTGCGCCTGAACCTTGGTCCTAGTGATCGCTCACATTCGGTGATGGGACACTTGAGCTTTGACTTTAAGAGTGAAACCATATTAATTGAAAACTAGATTGGAACTTGAAGAATAAAACAATTTAAAAAGTGAGATTACAAGGAGTAGACTTATACCGTGTGAGCAGCCACCTCAGCCCAATCGACCATCGCTCCCATTGCCTCTTGCTCAATAAACCATGGCTTTTCTCCTATGCAAAATGCACATTGCGTCTCTGCATCTGTAGGAAGATGACCCATCGCAGCTTGCTATGGACCCAATTTCCGAGAGTTAGATAAAGTGCATGTAATATGTAGTAAAACAAATAGAACAATACATTAAATGAGAAGAAGTAAACTTACCACGGTTGCATCGAACACACACCGTCTGCCTGCACCAAAGTGCGAAGTACCTACGGCATCCAGCTATCTCCTCCAGCCCTCCTCTGACCCTCGAACATTTCAAGATGGTCCCTGTTCTGCTTCTTAAAGAACTTCCAATCAGCTTTGTTTGTCCAGTTGGGTTTAGCCCTCCTCTTTGCGATGGAAGTATGCAAGGTTGATCTACGATGCTTCAAGACCAAACCCATGCGAGTCTCGCATGTAATTCTCATTGAACTCTTAATTTGGTGGGTTAGGGTATTTTTCTTTTAATTCACCGATGACCGCCTACTTCTTTTGGTCATCTTGATACTGCCAATTAGTAGCAATGCTGCTCTTGAAGTGGTGGCTCATCAACCGCCTCATGGTGGCCATCACTGCTTCACCCTTTCTATATTCTATTATCTCTCCGGCAGCCGTGATTTGATAGAAGAGGTCCTTGATTGGGTAAGGAGGACTCATGGTAGTGGCAGAGTCAGAGCGAGTGGTGTTTGTGCGAGCACTTCCAGAGCGAGGAGTAGCAGTGGGAGTAGGAGAGGGCAAGGGAGCTGATGGGTATTGGGTCTTAGGACCAAGTGGAGACCTATAGGGATGTGAGTGTGTTGACTCGTCTACATCTCTCGAGTCAGCACAACATAAGCAGCCCCTCCTACTCTTCCTTTGCTTACGATGGGCATGTCCAAGTGATGACCCCTCAATCAAAGGGGCACAAGGGGGATGCTCATGAAAAGCGATTGAAAGAGGGGGAAGAGGGGGAGAAAGAGAGAGGAAAAGAGGAAAATGAGACATGTTCATGCATAAGCATAAGCATCAGAGAAGGAAGAGGGGAAAAGAGCATAAGCATAAGAGAAAAGGAAGGAAAGGATATGCTTATTCTTATGCATGAGCATAAAAGAAAAAGAGAAAAAGCTTAAGCATAGGCAAATACATATGCTTATGAAAAGACATTGAGAGAGGGGAAAGAGAGGAGGAAAGAGACAGGAAAAGAGATTGAAAGGGGGGACGAAAGAGGAAAAAAAGAAGAGGGAAAAAGAGCATAAACATAAGAGAAGGAAGAAGGGGGCATGCCATTGAAAGAGTGAAAGAAGAAGAGAAGGAAAGGAGAGAGGGGAAAAAGAGGTTGAAAGAAGGGATAAAGAAGAGGGAAAAGGAAGAGAAAGAAGAGAGGAAGAGAGGGAAAGAAGAGGGAATTGGGGAAGAGAGGGGAAAAAGAGAGGAAAAGAAGAGGGAATAGGGAAAGAGAGGGGAAGAGAGGGTTCCTATGCCCATCATTGCAGGCACTAGCTGCAGCCAATGAAAATAACAAAAATAACAAAAGGAAAAAAGAGGAAGCACTTTCTTACCTAGAATAGTCCCGCTCAGTGTTTTGTGTACTGGCCCTACAAAAGAGAGGAAACATACCATTTCTCAAATAACTAGTTAGAGGAAGGAGGAGTTTAAAGAAGCAACTTCTCAAAGGGATTGGATTGAGGAGACAAGCATAAGCCTACAAACAAGGAGAAAGCATAAGCCTACAAACAAGGAGAAAGAGTAGGAAGAGAAATACCAAAAAGACTAGAAGAGGTGAGTCTTCTTTCTTTCACAAAATCTTTTCTTTTGTCTTTAACCCTTCAAAATCAAGCATGAAAACTAGCACATAGCCTTAGCAATACAAGGAGAAACATGCTTCAACACTCACAAAATGAAATCTCACAAAAACCGAACCTACATTGCTTAAAGCGACTGACCTTCTTGAAAGCTTTTTTTTCACACAAGCAAAGAGGAAGAAGGGTGGAGAGGGAGCATAAGTGTTAGGAGAGGGGTTGAGTAGTGGTGAGGAGTGGAGAATAGAGAGGACAAAAGCGAGGTCGTCAGATATAAGGTGGGAGGAGAGATTGCTTTTCCCAAAACAAAGATGCTAAAGAAAGCGTCGCATCGCGAGGTTTCAGGTTTAAGCCCACAGCGTCACTATATAGCAAGGTTGGTGAGTCGCTATATAGCGACAATTATATCTAAAAGCATCACTATATAGCGATGGAACAGAGCAAAACGTTGCTATATAGTGACGTTTTAGGGCACTTATTGTTAGAAGCTAAAAAACAAGATCATAGGTGTCTATTTTATTACTGTTAATAGATTTCCTTGCAACTTATGTTGTGATTTTAGAAGTGTGCAGATGGAAGGGACGAGTGGAAGGGTCATGCTCGATACCTTCTGCTAGACCATCTCGGGTGTGAAGGTTAGCTTGATCCACTACCATCATATTTGAAGGCAAGTGAGTGGATTCAAGCTTGGAGGGTGAATGGAGAGAAACCTCCTCCTGGGATGAAGAGGCTATCAATCTTTCAGGAGCTTCCTTATTGGGGTCAGTTACAAATCAATCATCTCTTGGATCCCATGCATATCTTCAAGAATGTGGGGGTTATCATTTGGGCACACTTGGTTGGTTTCAAATACTCGAGAGGAGTGCGAGAAGACTTGCATGCTATGAATAGGATGTATCATTTGTGGCCCCAAGTGCATGCTTTGGGAAAAATTATCCTCCCGAAAGCAACATGGATCGTCTCTACGAGGGAGGAGACATTGCTATGTAAGCACCCAGGGGAGGTATTGACAGGTGAAAACCACACTTGACCACCTTAAGTAGTAATGCTCGCATTGTTGGTGAGGTTCCCCAAGGAAAAGGGATTGAAAGAAAGATGAGCGAAGAGCAAATGGAGAAATTCAATAAGTTTTGTATCCTCAATAGCAAGGAGATTCAAAAGTGGATTGAGAGATATTGAGCGGCCAAAGCAGAAAGAATAAATGCAAGGATGAGATATAGAGTAATGTATAGGTGATCGCAACCATATCCACAGGATCTGGCTCTTCTCCCCACTCACATGTCACTTGATTGGCTACAACTAGCTCTATGTAAATTTGAACGCGATGGAGGACAATAAACAAGCGCGAGCGAGAGTTATCATCTTGATGTATGATGCATGTAAGTTTCTTACCTCTTGACATAATTAATTAATTATTTGTGGCAATATATGCTATAAAATAGATGCTCTTTTACAATACAAAAAGTACAGTGCATTATGGTCATATGGACAACATTTTTGCATGGAACGTATCGATTCAAAGAGAGTCACGTATGATTGTGGAGTCATGGCTAACTTCATACAAGATAGCCGAGCAAGTGCTTCGGATACCAATCTTCTCTCCTCATAGTTGGATTATTGTGGAACCATACACAAAATTTATGAAGTTGATTTTAGATGATTTAGTATTTTCATTCTTGATGTAAAATGGTTTAGAACTATTTACAATGGTCCCCATGCAATAGTGAGAAAAGATAGTAGCAGTTTCTTTGCAATAGACTTCAACAAACTTTGGATCGATGAAAGTGATACTTTTGTTCTTCCCGAGCACTGTGAGTAGGTGCATACTAATATTTTAACTAATTGAAGCTTTCATTTTTAAAGATCCATTGATACATGTACTTAAGCATAATTTCATATATATAATTGACGACATTTGGCACCATCTTTAATATAGGTAGTTTTTGATCTGGATGGTTTTGATCCAAGATGGTGGTACGTGATCCAAGTTGCACAATGAAGTAAGCAAATTTTTGAAGATAGAGATGTGGATATGGAGATGCCACTACCAATGCCGGATCCAATTGATCCAGATGAATCTAGCGAAGAAGATGAAGATCACAATATGAGCCAAGAGGAAGATGCGCATAATGACATCGCACGGGAGGAAGATGGAGATCATGACATTAAGGAAGAAGACGATGATCATCAAGAATCACCACACTTTATTGAAGATGATTAAGTACTCTTAGGTGAACGTATGATGCTAGAGTACGATGATGATATAGGAGATGAACTCGGTATACAGTTAGAGATAGACTTGTTTGGCACGTTAGACTTGGCTCGAGATGAAACCATTATGTAAATGCTCTTTATTAATTTTTTTCATCTCAAATTTGGACATGAATATATGAGCTTCAAAGGCTTGATGTACATGCTCTCGTACTTTTATTCTCTCAAAAGATCAAACATGTATGAAAATTTTAAAAAAATTGCCATTGGAGAAAAAAGCCTCTCTATAAAACATCACTATAAGAAAGTATCTCAGTGTTGCTATATAACGACACTTATAATTCTGATAAAAGTCGCTATATAGTGACACTTAATGAGGTGTGCTTCCAATACTGATGATTAGTGCCCTGTGCATGCTAAACATCGATACTTAAACATCGCAATAGGATCCATGTGTAGTAGTGGTACTCACGCTTATGAGCGGTGTGGGGCTAGCCCCTTGGTGGTTGACCTCCCTCTCTCCTGGAAAATCTCAGCTAGTTCCTATCTCTTAAGCGAAGATATTTTATAGTTGGTAAGTATCATAACAATCTTTTACTTGGCCCATTTATATGTGAACTGAACATTGGGGGGATTGGGATACCTAGAATGAATAGCAGTGAGGGTCTCATCAACTAACTTTTCTGACTGGTCATTGTAGTAAATAAAGAAATCTTTGTAATAGTTGTTAGTAATTACAGACCACATGAAGGCCATGATGTCCTTTCCCCGTGCATCCATCAAGATGCCTCTTGTCTAATGATGTCATAGAAGATCATACCATCACTCTTTGGCACGTCTGCTTCATCTAAATCATCCCCGTCCCCACCACTACCCCCCTAAAGCACTATGCCATGCATCCCCCACTGCTCTCCCTGCTACTACACCTGCTGCTTTATTGTGTTGAGCTAGTACGTTGGCCACTTGTAGTAGCTGGAGAAGTGACTCTCGACTGCACGGGAGTATGTTGGCACTTGTAGCTAGAGAAGTGACTCTCGATGGCACGGGAGTATATCGGTGGCTCTGCAAGATAGAAGGACCTGCTGACTTTAGGGGGGGGAAGGGGCTAGGCTCTATAGCCAGCTGGGCTATCTCAACTAGACTAGGGTAATCTTAGCTAGTGTGGTATTGGGATGGTTTGGAGTCTGTACTACCGACTCCTGGGGGGTGTTTATAGTACCCGTCATGTATGTGTATATTTCTACAGGAGTGGGAGGGTGCCTCAAAATATTATATAACTCCCGAAAGATGGCATCCCAAAGATCAAGTGAGGCTAAAGAGCTCCTTGGCCAGATGATGAACTGAAGAAAAGAAAATAAGAAGATTACCATCGAGCATGCCCTTGTCACGAGATGCAAAAGAAAAAATAGAGTGATATCTTGACATTGAGCAAGCATTTACAGACTCCTGCATTCTTTGAATTAGAGTGACAGAAGTCTATGTCTACTTGCTTAATGCCAAGCTATTGAAGCTTCATGTGGGGAAAAAGAGAGGAAAAGAGAGGAAAAGAGAGGAGAAAAAAGAAAGGAGATAAGAGAGAAAATGAGAGGAGAAAAGAGAAGGAAAGAGAGGAAAAAGCAGAGGAAAAGAGAGGAGAAAAAGAGAGAAAAAGTGGGGATAAAAGAGAGAAAAAGAGAGAAGGAAAGAGAGGAGAAAAGAGAGAAAAATAGAGGAAAAGAGAGGAGAAAAATGAAAGGAGATAAGAGAGAAAAAGAGAGGAGAAAAGAGAAGAAAGGAGAGGAGAAAGGAGAGGAAAAGAGAGGAGAAAAAGTGGGGATAAAAGAGAGAAAAAGAGAGAAGGAAAGAGAGGAGAAAAGAGAGGAAAATAGAGGAAAAGAAAGGAGAAAAAAGAAAGGATATAAGAGGAGAAAAGAGAAGGAAAGAGAGGAGAAAGGAGAGGAAAAGAGAGGAGAAATGAGAGAAAAAGTGGGGATAAAAGAGAGAAAAAGAGAGAAGGAAAGAGAGGAGAAAAGAGAGGAAAAGAGAGGAGAAAAAAGAAAGGAGATAAGAGAGAAAAAGAGAGGAGAAAAGAGAAGGAAAGAGAGGAGAAAGGAGAGGAAAAGAGAGGAGAAAAAGAGAGAAAAAGTGGGGATAAAAGAAAAAAAAACAGAGAAGGAAAGAGAGGAAAATAGAGGAAAAGAGAGGAGAAAAATGAAAGGAGATAAGAGAGAAAAAGAGAGGAGAAAAGAGAAGGAAAGAGAGAAGAAAGGAATGGAAAAGAGAGAAAAAGTGGGGATAAAAGAGAGAAAACGACAGAAGGAAAGAGAGAAAAAAAGAGAGGAAAAGAGAGGAAAAGAGAGGAAAAGAGAATCCCTTATTTCCTCACGAATGCAATCCCTTGCTTTAATCATGCTTTCCCTTTCCATCATTTATGCAATCCCTTTCTTCAATCATGTAATCCCTTTCCATCATTCATGCAATCTCTTTCTTCATTCATGCAATTACTTATTTCCATCATTCAATATGCAATCCTTTTCTTGGAAGTGGAAGGGGAGCCTTTGGGGAAGGGGAAGGGAAAGGGAAAGAGAAGGAAAAGGAAGGGGAAAGGGAAGAACACATAACAGACTGTCAAAGCATGTCTATAGATGCCATCTAATAGCACGTCTGTATGCACGACTGTCTGTTTCTCCATAAGATAGACGCGCTATTAGACATGTTTATAGACGCGCTCCGACAGACAGTTTTTTCAAAGAAATTGTAAAGGACATGCACCTGACCCCAAAAAGCACAACACTAGTACCAAAAACATCCGTTCCTTACATATGACAGGACGAATCCAAAGAGAGCAACTTCTAAAGAAAATCAACTGCCAAGAGACTTACCTTGGATAGAGGTATGGAAGCTTCTTGTCCTTCTTCAAAGCTACTTCTCTTTCTTCTCTTCCTTGTTTACCCTCTTCTCTTGTGTGCTTGGGGATGATTGTGTAAGCTTGGAGATGAGTGTGGGTGCTTGGAGATAAGTGTGGATGCTCGGAGTTGTGTCTGTTAATAGAAAAGCAAGCCGCATGATGCTAAAAGAATGTGAAGGAAAGCAAGCACGCTAAAAGTAAGTTCAAAAATCAGCTCGCAGTCTGTGTGTCTAAAAGCACGTCTATCAGTGCATCTAAAAGCGCATCTATATTATATTTTAGACGTGCCTATAGATGTGCCCCACAGTACAGATGCAGTGTTAGACGCGCTTTTAGATGCTCCACAGAGTTATGACATTTACAACTCATGCAATAATAAATTTCTTTGGTTGTTTATTTGGAGGATGTCTTCATCTTCAACAAGTAGCTCCTGTGAGGATGAATCCCTCCATATCCACCATCGTAAAATGTGGTTGGAGCAAAAAATTAAATGTATGTGTGATCAATGTAGAGGAAACATGTATTGTGCATGTAGAATTACACTCAATCACGTCTCAAAGTATGGAGAATGGGATGCGACCGTTTTTAACCGGAAAAGTAATCGAGACCAGAAGCTAGAGGCTAAGTATGGCGACGCTCAAAGGCTATAGAGAAAAGGAGATCATGAGGGCGAAGGGATGTCATAGGGGTGAAAAGGAATTAGAAGTGGAGGGAAGGAAAAGGGAGACTATGACATAAGGGGAAAGGGAGAGGGGGAAGAGAAGCATGTACATGATAGGAGGACACTACTACACACACATCCTATTACGACGTTTACGTACCGACGATTAGCACCCGCTTAGCGTTAATCGTCGGTATAAAAATCGGGTGTCGTAAATCGTCGCTATATAGTGACTTTTGCTAAACGTCGCTATATAGCGACGTTAGTAAAAGTCGCTATATAGCGACACTGAGACAATATATTATAGCGACGTTTTACAGAGAGGTTTTTTTTTTTTTTTAAGCCTTAAAAATTATTTTTTTCCAATGACAAAATTTTTTAAATTTTCATACATGTTTGAGCTCATAGAGAATTAAAAAATGAGAGCATGTACATCAAGCCTTTGAAGCTCATATATTCATGTCCAAGTTTGAGATGAGAAAAATCAAATAAGAGCATTTACATCAACTGTTTCATCTTGAGCCAAGTCTAAGGCGCCAAGCAAGTCTATCTCCAACTCTATACCGAGTTGATCTCCTATATCATCATCGTATCATCATCGTACTCTAGTATCGTACGTTCACCTAAAAGTATTTGATCATCTTCTTCAATTAAGCTTAAGTGTGGTGATTGATCTTGATGATTGTTGTCTTCCTTGTCAATATCGTGATCTCCATCCTCCTCCCGTGCGATGTCATTATGCGCATCTTCCTCTTGCCTCATATGGTGATCTACATCTTCTTCGCTAGATTCATCAATTGGATCCGGCATTGGTAGTGGCATCTCCATATCCACATCTCGATCTTCAAAAATCTGCTTACTTCGTGGTGCAACTTGGATCACGTACCACCATCTTGGATCAGAACGATCTAGATGAAAAATCACCTATATTGAAGATGAAAAATCACGTGCCAAATGTCATCAATTATATATATATCAATGGACTTAAAAAACGAAAGCTTCGACTAATTAAATCATTAGTATGCACCTGCTCACAGTGCTCGGGAAGAACAAAAGTATCACTTTCATCGGTCCAATGTTTGGTGGAGTCTATTGCAAAGAGACCGCTACTATCTTTTCTCACTATCGCATGGGGACCGTTGAAGTAGTTCTAAACCATTTTACATCAAGAATGAAAATAGTAAATCGTCTGAAATCAATTTCATAGATGTCGCATATGGTTCCACAATAATCCAACTGTGAGGAGAGAAGATTGGTATCCGAAGCACTTGCTCGGCTATCTTGTGTGAAGTTAGCCATGACTCCACAATCATACGTGACTCTCTTTGAATCGATGCGTTCCACGCGAAAATGTTGTCCATATGACCATAATGCACTGTACTTTTTGTACTGTAAAAGAGCATCATTAAAACAATGAAGATGCACCTATTTTATAGCATATATTGCCACAAATAATTACTTAATTACGTCAAGAGATAAGAAACTTACATGCACCATACATCCAGATGATAACTCCCGCTCGCGCTCGTTTATTGTCTCTCCATCACATTCGGCTTTACGTATAGCTAGTTGTAGCCAATCGAGTGACATGTGAGTAGGGAGAAGAGCCAGATCTCGTGGATATGGTTGTGATCGCCTGTACATTACTCTGAATCTCGTCCTTGCATTTATTCTTTCTGCTTTGGCCACTTCATATCTCTCAATCCACTTCTGCATCTCAGGGCTATTGAGGATACAAAACTTATTGAATTTCTCCATTTGCTCTTCACTCATCTTTCTTTCAATCCCTTTTCCTTGGGGGACCTCGCCAATGATGCGATCATCATCCTTGTTGTGCCAAGCTTGCGGCATATCAGGATCCGTGGATGCAAGAAACTCTGTGATATATACTAATGACTCTTGCACAAGCCATCCCTCTGCCATGCTTGCTTCTGGTCTTGCTCTTTGTCTTACAAACCCCTTTAAAGTTTTCATAAACCGCTCGAGAAAAAACATCCATCGATTATGAACGGTACCTGCTATAGCCACCTCATCAACTATGTGCACAAGCAAGTGGACTTGAGTTGTCATAATGCTTGAGGGAAAGTGCTTCTCAAGCAAGCATACAGCTTCGATGGATTCCACCCTAGCCTTCTCGATGCTCGATATAGAGATCTCTTTTTGAGATATCCACCTATTTCACATGTCCATGCATATGTAAGATATTTGAGATATCCACCTATTTCACATGTCCATGAAGAAAATACATAATGCGAATTGATAGTAAGCATACCTCACAATACCACAGATCATGAATATAGCATTTCTAACATCTTCTTGTAAGCACCCTTTTATTGTAATTGGAAGGATGAACTATCAAAGCAACAATGAAATCATGTCAACAATATAACATAATAATAATTACGCTAATGCATTACTATTATCGGTACACTAATTCTACTTAGAATACCTGTAAGACCTTGTGCCAATCATGGGACTTGAGGTCACTAAGCTTATTGTCCTTTGAAAATGCTCCTTTCAAGCAATGCATGTACCCTGTCGGTGTTTGAAAAGAGGCAATGTCTGCCTTGATCGCTGCCTCCTCCCTCGTAGAGAGGATCCACGTTGCTTTCGGGAGGACAACTTTTCCTGAAGCATGCACTTGGGGCCACAAACGAGACATCCTATTCATAGCACGCAAGTCTTCTCGCACTCCTCTCGAGTCCTTCGAACCAACCAAGTGTGCCCAAATGGTAGCCCCCACATTCTTAAAGATATGCATGGGATCCAAGAGATGATTGATTTGTAACTGACCCCAATAAGGAAGCTTGTGAAAGATCGATAGCCTCTTCATACCAGGAGGAGGTTCCTCTCCATTCTCCCTCCAAGCTTGAATCCAATCACTTGCTTTCAAATATGATGGTGGTGGATCAAGCTGACCTCCACGTGCGAGATGGTTGAGCGGAAGGTATCGAGCATGACCTTCATAAACATTTTCCTCATATGTTTGGAGTAGCGTGCAAGCGATTTCAGGGCGGGTCCACAAATAGGACAAGCATGGTACCCACTTGTAACAAGTCCTGCACGCGTGCATGAATATGTTAGTACAAGACATGCGTGCAAAAGAGAGTAAAAAAAGCATAATCCCTCATTGTACATGTAAAGACATAACCACGTACCTGCGCACTCTCCATATCCTGGGTAGTCATGCATGGTCCACATCAAGATACCCCTGACCAAAATATCATTGGTATGCCTAGGAGCTCTGGAAATATCAAAGACCTGCACTCCTCTCCATAATATCTGTAACTCCTCTATCAAAGGAGCCATGTACACGTCCATGTTTTTTGCCTTGTACTTTCTTGGCACAAGTAGTGCAAGCATGAGGTGTCCCTTTTTTATTGTTAGCCATGGTGGGATATTGTAATTCACCACGACTATGGGCCATGTCGACCAAGATGTCGAGCGTAACCCGAAAGGATTTACGCCGTCCATGGCTAGCCCAAGATGTAAGTTGCGTGGCTCTCTCGCAATGTCCGGCCACTGATTATCTATGTGCTTCCAAGCTGCACAATCTGCGAGAATCCTCAATGTGTGATCAGTGGACCGATGAGATGCATGCCATGTCATCAACTCCGCTATGGATTTGCATCGAAAAATGTGTTGTATTCTTGCAATGATGGGAAAGTGTCTTAAGACCTTTACCGGTATCCTCTCACCCTGCAAGTCATCTCTATATCGTTGTTCCCCACACTTTGGACAACTAGCCAAATCTCCATGCTCACGACGAAAGAGAATACAATCATTACGGCAAGCATGGATGGTATCATAATCCATACCCACCATTGTTAGCATCTTTTTCGCTTCATCTCTTGATGCGGGCATGGTATTTGGTGCAGGCAACATCTTTTGGAGCAACCTATGACAAAGACACTATCCAAATGATGATTCTCAAAACAAACAATATCCAAATAATGAGTCAAATCAATGCAAGGGCTAACCTCATTAAGGCCGAGACACTTGTATCCGACCACCCATACTGTACTTGTAGATTCAAGATTGAGAGACAAGCACATAGTTTAGACATCCTAGCACCCTCGTACAATTGTGTTGATTGCAACTCTCGCATTTTCACCTCAGACTCTGACATCACGTGTACGTGGGATGTAGTGCCCCTAAAAATGGAATCCATCATGTCGACCATAGCCTCGTCGTCATCCGGGAGACTAGTCTTGTTGAAAGTGAGAAGGTATATGTGTACCCTCATCACCCTCGTCATCCTGTCATAAGCTCATTCGTGTAAATAGAAGATCTTCTATTTCCGGGTATACAATAAGATTGCGAACTTAAATAGCTTTGACTTACCGATGATCCATCAACATGTGCAACACCAACGGGGGATACTGGTTCCGGCTCCTCCCCATACATCCGCAAGTGGCGCATGATAATACGACGTTGATGTCGTACTTCTCGCTTGCAATGAGTGCAATGACAATATAACCTCTCCGTAAGCCACTTCGTGCTCCCGGGCGTTGGCGCATCATCGGATGAGCTTCCACTCGTCCCTTCCATCTACACTTATAAAACCAAAACATAAGCATGAAGAGGAGATATTGACAATTATGAGCATAGCATGTTTAATTTGAGCTTCTCTTGAGGCCATATAAAAAGAATGACATCGCTATATAGTAAGGATTGAAACAAAAAATCCTATATAGTAAGGCTATATAGTAAGATGAGATATTGACAATTATAAGCATAGCATGTTTGAGCTTCACAAGAGGCCACACAAAAAAATAAACAGTAAGCGTCGCTATATAGCGACGCTCTGTTTCGTCGCTATATAGCGACATTTTTAATTTAAAACGTCGCTATATAGCGACGCTTTAAATTAAAAACGTCGCTATATAGCGACGAAAGAGCGTTGCTATATAGCGACGCTGTGGGTTAAAACCCGAAACGCCGAAACGCGCGGCGTTTTGCTCAAACCATTCCTAATCTCTCAAGTAAGCAACCCAAAATCTCCTCCCACCTATTTTCGACGACCTCCCATCTATTCCAAGCAACCTCCTACTCTATTTCCCACTCCTCACCCTTCTCCTACCTCTTGTACTCCCTCTCTCTCCTTTTTCCCTCTTTGGTTTCCAGAAAGAAAGTTCTTCAAGAGGTGAGTTTGTTTCAACAATGTAGGTTGTTTGTTTGTTAGCTTTGGTTTTGTGAGTGTTTCTACTTGTATTGCTAAAGTTTTAAACTAGTTTTCATGCTTGATTTGAAAGGATTGAAACAAAAAATGAAATTTCAAGAAAGAAAGAAAGAAACTCACCTCTTCTTCCTGTATTTCTCTTCCTTCTCTTTCTCCTTGTCTCCTCAATCTCCTCCTTTCCTTGTCTCCTCAATCTTCTCTTTCCTTGTCTCCTTTCAAGAAGTTGCTTTTGTGATCTCCTCTTTTCACTAACATCTTATTTGAAAAAATGGGTTGTTTTCTCTCTTTTGTAGGGCCAGTCCACTACACCGAGCGGGACATACTCTCTCTTTTGTGGGGCCAGTCCACTACACCGAGCGGGACATACTTTTACAGGTAAGTGCTTCCTCTTCTTTCCATTTAATATTTTTGTTATTTGCATTGGCCTGCAGCTAGCGCCTTAAGCGCTAGCTGCAGTGATGGGCGTAGGAACCCTCTGTTCCCCCTTCTCTTTTTCTCATTTTTCCCCCTTCTCTTTTTTCCCTCTTCTCTTATTCTCTCTTTCCCCCTTCTCTCTTTCCCCCTCTCTCTTTTCCCTTCTCTCTTTCCTTTCCCTCTTATTCTCTTATGCTTATGCTTCTCTCATTCCCCCTTCTCTATTTCCCCCTTCTCTGATTCGCATAAGCTCTTTTTCCGCATGAGCATAAGCTCCTTCTCTATTTCCGCATGAGCATAAGCATGAGCTTATGCCTATGCTTATGCTTAATGCTTATGCTCATGCATGAGCATGAGCTTATGCGTAAGTTAGAGAATGAGAGAAGCATAAGCGTCTCTCATTCTCTATTTCCACATAAGCTTATGCGGAAACTTACACATAAGCTCATGCTCATGCATGAGCATAAGCATGAGCTTATGCTCATGCGGAAAAAGAGAAGGAGCTTATGCTCATGCAGAAATAGAGAAGGAGCTTATGCGGAAAAAGAGAAGGAGCTTATGCGGAAAAAGAGAATGAGAGAAGCATAAGCTTCTCTCATTCTCTATTTCTGCATAAGCTTATGCGGAAACTTATGCATAAGCTCATGCTCATGCATGAGCATAAGCATGAGCTTATGCCTATGCTTATGCTTAAGCATAAGCATAGGCATAAGCTCATGCTTATGCTCATGCATGAGCATGAGCTTATGCATAAGTTTCCGCATAAGCTTATGCAGAAATAGAGAATGAGAGAAGCTTATGCTTCTCTCATTCTCTTTTTCCGCATAAGCTCCTTCTCTTTTTCCGCATAAGCTCCTTCTCTATTTCTGCATGAGCATAAGCTCCTTCTCTTTTTCCGCATGAGCATAAGCTCATGCTTATGCTCATGCATGAGCATGAGCTTATGTGTAAGTTTCCGCATAAGCTTATGTGGAAATAGAGAATGAGAGACGCTTATGCTTCTCTCATTCTCTAACTTACGCATAAGCTCATGCTCATGCATGAGCATAAGCTCATGCTTATGCTCATGCATGAGCATGAGCTTATGCGTAAGTTTCCGCATAAGCTTATGTGGAAATAGAGAATAAGAGACGCTTATGCTTCTCTCATTCTCTTTTTCCGCATAAGTTCCTTTTCTTTTTCCGCATAAGCTCCTTCTCTATTTCCGCATGAGCATAAGCTCATTCTCTATTTCCGCATGAGCATAAGCTCATGCTTATGCTCATGCATGAGCATGAGCTTATGCGTAAGTTTCTGCATAAGCTCCTTCTCTCTTTCCGCATAAGCTCCTTCTCTTTTTCCGCATGAGCATAAGCATGAGCTTATGCTCATGCATGAGCATGAGCTTATGCGTAAGTTTTCGCATAAGCTTATGCGGAAATAGAGAATGAGAGAAGCTTATGCTTCTCTCATTCTCTTTTTCCGCATAAGCTCCTTCTCTCTTTCCGCATAAGCTCCTTCTCTTTTTCCGCATGAGCTCATGCGGAAAAAGAGAAGGAGCTTATGCGGAAAGAGAGAAGGAGCTTATGCGCATAAGCATAAGCATAAGCTCATGCTTATGCTCATGCATGAGCATGAGCTTATGTGTAAGTTTCCGCATAAGCTCCTTCTCTTTTTCCGCATAAGCTCCTTCTCTATTTCCGCATGAGCATAAGCTCCTTCTCTTTTTCCGCATGAGCATAAGCATGAGCTTATGCTTATGCTTATGCTTAAGCATAAGCATGAGCATAAGCTCATGCTTATGCTCATGCATGAGCATGAGCTTATGCGTAAGTTTCCGCATAAGCTCCTTCTCTCTTTCCGCATAAGCTCCTTCTCTTTTTCCGCATGAGCATAAGCATGAGCTTATGCTCATGCATGAGCATGAGCTTATGCGTAAGTTTCCGCATAAGCTTATGTGGAAATAGAGAATGAGAGAAGCTTATGCTTCTCTCATTCTCTTTTTCCGCATAAGCTCCTTCTCTCTTTCTGCATAAGCTCCTTCTCTATTTCCGCATGAGCATAAGCTCATTCTCTATTTCCGCATGAGCATAAGCATATATGCTTATGCTTATGCTTAAGCATAAGCATAAGCATAAGCTCATGCTTATGCTCATGCATGAGCATGAGCTTATGCGTAAGTTTCCGCATAAGCTTATGCGGAAATAGAGAATGAGAGAAGCTTATGCTTCTCTCATTCTCTTTTTCTGCATAAGCTCCTTCTCTCTTTCCGCATAAGCTCCTTCTCTATTTCCGCATGAGCATAAGCATGAGAAGCTTATGCTCATGCGGAAATAGAGAAGGAGCTTATGCGGAACGAGAGAAGGAGCTTATGCAGAAAAAGAGAATGAGAGAAGCATAAGCTTCTCTCATTCTCTATTTCCGCATAAGCTTATGCGGAGCTTATTTTCCGCATAAGCTTATGCGGAAATAGAGAATGAGAGAAGCTTATGCTTCTCTCATTCTCTTTTTCCGCATAAGCTCCTTCTCTCTTTCCGCATAAGCTCCTTCTCTATTTCTGCATGAGCATAAGCTCCTTCTCTTTTTCCGCATGAGCTCCTTCTCTCTTTCCGCATAAGCTCCTTCTCTATTTCCGCATGAGCATAAGCATGAGCTTATGCTCATGCATGAGCATGAGCTTATGCGTAAGTTTCCGCATATGCGTGAGCATATGCGGAAACATGAGCATAAGCTCATGCTCACCCATGAGCATAAGCATAAGCTCATGCGGAAAAAGAGAAGGAGCTTATGCGGAAATAGACAATGAGTTTCCGCATAAGCTCCTTCTCTTTTTTCGCATAAGCTCCTTCTCTTTCTCTTTTGCGTGAGCATATGCGGAAACATGAGCATAAGCTCATGCTCACCCATGAGCATAAGCATAAGCTCATGCAGAAAAAGAGAAGGAGCTTATGCGGAAATAGAGAATGAGTTTCCGCATAAGCTCCTTCTCTTTTCCCGCATAAGCTCCTTCTCTTTCTCTTTTGCGTGAGCATATGCGGAAACATGAGCATAAGCTCATGCTCACCCATGAGCATAAGCATAAGCTCATGCAGAAAAAGAGAAGGAGCTTATGCGGAAATAGAGAATGAGATTCCGCATAAGCTCTTTCTCTTTTTCCGCATAAGCTCTTTCTCTTTCTCTTTTGCGTGAGCATATGCGGAAACATGAGCATAAGCTCATGCTCACCCATGAGCATAAGCATAAGCTCATGTGGAAAAAGAGAAGGAGCTTATGCGGAAATAGAGAATGAGTTTCCGCATAAGCTCTTTCTCTTTTTCCGCATAAGCTCTTTCTCTTTCTCTTTTGCGTGAGCATATGCGGAAACATGAGCATAAGCTCGTGCTCACCCATGAGCATAAGCATAAGCTCATGCGGTAAAAGAGAAGGAGCTTATGTGGAAATAGAGAATGAGTTTCCGCATAAGCTCTTTCTCTTTTTCCGCATAAGCTCTTTCTCTTTCTCTTTTGCGTGAGCATATGCGGAAACATGAGCATAAGCTCATGCTCACCCATGAGCATAAGCATAAGCTCATGCGGAAAAAGAGAAGGAGCTTATGTGGAAATAGAGAATGAGAGAAGCTATGCTTCTCTCCTTCTCTTTTTCTGCATAAGCTCCTTCTCTTTTTCCGCATGAGCATAAGCATGCGGAAACTCATTCTCTATTTTATGCATAAGCTCCTTCTCTATTTCCGATGCCTATGCTTAAGCATAAGCTCATGCTTATGCTCATGCATGTGCATGAGCTTATGCTTAAGTTTCCGCATAAGCTCATGCTTATGCGTGAGCTTATGCGGAAATAGAGAATGAGAGAAGCATAAGCTCAATCTCTATTTCTGCATAAGCTCATTCTCTATTTCCCACTCTATTTCCCCCTTCTCTCATTTCCCCCTTCTCTCCTTCTCTATTTTCCCTCATCTCTTTCCCCTTCTCTATTTCCCCCTTCTCTCATTCTCTATTTCCTCATTCTCATTCTTTTCTTTCCTTTACATCTTCTTTCCCTCTTATCTTTCCCTCTTCTTTCCCTCTTTCCTTTCCCTCTTCTTTCTTCTTGCCTATGCCTATGCCTTTGAGAATGCTCATGTTTGTTTTTTGTTTTCTGTTTTCGTGTTTGTGTCTATGTTAGACATGGGATCACGTCGCTCATCGGATGAGTACGGACAGCCTCGCAAGAGGAGAGCTCACGATCTATATGCTCCAGAGGACTTAGATTCCTCTCAGGCGACTACCCCGAGGACTACCCCTGGTCCGACTCCTCTCGGTCCTAGCACTGTGACTATCCCTGGTCTGACCCCTCTTCCACGTAGCACTGCGACTACCCCTCAGGGGACTCCTTTGCTAGCCGCGCATGGCTTTGTCAGGACTCCCGACGAGTTTGTAGCGCAGATGAGCGATGAGGAGGTAGCGAGATTCTTCTCTGTGCTCTCTCAGAGGATCTCCGCAATTCCTTCCCCTACACTGACGGGTGGACATACTGCCCAGCCATCCCCTCGCGTCCCTTCGACCGCGGGATCATCACCTGCGCATGCCTCCCGCAAGGAAAGGAAGAGTAGGATGGGCGGCTCATGTTGTGCTGACTCAGGAGATGTAGACGAGTCAGCACACTCACGCTCCTTTAGGTCTCCACTTGGTCCGAAGACACAGTATCAGTCAGGTCCCTTTCCCTCTCCTACTCCCACAGCTACTCCTCGATCCGGAAGCGATCGTGCAGCTTCCACTCCTTCAGACTCTGCTACCGTCAGTCCCCCTTACTCATCAGGGGATCTCTCCTATCAAATCACATCTGCCGGAGAGATAATAGAAGACAAAAAGGGCAAAGCAGTGATGGCCGCCATGAGGCGATTGATGAGTCATCACTTCAAGAGCGGCATAAATATCGATTGGCGGTATCAAGATGCCTAAAAGAAGCAGGCGGTGATCGATGAGTTAAAACAAAGATATCCTAATCCGCCAAATGTGGAGTTTAATAACAATTATATGCTCGAGCGCATGGGTTTGGTCCTAAAGCATCGCAGATCAACCATGCGTACTTCCATTACAAAGGGGTTGGCTAAACCCAGCTGGGCAGACAAAGCTGATTGGAAGTACTTCAAGAAGTAACATAGGGACCATCCTGAAATGTTCGAGGGTCAGAGGAGGGCTGCAAAGAGACGGCTGGACGTCGTAGGTACTTCGCACTTTGGTGCAGGCGGACGGTATGCGTTCGAGGCAACCGTGGTAAGTCTACTTATTCCCATTTAATGTATTGTTCTATTTGTTTTACTTACATATTACATGCACTTTAGCTAACTCTAACTCTCGTAAAAAATTGGATCCACAGCAAGCTGCAATGGGTCATCTTCCTACGGATGCAGAGACGCGGCGTGCATTTCGGATAGGAACAAAGCCGTGGTTCATTGAGCAAGAGGCAATGGGAGCGACAATCGATTGGGCTGAGGTGGCTGCTCGCACGGTATAAGTTTACTCCTACTTGTAATCTCACTTTTTAATTTAAGTTCCAATCTAATTTTTGATTTATATGGTTCACTCTTAGGGTCAAAGCTCAAGCGTCCCATCATCAGAGACGAGCGATCAACAGGGGCAAGGATCGGACGCAGGTGCCGAGGACGAGGGAGAAGACGCAGTTGTCGGGGACGAGGGAGAAGACGCAGGTGCCGAGGACCAAGGAACACGCCAACATGACGATTCGGATTCGGATTCGGATTAGTAGTGGTAGTAGCATTTTGTATATCCGCTCGTTAGAGCAATTTTGTATCGCCCTTTCACAGGGTAATTTTGTTACAAACACAGTTGTATATGTATATGCATTTCTTCCTCATCGTTCACAAGAACAATTTTGTATCACCCTGCAAGCAAGGGAAATTTTGTTATAAAAAAATTCCTTTTGTAATTACAAAAAAAAAAAAAGGATTAGTGGGGCTAAACAGGGCCAAAAGGAAGCCCTGTTTAGCCCCACTAACCCTTTTTTTTTACTTCTGTTAATCGTTGCTATATAGCGACGTTTACCAGTGTCGCTATATAGCGACGATTAACAGAGTCGCTATATAGCGACGTTTGCATCATCGCTATATAGCGACGATTAACAGCATCGCTATATAGCGACGGTTTATAGCGACGCTCCTTTTCCGACGATTTTAACGACTGTTATAGCGACCTTTGCGCCCGTTAAAAAAAAAAATTTTAATGTAAAAAGCGTCGGTATTTCCGTCGGAAAATGGCCTATGCCTTGTAGTGGGAGGAATGTGGAGATGTAGACATCAAGGGAAGACAACCATACTTTATTTGAAAGAAGGGATGAGAGGGAAATATCAAAATACTAGCTAGGTGGCTTTACAAGAATGAGCGTGTCTGATCAAGGAATAGCCCCTTCCTTTTATAGCCAAAAGAGGGGGTCTCTCCACATTAATGTATCCTCCCACATGCATGGTGTGTGTGGAAAAGTCTCCCATGTGGGCTAGGTGGTTACGCACTCTCAATTGTGTGCGACAACCCTTTGCCTCAATTTTCCACATAAATTAAGCCCAATATCTCAAGTCTATGATACTCCCTTGGTCTCTTTCCAATTTTATAATATGTTCAAACCTCTAGGAGGACAAGTGGAGGGTTGGCACAAGGAATCTTGCCACCTCATCCTACTTTCCCCATTATTTAACTAGCTCTCTTGGTCCTTCTATACCTCCCCCACATGGGCCTATCCCATATGGAGGGAACAACTCAATATAATATCTATCTCCACCTATTTTATATTGCTTCTCCCATGGACTTTGAGCCATATCTCACTAAATGCAGCCTAGGTGGAGGGGTGGCACATGGAGGAGCCATGCCACCTTGCATTTTATAATATTACTATCATGGATTATGTACAACACACCTTATGGGTCCTCTTACATGGAAGGGTGGCACATGGTCATGCCCTGCCACCTCAACCTTGGGCCCTATGCACACCATATTTTATTATATTATTGCCACATATACAAACACACACACATATTAATGCCTTTTTCCTTAGACAATTTTATCCATAACAGTTCCCCCCCCCAGGCAGGGAATGCACAGCATTTCCATGCCTGGGACCATCACGCACAAAGAAAGGCTTGAGGTAACGCTTGTTGATCACCTTCTTGCCATATGGTTCATGCAGCTCCTGAACTTGTACAGACCCATTGCTACGTTCTTTGATGACTTGGTATGGACCAGCCCACAATGGCAGAAACTTCTTATCCATTTGGTGGTCCAATCTATTATCAAAGCATAGCACAACATCCCCCTCAGCAAAGTGTCTTTCCCATCCCTTGCGAATCTTAGCATCCAATCGAGCATTTTGTCGATTCTTTTGGATCTCTGTTTGGTGTAGTGCAAGGCGTCGAGTCTCATCTAACTTCTCAAGTTGTACCAATCTGGCCTCTACATGTTCAGCTTCTATCATCCTCTGTTCCTGTGCCAATCTCAAGGCCGGAATCTCTATCTCTAGTGGTAAAACTGCCTCAGTACCATACACCAACTCAAAAGGGGTGTGACCTGTAGATGTTTTATGAGTGATGTTGTAAGCCCACACGGCTTTAGTGACCTTCTGATCCCATTGGCTCCTATTCCCTGGAGCTATTTTTCCCAAGGTTTTACAAAGGAGGCCATTGGTCCGCTCTGTTTGACCCATGGATGCTGGATAATAGATGCTAGAAGTGTGATGATCAATGCCCATGCGATCCATGAGTAACTCCATTGCTTCATTTAAGAATGGACTCCCATGGTCAGAGACTATCTCCATGGGTGTCCCAAACCTTGTGCAGATACGTTCAAATATGAAATTTGAAACTGCCTTGCCATTTGCAGCAGAGAGGGCGATAGCTTCAGCCCACTTAGTGACATACTGAGTGGCTACCAAAAGATACTTCTTTTTGCGGGCAGTCATGGGCAAGGGTCCGACAAAATCTATTCCCCACTTGTGAAACGGATGGATGGACATCACTGGGTGATGTTGCCCAGGATGCAAATCCTTCCTACCAAAGAATTAACATGGTTCACAGGTTTTGCAATACAAAGTGACATCCTTGAACAAGGTCCAGCATGTAAAATCTTCTTAGCTGTATAGTCACTGGCATAGTGGCCTCCACAAAATCCATCATGATAATGCTTCAATACCTTAGGCACTTCATCTGCATCAATGGCCCGTCTGAGTACCCCATCCATGCCTTGACGGTACAACACCCCATCAAGGAGGGTGTAGCGTCTACTTTCTCTGCGGATCTTTTTTCTCTCATAGCTAGTACTTTATGAAGGAAAGGAGAAAGCGGTCAAAAACTTGTAGATACCACCATACCAAGGATCCCCAACTTCTATGGCTGCTACTAGGGTTACATCAAGGCACTCCTCTAAATCAATCAAAGCATTCTTCAAGTTGGAACAACCCCCTTTTACAATTTTGAAAGAAAATTGCCTCAATTTTCCACATAAATCAAGCCCCATATCTCAAGTCTATGATACTCCCTGGGTCTCTTTCCAATTTTATTATATGTTCAAACCTCTAGGAGGACAAGTGGAGGGTTGGAACAAGGAATCTTGCCACCTCATCCTACTTTCCCCATTATTTAACGAGCTCTCTTGGTCCTTCTATACCTCCCCCACATGGGCCTATCCCATATGGACGGAATAACTCAATATAATATCTATCTCCACCTATTTTATATTGCTTCTCCCATGGACTTTGAGCCATATCTCACTAAATGCAGCCTAGGTGGAGGGGTGGCACATGGAGGAGCCATGCCACCTTGCATTTTATAATATTACTATCATGGATTATGTACAACACACCTTATGGGTCCTCTTACATGGAATGGTGGCACATGGTCATGCCCTGCCACCTCAACCTTGGGCCCTATGCACACCATATTTTATTATACTATTGCCACATATACAAACACACACACATATTAATGCCTTTTTCCTTAGACAATTTTATCCATAACACCGTAAACATGGTAAGTGTTAAAGAGTTAAGGTTGATTGAGATACCTATGGGTGTTCATGTGTTTGAGTTATGATCCCATTTTAATTTGATACAAGATGTAGTGCCACACCCACATATGTTGCCCTATCCTTGTCTCGTGTGAGGAGGCGAAGCATCAGCGATATGCAGTGGGAACTTTAGGAGGGACCGTTACAAATGCATGGAGTGATAGTGATAGTAGCCCTCCGCCATTACCTCATGAGGCCATGGAGGACGAGGTGTTTGATGAGATGGTGCGGGATTTATATGTCCATCAATCCTCAGGTAGGGATAATAGCATGGAGTAGGACGATCTTTTTACTGCAGCATCGACTCCACTGTTTGAGGGGTGCACATTCTCTATTCTACATGCCTCCCTTGAGTTACTAAACTTGCAGACCATCTATGGATGGAGCAATGCAAGTTTGAATGCATTACTCAAGTAAGATTTAAAGTCTATTTTGCAAACATGGTGAATTATGCTAGTCGGTTAATTACTCGAATGCTTTTTCTCATTTATGGTCTTCACATGTAGGCTATTGTGTAAAATGCTTCCAAGGGAGGATAAATTTATGACCTCAAGAGATATGGCAAGGCAACATGTGACCTCTCTTGGAGGATTAGATTACAAGTGCATCCATGCATGTGTCAATGATTGTGTTCTATTTCGTGGACCACATAAGGATGCAAGAGAGTGTCCTACATGTGGAGAGGCAAGATATAGAGCAGATCTCAAAACTTTGGATGCGCCTTGTAAGGTTCTGTGACATTTTCCTATAATCCCTCGCATCCAACATATGTTCAAGTGCAAATCCATCGTAGAGCTCATGTCATGTCATTCCTCCCATCTCAACCGATGGCAAGTGGAGAACTCGTGCAGACACTCCTGCATGGAAGCATATTGAAGACACATGGTCAAGCTTCAAGGAAGAACCTAGGAGATTGAGACTTGGATTGGGTATGGATGGTGTGAACCCATTTGGTCTCAAAAGCACCTCTTACAGTGTATGGCCAGTGATATTGGTGAATTATAATCTTCCACCCTCTATGGCCATTAAGAGAGGACATGTAATGTTATCCCTTCTAATTCCAAGGAAACATAAAGTCAAAAATCCTGATGTTTATTTGGAGCCTTTGATTGACGAGCTAGAGATACTTTGGAGAGGTATCGAGGTGCATGATGTGAGTAGGCCTCCCTCATCACGAGACTTCAACTATAAAGAAATCTTGATGTGGACGATGCATGACTTCCCAGGCTATGGCGAGTGTTCAGGCACAACAACACAAAGAAACTTACAGGTGTGTCTATTTGCGCATTTATTGGCATGTCTACAGACCTGTGTCTATAGGCACGACTATATAATAGATAGATGCACCTATAGATGCACAAATAGATGCTCGGCCAAAAATTAAAAAAAAAACAGAGAGGCACATATGTAGATGTGCTTATAGATGCTCTACAAAATCTTTTTTGTTAATAAAAGCACAATTTTCTGTGGTTGAACAGAGTCCTATGTAGTGTATGCTATGTAGTTCCAAGAATCTCATTTTCACATTGTTCAATTCAATTCTTACAGCCAACCGCATTTTAATTAGCATGATTGCAAGCATGTCTATAGCCGATGATTACAATTTCGAATAAAACATTACAACTCCAAAACATTTAGTTCACAAGGCACTCATTGATAGAATGTTGCACAAGGAAATTGAAAGCCAAAAAAAGTAAAAGGAGTGTATATTGATTCATAGCTCAAAAAGTGCTTGTATGTACATATAGCACGAAGCCAAGCCACATCCTATGGCTTCAAGTACAAAAAATAAGAGGAGTGTATATACAAGACAGACACGAAGCCAAGCCAGTGGCTTCAAGTACAAAAAAGAATAGCTAGCACTACTTCTACTTCTTCAAGGACAACATGTATCAATGTATGATTACTACTCCTTAGTAATCAACCCATCATTATAGAAGTGCTTCATGTATCTCCTCTACGATGGTGTGGCGGTGGTAGGCTATCTCGACAGGAGTAGGGTACCTACCCATGATATCAAGCTGCAAGATGACAATTCGCGGAGGGGTTGACCTCCCTCTCTCCTAGCAATCTCGGCTAGTGCATGTCTCGTAAGCAAAGATATTTTATTGTTGGCATAGGCCCTTTTCCGATGAAAATACTGATATTTTTACACTAAATTTTTTTTAAAAATGAGTGCAAAGGTCATTATTAATGTCGTTATAAGCATTTAAAAAAAAAAAGCAGTAGTGGGGCTAAATAGGGCCATAGCAAGCCCTGTTTTGCCCCACTAATGTTTTTTTTTTTGTAATTACAAAAAAAAGTTTTTTATTACAAAATTTCCCTTGCAAAAAGGGTGATACAAAATCGCTCAAATGAAATGATCGAGCAACAAAAGCATATACATGTCAATGATATACAACATTATTTGTTACAAAATTACCCTTTCGAAAAGGGTGATACAAAATCACTCAAACGAGCCGATATACAAAATGATATACATGGCGAAGTATATGTAAACTACTACTAATAGTACTACTACCCATTCGAATTGTCATCGTCCTCCTCATCCTCATCTTGTTGACCTGGATCCTTGGCCCTCGTGAGCTGCGTCTGCTCCCTGACCCTCGTGAGCTATGCCTGAACCCTGGTCCTCGTGATCACTCACCTTCGGTGATGGGACACTTGAGCTTTGACTTTAAGAGTGAAACCATATTAATTGAAAACTAGATTGGAACTTAAAGAATAAAACAATTTGAAAAGTGAGATTACAAGGAGTAGACTTATACCGTGCAAGCAGCCACCTCAGCCCAATCGACCGTCACTCCCATTGCCTCTTGCTCAATAAACCATGGCTTTTCTCCTATGCAAAACGCGCATCGCGTCTCTGCATCTGTAGGAAGATGACCCATTGCAGCTAGCTGTGGACCCAATTTCTGAGAGTTAGATAAAGTGCATGTAATATGTAGTAAAACAAATAGAACAATACATTAAATGAGAAGAACTAAACTTACCACGGTTGCATCAAACACCAACCGCCTGCCTACACCAAAGTGCAAGGTACCTACGGCATCCAGCTATCTCCTCCAGCCCTCCTCTGACCCTTGAACATTTCAGGATGGTCCCTATTCTGCCTCTTAAAGAACTTCCAATCAGCTTTGTCTGCCCAATTGGGTTTAGCCCTCCTCTTTGCGATGGAAGTATGCAAGGTTGATCTACGATGCTTCAAGACCAAACCCATGCGCTCTCGCATGTAATTCTCATTGAACTCTTAATTTGGTGGATTAGGGTATTTTTCTTTTCATTCACCGATGACCGCCTGCTTCTTTTGGTCATCTTGATACTGCCAATCAGTAGCAATGCCGCTCTTGAAGTGGTGGCTCATCAACCGCCTCATGGTGGCCATCACTGCTTCACCCTTTCTATATTCTATTATCTTTCCGGCAGCCGTGATTTGATAGAAGAGGTCCTTGATTGGGTAAGGAGGACTCATGGTAGTGGTAGAGTCAGAGCGAGTGGTGTTTGTGCGAGTGCTTCCAGAGCGAGGAGTAGCAGTGGGAGTAGGAGAGGGCAAGGGAGCTGACTGGTATTGGGTCTTAGGACCAAGTGGAGACCTATAGGGATGTGAGTGTGCTGACTCGTCTACATCTCTCGAGTCAGCACAACATAAGCGGCCCCTCCTACTCTTCCTTTGCTTACGATGGGCATGCCCAAGTGATGACCCCTCGATCAAAGGGGCACAAGGGGGATGCTCATGAAAAGAGATCGAAAGAGGGGGAAGAGGGGGAGAAAGAGAGAGGAAAAGAGGAAAATGAGACATGTTCATGCATAAGCATAAGCATCAGAGAAGGAAGAGGGGAAAAGAGCATAAGCATAAGAGAAAAGGAAGGAAAGGATATGCTTATTCTTATGCATGAGCATATGATCATAAAAGAAAAAGAGAGAAAGCTTAAGCATAGGCAAATACATATGCTTATGAAAAGACATTGAGAGAGGGGAAAGAGAGGAGGAAAGAGACAAGAAAAGAGATTGAAAGAGGGGACGAAAGAGGAAAAAAAGAAGAGGGAAAAAGAGCATAAACATAAGAGAAGGAAGAGGGGGGCATGCCATTGAAAGAGTGAAAGAAGAAGAGAAGGAAAGGAGGAAGAGGGGAAAAAGACGTTGAAAGAAGGGATAAAGAAGAGGGAAAACGAAGAGAAGGAAGAGAGGAAGAGAGGGAAAGAAGAGGGAATAGGGGAAGAGAGGGGAAAAAGAGAGGAAAAGAAGAGGGAATAGGGAAAGAAAGGGGAAGAGAGGGTTCCTATGCCCATCATTGCAGGCGCTAGTTGTAGCCAATGCAAATAACAAAAATAATAAAAGGAAAAAAGAGGAAGCACTTTCTTACCTGGAATAGTCCCGCTCAGTGTTTTGTGGACTGGCCCTACAAAAGAGAGGAAACATACCATTTTTCAAATAACTAGTTAGAGGAAGGAGGAGTTTAAAGAAGCAACTTCTCAAAGGAATTTGATTGAGGAGACAAGCATAAGCCTACAAACAAGGAGAAAGCATAAGCCTACAAACAGGGAGAAAGAGGAGGAAGAGAAATACCAAAAAGACTAGAAGAGGTGAGTCTTCTTTCTTTCACAAAATATTGTCTTTTGTCTTTAACCCTTGAAAATCAAGCATGAAAACTAGCACATAGCCTTAGCAATACAAGGAGAAACATGCTTCAACACTCACAAAATGAAATCTCACAAAAACCGAACCTACATTGCTTAAAGAGACTCACCTTCTTGAAAGCTTTCTTTTCACACAAGCAAAGAGGGAGAAGGGTGGAGAGGGAGCACAAGTATTAGGAGAGGGGTTGAGTAGTGGTGAGGAGTGGAGAATAGAGAGGACGAAAGCGAGGTCATCAGATATAAGGTGGAAGGAGAGATTGCTTCTCCCAAAACAAAGATGCTAAAGAAAGCGTCACGTCGCGAGGTTTCGGGTTTAAGCCCACAGCGTCGCTATATAGCAAGGTTTGTGAGTCGCTATATAGCGACACTTATATTTAAAAGCATCACTATATAGCGATGGAACAGAGCAAAACATTGCTATATAGCAACGTTTTATGGCACTTATTGTTAGAAGCTAAAAACCAAGATCATAGGTGTCTATTTTATTACTGTTAATAGATTTCCTTGCAACTTATGTTGTGATTTTAGAAGTGTGCAGATGGAAGGGACGAGTGGAAGGGTCATGCTCGATACCTTCTGCTAGACCATCTTGGGCGTGGAGGTTAGGTTGATCCACTACCATCATATTTGAAGGCAAGTGAGTGGATTCAAGCTTGGAGGGCGAATGGAGAGAAACCTCCTCCTGGTATGAAGAGGCTATCAATCTTTCACGAGCTCCTTATTGGGGTCAGTTACAAATCAATCATCTCTTGGATCCCATGCATATCTTCAAGAATGTGGGGGTTACTATTTGGGCACACTTGCTTGGTTTCAAATACTCGAGAGGAGTGCGAGAAGACTTGCGTGCTATGAATAGGATGTCTCATTTGTGGCCCCAAGTGCATGCTTTGGGAAAAATTATCCTCCCGAAAGCAACATGGATCCTCTCTACGAGGGAGGAGACATTGCCACTTTTCAAACACCCACAGGGTACATGTGTTGCTTGAAAGGAGCATTTTTAAAGGAAAATAAGCTTAGTGGACTCAAGTCCGATGATTGGCACAAGGTCTTATAGGTATTCTAAGCTGTAGGATTAGTGTACCGATAATTGTGATGCGTTAGCATAATTATGATTATGTTATATTGTTGACATGACTTCTTTGTTGCTTTGATAGTTCATTCTCTCAATTACAATAAAAGGGTGCTTACAAGAAGATATTAGAAATGCTATGCTCAAGATCAATGGTATTGTGAGGTATGCTTACTATCAAATCACATTAATTGCATTTTTTTCAATTTAAGCTGAATAATCTGTAGACTGATTATGAATATATCTTACATGGGCATGTGAAATAGGTGGATATCTCAAAAAGAGATCTCCATATCAAGCATCAAGAAGGCTAGGGTGGAATCCATCGAAGCCGTATGCTTGCTTAAGAAGCACTTTCCCTCAAGCATTATGATAGCTCAAGTACATTTGCTTGTGCACATAGTTGATGAGGTGGCTATTGCAGGTACCGTTCATAGTCAATGGAGGTTTTTTCTTGAGCGGTTCAGGAAAACTTTGAAGGGATTTGTAAGACAAAGAGCAAGACCAGAAGCAAGCATGGCAGAGGGATGGCTTGTGCAAGAGTCATTAGTATATATCACTGAGTTTCTTGCATCCACAGATCTCGATATGCCACAAGCTTGGCATAACAAGTATGATGATCGCATTGTTGGCAAGGTTCCCCAAGGAAAAGGGATTGAAAGAAAGATGAGCAAAGAGCAAATGGAGAAATTCAATAAGTTTTGTATCCTCAATAGCGAGGAGATGCATAAGTGGATTGAGAGATATGAAGCGGCCAAAGCAGAAAGAATAAATGCAAGGATGAGATTCAGAGTAATGTATAGGTGATCGCAACCATATCCACGGGATTTGGCTCTTCTCCCCACTCACATGTCACTTGATTGGCTACAACTGGCTCTACGTAAATCCGAACGCGATAGAGGACAATAAACGAGCGCGAGCGAGAGTTATCATCTTGATGTTTGATGCATGTAAGTTTCTTACCTCTTGACATAATTAAGTAATTATTTGTGGCAATATATGCTATAAAATAGATGCTCTTTTATAGTACAAAAAGTACAGTGCATTATGGTCATATGGACAACATTTTTGCATGGAACGTATCGATTCAAAGAGAGTCATGTATGATTGTGGAGTCATGGCTAACTTCATATAAGATAGCCGAGCAAGTGCTTCGGATACCAATCTTCTCTCCTCACAGTTGGATTATTGTGGAACCATACGCAAAATTTATGAAGTTGATTTCAGACGATTTAGTGTTTTTATTCTTGATGTAAAATGTTTTAGAACTATTTACAATGGTCCCCATGCAATAGTGAGAAAAGATAGTAGCGGTTTCTTTGCAATAGACTTCACCAAACTTTGGATCAATGAAAGTGATACTTTTGTTTTTTGTGAGCACTGTGAGCAGGTGCATACTAATATTTTAATTAATCGAAGCTTTCATTTTTAAATATCCATTGATACATGTACTTAAGAATAATTTCATATATATAATTGATGACATTTGGCACCCATCTTCAATATAGGTAGTTTTTCATCCGGATGGTTCTGATCCAAGATGGTGGTACATGATCCAAGTTGCACAACGAAGTAAGCAAATTTTTGAAGATAGAGATGTGGATATGGAGATGCCACTACCAATGCCGGATCCAATTGATCCATATGAATCTGGCGAAGAAGATGAAGAACACAATATGAGCCAAGAGGATGACGCACATAATGACATCGCACAGGAGGAAGATGGATATCATGATATTAAGGAAGAAGATGATGATCATCAAGAATCACCACACTTTATTGAAGAAGATGATTAAGTACTCTTAGGTGAATGTATGATGCTAGAGTACGATGATGATATAGGAGATGAACTCGGTATAGAGTTAGAGATAGACTTGTTTGGCACGTTAGACTTGGCTCGAGATGAAACCTTTATGTAAATGCTCTTTATTAATTTTTTTCATCTCAAATTTGGACATGAATATATGAGCTTCAAAGGCTTGATGTACATGCTCTCGTACTTTTATTCTCTCAAAAGATCAAACATGTATGAAAATTTTAAAAAAATTGCCATTGGAGAAAAAAGCCTCTCTATAAAACATCACTATAAAAAAGTATCTCAGTGTTGCTATATAACGACACTTATAATTCTGATAAAAGTCGCTATATAGTGACACTTAATGAGGCGTGCTTCCAATACTGATGATTAGTGCCCTGTGCATGCTAAACATCGATACTTAAACATCGCAATAGGATCCATGTGTAGTAGTGGTACTCACGCTTATGAGCGGTGTGGGGCTAGCCCCTTGGTGGTTGACCTCCCTCTCTCCTGGCAAATCTCAGCTAGTTCCTATCTCTTAAGCGAAGATATTTTATAGTTGGTAAGTATCATAACAATCTTTTACTTGGCCCATTTATATGTGAACTGAACATTGGGGGGATTGGGATACCTAGAATGAATAGCAGTGAGGGTCTCATCAACTAACTTTTCTGACTGGTCATTGTAGTAAATAAAGAAATCTTTGTAATAGTTGTTAGTAATTACAGACCACATGAAGGCCATGATGTCCTTTCCCCGTGCATCCATCAAGATGCCTCTTGTCTAAGTGATGTCATAGAAGATCATACCATCACTCTTTGGCACGTCTGCTTCATCTAAATCATCCCCGTCCCCACCACTACCCCCCTAAAGCACTATGCCATGCATCCCCCACTGCTCTCCCTGCTACTACACCTGCTGCTTTATTGTGTTGAGCTAGTACGTTGGCCACTTGTAGTAGCTGGAGAAGTGACTCTCGACTGCACGGGAGTATGTTGGCACTTGTAGCTAGAGAAGTGACTCTCGATGGCACGGGAGTATATCGGTGGCTCTGCAAGATAGAAGGACCTGCTGACTTTAGGGGGGGGAAGGGGCTAGGCTCTATAGCCAGCTGGGCTGTCTCAACTAGACTAGGGTAATCTTAGCTAGTGTGGTATTGGGATGGTTTGGAGTCTGTACTACCGACTCCTGGGGGGTGTTTATAGTACCCGTCATGTATGTGTATATTTCTACAGGAGTGGGAGGGTGCCTCAAAATATTATATAACTCCCGAAAGATGGCATCCCAAAGATCAAGTGAGGCTAAAGAGCTCCTTGGCCAGATGATGAACTGAAGAAAAGAAAATAAGAAGATTACCATCGAGCATGCCCTTGTCACGAGATGCAAAAGAAAAAATAGAGTGATATCTTGACATTGAGCAAGCATTTACAGACTCCTGCGTTCTTTGAATTAGAGTGACAGAAGTCTATGTCTACTTGCTTAATGCCAAGCTATTGAAGCTTCATGTGGGGAAAAAGAGAGGAAAAGAGAGGAAAAGAGAGGAGAAAAAAGAAAGGAGATAAGAGAGAAAATGAGAGGAGAAAAGAGAAGGAAAGAGAGGAAAAAGGAGAGGAAAAGAGAGGAGAAAAAGAGAGAAAAAGTGGGGATAAAAGAGAGAAAAAGAGAGAAGGAAAGAGAGGAGAAAAGAGAGAAAAATAGAGGAAAAGAGAGGAGAAAAATGAAAGGAGATAAGAGAGAAAAAGAGAGGAGAAAAGAGAAGAAAGGAGAGGAGAAAGGAGAGGAAAAGAGAGGAGAAAAAGTGGGGATAAAAGAGAGAAAAAGAGAGAAGGAAAGAGAGGAGAAAAGAGAGGAAAATAGAGGAAAAGAAAGGAGAAAAAAGAAAGGATATAAGAGGAGAAAAGAGAAGGAAATAGAGGAGAAAGGAGAGGAAAAGAGAGGAGAAATGAGAGAAAAAGTGGGGATAAAAGAGAGAAAAAGAGAGAAGGAAAGAGAGGAGAAAAGAGAGGAAAAGAGAGGAGAAAAAAGAAAGGAGATAAGAGAGAAAAAGAGAGGAGAAAAGAGAAGGAAAGAGAGGAGAAAGGAGAGGAAAAGAGAGGAGAAAAAGAGAGAAAAAGTGGGGATAAAAGAAAAAAAAACAGAGAAGGAAAGAGAGGAAAATAGAGGAAAAGAGAGGAGAAAAATGAAAGGAGATAAGAGAGAAAAAGAGAGGAGAAAAGAGAAGGAAAGAGAGAAGAAAGGAATGGAAAAGAGAGAAAAAGTGGGGATAAAAGAGAGAAAACGACAGAAGGAAAGAGAGAAAAAAAGAGAGGAAAAGAGAGGAAAAGAGAGGAAAAGAGAATCCCTTATTTCCTCACGAATGCAATCCCTTGCTTTAATCATGCTTTCCCTTTCCATCATTTATGCAATCCCTTTCTTCAATCATGTAATCCCTTTCCATCATTCATGCAATCTCTTTCTTCATTCATGCAATGAATAGGATGTCTCATTTGTGGCCCCAAGTGCATGCTTTGGGAAAAATTATCCTCCCGAAAGCAACATGGATCCTCTCTACGAGGGAGGAGACATTGCCACTTTTCAAACACCCACAGGGTACATGTGTTGCTTGAAAGGAGCATTTGCAAAGGAAAATAAGCTTAGTGGACTCAAGTCCCATGATTGGCACAAGGTCTTATAGGTATTCTAAGCTGTAGGATTAGTGTACCGATAATTGTGATGCGTTAGCATAATTATGATTATGTTATATTGTTGACATGACTTCTTTGTTGCTTTGATAGTTCATTCTCTCAATTACAATAAAAGGGTGCTTACAAGAAGATGTTAGAAATGCTATGCTCAAGATCAATGGTATTGTGAGGTATGCTTACTATCAAATCACATTGATTGCATTTTTTTCAATTTAAGCTGAATAATCTGTAGACTGATTATGAATATATCTTACATGGGCATGTGAAATAGGTGGATATCTCAAAAAGAGATCTCCATATCAAGCATCAAGAAGGCTAGGGTGGAATCCATCGAAGCCGTATGCTTGCTTGAGAAGCACTTTCCCTCAAGCATTATGATAGCTCAAGTACATTTGCTTGTGCACATAGTTGATGAGGTGGCTATTGCAGGTACCGTTCATAGTCAGTGGAGGTTTTTTCTTGAGCGGTTCAGGAAAACTTTGAAGGGATTTGTAAGACAAAGAGCAAGACCAGAAGCAAGCATGGCAGAGGGATGGCTTGTGCAAGAGTCATTAGTATATATCACTGAGTTTCTTGCATCCACAGATCTCGATATGCCATAAGCTTGGCATAACAAGTATGATGATCGCATTGTTGGCAAGGTTCCCCAAGGAAAAGGGATTGAAAGAAAGATGAGCAAAGAGCAAATGGAGAAATTCAATAAGTTTTGTATCCTCAATAGTGAGGAGATGCATAAGTGGATTGAGAGATATGAAGCGGCCAAAGCAGAAAGAATAAATGCAAGGATGAGATTCAGAGTAATGTATAGGTGATCGCAACCATATCCACGGGATCTGGCTCTTCTCCCCACTCACATGTCACTTGATTGGCTACAACTGGCTCTACGTAAATCCGAACGCGATAGAGGATAATAAACGAGCGCAAGCAAGAGTTATCATCTTGATGTTTGATGCATGTAAGTTTCTTACCTCTTGACATAATTAAGTAATTATTTGTGGCAATATATGCTATAAAATAGATGCTCTTTTATAGTACAAAAAGTACAGTGCATTATGGTCATATGGACAACATTTTTGCATGGAACGTATCGATTCAAAGAGAGTCATGTATGATTGTGGAGTCATGGCTAACTTCATATAAGATAGCCGAGCAAGTGCTTCGGATACCAATCTTCTCTCCTCACAGTTGGATTATTGTGGAACCATACGCAAAATTTATGAAGTTGATTTCAGACGATTTAGTGTTTTTATTCTTGATGTAAAATGTTTTAGAACTATTTACAATGGTCCCCATGCAATAGTGAGAAAAGATAGTAGCGGTTTCTTTGCAATAGACTTCACCAAACTTTGGATAAATGAAAGTGATACTTTTGTTTTTTGTGAGCACTGTGAGCAGGTGCATACTAATATTTTAATTAATCGAAGCTTTCATTTTTAAATATCCATTGATACATGTACTTAAGCATAATTTCATATATATAATTGATGACATTTGGCACCCATCTTCAATATAGGTAGTTTTTCATCCGGATGGTTCTGATCCAAGATGGTGGTACATGATCCAAGTTGCACAACGAAGTAAGCAAATTTTTGAAGATAGAGATGTGGATATGGAGATGCCACTACCAATGCCGGATCCAATTGATCCATATGAATCTGGCGAAGAAGATGAAGATCACAATATGAGCCAAGAGGATGATGCACATAATGACATCGCACAGGAGGAAGATGGAGATCATGATATTAAGGAAGAAGATGATGATCATCAAGAATCACCACACTTTATTGAAGAAGATGATTAAGTACTCTTAGGTGAATGTATGATGCTAGAGTACGATGATGATATAGGAGATGAACTCGGTATAGAGTTAGAGATAGACTTGTTTGGCACGTTAGACTTGGCTCGAGATGAAACCATTATATGTAAATGCTCTTTATTAATTTTTTTCATCTCAAATTTGGACATGAATATATGAGCTTCAAAGGCTTGATGTACATGCTCTCGTACTTTTATTCTCTCAAAAGATCAAACATGTATGAAAATTTTAAAAAAATTGCCATTGGAGAAAAAAAACTCTTTGTAAGACATCACTATAAAAAAAAACACGGAAATCTAGATGCACTTTTAGCTCAAAACCACTTTGTTAGCAAATTCTGACCTCCATACAAGCATGCAAACGAGTGAACCACAAATTTTTCACAAGGACAAAGTTTTTCTACTCAACAAGATCTAAAACTCTCTCATACAAAGTTTCTTCAAATTATTTCTCTAACCAACTCAAAATCAAGCCTCAAAATCCAGCCGACACCATAATGAACAAAAACCAAAATTTTTCAACCAACACCAAACTTTCCCAAAACCTTCAAAACATCAAAACCATCATTTTTGAACACTATCTGTGATATATATTTCAAAACATCAAAACATCAATACAACCTAGCTTGAGGCATGTACAAAGTTTTGTGCCCATCGAAGAAATGTAGATGCGATAATATTAGAAAATTCTCGGTATGTGTATATGTGTGTGTGTGTGGCAAACAATTTTGATACAACAAAGTAAACACCTAGTGCACAAATTATGCACTTCATACCTTGAGTAAATAAGCTTGTTGATGAGGATAAATACACCCTTGAATAAAAGCATAGTTGTTGTATGACCACAATAGGATCGCTTTGACACCTGTGATTTTGCCCACATGTAAGTTTGCAAATAGTATAAAAAATCATATAATAATATATTAATAGTTTGCAAATGTGTATAGCAAGTGAGTAATGGGAAGTGAAAGTGGGAGTGAGGAGGGAGTGGAATGGGAGAGGGAAGTAATAGGGGTGTATGATAATAAGTATAAAAAATAGTATAATAATATATTAATAGTTTTCAAATGGCAAGTGAGTAATGAGAAGTGGAAGTGAGAGTGGGGAGGGAAGAATGGAATGGGAGAGGGGAAGGTAGTAGGGGAGTAGGATAATAAGGGAGTGAAATGAGTGAGGGGAGTTAATAGGGGATGAAAAAGAGGAGGGTGAGATGGGGAAATATGGGATTTTGGGAAATGGGAGGAGTATGGGACGTGGTGGAAATGTGGGATGGGAGTGGTGGCAATGGGGGAGGAAGAAGAAATGGATGGGGGGAGGGCTAATAGAAGATTGGGATGAGGGATGGGGGTCCAATCACTACAAGGCATAGGTCATTTTCCGACGGAAATACCGACGCTTTTTACATTAAAATTTTTTTTTTTCACGGGCGCAAAGGTCGCTATAAAAGTCGTTAAAATCGTCGGAAAAGGAGTGTCGCTATAAACCGTCGCTATATAGCGACGCTGTTAATCGTCGCTATATAGCGACGATGTAAACGTCGCTATATAGCGACGATATAAACGTCGCTATATAGCGACGCTGTTAATCGTCGCTATATAGCGACACTGGTAAACGTCGCTATATAGCGACGATTAACAGAAGGTAAAAAAAATGGTTAGTGGGGCTAAACAGGGCCAAAAGGAAGCCCTGTTTAGCCCCACTAACCTTTTTTTTTTTTTTGTAATTACAAAAGAAAGTTTTTTATAACAAAATTTCCCTTGCTTGCAGGGTGATACAAAATTGTTCTTGTGAACGATGAGGAAGAAATGCATATACATATACAACTGTGTTTGAAACAAAATTACCCTGTGAAAGGGCGATACAAAATGGCTCTAACGAGCGGATATGAAAAATGCTACTACCACTACTAATCCGAATCCGAATCCGAATCGTCTTGTTGGGCTGTTCCCTGGTCCTCGGCACCTGCATCTTCTCCCTCGTCCCCGACACCTGCGTCTTCTCCTTCGTCATCGGCACCTGCGTCCGATCCTTGCCCCTGTTGATCGCTCGTCTCTGATGATGGGACGCTTGAGCTTTGACCCTGAGACTGAACCATATAAATCGAAAATTAGATTGGAACTTAAATTAAAAAGTGAGATTACAAGCAGGAGTAAACTTATACCGTGCGAGCAGCCACCTCAGCCCAATCGACTGTCGCTCCCATTGCCTCTTGCTCAATGAACCACGGCTTGGTTCCTATCCGAAATGCGTGCCGCGTCTCTGCATCCGTAGGAAGACGACCCATCGCAGCTTGCTGTGGATCCAATTTACGAGAGTTAGAGTTAGCTAAAGTGCATGTAATATGTAAGTAAAACAAATAGAACAATACATTAAATGGAAAGAAGTAAACTTACCACGGTTGCCTCGAACTCATACCGTCCACCTGCACCAAAGTGCGAAGTACCTACGACATCCAGCCGTCTCTTCGCAGCCCTCCTCTGACCCTCGAACATTTCAGGATGGTCCCTATTCTGCTTCTTCAAGAACTTCCAATCAGCTTTGTCTGCCCAGCTGGGTTTAGACAACCCTTTGTAATGGAAGTACGCATGGTTGATCTGCGATGCTTTAGGACCAAACCCATGCGCTCGAGCATATAACTGTTATTAAACTCCACATTTGGCGGATTAGGAAATCTGAGTTTTAACTCATCGATCACCGCCTGCTTCTTTTGGCCATCTTGATACCGCCAATCGATATTTATGCCGCTCTTGAAGTGATGACTCATCAACCGCCTCATGGCGGCCATCACTGCTTTGCCCTTTTTGTCTTCTATTATCTCTCCAGCAGATGTGATTTGATAGGAGAGATCCCCTGATGAGTAAGGGGGACTGACGGTAGCAGAGTCTGAAGGAGTGGAAGCTGCGCGACCGCTTCCGGATCGAGGAGTAGCTGTGGGAGTAGGAGAGGGAAAGGGACCTGACTGATACTGTGTCTCCGGACCAAGTGGAGACCTAAAGGAGCGTGAGTGTGCTGACTCGTCTACATCTCCTGAGTCAGCACAACATGAGCCGCCCATCCTACTCTTCCTTCCCTTGCGGGAGGCATGCGCAGGTGATGATCCCGCGGTCGAAGGGGCGCGAGGGGATGGCTGGGCTGTACGTCCACCCGTCGGTGTAGGGGAAGGAATTGCGGAGGTCCTCTGAGAGAGCAGAGAGAAGAATCTCGCTGCCTCCTCATCGCTCATCTGCGCTACAAACTCGTCGGGAGTCCCAACAAAGCCATGCGCGGCTAGCAAAGGAGTCCCCTGAGGGGTAGTCGCAGTGCTACGTGGAAGAGGAGTCGGACCAGGGGTAGTCACAGTGCTAGGACCGAGAGGAGTCGGACCAGGGGTAGTCCTCGGGGTAGTCGCCTGAGAGGAATCAAAGTCCTCTGGAGCATATAGATCGTGAGCTCTCCTCCTGCGAGGCTGTCCGTACTCGTCCGATGAGCGACGTGATCCCATGTCTAACATAGACACAAACACGAAAACAGAAAACAAATAAACAAACATGAGCATTCTCATAGGCATAGGCATAGGCAAGAAGAAAGAAGAGGGAAAGGAAAGAAGAGGGAAAGGAAAGAGGGAAAGAAGAGGGAAAGATAAGAGGGAAAGAAGATGTAAAGGAAAGAAAAGAATGAGAACGAGGAAATAGAGAATGAGAGAAAGGGAAAGAGATGAGGGAAAATAGAGAATGAGAGAAGGGGGAAATGAGAGAAGGGGGAAATAGAGTGGGAAATAGAGAATGAGCTTATGCAGAAATAGAGAATGAGCTTATGCTTCTCTCATTCTCTATTTCCGCATAAGCTCACGCATGTGCATGAGCTTATGCGGAAACTTAAGCATAAGCTCATGCACATGCATGAGCATAAGCATGAGAAGGATGAGTTTCCGCATGCTTATGCTCATGCGGAAAAAGAGAAGGAGCTTATGCAGAAAAAGAGAAGGAGAGAAGCATCTCTCATTCTCTATTTCCGCATAAGCTCCTTCTCTTTTTCCGCGAAAATAGAGGAGGAGAGAAGCATAAGCTTCTCTCATTCTCTATTTCCGCATATGCTCACGCAAAAGAGAAAGAGAAAGAGCTTATGCGGAAAGAGAGAAAGAGCTTATGCGGAAAAAGAGAATGAGATCCGCATATGCTTCTCTCATTCTCTATTTCTGCATAAGCTCCTGCGGAAACTTCCGCATAAGCTCATGCTCATGAATAAGCATAAGCTCATGCTTATGCTCATGCGGAAATAGAGAAGGAGCTTATGCGGAATGAGAGAAGGAGCTTATGCGGAATAAGAGAAGGAGCTCATGCGGAAACTTGCGGAAACTTGCATGCGGAATAAGAGAAGGAGCTTATGCGGAAAAAGAGAAGGAGAGAAGCATATGCTTCTCTCATTCTCTATTTCCGCATAAGCTCTTGCGGAAACTTACGCATAAGCTCATGGACATGAATGAGCATAAGCATGAGCTTATGCTTATGCTCATGCATAAGCATAAGCATAAGCTCATGCTCATGCTCATGCGGAAAAAGAGAAGGAGCTTATGCGGAAAGAGAGAAGGAGCACTTGCGCAAACTTGCGGATAAGCTCTTGCGGAAACTTGCGGATAGCTTATGCTTATGCTTATGCTTATGCTTGCGGAAACTTGCGGAAACTTGCGGAAACTCATGCTTATGCTCATGCGGATATAGAGAAGGAGCATAAGCATGAGCATAAGCATAAGCATAAGCATAAGCATGAATGAGCATAAGCATGAGCTTATGCTTATGCTTATGCATAAGCATATGCATAAGCTCATGCATAAGCTCATGCTTATGCTCATGCGGAAACTTGCGAAGGAGCTTATGCGGAATGAGAGAAGGAGCTTATGCGCAAAAAGAGAAGGAGCTTATGCGGAAAAAGAGAAGGAGCACTTGCGGAAACTTGCGCATAAGCTCTTGCGGAAACTTGCGCATAAGCTCATGACAAGCTCCTTCTCTCATTCCGCATAAGCTCCTTCTCTATTTCCGCATGAGCATAAGCATGAGCTTATGCTTATGCTTATGCATAAGCATAAGCATGAGCTTATGCTTATGCTTATGCTTAAGCATAAGCATAAGCATAAGCATAAGCTCATGCTTATGCTCATGCGGAAAAAGAGAGGGAGCTTATGCGGAAAAAGAGAAGGAGCACTTGCGGAAACTTGCGGATAAGCTCTTGCGGAAATTTACGCATAAGCTCATGCTCATAAATGAGCATAAGCATGAGCTTATGCTTATGCTTATGCATAAGCATAAGCATAAGCATAAGCATAAGCTCATGCTTATGCTCATGCGGAAATAGAGAAGGAGCTTATGCGGAATGAGAGAAGGAGCTTATGCGGAAAAAGAGAATGAGAGAAGCATATGCTTCTCTCATTCTCTTTTTCCGCATAAGCTCTTGCGGAAACTTACGCATAAGCTCATGCGGAAGAATGAGCATAAGCATGAGCTTATGCTTATGCTTATGCATAAGCATAAGCATAAGCTCATGCTTATGCTCATGCGGAAAAAGAGAGGGAGCTTATGCAGAAAAAGAGAAGGAGCACTTGCGGAAACTTGCGGATAAGCTCTTGCGGAAACTTACGCATAAGCTCATGCTCATGAATGAGCATAAGCATGAGCTTATGCTTATGCTTATGCATAAGCATAAGCATAAGCATAAGCATAAGCTCATGCTTATGCTCATGCGGAAATAGAGAAGGAGCTTATGAGGAATGAGAGAAGGAGCTTATGCGGAAAAAGAGAATGAGAGAAGCATATGCTTCTCTCATTCTCTATTTCCGCATAAGCTCTTGCGGAAACTTACGCATAAGCTCATGCGGAAGAATGAGCATAAGCATGAGCTTATGCTTATGCTTATGCATAAGCATAAGCATAAGCTCATGCTTATGCTCATGCGGAAAAAGAGAGGGAGCTTATGCGGAAAAAGAGAAGGAGCACTTGCGGAAACTTGCGGATAAGCTCTTGCGGAAACTTACGCATAAGCTCATGCTCATGAATGAGCATAAGCATGAGCTTATGCTTATGCTTATGCATAAGCATAAGCATAAGCTCATGCTTATGCTCATGCGGAAATAGAGAAGGAGCTTATGCGGAATGAGAGAAGGAGCTTATGCGGAAAAAGAGAATGAGAGAAGCATATGCTTCTCTCATTCTCTATTTCCGCATAAGCTCTTGCGGAAACTTACGCATAAGCTCATGCGGAAGAATGAGCATAAGCATGAGCTTATGCTTATGCTTATGCATAAGCATAAGCATAAGCTCATGCTTATGCTCATGCGGAAAAAGAGAGGGACCTTATGCGGAAAAAGAGAAGGAGCACTTGCGAAAACTTGCGGATAAGCTCTTGCGGAAACTTGCGGATAAGCTCATGCTCATGAATGAGCATAAGCATGAGCTTATGCTTATGCTTATGCATAAGCATAAGCTCATGCTTATGCTCATGCGGAAATAGAGAAGGAGCTTATGCGGAATGAGAGAAGGAGCTTATGCGGAAAAAGAGAATGAGAGAAGCATATGCTTCTCTCATTCTCTATTTCCGCATAAGCTCTTGCGGAAACTTACGCATAAGCTCATGCTCATGAATGAGCATAAGCATGAGCTTATGCTTATGCTTATGCATAAGCATAAGCATAAGCATAAGCATAAGCTCATGCTTATGCTCATGCGGAAATAGAGAAGGAGCTTATGCGGAATGAGAGAAGGAGCTTATGCGGAAAAAGAGAATGAGAGAAGCATATGCTTCTCTCATTCTCTTTTTCCGCATAAGCTCTTGCGGAAACTTACGCATAAGCTCATGCTCATGAATGAGCATAAGCATGAGCTTATGCTTATGCTTATGCATAAGCATAAGCATAAGCTCATGCTTATGCTCATGCGGAAATAGAGGAGGAGCTTATGCGGAAAAGGAGAAGGAGCACTTGCGGAAACTTGCGGAAACGCTCTTGCGGAAACTTACGCATAAGCTCTTGCGGATGAATGAGCATAAGCATGAGCTTATGCTTATGCTTATGCATAAGCATAAGCATAAGCATAAGCATAAGCTCATGCTTATGCTCATGCGGAAATAGAGAAGGAGCTTATGCGGAATGAGAGAAGGAGCTTATGCGGAAAAAGAGAATGAGAGAAGCATATGCTTCTCTCATTCTCTATTTCCGCATAAGCTCTTGCGGAAACTTACGCATAAGCTCATGCGGAAGAATGAGCATAAGCATGAGCTTATGCTTATGCTTATGCATAAGCATAAGCATAAGCATAAGCATAAGCTCATGCTTATTCTCATGCGGAAATAGAGAAGGAGCTTATGCGGAATGAGAGAAGGAGCTTATGCGGAAAAAAGAGAATGAGAGAAGCATATGCTTCTCTCATTCTCTATTTCCGCATAAGCTCTTGCAGAAACTTACGCATAAGCTCATGCTCATGAATGAGCATAAGCATGAGCTTATGCTTATGCTTATGCATAAGCATAAGCATAAGCTCATGCTTATGCTCATGCGGAAATAGAGGAGGAGCTTATGCGAAAAAAGAGATGGAGCACTTGCGGAAACTTGCGGATAAGCTCTTGCGGAAACTTACGCATAAGCTCATGCTCATGAATGAGCATAAGCATGAGCTTATGCTTATGCTTATGCATAAGCATAAGCATAAGCATAAGCATAAGCTCATGCTTATGCTCGTGCGGAAATAGAGAAGGAGCTTATGCGGAATGAGAGAAGGAGCTTATGCGGAAAAAGAGAATGAGAGAAGCATATGCTTCTCTCATTCTCTATTTCCGCATAAGCTCTTGCGGAAACTTACGCATAAGCTCATGCTCATGAATGAGCATAAGCATGAGCTTATGCTTATGCTTATGCATAAGCATAAGCATAAGCTCATGCTTATGCTCATGCGGAAATAGAGGAGGAGCTTATGCGGAAAAAGAGAAGGAGCACTTGCGGAAACTTGCGGATAAGCTCTTGCGGAAACTTACGCATAAGCTCTTGCGGATGAATGAGCATAAGCATGAGCTTATGCTTATGCTTATGCATAAGCATAAGCATAAGCATAAGCATAAGCTCATGCTTATGCTCATGCGGAAATAGAGAAGGAGCTTATGCGGAATGAGAGAAGGAGCTTATGCGGAAAAAGAGAATGAGAGAAGCGTATGCTTCTCTCATTCTCTATTTTCGCATAAGCTCTTGCGGAAACTTACGCATAAGCTCATGCTCATGAATGAGCATAAGCATGAGCTTATGCTTATGCTTATGCATAAGCATAAGCATAAGCTCATGCTTATGCTCATGCGGAAGTAGAGGAGGAGCTTATGCGGAAAAAGAGAAGGAGCACTTGCGGAAACTTGCGGATAAGCTCTTGCGGAAACTTACGCATAAGCTCTTGCGGATGAATGAGCATAAGCATGAGCTTATGCTTATGCTTATGCATAAGCATAAGCATAAGCTCATGCTTATGCTCATGCGGAAATAGAGAAGGAGTTATGCGGAATGAGAGAAGGAGCTTATGCGGAAAAAGAGAATGAGAGAAGCATATGCTTCTCTCATTCTCTATTTCCGCATAAGCTCTTGCGGAAACTTACGCATAAGCTCATGCGGAAGAATGAGCATAAGCATGAGCTTATGCTTATGCTTATGCATAAGCATAAGCATAAGCTCATGCTTATGCTCATGCGGAAATAGAGAAGGAGCTTATGCGGAATGAGAGAAGGAGCTTATGCGGAAAAAAGAGAATGAGAGAAGCATATGCTTCTCTCATTCTCTATTTCCGCATAAGCTCTTGCGGAAACTTACGCATAAGCTCATGCTCATGAATGAGCATAAGCATGAGCTTATGCTTATGCTTATGCATAAGCATAAGCATAAGCTCATGCTTATGCTCATGCGGAAATAGAGGAGGAGCTTATGCGGAAAAAGAGAAGGAGCACTTGCGGAAACTTGCGGATAAGCTCTTGCGGAAACTTACGCATAAGCTCATGCTCATGAATGAGCATAAGCATGAGCTTATGCTTATGCTTATGCATAAGCATAAGCATAAGCATAAGCATAAGCTCATGCTTATGCTCGTGCGGAAATAGAGAAGGAGCTTATGCGGAATGAGAGAAGGAGCTTATGCGGAAAAAGAGAATGAGAGAAGCATATGCTTCTCTCATTCTCTATTTCCGCATAAGCTCTTGCGGAAACTTACGCATAAGCTCATGCTCATGAATGAGCATAAGCATGAGCTTATGCTTATGCTTATGCATAAGCATAAGCATAAGCTCATGCTTATGCTCATGCGGAAATAGAGGAGGAGCTTATGCGGAAAAAGAGAAGGAGCACTTGCGGAAACTTGCGGATAAGCTCTTGCGGAAACTTACGCATAAGCTCTTGCGGATGAATGAGCATAAGCATGAGCTTATGCTTATGCTTATGCATAAGCATAAGCATAAGCATAAGCATAAGCTCATGCTTATGCTCATGCGGAAATAGAGAAGGAGCTTATGCGGAATGAGAGAAGGAGCTTATGCGGAAAAAGAGAATGAGAGAAGCGTATGCTTCTCTCATTCTCTATTTCCGCATAAGCTCTTGCGAAAACTTACGCATAAGCTCATGCTCATGAATGAGCATAAGCATGAGCTTATGCTCATGCGGAAATAGAGGAGGAGCTTATGCGGAATGAGAGAAGCATAAGCATAAGAGAATAAGAGGGATGCGGAAATAGAGAATAAGGGGGAAAGGAAAGAGAGAAGGGAAAAGAGAGAGGGGGAAAGAGAGAATAAGAGAAGAGGGAAAAAAGAGAAGGGGGAAAATGAGAAAAAGAGAAGGGGGAAGAGAGGGTTCCTACGCCCATCACTGCAGCTAGCGCTTAAGGCGCTAGCTGCAGGCAAATGCAAATAACAAAAAGCTTAAATGGAAAGAAGAGGAAGCACTTACCTGTAAAAGTATGTCCCGCTCGGTGTAGTGGACTGGGCCCACAAAAGAGAGACTATGTCCCGCTCGGTGTAGTGGACTGGCCCTACAAAAGAGAGAAAACAACCCATTTTTTCAAATAAGATGTTAGTGGAAAGAGGAGATCACAAAAGCAACTTCTTGAAAGGAGACAAGGAAAGAGAAGATTGAGGAGACAAGGAAAGGAGGAGATTGAGGAGAAGAGAAGGAAGAGAAATACAGAAAGAAGAGGTGAGTTTCTTTCTTTCTTTCTTGAAATTTCGTTTTTTGTTTGAATCCTTTCTAATCAAGCATGAAAACTAGTTTAAAACTTTAGCAATACAAGTAGAAACACTCACAAAACCAAAGCTAACAAACAAACAACCTACATTGTTGAAAAAAACTCACCTTTTGAAGAACTTTCTTTCTGGAAACCAAAGAGGGAAAAAGGAGAGAGAGGGTGCACAAGAGGTAGGAGGAGGGTGAGGAGTGGGAAATAGGGTAGGAGGTTGCTTGGAATAGATGGGAGGTCAGTGAAAATAGGTGGGAGGAGATTTTGGAGAGCTTAGTTTAGAGATTAGGAAAGCTTTGAGCAAAACGCCGCGGGTTTCGCCGTTTCGGGTTTTAACCCACAGCGTCGCTATATAGCGACGCTTATTCGTCGCTATATAGCGACGTTTTTAATTGAAAACGTCGCTATATAGCGACGCTTTCAATTAAAATCGTCGCTATATAGCGACGGAACAGAGCGTCGCTATATAGCGACGCTTACTGTTTGTTTTTTAATGAGGCCTCTTGTGACTCAAACATGATATGCCTATAATTGTCAATATCTCCTCTTACTACATAGCCTTACTATATAGGATTTTTTGTTTCAATCCTTACTATATAGCAATGTCATTCTTTTTATATAGCCTCAAGAGAAGCTCAAATTAAACATGCTATGCTCATAATTGTGTACATCTCCTCTTCATGCTTATGTTTTGGTTTTATAAGTGTAGATGGAAGGGACGAGTGGAAGCTCATCCGATGATGCGCCAACGCCCGGGAGCACGAAGTGGCTTACGGAGAGGTTATATTGTCATTGCACTCATTGCAAGCGAGAAGTACGACATCAACGTCGTATTATCATGCGCCACTTGCGGATGTATGGGGAGGAGCCGGAACCAGTACCCCCCGTTGGTGTTGCACATGTTGATGGATCATCGGTAAGTCAAAGCTATTTAAGTTCGCAATCTTATTGTATACCCGGAATTAGAAGATCTTCTATTTACACGAATGAGCTTATGACAGGATGACGAGGGTGACGAGGGTACACATATACCTTCTCACTTTCAACAAGACTATAGTCTCCCAGATGACGACGAGGGTATGGTCGACATGATGGATTCCATTTTTAGGGGCACTACATCCCACGTACACGTGATGTCAGAGTCTGAGGTGAAAATGCGAGAGTTGCAATCAACACAATTGTACGAGGGTGCCAGGATGTCTAAACTACGTGCTTGTCTCTCAATCTTGAATCTACAAGTACAGTATGGGTGGTCGGATACAAGTGTCTCGGCCTTAATGAGGTTAGCCCTTGCATTAATTTGATTGACTCATTATTTGGATATTGTTTGTTTTGAGAATCATCATTTGGATAGTGTCTTTGTCATAGGTTGCTCCAAAAGATGTTGCCTGCACCAAATACCATGCCCGCATCAAGAGATGAAGCGAAAAAGATGCTAACAATGGTGGGTATGGATTATGATACCATCCATGCTTGCCGTAATGATTGTATTCTCTTTCGTCGTGAGCATGGAGATTTGGCTAGTTGTCCAAAGTGTGGGGAACAACGATATAGAGATGACTTGCAGGGTGAGAGGATACCGGTAAAGGTCTTAAGACACTTTCCCATCATTGCAAGAATACAACACATGTTTCGATGCAAATCCATAGCGGAGTTGATGACATGGCATGCATCTCATCGGTCCACTTGATCACACATTGAGGATTCCCGCAGATTGTGCGGCTTGGAAGCACATAGATAATCAGTGGCCGGACTTTGCGAGAGAGCCACGCAACTTACATCTTGGGCTAGCCATGGACGGCGTGAATCCTTTCGGGTTACGCTCGACATCTTGGTCGACATGGCCCATAGTCGTGGTGAATTACAATATCCCACCATGGCTAACAATAAAAAAGGGACACCTCATGCTTGCACTACTTGTGCCAGGAAAGTACAAGGCAAGAAACATGGACGTGTACATGGCACCTTTGATAGAGGAGTTACAGATATTATGGAGAGGAGTGCAGGTCTTTGATATTTCCAGAGCTCCTAGGCATACCAATGATATTTCCGTCAGGGGTATCTTGATGTGGACCATGCATGACTACCCAGGATATGGAGAGTGCGCAGGTACGTGGTTATGTCTTTACATGTACAATGAGGGATTATGCTTTTTTTACTCTCTTTTGCACGCATGTCTTGTACTAACATATTCATGCACGCGTGCAGGGCTTGCTACAAGTGGGTACCATGCTTGTCCTGTTTGTGGACCCGCTCTGAAATCGCTTGCACGCTACTCCAAACACATGAGGAAAAATGTTTATGAAGGTCATGCTCGATACCTTCCGCTCGACCATCTCGCACGTGGAGGTCAGCTTGATCCACCACCATCATATTTAAAAGCAAGTGATTGGATTCAAGCTTGGAGGGAGAATGGAGAGGAACCTCCTCCTGGTATGAAGAGGCTATCGATCTTTCACGAGCTTCCTTATTGGGGTCAGTTACAAATCAATCATCTCTTGGATCCAATGCATATCTTTAAGAATGTGGGGGCTACCATTTGGGCACACTTGGTTGGTTCCAAGGACTCGAGAGGAGTGCGAGAAGACTTGCGTGCTATGAATAGGATGTCTCGTTTGTGGCCCCAAGTGCATGCTTCAGGAAAAGTTGTCCTCCCGAAAGCAACGTGGATCCTCTCTACGAGGGAGGAGGCAGCGATCAAGGCAGACATTGCCTCTTTTCAAACACCGACAGGGTACATGCGTTGCTTGAAAGGAGCATTTTCAAAGGACAATAAGCTTAGTGGCCTCAAGTCCCATGATTGGCACAAGGTCTTACAGGTATTCTAAGTAGAATTAGTGTACCGATAATAGTGATGCATTAGCGTAATTATTATTATGTTATATTGTTGACATGATTTCATTGTTGCTTTGATAGTTCATCCTTCCAATTACAATAAAAGGGTGCTTACAAGAAGATGTTAGAAATGCTATATTCAAGATCTGTGGTATTGTGAGGTATGCTTACTATCAATTCGCATTATCTATTTTCTTCATAGACATGTGAAATAGGTGGATATCTCAAATATCTTACATATGCATGGACATGTGAAATAGGTGGATATCTCAAAAAGAGATCTCTATATCGAGCATCGAGAAGGCTAGGGTGGAATCCATCGAAGCCGTATGCTTGCTTGAGAAGCACTTTCCCTCAAGCATTATGACAACTCAAGTCCACTTGCTTGTGCACATAGTTGATGAGGTGGCTATAGCAGGTACCGTTCATAATCGATGGATGTTTTTTCTCGAGCGGTTTATGAAAACTTTAAAGGGGTTTGTAAGACAAAGAGCAAGACCAGAAGCAAGCATGGCAGAGGGATGGCTTGTGCAAGAGTCATTAGTATATATCACAGAGTTTCTTGCATCCACGGATCCTGATATTCAATTAAGCTTAAGTGTGGTGATCGATCTTGACGATTGTTGTCTTCCTCGTCAATATCGTGATCTCCATCCTCCTCCCGTGCGATGTCATTATGCGCATCTTCCTCTTGCCTCATATGGTGATCTACATCTTCTTCGCTAAATTCATCAATTGGATCCGGATTTGGTAGTGGCATCTCCATATCCACATCTCGATCTTCGAAAATCTACTTACTTCGTGGTGCAACTTGGATCACGTACCACCATCTTGGATCAGAACGATCCGGATGAAAAACCACCTATATTGAAGATGAAAAATCACGTGCCAAATGTCGTCAATTATATATATATCAATGGACTTAAAAAACGAAAGCTTCGACTAATTAAATCATTAGTATGCACCTGCTCACAGTGCTCGGGAAGAACAAAAGTATCACTTTCATCGGTCCAATGTTTGGTGGAGTCTATTGCAAAGAGACCGCTACCATCTTTTCTCACAGTTGCATGGGGACCGTTGTAAGTAGTTCTAAACCATTTTACATCAAGAATGAAAATAGTAAATCGTCTGAAATCAATTTCATAGATGTCGCGTATGGTTCCACAATAATCCAACTGTGAGGAGAGAAGATTGGTATCCGAAGCACTTGCTCGGCTATCTTGTGTGAAGTTAGCCATGACTCCACAATCATACGTGACTCTCTTTGAATCGATGCGTTCTATGCGAAAATGTCGTCCATATGACCATAATGCACTGTACTTTTTGTACTGTAAAAGAGCATCATTAAAACAATGAAGATGCACCTATTTTATAGCATATATTGCCACAAATAATTACTTAATTACATCAAGAGATAAGAAACTTACATGCACCATACATCCAGATGATAACTCCCGCTCGCGCTCGTTTATTGTCTCTCCATCACGTTCGGCTTTACGTATAGCTAGTTGTAGCCAATCAAGTGACATGTGAGTAGGGAGAAGAGCCAGATCTCGTGGATATGGTTGTGATCGCCTGTACATTACTCTGAATCTCGTCCTTGCATTTATTCTTTCTGCTTTGGCCACTTCATATCTCTCAATCCACTTCTGCATCTCAGGGCTATTGAGGATACAAAAGACTACCACGTATGTTTTTGGTTTGGGTTCACATATGAACCACGTATTCTAGGGTTTGACATATAGGGTATTTCCCTCTTCTATTGTATTGTTGTTGTGTGCAAAAGTGAAGAAAGGCTTCACCCTCCAACCTTGTGTCCTCTCTCTTTTGTGTGTTGTGAAGAAAGCTGAACTTGAGTCTCCTATCTCTCTCCCTTATTCTTTACATGGTATCAGATCCTTGTTCGTGGTAAGGAGCTCAAGAAAGCAAGCCAAGTTTGTGGTGTCCTGGTAAGAGGACCAGTGTTGCTTTCCTATTTCGAGTTTGGGAGCAAATCTCTGCAGGTAGCACAGCCAGAAGTGCAGGAGTGCATTGTTTCAGATTGAGAGGCCCTTCGCGGTGTGGCGAGAGCATAGTATATGCTGCGGGTAAGGGCAAAGCCCTTGGTGACTTTATTTTTCTGATTTGAGGCCATTTCGGGGCCCGTTTTGAAGGCGGAAGTTCTTCGTAGGCACTCAGAAAAAGGCCCTGTTTTTCGCTGTGCGGCCACTGCGCGGCTAGTCGGTGGAAAGGTGCCACAGAAATTGCATCGTATGCCTGTGTGCAGAGATATTGGGAGTTGCAAATTCATGCCTGTTGCCTGTTGATGCAAAATCGTCACTAGGAAGTGACTGTGTGGTGAAATACCACTTTCATCAGTGTTGCAGATCTGCCCCTGTGAGGCTTTTTGCAGAAGTTTTGCTATTTGCCCTTGTGAGGCATTTGCTGTGTTTACAGGTTGCTATTGCAATTCGTGATTTGTAAAATGTCTGAGAATCTGTCCACCATTGTTAGTGAGAAGCTTGACAAGAACAACTTCCAAGCATGGAAGTTCAGGATGACAAACTTCCTTATGGGAAAGGGAGTTTGGGATTACATCAGTGGTGAAACTGCAGAACCAGTTTTGGGTACTGCTCCCACTCCTGCTGAATTGAAGGCCTTTAAAGAATGGCATGAAAAAGCCAGAAAATCCTTGTATTGGCTGTCTGTTAGCATTTCAGATTCTATGATTGTGCATATACAGGATGTAGAGACGCCTAAGGAGGCATGGGATACATTGGTGAAGCTGTATAGCACAAATACCAAAGCACGAAAGATGCAGCTAAAGCAGGAGTTGCACAATGTGCAAAGGAAAAATCTAAATATAAATGAGTATTCCTTGAAGGTGAAAGGCCTTACAGATTCTCTTGCCTCCATTGGAGCACCTGTTGATGATGAGGACTTAGTGTCTGTGACCTTGAATGGTATTGGGAAAGATTATGCACAGTTTCGGACATCCATTGGAGTCCATGAAACATTTCCTGATTTTCAGGAACTTATTGCTCTCTTGCTGAGTGAAGAGCAAAGGAATGGTGGGTCAGCCACCTCAACTTCTCAAGAGACTGCTTTCTACTCGAATACAGGTAGAGGCAGGGGTAGAGGAAGAGGCCGTTTTGGTGGCCGTGCAAGAAATCAGAACCAACAGCAACAACAGGAAAACCAGTCCTATGGAGGAGGACGTGGTAGTTCTAGAGGCAGGGGGAGCCAAAGAGGCCGTGGTTCATCGCAAAGGAACCAGCAAGTAAATAGCAGCACAGAATGCTATTATTGTGGAAAGCCTGGACACAAGGAGAATACATGCTATAAAAAACAGAATGACATCAAAAGTGGGAAGTTGCAGCAAAGCAACTATGCATCATCAAGTGGGCATGGTGACGACAGAAATGAGCACCTTTTTGTGATGCAGCATATGGTTAACTCCATGTCAGGAGATGCTGCAGCTTGCAATGATGTTTTGTATGTTGATTCAGGTGCCTCTAACCACATGACTAGTCATGGTGAGTGGTTTCATGATGTTAGAAATTTGGATAAGCCAGGTTATGTTGAAACAGGTGATGATACTGCGCACCCAATTACGCAGGTTGGTAAAGTGCCATTGGCTATGCAGGATGGCAAAACGAAGTACTTGGTAGATGTACTTCATGTTCCAAAAATCACTAAGAACCTGGTTTCAGTTGGCCAGATGGTTGAGCAAGGTCTGCAGGTTAGATTTAATCCTGATGGATGCTTTGTTGAGGACTTGAAAAATAAATGCCGCTTGGTTGCGAAAGGCAACAAAAATGGAAGAATGTTCACCTTGGATGTTGATATGCCTGAGGTGAAAGCTGCTATGTTTGCGCATGGGAGAGGTGTCATTGCAGATATTGAGATATGGCACAAGCGCATTGGGCACGTGAATATACAAAGGCTGAAATCTATGCAAACGAAAAACATTGTTGCAGGTTTGCCTAAATTCAGAGTTGAGGGAATGCAAAAGGTATGTGAAGCATGCCAAATGGGTAAGCAGGCCAGACATGCATTTCCCAAAAATGCTAAGGTGAGCAGAAGACCTTTGGAAGTGATCCATTCAGATGTTTGGACAACCAAAGCTGCTTCTATTGGTGGATGCCATTATTATGTGACGTTTATTGATGACTACACTAGGAAGGTGTGGATTTATTTTATGAAGCACAAAAGTGAAGTGTTCAGCCATTTCAAGGCTTTTAAGGCCATGGTTGAAAAAGAGAAAGGTGTGCATATTAAAGTGCTAAGATCTGATGGAGGGGGAGAGTACTTTTCAGAAGAATTTTGTGAATATCTGAAAGAACAGGGAATTCAAAGGAAGTACTGATCAAATACTTTTAGGTGAACGTACGATGCTAGAGTACGATGATGATATAGGAGATCAACTCGGTATAGAGTTGGAGATAGACTTGCTTGGCGCCTTAGACTTGGCTCAAGATGAAACAGTTGATGTAAATGCTCTTATTTAATTTGATTTTTCTCATCTCCTACTTGGACATGAATATATGAGCTTCAAAGGCTTGATGTACATGCTCTCATTTTTTATTTCTCTATGAGCTCAAACATGTATGAAAATTTAAAAAATTTTGTCATTGGAAGAAAATAAATTTTAAGGCTAAAAAAAAAAAAAAAACCTCTCTGTAAAACGTCGCTATAATATAGTCTCAGTGTCCCTATATAGCGACCTTTAAAAGTCGCTATATAGCGACTTTTACTAAAGTCGCTATATAGCGACCTTTCAGAGTCGCTATATAGCGACCATTACTAACGTCGCTATATAGCGACGCTTATTAAAAGTTGCTATATAGCGACGATTTACGACACCCGATTTTTATACCGACGATTAACGCTAAGCGGGCGCTAATCGTCGGTACGTAAACGTCGCAATAGGATGCGTGTGTAGTAGTGAATGGGAGAGGGGGAGTAATGGGAGCCAATGGGAGAGGGGATAAATGAAAACGCAATAGGAGAGAGGGGAGGAATGGAAAGCCAATAGGAGAGGAGGAGGAAAACCTAATTTTTCTTATATATAGTCTTCCTTCTTCATTCATTCTCCCCTCATTTCATTCATTGAAGCAAGAAAGCAAGGACGATCAAGAAAGCAAGGAAGGAAGAGCAAGAAAGCAAGAAAGAGCAAACTTACAAACTTTTTCCAAGTACTTGCAAATTTTTTTGATTAATTCTTTATCTAGTTTTTTTTTTCTAAAATTTGAGGAGAGAGGAACTAGAGAGAGAAAGGTTCCTGCCAGGAGGGGAGGAGAAGGAGAGGATGGAGGGGCAGGAGGGAAGGGAGGAGGAGGGGAGGGAGAGGCAGGGGCGGGGTCGAGGGGGGGAGGGGGGAAGGGGGCAGGGGGGGGAAGGGGGGGGCTAGGGCAGCCTCCCCTGGAGGGGGGGAAGGGGAAGGGGGGGCATGGTTACCACCCTCCCGGAGGGGGGGAAGGGGGGCGAGGGTGGAAAGGGGGGGAAGGGGGGTGGGGGGGAAGGGGGGAGGGGGGGCAGGGGAAGTACCGACGTTTAGCATGCACGGGGCACTAATCATCGGTATTGGAAGCATGCCTTGTTAAGTGTCACTATATAGCGACTTTTATCAGAATTATAAGTGTCGTTATATAGCAACACTGAGATAGAGAGTTGCAGGCATTAGATGGAGGTCGAGATGGAAGAGTTAGCCATGAAAGGTCAAATGCAAAGGGAAAGAAGAGGGTCCGATCTTCGAGATGAGCTATTGAGCTTGTACATTGGATCTATGAGGCAGGTGTGGTGATGCTCCAAACAGGGCCATTTTCATGCTCCGAACAGAGACACGTCGAGATTCCGTACGTGTTTGCTATCAAAAGTGCACGCTAAAAAAAGGTGAAAAGCACATGCACGCTTTTTGAGAAAAGCTATTTTTGGCCGAATTCGGGGGCTTTTGGTCGTTTGTTTTTTAAGTCATGAAAGGCTATAAAAGAAGAGAAAATCGTGAGAAGGAGAACACACAATCCAATGCATGCATATCGAGGCTGTATGAAAGAGAAGAGAAGGCACGTGTCTCGAGGTTGCGCGAGTGAAGAGAAGGCACTCATATCGAGGCTGTACGAAAGAGAAGAGAAGGCACACATCTCGAGGTTACACGAGCGAAGAGAAGGCATCCATATCGAGGCACTACGAAAGTGACAATAGCGCACACGAATCGAGGCGTAAAGAAGAAGATAAGATCAAGATATTTTGAGAGTGAGGGTGAGGGTGAGAGTGAGAGTGTGATTGAGATTTGATCATCTGATTTGAACATCTTCATGCGAGTGAGAGTGAGAGTGAGAGTGAGAGTGAGATAGCTCAGGGGTGAATGGGTGGTATCGAGCTCCTTCACGGAGTGATTCTTCTCCAAATTTATTGTAAAGACTCATCAGTTTGATTCATACTACAATCTCTCTTCTTGTTCATTCGTGATTATTATCTTGCTACAATTTTGATCGTGATTATGAAAGAACGGTGCGTGACAAGTGGTATCAGAGCCCAGTTTCGATGGCAGACAACGAGGCAATTATGAAGAAACTAGAAGAACAAGATTCATTGATTCGAATGTTAACCATGGAATTAAATAGATTGTCCAAAGGAAAAGGCGGAGCAGATGATGGAGCTAGTGGTGGTGCTGCTGGTAGAAATTTAGAAGATGAAGAGGTCTATGTCGAGCTTGGTGTCGGGGTGCCGAGCCGAAGGATACAAAGAGGTGAGGAAGATGTTGCCGAATCTGCTCTTTTGCAAGTTTTTAAGAAAGTGAAACTCTCTCAAATTGATGGTGAGAAGAAGACCGGGGAAGATTTGGAAGCATGGCTCAAAGAACTTGAAGATTTCTTTGCTCTATGAGAGTTTGATGAATAGGGAAAGGCTAAGATCACAACACTACAGTTACGTGGAGTTGCAAAACTATGGTGGAAGTCGCATGTGCAAATCCGACAACGTCAAGATCAACCCATCACATGGGCTGAATTCAGAACTGCAGCTGAAAAGAGGTATTGTTCTCCACATTATTATATGGAAAAGAAGATGGAGTTCTGTAATTTTAAGCAAGTACAAGAGGGAAAACATAATCTCTCTGTGGATGAGTATAAAGAGAAGTTTCTGCGATTACATAAGTACGCACGTGAGGTTACAGGTGAAGCTGTTACTCACAAACTTGTGGAAGGGCTTAAGGAAGATCATTTATATATGATGAAACGAACATGATCAAGTGATTTCTTGTGGCTAAGGCCGAAAACTTTGAAAAGATGGAAGAATATAACCTAAGAAAGATAGCAAAATCAAAGTTCATTCCGACAGGTCATCGTTTTCAAGGTCACAAGGTTTAGGTATGCCTCAACGAAAACCTGATTATTCGAATATGCCTAGATTTCAAGAGAGGAGTAGCCAACCTGGGTACAACCAAGTGGGAAGGCCAAACTTTAATAACCGAAATCAGAATCAGAATCAGAATTAGAATCAGAATCAAAATCAAAATCAAAGAAATAAAGGAGTTTCAAATCAGAAAACCCAAGAAAACGCACCTTGGAAAAGTCATCTAGAGTTTATAGAATGGGCAAGAAGATTGGGATTATGTTTCCGATGTGGTGAGCAAGGTCACTGAATGTTTGAGTGCCCGAATAAAGAAAAATTTAATTTTATGAAAGGACCAATGATGGGAGCAAAGATGAATCAGACGAATCCAACCATCGACGAAGCGGGGGACAAAGGTAAGTGCTTCAAACCTATGAGATGTATGGTATCTTCCACAACTCATATGCATGCATCTATGATTAAAGTGATGGGAAAAATTGGGAATCAAAATATAAGTTTTCTTATTGACTTCGGTAGCACTCATTGTTTTATATCCCCGAAATTCCTCAAGACTCAATGTAGAAATTAGGGATCAAGTCAGAAGACTAGTCCAACTTGCTAATGGAAAATTACATTATACTCAAGGGCTTCTAAAAAATCTTTCCTTCAATTTATCCCAGAGGAAGAGTAAGGGAGATTTTTATGTTATTGAGATGGGAAAGTGTGATGCTATTATTGGAATGGATTGGTTAAATGTAAACAAAGCAGTTATTGATTGTGGAGAAAGGACCGTTAGTTTTCATAATGAAGATGGCAAAGATAAAATTATTCAAGGAGAAGAAAGATATAGTAAAGCTTCTCTCATATTAGCCATGAAATTGCTGCGAGGAGTAAGACAGGGCTGTGACACATTCCTCGTTTTTGCTAATAAGTTAAAGGAGGAGAGTGAAGATGAGACAGTACCACACTATGTTACAAAACTCCTTGAAGAATTTTCCAATGTGTTTCCTAATGATTTACCTGGGATGCCACCGCATAGAAATCTTGACCATGCTATAGAGTTAGAACGAGGCACAAGTCCTTATTGTCGGGCTCCCTATAGATTTAACGTGGATGAACTAAAGGAGTTAAAGCTTCAACCGGATGACTTGTTAAAGAAAGGGTTTATAAAGCCTAGCGTTTCTCCTTGGGGTGCTCCACTCTTATTTCAAAAGAAAAAGGATGGAACTTATAGGCTTTGCATTGACTATAGAGGATTGAATCGGCATACTATAAAGAATAAGTACCCTCTACCTCACATTGATGAATTGTTGACTCAATTGAATGGTGCCACAGTGTTCTCTAAAATTGATTTGCAATCTGGTTACCATCAAAATCATATTAAGGAGGAGGACATTCCTAAAACTGCTTTTAGAACTCGCTATGGCCATTATGAATTTACTGTGCTTGCTTTTGGCTTGACCAAGCACCCGCTACCTTCATGTGTCTAATGAATGATGTATTCCGTGAGTATTTAGATGCCTTCATTTTGGTTTTCTTGGATGACATTTTTGTATATTCCAAGAATGGGGAACAACATGAACAACATCTAAGGAAAACACTTGAAAAAATACGGGAGCATAAACTTTATGGAAAAAAGAGCAAATGTTTCTTTGCTAAAGACAAGCCTGTGTATTTGGGTCATGTGATTTCAAAAGATGGTATTCATATTGATCCTGACAAAGCAAGGCTTATTTCGGAGTGGCCTAGACCAAAAAATGTAAGGGAAGATTTCTCAAAAATAGCCTCTCCACTTACTGATTTGACAAAACTTGACAAGCAGTTTATATGGACAGAGAAGTGTCAACAAGCTTTTGATATTATAAAAGACAAAGTGGCTGAAAATTGTATTCTCAAGATACCCGAGATGGGTAAACCTTTTGTAGTGACATGTGATGCTAGTGGTACCCAACTTGGATGTGTACTTTCTCAAGATGGTCGTGTAGAGGAATATGAGTCTCAAAAATTAAGGAAGCATGAAGAGAACTATCCCACACATGACCTCGAATTGGCTACCATTGTTCATGCATTGAAACATTGGAGACACTTTCTACTTGGTTTAAAGTTCGAACTTCGAACTGATCAGGAAAAGTTTGAAGTACCTCTTCACTCAACCATTATTGAATAATAGGCAAAGAGGATGGATGAATCTTCTTTTTGAGTATGACTTTGAGATTAAGTACATTGAGGGAAAGGAGAATACAGTGGCTGATGCTTTAAGTAGAAGACCTTTCGTGAATGCCATCACCCTTATTCGTTCCGATTTTGCAGAAAACATTAGAAATGAACTTGAACATGATGTTTTTTATGCACCTATTCTTCAAAAGATTGCTCAAACACCTTGTGAAAAGATTGAAGGAAAGTTTCATTTGGTGAATGGTAATTTATATTGCCATGATAGACTTTGTGTACCATGTGATTCACCTTTGAGATGGAAAATCTTGTATGATTGTCACAATGCTCCATTTTCAGGACATGTTGGATATAACAAAACATACAACAAGGTTCGAAAATCATTTTATTGGCTTGCACTAAAGCGTGATGTTCGTCGTTATGTCCAAGAATGCTTACAATGTCAACAAGTGAAGGTGGAACAACATAAGATGTTTGGTAAGATGCAACCTTTGGATATATCTTTCAGGAAGTGGGAATCAATATCCATGGATTTTATTACTAAACTACCTACAGCTCGAGGGGGATATGATACCATTTTTGTCATCGTTGACCGTCTTACCAAAATGGCACATTTCTTTCCTATGGAGGTAGCTAAGTTGTTTGTGAAAGAAATTTTCCGATTGCATGGGATGCCTAAAAGTATTGTGTCAGATAGGGATTCCAAATTTACTTCTAATTTTTGGAAGGCCACATTTAAAGCAATTGGGATGGAGCTTAAGATGAGTATAACTTTTCACCCACAAACAGATGGAGAAACTGAAAGTGTTAATCATGTACTTGAGGATATGCTTCAAATGTATGTTAATGAGAAGCAAACAAATTGGACTGAATTCGAGTTTGCTTATAATAGTTCATGGCATAGCTCCATTCACTACTACACATGGATCCTATTGCGATGTTTACGTACCGATGTTTAGTGCCCGCTTAGTGTTAATCGATGGTATGAAAAACGGGTTTCCTAAATCGTCGCTATATAGCGACTGTTGCCAAAAGTCGCTATATAGCGACTTTTACAAAAGTTGCTATATAGCAACACTGATACAAAATACTATAGTGACGTTTTTACAGAGAGGTTTTTTTTTTTTTTATAGGCCTTAAAATTTAGTTTTTTCCAATGACAAATTTTTTTAAATTTTCATACATGTTTGAGCTCATAGAGAATAAAAAATGAGAGCATGTACATGAAGCCTTTGAAGCTCATATATTCATGTCCAAGTTTGAGATGAGAAAATTCAAATAAGAGCATTTACATCAACTGTTTCATCTTGAGCCAAGTCTAAGGTGCCAAGCAAGTCTATCTCCAACTCTATACCCAATTGATCTCCTATATCATCATCGTACTCTAGCATCGTACATTCACCTAAAAGTATTTGATCATCTTCTTCAATAAAGCTTAAGTGTGGTGATTGATCTTGATGATTGTTGTCTTCTTCGTCAATATCGTGATCTCCATCCTCCTCCCATGCGATGTCATTATGCGCATCTTCCTCTTGGCTCATATGGTGATCTACATCTTCTTCGCTAGATTCATCAATTGGATCCAGCATTGGTAGTAGCATCTCCATATCCACATCTCGATCTTTAAAATTTTGCTTACTTCGTGGTGCAACTTGGATCACGTACCACCATCTTGGATCAAAACGATCCGGATGAAAAGCCACCTATATTGAAGATGGGTGCCAAATGTCGTCAATTATATATATGATATTATGCTCAAGTACATGTATCAATGGACTTTAAAAACGAAAGCTTCGACTAATTAAATCATTAGGATGCACCTGCTCACAGTGCTCGGGAAGAACAAAAGTATCACTTTCATCGGTCCAATGTTTGGTGGAGTCTATTGCAAAGAGACTGCTACTATCTTTTCTCACTGTCGCATGGGGACGATTGTAAGTAGTTCTAAACCATTTTACATCAAGAATGAAAATAGTAAATCGTCTGAAATCAATTTCATAGACGTCACGTATGGTTCCACAATAATCCAACTGTGAGGAGAGAAGATTAGTATCAGAAGCACTTGCTCGTCTATCTTGTGTAAAGTTAGCCATGACTCCACAATCATACGTGACTCTCTTTGAATCAATGCGTTCCACGTGAAAATGTCGTCCATATGACCATAATGCACTGTACTTTTTGTACTGTAAATGAGCATCATTAAAACAATGAAGATGCATCTATTTTATAGCATATATTGCCACAAATAATTACTTAATTACGTGAAGAGATAAGAAACTTACATGCACCATACATCCAAATGATAACTCTCACTCGCGCTCGTTTATTGTCTCTCCATCACGTTCGGCTTTACGTAGAGCCAGTTGTAGCCAATCAAGTGACATATGAGTAGGGAGAAGAGCTAGATCTCGTGGATATGGTTGTGATCACCTCTACATTATTCTGAATCTTGTCCTTGCATTTATTCTTTCTGCTTTGGCCACTTCATATCTCTCAATCCACTTCTACATCTCAGGGCTATTGAGGATACAAAACTTATTGAATTTCTCCATTTGCTCTTCGCTCATCTTTATTTCAATCCCTTTTCCTTGGGGAACCTCACCAACGATGCGATCATCATCCTTGTTGTGCCAAGCTTTCGGCATATCAGGATCCGTGGATGTAAGAAACTCTATGATATATACTAATGACTCTTGCACAAGCCATCCCTCTGCCTTGCTTGCTTCCGGTCTTGCTCTTTGTCTTACAAACCCCTTTAAAGTTTTCATAAACCTCGAGAAAAAACATCCATCGACTATGAACGGTACCTGCTATAGCCACCTCATCCACTATGTGCACAAGCAAGTGGACTTGAGTTGTCATAATGCTCGAGGGAAAGTGCTTCTCAAGCAAGCATACGGCTTCGATGGATTCCACCCTAGCATTCTCGATGCTCGATATAGAGATCTCTTTTTGAGATATCCACCTATTTCACATGTCCATGCATATGTAAGATATTTGAGATATCTACCTATTTCACATGTCCATGAAGAAAATACATAATGCGATTTGATAGCAAGCATACCTCACAATACCACAGATCTTGAATATAGCATTTCTAACATCTTCTTGTAATCACCCTTTCATTGTAATTGGGAGGATGAACTATCAAAGCAACAATGAAGTCATGTCAACAATATAACATAATAATAATTACGCTAACGCATCACTATTATCTACACTAATTCTACCTAGAATACCTGTAAGACCTTGTGCCAATCATGGGACTTGAGGCCACTAAGCTTATTGTCCTTTGAAAATGCTCCTTTCAAGCAACACATGTACCCTGTCGGTGTTTGAAAAGAGGCAATGTCTGCCTTGACCGCTGCCTCCTCCCTCGTAGAGAGGATCCACGTTGCTTTTGGGAGGACAACTTTTCCCGAAGCATGCACTTGGGGCCACAAATGAGACATCCTATTCATAGTACGCAAGTCTTCTCGCACTCCTCTCGAGTCCTTCGAACCAACCAAGTGTGCCCAAATAGTAGCCCCCAGATTCTTGAAGATATGCATGGGATCCAAGAGATGATTGATTTGTAACTGACCCCAATAAGGAAGCTCGTGAAAGATCGATAGCCTCTTCATACCAGGAGGAGGTTCCTCTCCATTCGCCCTCCAAGCTTGAATCCAATCACTTGCCTTCAAATATGATGGTGGTGGATCAAGTTGACCTCCACGTGCGAGATGGTCGAGCGGAAGGTATCAAGCATGACCTTCATAAACATTTTTCCTCATATGTTTGGAGTAGCGTGCAAGTGATTTCAGAGCCGGTCCACAAACAGGACAAGCATGGTACCCACTTGTAACAAGTCTTGCATGCGTGCATGAATGTGTTAGTACAAGACATGTGTGCAAAAGAGAGTAAAAAAAGCATAATCCCTCATTGTACATGTAAAGACACAACCACGTACCTGCGCACTCTCCATATCCTGGGTAGTCATGCATGGTCGACATCAAGATACTCCTGACCAAAATATCATTGGTATGTCTAGGAGCTCTGGAAATATCAAAGACCTGCACTCCTCTCCATAATATCTGTAACTCCTCTATCAAAGGTGCCATGTACACGTCCATGTTTTTTGCCTTGTACTTTCCTAGCACAAGTAGTGCAAGCATGAGGTGTCCCTTTTTTATTGTTAGCCATCATGGGATATTGTAATTCACCACGACTTTGGGCCATGTCGACCAAGATGTCGAGTGTAACTCGAAAGGATTCACGCCGTCCATGGCTAGCCCAAGATGTAAGTTGCGTGGCTCCCTCGCAAAGTCCGGCCACTGATTATCTATGTGCTTCCAAGCTGCACAATCTGTGGGAATCCTCAATTTGTGATCAGTGGACCGATGAGATGCATGCCATGTCATCAACTCCGCTATGGATTTGCATCGAAACATGTGTTGTATTCTTGCAATGATGGGAAAGTGTCTTAAGACCTTTACCGGTATCCGCTCACCCTACAAGTCATCTCTATATCGTTGTTCCCCACACTTTGGACAACTAGCCAAATCTCCATGCTCACGATGAAAGAGAATACAATCATTACGGCAAGCATGGATGGTATCATAATCCATACCCACTGTTGTTAGCATCTTTTTCGCTTCATCTCTTGATGCGGGCATGGTATTTGGTGCAGGCAACATCTTCCGGAGCAACCTATGACAAAGACACTATCCAAATGATGATTCTCAAAACAAATAATATCCAAATAATGAGTCAAATTAATGCAAGGGCTAACCTCATTAAGGCCGAGACACTTGTATCCAACCACCCATACTGTACTTGTAGATTTAAGATTGAGAGACAAGCATGTAGTTTAGACATCCTAGCACCCTCGTACAATTGTGTTGATTGCAACTCTTGAATTTTGACCTCAGACTCTGACATCATGTGTACGTGGAATGTAGTGCTCCTAAAAATGGAATCCATCATGTCGACCATACCCTCGTTGTCATCCGAGAGACTATAGTCTTGCTGAAAGTGAGAAGGTATATGTGTACCCTCGTCACCCTCCTCATCCTGTTTTAAGATTTTGTGTAAATATAAGATCTTCTATTTCCTAATATACGATAAGATTGTGAACTTAAATAGCTTTGACTTACCGATGATCCATCAACATGTGCAACACCAACGGGGGGTACTGGTTCCGGCTCCTCCCCATACATCCGCAAGTGGCACATGATAATACGATGTTGATGTCGTACTTCTCGCTCGCAATGAGTGCAAGGACAGTATAACCTCTCCGTAAGCCACTTCGTGCTCCCGGGCGTTGGCACATCATCGGATGAGCTTCCACTCTTCCCTTCCATCTACACTTATAAAATCACAACATAAGCATGAAGAGGAGATATTGACAATTATAAAATAGCATGTTTGAGCTTCTTTTGATGCCACATGAAAAAAGTGATAGTAAGCGTCGCTATATAGCGACCTTTTCCTCTGTTCCATCACTATATAGCGATGAATAAGTGTCGCTATATAGCGACGATGTGGGTTAAAACCTGAAACGCTAAACGCACGGCGTTTTGTTCATACTATTCCCTAATCTCTCAAGTAAGCAACCCAATATCTCCTCCCACCTATTTTCGACGACCTCCCACCTATTTCAAGCAACCTCCCACTCTATTTTCCACTCCTCACCCTTCTCCTACCTCTTATACTCCCTCTCTATCCTTTTCCCTCTTTGGTTTCTTGAAAGGAAGTGCTTCAAGAGGTGAGTTTGTTTCAACAATGTAGGTTGTTTGTTTGTTAGCTTTAGTTTTGTGAGTGTTTCTTCTTATATTGCTAAACCTGTAAACTAGTTTTCATGCTTGTTTTGAAAGGATTGAAACAAAAAACGAGATTTGAAGAAAGAAAGAAAACTCACCTCTTTTTTCTGTATTTCTCTTCCTTCTCTTTCTCCTTGTCTCCTCAATCTCCTCCTTTCCTTGTCTCCTCAATCTCCTCCCTTCAAGAAGTTGCTTTTGTAATCTCCTCCTTCCACTAACATCTCATTTGAAAAAATGGGTTGTTTTCTCTCTTTTATAGGGCTAGTCCACTACACCGAGCGGGACATACTATTTCAGGTAAGTGCTTCCTCTTTTTTCCATTTATTATTGTTGTTATTTGCATTAGTCTGCAGCTAGCGCCTTAAGCGCTAGCTGTAGTGATGGGCGTAGGAACCCTCTCTTCCCCTCAAACTCTTTCCTTCTTCCCCCTTCTCTTATTCTCTTTTTTCCCCCTTCTCTTTTTTCCCCCTTCTCTTTTTTCCCTCTTCTCTTATTCTCTCTTTCCCCCTTCTCTATTTCCCCCTCATCTCTTTTCCCTTCTCTCTTTCCGCATCCCTCTTATTCTCTATTTCCTTTCCCTCTTATTCTCTTATGCTTATGCTTCTCTCATTCCCCCTTCTCTATTTCCCCCTTCTCTCATTTGCATAAGCTCATGCTCATGCATGAGCATAAGCATGAGCTTACACTTATGCTAATGCTTAAGCATAATCATAAGCATAAGCATAAGCATAAGCTCATGCTTATGCTCATGCATGAGCATGAGCTTATGCTTAAGTTTCCCCCTTCTTTATTTCTCTATTTCCGCATAAGCTTATGCTTATTCACGAGCTTATGCGGAAATAGAAATGAGAGAAGCATAACCTCATGCTTATGCTTCTCTCATTCTCTATTTCTGCATATGCTCCTTCTCTATTTTTGCATAAGCTCATTCTCTATTTCCGCATATGCTCATTCATGAGCATAAGCATGAGCTTATGCTTCTCTCATTCTCTATTTCTGCATATGCTCATGCATGAGCATAAGCATGAGCTTATGCTTATGCTAATGCTTAAGCATAAGCATAAGCTCGTGCTTATGCTCATGCCTGAGCATGAGCTTATACTTAAGTTTCCCCCTTCTTTCTTTCTCTATTTCCGCATAAGCTTATGCTTATGCATGAGCTTATGCGGAAATAGAGAACGAGAGAAGCATAAGCTCATGCTTATGCTTCTCTCTTTCTCTATTTCCGCATATGCTCCTTCTCTATTTCCGCATAAGCTCATTCTCTATTTCTGCATTAGCTCATGCTTATGCATGAGCTTATGCGGAAATAGAGAAGGAGAGAAGCTTATGCTCATGTGGAAATACAAAATGAGAGAAGCTTATGCTTCTCTCATTCTCTATTTCCGCATAAGCTCATTCTCTATTTCTGCATAAGCATAAGCATGAGCTCATGCTTATGCTTATGCTTAAGCATAAGCATAAGCATAAGCTCATGCTTATGCTCATGCATGAGCATGAGCTTATGCTTAAGTTTCCACATAAGCTTATGCTTATGCATGAGCTTATGCGGAAATAAAGAATGAGAGAAGCTTATGCTTCTCTCATTCTCTATTTCCGCATAAGCATAAGCATGAGCTTATGCTCATGCATGAGCATGAGCTTATGCTTAAGTTTCCACATAAGCTTATGCTTATGCATGAGCTTATGTGGAAATAGAGAATGAGAGAAGCTTATGCTTCTCTCATTCTCTATTTCTGCATAGAGAATGCGAGAAGCATAAGCTTGCTTCTCTCCTTCTCTATTTCTGCATAAGCTCATTCTCTATTTCCGCATAAGCTCATGCTTATGCATGAGCTTATGTGGAAATAGTGAAGGAGAGAAGCTTATGCTCATGCGGAAATAGAGAATGAGAGAAGCTTATGCTTCTCTCATTCTCTATTTCCGCATAAGCTCATTCTCTATTTCTGCATAAGCATAAGCATGACCTTATGCTTATGCTTATGCTTAAGCATAAGCATAAGCATAAGCTCATGCTTATGCTCATGCATGAGCATGAGCTTATGCTTAAGCTTCCGCATAAGCTTATGCTTATGCATGAGCTTATGCGGAAATAAAGAATGAGAGAAGCTTATGCTTCTCTCATTCTCTATTTCTGCATAAGCATAAGCATGAGCTCATGCTTATGCTCATGCATGAGCATGAGCTTATGCTTAAGTCTGCGCATAAGCTTATGCTTATGCATGAGCTTATGCTTCTCTCATTCTCTATTTCTGCATAAGCTCATGCTCTATTTCTGCATAAGCTCATGCTTATGCATGAGCTTATGCGGAAATAGAGAATGAGAGAAGCATAAGCTCATGCATTAGCTTATGTGGAAATAGAGAATGAATTTCTGCATAAGCTCATGCTTATGCTTCTCTCATTCCCCCTCATCTCTTTCCCCCTTCTCTATTTCCGCATGAGCTTATGTGAAAATAGAGAATGAGAGAAGCACAAGCATGAGCTTATTCTTCTCTCATTCTCTATTTCCGCATAAGCTCATTCTCTATTTCTACATAAGCTTATGCTTATGCTTCCTATATTCCCTCTTTGGTCTCTTTCCCCCTACTCTATTTCCCCCTTCTCTATTTTGCATAAGCTCATGCTTATGCATGAGCATAAGCTAGCTCATGCTTATGCTCATGCATGAGCATGAGCTTATGCTTATGCTTATGCTAGCATAAGCATAAGCTCACGCATGAGCATGAGCTTATGCTTAAGTTTCCCCCTTCTTTATTTCTCTATTTCCGCATAAGCTTATGCTTATGCATGAGCTTATGCGGAAATAGAGAATGAGAGAAGCTTATGCTTCTCTCATTCTTTATTTTCGCATAAGCTCATTCTCTATTTCCGCATAAGCTTATGCTTATGCTTCTCTTATTCCCCCTCATCTCTTTCCCGCTTCTCTATTTCCCCCTTCTCTATTTCGCATAAGCTTATGCTTATGCATGAGCCTATGTGGAAATAGAGAATGAGAGAAGCATAAGCTCATGATTATGCTTCTCTCATTCTCTATTTCCGCATAAACTCATTCTCTATTTCCGCATAAGCTTATGCTTATGCTTCTCTTATTCCCCCTGATCTCTATCCCCCTTCTCTATTTCCCTCTTCTTTCATTTCCCCCTTCTCAATTTCCCCCTTCTCTCCTTCTCTATTTCCACATAAGCTCATGCTTATGCATGAGCTTATGCGGAAATAGAGAAGGAGAGCTTATGCTTCTCTCCTTCTCTATTTCTGCATAAGCTCATTCTCTATTCCTGCATAAGCTTATGCTTATGCTTCTCTCATTCCCCCTCATCTCTTTCCCCCTTTTCTCATTCGCATAATCTCATGCTCATGCATGAGCATGAGCTTATGCTTAAGTTTCCCCCTTCTTTATTTCTCTATTTCCGCATAAGCTTATGCTTATGCATGAGCTTATGGGGAAATAGCGAATGAGAGAAGCTTATGCAGAAATAGCGAATGAGAGAAGCATAATCTCATGCTTATGCTTCTCTCATTCTCTATTTCCGCATATGCTCCTTCTCTATTTCCGCATAAGCTTATGCTTATGCATGAGCTTATGTGGAAATAGAGAATGAGAGAATCATAAGCTCATGCTTATGCACGTCTCATTCTCTATTTCCGCATAAACTCATTCTTTATTTTCGCATAAGCTTATGCTTATGCTTCTCTCATTCCCCCTCATCTCTATCCCCCTTCTCTATTTCCCCCTTCTCTCATTTCCCCCTTCTCTATTTCCCCCTTTTCTCCTTCTCTATTTTCGCATAAGCTCATGCTTATGCATGAGCTTATGTGAAAATAGAGAATGAGAGAAGCATAAGCATGAGCTTATGCTTCTCCCCTTCTCTATTTCTGCATAAGCTCATTCTCTATTTCCGCATAAGCTTATGCTTATGCTTCTCTCATTCCCCCTCATCTCTTTCCCCCTTCTCTCATTCTCATAAGCTCATGCTCATGCATGAGCATAAGCATGAGCTTATGCTTAAGTTTCCCCCTTCTTTATTTCTCTATTTCTGCATAAGCTTATGCTTATGCATGAGCTTATACGGGAATAGAGAATGAGAGAAGCATAAGCTCATGCTTATGCTTCTCTCATTCTCTATTTCTGCATAAGCTCATTCTCTATTTCTGCATAAGCTCATGCATAAGCATGAGCTTATGCAGAAATAGAGACTGAGCATAAGCTTATTCTCTATTTCTGCATAAGCTTATGCTTATGCAGAAATAGAGAATGAGAGAAGCATAAGCATGAGCTTATGCTTCTCTCATTCTCTATTTCCGCATAAGCTCATTCTCTATTTCTGCATAAGCTTATGCTTATGCTTGTCTCATTCCCCCTCATCTCTTTCCCCTTCTCTATTTCCCCCTTCTCTCATTCTCTATTTCCACATAAGCATAATCATGAGCTTATTCTCTCTAACTCTTATTCTCTATTTTCCTTTTCTTCCTCTTCTCTTTCCTTTCCCTCTTCTTTCCTTTCCCTCTTCTTTCCCTCTTTCCTTTCCCTCTTCTTTCCTTTCCCTCTTCTTTCTTTTCCCTCTTCTTTCTTCTTGCCTATGCCTATGTCTATGCCTATGCTTATGTTTGTTTTTTTGTTTTTTGTTTTCGTGTTTGTGTCTATGTTAGACATGGGATCGTGTCGCTCATCCGACGAGTACGGACAGCCTCGCAGGAGGAGAGCTCACGATCTATATGCTCTAGAGGACTTTGATTCCTCTCAGGCAACTACTCCGAGGACTACCCCTGGTCCGACTCCTCTCGGACCTAGCACTATGACTACCCCTGGTCCGACTCCTCTTCCACGTAGCACTGCGACTACCCCTCGGGGAACTCCTTTGCTAGCCGTGCATGGCTTTGTCGGGAGTCCTGTCGCGCTTGTAGCGCAGATGAGCCATGAGGAGGTAGCGAGATTCTTCTCTCTGCTCTCTCAGAGAACCTCAGCAATTCCTTCCCCTACACCGACGGGTGGACATACTGCCCAGCCATCCCCTCGCGCCCCTTTGACCGCGGGATCATCACCTGCACATGCCTCTCGCAAGGGAAGGAAGAGTAGGATGGGTGGCTCATGTTGTGCTGACTCGCGAGATGTAGACGAGTCAGCACACTCATGCTCCTTTAGGTCTCCACTTGGTCCGAAGACACAGTATCAGTCAGGTCCCTTTCCCTCTCCTACTCCCACTGCTACTCCTCGCTCCGGAAGCGCTCACGCAGCTTCCACTCCTTCAGACTCTGCTATCGTCAGTCCCCCTTACTCATCAGGGGATCTCTCTTATCAAATCACATGTGCCGGAGAGATAATAGAAGATAAAAAGGGCAAAGCAGTGATGGCGGCAATGAGGAGGTTGATGAGTCATCACTTCAAGAGCGGCATAAATACTAATTGGCGGTATCAAGATGCCCAAAAGAAGCAAGCGGTGATCGATGAGTTAAAACAAAGATACCCTAATCCACCAAATGTGGAGTTTAATGACGATTATATGTGAGAGCGCATGGGTTTGGTCCTAAAGCATCGTAGATCAACCTTGCGTACTTCCATCACAAAGGGGTTGGCTAAACCCAGCTGGGCAGACAAAGCTAATTGGAAGTACTTCAAGAAGCAACATAGGGACCATCTCGAAATGTTCGAGGGTCAGAGGAGGGCTGCGAAGAGATGACTGGATGTTGTAGGTACTTTGCACATTAGTGCAGGCGGACGATATGCATTCGAGGAAACCGTGGTAAGTCTACTTCTTCTCATTTAATGTATTGTTCTATTTATTTTACTTACATATTACATGCACTTTAGCTAACTCTAACTCTCGTAAATTGGATCACAACAAGCTGCGATGGGTCATCTTCCTACAGATGCAAAGACATGACGCACATTTCGGATGGGAACAAAGCCGTGGTTCATTGAGTTAGAGGTAATGGGAGCGACGGTCGATTGGGCTAAGGTGGCTACTCGCACGATATAAGTTTAATCCTACTTGTAATCTCACTTTTTAATTTAAGTTCCATCTAATTTTTGATTTATATGGTTTACTCTGAGGGTCAAAGCTCAAGCGTCCCATCATCGGAGGTGAGCGATCAACAGGGCCAAGGATCAGACGCAGGTGGCGAGGACGAGGGAGAAGATGCAGGTGTCGAGGACCAAGGAACAGGCCAACAAGACAAGGATGATTCGGATTTAGATGAGTAGTAGTGGTAGTAGCATTTTGTATATCCACTCGTTTGAGAAATTTTGTATCGCCCTTTCGAAAGGGTAATTTTGTTACAAACACTTTTGTATATGTCTGACATGTATATGCTTTTGGTACTCATCATTTCACAAGAACAATTTTGTATCACCCTGCAAGCAAGGGAAATTTTGTTATAAAAAACTTTCTTTTGTAATTACAAAAAAAAAAAAGGATTAGTGGGGCTAAACAGGGCCAAAAGGAAGCCCTGTTTAGCCCCACTAACCCTTTTTTTTTACTTCTGTTAATCGTCGCTATATAGCAATGTTTACCAGTGTTGCTATATAGCGACGATTAACAGTGATATAGCGACGTTTGCCAGTGTCGTTATATAGCGATGCTTTATAGCAATGATCCTTTTTTTACGCTTTTAGTGACACTTATAGCGACATTTGTGCCCGTGAAAAAAAAAAATTTATTGTAAAAAGCATCGATATTTCTGTCGGAAAATGGCCTATGCCTTGTAGTGATTCAAATGACTCCATTTGAAGCCATGTATGGTCAGAATTGCCCCACTCCTATGAATTTTGTGGATCCTCAAAATAGAGTCGAAGTGTCTAGACAAATTCTTGAGAGGATGGATGAGGAAGTGAAACTGATTCAGAAGAGCATTCAAAGAGCACAAGACAGGCAAAAGCATTACTATGTTAAGAAGCGGTCTTTCTATGAATTTCAGATTGGGAAGATGGTATTTCTGAAAGTAATATCTAAATGCAGTAATCTAATTCTTGGAAAGGATAGAAGGCTCTCACCTCGTTTCACAGGACCTTTTAAAATCTTAAATAGGGTGGGAACTCTTGCATATCAATTGAACTACTTGAGAACATAAAAGTGCATCCTGTTTTCCATGTCTGTCTATTGAAATCTTATATTGCCAACCCAACTCATATTTTGCAGGACAAGTCTAGGATCATGGAGGATGGGACTTTGAAAATCAAACCTAAATGTATTGGATAGGAACACGAAGCGGCTTAGGAATAGAACAATAGAAGAAGTTTTGGTTAAGTGGGATGCTTATCCTGTAGAAGATGCTTCATGGGTAGACTTAGATGCCTTACTTACTGAGTTTCCTTCATTTAAACTCTGAGGACAGAGTTCCTGAAGAGGGAATGGATGTGACACTCCAATTTTTTATATGAAATATTTTGAAATATATATCACATATAGTGTTCAAAAGGATGGTTTTGATGTTTTGAAGGTTTGGGAAAGTTTGGTGTTGGTCGAAAAATTTTGGTTTTTGTTCATTATGGTGTCGGTTGGATTTTGCGGCTTGATTTTGAGTTGGTTAGAGAAATAATTTAAAGAAACTCTGTATGAGAGAGTTTTAGATCTTATTGAGTAGAAAAACTTTGTCCTAGTGAAAAATTTGTGGTTCACTCGTTTGCATGCTTGTATGGAGGTCAAAAGTTGCTAACAAAGTGATTTTGAGCTAAAAGTGCATCTATATTTCCGTGTCGAGAGTTGCAGGCATTAGACGGAGGTTGAGATGGAAGAGTTACCCATGAAAGGTCAAATGCAAAGGGAAAGAAGAGGCTCCGATCTTCGAGATGAGCTATTGAGCTTGTACATTGGATCTACGAGGCAGGCGTGGTGATGCTCCGAACAGAGACACGTCGAGATTCCGTATGCGTTTGCTATCAAAAGGGCATGCTAAAAGAAGGTAAAAAGCACACGCACGCTTTTTGAGAATAGCTATTTTTGGCCGAATTTGGGGGCTTTTGGCTGTCTTTTTTTGGAGTCATGAAAGGCTATAAAAGAAGAGGAGATTGTGAGAAGGAGAACACATAATCCAACGCACGCATATCGAGGCTATACGAAAGAGAAGAGAAGGCACACGTCTCGAGGTTGAGCGAGCGAAGAGAAGACATGCATATAGAGGATGTATGAGAGAGAAGAGAAGGCATGCATCTCGAGGTTGCATGAGCGAAGAGAAGGCATGCATATTGAGGCACTGCAAAAGTGAGAATAGCGCATGCAAATCGAGGCAGCGCAAAGAAGAAGATAAGATCAAGATATTTTGAGAGTGAGAGTGTGATTGAGATTTGATCATTTGATCATCTAATTTGAACATCTTCATGCAAGTGAGAGTGAGAGTGAGATAGCTCAGGGGTGGACAGGTGGTATCGAGCTCCTTCACGGAGTGATTCTTCTCCAAAATTATTATAAAGACTCATCAGTTTGAGTCCTACTGCAATCTCTCTTCTTGTTCATTCGTGACTATTATCTTGCTACAATTTTGATCGTGATTGTGAAAGAACGGTGCATGACAAATCAAATTTTTGATTCTTCATACTATCTTGTTTTCTCTCTTGTGTACAAGATCCTGTTATCTGTTGAGCACAGACGTTGTATTATTTTCTTACATGGTATCAGAGCCTAGAATCTAGCAAGAAGATTTGGTTGTGTGTTTTCTGTTTGCGAGCAAATTGTGAGAGATGGCCTAGCCCGCAAGACTACAAATCCACTGTTCGGCAAAAGCGGAAAGTTGGATGGCTCTAACTATCCACTCTGGAAGTTCAAGATGAAGACCATCCTAAGTGCATATGAGCTTTGGGACACTGCTACTGGGGTAGACGTGAGGCCGGTTGCAATCAATCAATGCAGGACAACAGATAGTACCAAGTACAGATGAGATTCTCGCATGGACAAGAAGAAATGCAGATGCACTGTGTTCTATTGTCTATAGTGTTAGTGATTCCATCATGCTGTTAATTCAACATGTCACCACAATGGAGGAGGCATAAATGGTCTTGAAAAATCAGTACGAGACCACGAATCAGACGCGGATTCAGAATCTGGAGAGTCAACTCACGAACGAGAAGTTGTCTGAGTCTGAAGCGGTAGAGAAGTTCATCACCAGGGTGAAGAATCTACACGATTAGATGACTGTGATTGGCATCACCATCACCAGCGAGAATCACTACTACACATGGATCCTATTGCGATGTTTATGTACTGACATTTAGCGTGCGTGGGGCGCTAATCATCGGTATGAAAAGCGCGTTCCGTAAAGCGTCGCTATATAGCAATGCTAGACAAACATCACTATATAGTGACCATTATAAACATCACTATATAGCGACTTCTGAGTGTCGCTATATAGCGACTTCTGGGTGTCACTATATAGCGACACTGAGATACTATTTTATAGCGACATTTTCCAGAGAGGTTTTCTACTCATATAGGGCTTAAAAGTTAGTTTTTTCCAATGACAAATTTTCTTTAATTTTCATTCATGTTTGATCTAATAAACCACTTTGTTAGCAAAATCTGACCTCCATACAGGCATGCAAATGAGTGAACCAAAAATTTTTCACCAGGACAAAGTTTTGCTACTCAACAAGATCTAAAACTCTCTCATGCAGAGTTTCTTCAAATTATTTCTCTAACCAACTCAAAATCAAGCCGCAAAATCCAGCCGACACCATAATGGACAAAAACCAAAATTTTTTGACCAACACCAAACTTTCCCAAAACCTTTAAAACATCAAAACCATCCTTTCCCTCTTCTTGTCTCTTTTCCTCTTTTTCCCTCTTTCCTTTCCCTCTTCTTCTCTCTTTCCCTCTTTCCTTTCCCTCTTCTTCTCTCTTTCTTTTCCTCTTTATTCCTCTTTCCTTTCCCTCTTCTTCTCTCTTTCCCTCTTCTTCTCTCTTTCTTTCCCTCTTTTTCCCTCTTTCCTTTCCCTCTTCTTCTCTCTTTCCCTCTTTCCTTTCCCTCTTCTTCTCTCTTTCTTTTCTCTTTATTCCTCTTTCCTTTCCCTCTTCTTCTCTCTTTCCCTCTTCTTCTCTCTTTCTTTCCCTCTTTTTCCCTCTTTCCTTTCCCTCTTCTTCTCTCTTTCCCTCTTTCCTTTCCCTCTTCTTCTCTCTTTCCCTCTTTCCTTTCATTTCATTTGAGCGATTTGGATCACCCTTTTCGCAAGGGAAATTTTGTTATAAAAAACTTTTTTTTGTAATTACAAAAAAAAGAAAGAATTAGTGGGGCTAAACAGGGCCATAGCAAGCCCTGTTTAGCCCCACTAATCCTTTTTTTTAGTTCTATTAATTGTCGCTATATAGCAACGTTTACCAGTGTCACTATATAGCGACAATTATCAGTGTCGCTATATAGCGATGTTTAACAGCATCGCTATATAGCGACGGTTCTTTTCTAATGCTTTTAGCAACTTTTATAACGATGTTTGCGCCCGTGAAAAAGAAAATTTAATGTAAAAAGCAATGGTATTTTCATCGGAAAAGGGCCTATGCGTTGTAGTGAATCTAGCATGAAGTTGCACACAGATTCTCCCACCAAAGTACGACGGTCTTGTTACGGCACTGAATACGCAGAATAGAAATCCACCCCTCAACTTTGAGAATTTCAGTGCAATGCTTTTGGAGGAGATGCATCAAAAGATGAGGACTGGAGAAGATTCGGCTTTCTAGACCGGATCAAAGAAAGGTAAGGGTAAGGACTTTGGTAACCCATCTTCTTCTGATGATAAAAAGAGAAAGAAGAAGATCAAGTGCTTCTATTGCAACAAGGTAGGGCACAAGCAGAATGAGTGCCAAAAGAAGAAGAATGAAGTAAAGAAAGAGTCCAGCAACAGTGTGCAGGCAGTACCAGTAGAGCTATTCATCGCAATTGAGGAGATTTGCACGGAGGCAGTTCATGTACTTGCGGATGAACTGTGGATCATTGACAGTGGTGCATCACGCCACATGACCAGTCGGAAGGATTGGTATACCTCTCTACAGCCGGTAGGGAATGACATCCTGGTAGCAGTCAGCAATGATGCAAAAAGTTCAGCAAAAGGAAAAGGTAGGATTGCTCTCAAGTCAGATGGAGTTGTAAAACAGTTGTCCGATGTTCTTTATGTGCCAGATATAAAGAGGAACTTCTTGTCCGTTTCCACGATCATGGATCAGAACCTCAAAGTTCAATTCGATAAGAATGGTGTATAGATTCTTGATCTTCAAGGGAAGGTCATTGGTAAAGGTACACGGCACAACAACATTTACAAACTCTCAGCTTTCAGTGCTCGAGCGGATATGAAGAACACTAAGCTGTGGCATGAGAGGTTTGGTCATCTAAACCTTAGTTCTTTGAAGGAGATACATAAAAGTGGAATGATTGTAGACCTACTAGAAATTTCAGATCTACCTGCTGTATGTGAAGCTTGCATGATGGGCAAGCAGCATATTCGACATCCCTTTCCTAAAGAGGATAGCAGGGCAAAGGCTCCTCTATAGCTCGTTCATAGGGACCTCTGTGAAAAGATGGAGACAAAAGCTTTGGGTGGTTCCTACTACTTCATGATGCTGATCGACGACTACAGTAGAAGGATATGGATATACTTCCTGAAGACTAAAGACGAGGCTTGTAGTAGGTTCAAGGAATGGCATGTAATGGTCGAGAAAGAAACGGGGAGGAAGGTAAAGAAGTTGAGATTAGACAAAGGTGGAGAGTTCACATCAACTGAATTCAAAAGTTACTGCAAAAGTCACGGAATCAAGAGGCAAAAACCCCTGCCACATACATCATAGCAAAATGGAGTAGTAGAATGCAAGATGCGCGTCATCTACGAAATGGGCCAAAGTATGATGAAAAGGAAAGATTTGCCAAAGACTTTCTGGGCTGAAGCATGTAGCACTGCAGTTTACATCCTGAATCGTAGCTACACGAAGGCTGTGAATGGGATGACTCCACTACAAGCCTTTTCTGGTAAGAAACCTTCAGTTGCACATTTCAGAGTTTTTGGATGTGATTGTTTTGTGCATGTCCCTGATGCTACCAGGACCAAATGGAAACTGAAGAGCCGAAAGTGTATTTTCTTGGGCTATAGTGAAGAGGCAAAGGGTTACTATCTCTATAACCCTGTTACCAAGAAGGTAATTGTAAGTCGCGATGTGGTCTTCTCAAAACAACCGCATCAATTGGAGGAGGATGCTTCCTTCTCAGACAATCAAGACCATGATATCCATCCAGTACCGGCACCAATAGTAGACCGAACTCCCCCAACGATGCTTGGGAGGATTCAAGACAAAGAAGATGAAGAAGAGCCTATAGAACCACAACGGCAACGGCCATTCTCGAAGTGGGTAAAGCAACTTTTGGATGGTAGAGAACCTCCGGCCATTGAGGAGAAACCATCTGAACACCGCTGGTCCAAGAGATTAGAGGAGTGAACAAGGGCGCAGGAACACTTGGTCAAATATGCTTTGATGATAGAAGTGATCCATGCTGAAGAACCCAAATGTCTTGAAGAGGCATAGGGCGATGATAGGTGGATGGAGGCTATGCAGTTGGAGTATGGCTCCATAATGAAGAACAACACTTGGGACCTTGTGGATCGACCACCAAAACGCAAGATAATCGGAACCAAGTGGGTGTACAAGACCAAGTACAAGTCTGACGGCAGGTTGGATAAGTACAAGGCTCGGCTCATGGTAAAATGATTTGCATAGGTACATGGTTTTGATTATCAAGATACTTTTGCTCCCACAGCTCGACTAACCACAATTCACAGTGTTTTGGCTTTAGCTACCCAAGAAAGTTGGCTCGTGTTTCAGATGGATGTGAAATCCGCCTTTCTGAATGGAGATCTCAAGGAGGAGGTATACGTGGAACAACCACTAGGTTTTGAGATCCTCGGTTCAGAAGGTAAAGTCTGCAAACTGAAGAAGGCACTTTTCGAGCTAAAATAGGCCCCACGAGCATGGTACCAGCGAATTGATGCCTACTTTCTGCAAAACGGGTTCAAGAGGAGCCCATCTAATGCAAAATTGTATATCTCCAGAGAAGGAGGTAGGTGTATGATTGTGGTCCTTTATGTGGACGAGCTTGTCATAACAGGGAACCATGAAGAGAAGATCTCACAGACGAAGCATTTGCTAGGAAGAGAGTTTGAAATGACAGACCTCGGACCGATGCATTTTTGTTTGGGGATTGAAGTTTGGCAGGAGCATAAACAGATTATGGCATGGATGTGGGTGCTGAAATATAACAAAGGCACACTTGATTATGGCATCACCTATACCAAGGGCAACATCTTGATCGGATTCTGTGACTCGGATTGGGCAGGAGACGTGGACAGTAGGAGATCAATGACAGTGTACTGTTTCTCACTTGGATCTGGAGTTGTGTCATGGGTCAGCAAGAAGCAACCCACAGTTGCTCGTTCTTCTACCGAGGCCGAGTACAAATCTACATGCTTTGCTTCTTACGAGGCAGTGTGGTTGAGGAGGATTTGGGGGGACATGGGTGTAGTGCAAAACAAGCCTACATAGTTATCATGTGACAATCAGAGTTGCATGGTGATTGCAAAGAACCCGGTGTTCCACGCTCGCACAGAACACAATGAGATTCAATATCACTTTGTACGCGAGCTCATCATGGATGGAGAGGTCGACTTGGTGTACTGTCTGACTACAAAGAATGCTGCAGACATCTTCACGAAGGCTCTTGGTAGAGACTTGCTCGAGAGGCATCTTCATTGACTTGGCATTGGGCCGAAAAAGTAAGTTCACTTGCGGGTGGACATTGAGGGGGGGTGTTAGATATCAATGCTCCACTCTCGTGTAACTACACGGGAACCAGCTAGCTGTACTTGTAAGCCCCCCATATGAGGAGAAGGCATTTGAGTAGCTTGGTTATCTGGTAGGTCCTGGTTTGGACACCAGATGGGGGCCATGTGTGGCCTGATGGCTGGATGGCTTCAAATAGAGTTGGCACACTGCCAACTAGGCTACATGCAAGTGCAGGAAGGCATCCCTTAACTGATCGCACTGAGGGTAGATGGAGCGTTTCCCGGGGTAGCCCACTCTCAAGTTGCGGGGCCCGTTTGGAACCTCAAATGATCCCGGATGGCTCTGGGCCGAATGGACACCGTAGGTGAGTTGCTCTATTTTGCGCCCCAGTTCTATCGTATGGTTAGTGGCCTATTTCGGGACCGACCCCCAGTCGATTGTTTTGGGCAAACTAGGTCAGTCACCCAATTGAGCCTAACCGACTACGACTGGCGGCTATATAAGAGCAAGCCCATCAAGCCCATTTCATCACTCGCTACAGCAACCCTGATTCCTTAGAATCCAGCCTCCGTCTTCTATAGAGATGAGATGCATGTTTCGTGTAGGAACAAAGTCATGGTTGATTAAGTAAGAGGCAATGGGAGCCACAATTGATTGGGTTGAGGTGGCTGCTTGCACAATATAAGTCTACTCCTACTTGTAATCTCACTTTTTAAATTGTTTTATTCTTTAAGTTCCAATCTAATTTCCAATTAATATGGTTTCACTCTTAGAATCAAAGCTTGAGCATCCCATCAGTGGAGGTGAGTGGTGATGATGAGGGATTAGGCTTACATGGCTTTGACGAGGGCCAGGGATCAGGCACAGCTCATGAGGGCCAAGGATCAGGCAATCAAGATGAGGATGATGACAATTCGGATGAGCAGTAGTAGTAGTAGTAGTATGCATATACTTCACCATGTATATGCTTTTGTATATCAACTTGTTTGAGTGATTTTGTATCACCCTTTTTGAAAGGATAATTTTGTAACAAACAATGTTGTATATCTTTGACATGTATATGCTTCTGTCGCTCGATCGGTTCATTTGAGCAATTTTGTATCAACCTTTCCACAAGGAAAATTTTGTAATAAAAATCTTTTTTTTATAATTACTAAAAAAAAACATTAGTGGGGCAAAATAGGGCTTGTTGTGGCCCTGTTTAGCACCACTAATGTTTTTTTTAAGCTTTTGTTAATCATCGCTATATAGCGATGTTTACCAGTGTCGCTATATAGCGACATTTACCAGTGTCACTATATAGAGACGTTTGTTAGTGTCACTATATAGCGATGCTTATATAGCGATCATTCTTTTCGATGCTTATAGTGACGTAAATAACGACCTTTGCACCCGTCAAAAAAAAAAGTGTAAAAAAGGTCGGTATTTTTGTCGGAAAAGGGCCTATGCCTTGTAGTGATGGGAGGCACTTCCCATTACCTTCCTTGTTAACTAATGGGGATCATAATTCCCATATCATAGGTGTCCACTCCCATCATCGTCACTAGAAGTGTATTCCATTCTCTTTGGTCCCTATCTATCAAAAATCTCCTGATATAACTGCTTGTTTTAATCACGTATCGAGATATTCCCATCCACATAAATTGGAAAATGTAATACTACATATTCAATCATTGCCATATAATAGTGCATGAAATTGGAAGAAACCCCCATGAAGATTGAGATGCTACACAACAAGACAAAGCACCCATAGACGTGCACACAGATGCATTTATTGAACTAAATAAAAAACTTACGGGTGCATCTATTTGTGCGTCTATTTTCGCGTCTGGAGACCCATGTCTACCAGTGCATCTATATAGTAGACACACTGTATAGATGTGCATTTAGACACTTAAATAGACGCTCTTATAAACGTGTTTATAGATGCAAAAATAGACGCTTGTTGAACAGACAGACACATATATAGACGTGTTTATAGACACACTGGTAGACGCCCTTTATAATATATTTTTTTAAATTTACAGAATGTTGTGTATGCTATATAGTTACAAGAATCCCATTTCCACATTGTGTAATTCAATTCTTACAGCCAATGCAATCGCATTTTAATTACAATTCCAAATAAAACATTACAACTCCAAAACGTAATAAAATTAAGAGCTCAAAAAGTGCTTGTATGTACATATAGCACGAAGCTAAGCCACGTCATGTGGCTTCAAGTACAAAAAATAAGGAAGCTAAGCCATGTCATGTGGCTTCAAGTACAAAAAATAAGAGGAGTGTATATACAAGAGGCACGAAGCCAAGCCAGTGGCTTTAAGTACAAAAAAGAGTAGCTAGCACTACTTCTACGACTAATCCTCGCTACCTTCCACGCTCCCTTTTGTGCTCCCTTCTGTGCCTCCTTCCTCATCTTCCTCGTCGTCTTGTGCACAGGTCTGTAAACAAGGGACAACATATATCAATGTATGAAAAATCAAATCTTTAATTATTATATAGGCATTATTTAATTACTTTCAAATACCTCGGGGGCCGCTCCAGTAGCCCGGATATACTGCTCCTCAGTAATCAACCCATCATCATAGAAGTGCCTCCATGTATCTCCTCTGCAATGGTGGCAGTGGTAGGCTGTCTCCACAGGAGTAGGATATCTGCCCATGATCTCAAGCTGCAAGACGACACAATTTGTGGAGGGATTAGTACAAAGAAACAACCTCCTAATAAACTACATAAGCAATATCATTTGAGATCGATACTTATAAATTGGGCCTCCCATGAATCAACACCCCCTACTCCAAAATGCGCGCTTCCATATTCCTCCATCTGGATCCTTCGTGCCTCCACGGCTATAGACTGGGGTCCTCCCTCGCTGACTTCATTGCGTTCTTCCACTCACGCTTGTGAGCGGTGTGGGGCAGGCCCCTTGGTGGTTAACCTCCCTCGAGCCTGGCAATCTGTGCTAGTGCCTGCCTCTTAAGCGAAGATCTTTTATTGCAAGTATCGTAACAATCTTTGACTTGGCCCATTTATTTGTGAACTTGTGATTGGGGGGGTTAGGATACCTAGAGCGAATAGCAGTGAGGGTCTCATCAGCCAACCTCTTTGGCTGGTCTTTGAAGTGGATAAAGAAATATCTGTAATTGTTAGCAATTACAGGGCGCATGAAGGCCATGATGTCCTTCCCCCGTGCATCCATCAAGATGCTTCCTGTCTGAGTGATGTCATAGAATATCGTACCATCACCCGGTGGCACGTCTAAATCATCTGAATCATCATCGTCCCCACCACCACCCCTTCCAAAGCACTATGCCATGCATCCCCCATGGCTCTCCCTACTACTACGCCTACTACCGTGTCATGTCGAGCTCGTACGCTGGCCACTCATAGCTAGAGACTGAACGGGACTACGCTGACCACTCGTAGCTAGAGAACCGAGTCTCGACTGTGCAGGAGTACGTCAACGGCTCTGGGAGATAGAAGGACCTCCTAATGGCATGGGGGAAGGGGCATAAGACGGCATGCACGCAAAAGGGACATAAGATGGCATGGGAGATGGGCCTGCGCTGTGTAGCCGGCTGGGCTGTGCTGACTCCGCTGGGGTGATCTCAGCTAATGTGGGGTGGTTTGGAGTCTATAGTGCCGACTCCTGGGGGGTGTTTAGAGTACCCGTCATATACTCGTATAACTCCGCAGGACTAGGAGGGTGCCCTAAAAGGTTATATAAGTCCTTACAAATAGAATCTCGAGGATCAGGTGAGCTAGAAGCACTTCCTGGCCACATGTTGAACTCAAAAAAAGAAAAAAAATCTATTACTGATGAGCTGAGAAGAAAGGGGAAGGGAAGAGAGGATTACTGACTGTGGAAGCGCATCTATAAACGCGTTTGATTAGTGTATCTATTTTCGCATATAACAGCGTGTCTATAGACGCAGTTGTCTGTGTCTGCAAATAGGCTAGACGTGCATTTAGACGCGCTTGTAGACGCAATTTTAGACGTGCTCTGAGACGCACCTATAGATGCGCTCCAACAGACGGACTTTTCTAAAAAGTAGAAAAGGACATTGCGCCCGACACACAAACGTGACATTGATACCTAGATCATGCATTTTTTGGATACGAGAAGGTACAAATCTAAAGAGAGCAAACTTCCAAAAAAGATCAACTGCAAAAAGACTTAAATTGGATAGAGGTATGGAAGGTTCTTCTCCTTTTTCAAAATTGCTTCTCCTCCTTGTTCGCCCTCCTCTCCTTTAAGCTTGGACGTAAGTGTGGGTGCCTTCCTCTTAAGTGTAAGCTTGGAAGTAAGAGCAGGAGCCTTCCTCTTAAGCATCAAAGTTGTGGATCTACTAATAAGAAAGCAAGCAAGCCGCGAAGTATAAGTAATGTGAAGAAAAGCGAAGCGAACGCGCTAAAAGTACGTTTAAAAGCTGTGTCTATAGGCGCATCTAAAAGCGCATCTATAAGCGCGTCTAAATACACAAAGTAGACATGGTTTTAGATGCGCTTTTAGACATGCCTATAGACGTGCACCACAGAACAAACAGATGCGCTTTTAGACGCGCCACAGAGTTTAAAATTAAACATTTGAAAAAGAGCAAATTTTTTTGGGTTGTTTGTTTGTAGGATGTCTTCATCTTTAACAAGTAGCTCTAGTGAGGATGAATCCCTCCGTATCCACCATCACGAAATGTGGTTGGAGCAAAAAATCAAATATATGTGTGATTGATGTCGAGGAAACATGTATCGTGCACACAAGATTACACTCAATGACACCTCAAAGTATGGAGAATGGGATGTGATCGTAAATAGGGTAAGAACTTGTAAGTTAAGGTTGATTGAGATACCTATGGGTGTTCATATATTTGAGTTATGATCCCATTTTAATTTGATACAGGATGCAGTGCCACACCCGCATATGTTGCCCTATGCTCGTCATGAGGAGGCAAAGCATGGGCGATATGAGGTGGGATCTTTAGGAGGGACCGTTACACATGCATGGAGTGATGGTGATAGTAGCCCTCTGCCATTACCTCATGAAGCCGTGGAGGAGGAGGTGTTTGATGATATGGTGCGGGATTTTTATGTCCATCAAGGGAGGGATGATAGCATGGAGCAGGATGATCTTTTTACTATAGCATCGACTCCATTGTTTGAGGGGTGCACATTCTCTGTTCTACATGCCTCCCTTGAGTTACTAAACTTGCAAACCATCTATGGATGGAGCAATGCAACTTTGAATGCATTACTCAAGTAAGCTTTAAAGTCTATGTTGCAAACATGGTGAATTATGCTAGTGGGTCAATTACTTGAATGCTTTTCCTCATTTATGGTCTTCTTCACGTGCAGGCTATTGTGTAAAATGCTTCCAAGGGAGAATAAATTACCGACCTCAAGAGATATGACAAGGCAACATGTGACCTCTCTTGGAGGATTAGATTACAAGCGCATCCATGCATGTGTCAACGATTGCATTTTGTTTCGTGGACTACATAAGTATGCAAGAGAGTGTCCTACTTGTGGAGAGGCAAGATATAGAGCAGATCTCAAAACTTTGGACGTGCCTCGTAAGGTTCTACGACATTTTCCCATAATCCCTTGCATCCTTTCAAATTTGTGAGTGAATAATTATAAGCAACTAATCAACCACCTTCTCATGGGTTCAGTTCATGCTACCTACTAGCATTTCACATAGTGCATCGAAGGATGTGAAAGATTGTATTTACAAGATGGGCGACTTGTGAGGTACTTTACATGATACAAAATATGATGTGTATCAATGCTCCATGCAAGTTTGAATGCATATTGCTAATATGCTGTACTTTTTCATTTCTAGGTATGTGAGCTCAAAGGAAATAGATCCCACCATGCTTGAGAGTTCTCGAGTTATGTCAGTGGAGGTGGTTTGTTTAGTGGAGGAGACATTTCCACATTCTATTCTCACAAGCCAACTACATCTTATAGTGCATTTGGTGGATGAGATTGCTATATGTGGTACTATACATGCACGATGGTTGTTCTTCCTCGAGCGCTTCATGAAGACCTTGAAGGGCTTTGTGAGACAAAATGCAAGACCCGAATGTAGCATGGCCGAGGGTTGGTTGGTACAAGAGTCACTTGTATATATTTCTGAGTTTCTTGTTGATGTGGATAGCTCTCTCCCATGACTATGGAGAGATGATGAAGACCTAAGGATGACCTCTATTGTGCCTCAAGGGAAAGGACGCAACAAAGTAATAGACACGGAGTTGCATAATAGTATCAACCTCTTTTGCGTGCTTAATAGTGATGTGATGAAAAGATGGGTGACAAGATACAAGGATGCAAAGGCAAGAAGACAAGAAGAAAGGGCCCTCTTTCGTACACACCACGGATCTCGTGTGCCATACCCTCAGTATCTAAGAGCACTTCCAAAGGATATTCATGTGGATTGGCTACTTGATGAAATGGAGAAAGCAAAAAAAGATGAGGGGATGCATATCACAATGGAAGAATGGGAGTATGCTAGGGGATGCATGAGCAAGGTCGGTATATAGAATGTTATGCATAAGTTAGGAGCTTTCAATAATTTCGATTGCTTATTTAATTGATTTGTTTTTGGTGTAGTGCACTATGTTCAATGCTATATGGTGTGAGGGCAAGCATTTTCGAACACAACAGATTGATGATAAGAGAAACACACAAGATTGTGGTGTCATTGCTAGCTTTGAGGGAGCCAATGGAGCCATGGATGATTATTGTGGCATAATCCAAGATATTATTATGCTCGACTTTCGACGCTTCTTTGTGTATGTTTTGGATGTAAAGTGGTTTAAGGATGTTGTGGAAAGAGGTCCTAATGCAACAATCAAACGCCATGCAAGTGGCTTTGTAACTGTTGACTCCACAAAGTTTTGGCAAAGTAGGAAGGACACACTAGTACTACCGCAACAATGTGAACAGAAACTGTGGACACATATAAAAATACTCGCTTTTAAATATTTAATGCAAGAAAAATAACATGATTGTATTTGTGTTTGAATTAGGTTGTCTATCAACCAATGGTGGATAATAATAGATGGTGCAGGCATGTCATACCTATTATGCCACGTTCCAAAGTGATGTATAGTACATTTACTAATATGGAGCGTACGGAGGATGATCATTGCCATGGACGTGATGATGACCGTGATACAAGAGAGGAGGATGATCATGAGATAGGAGATATAGATATTGAGGCCATTACCCATGAGGATGAGCCTATCATTAGTGATTTTGAAGTAGATAGTTTGGCAAGGGTTGATCTCATTGAGGATGAGATTGAACCGTAGCCCCAGCATTGATATTGGCAAAACTATTTTACATATTGTTTCATTCTCCTCACCTCACTTGATTCTTGTAGATGTGGGCTTGCAAAAAAGCATTGATGTTTTTGTTGAAATTATGTGCTTTGGTAATCATGGGCAATGTTTGGAAAGCAATGATGTACACCAAAATCTCACTTTCTGTATTCTCTGGTTTGCATCTATCTACGCGTCTAAATGCGCGTCTAAGTCTTAGTGTAAACGTGCAAATAAATGCGCTAATACACACGCAAATAGACGTGCTGATAAACGCGATGTTAGACGGGCCCGTATTTTCTCAGTTTAGATGCGCAAATAGACGTGTTAATACACGTGCAAATAGACGAGTTGTTAGACGTGCTTGTAGACGCGCCCGTAATTCCTTTACTAAAGCAATGCCTATAGACACGCCCGCTATTTTGCGCATCTACCAAGCGTGTCTATAGTTGCTTTGTGTTGTTGTGATATCTCTCCTTATGATATAGTTGTTGATGATATAGTGGAATAGGCTTAAGATACTCAGGATACTTCTCCTTTACCAAAAAGAATCTTCAATGTTCAGGATATGCATCCTATGTTGCAACAGATTTTTGACCCAGTGATTCAATATTTCTGCCTTCCTGCTTATGTCAAGAAAAATCACAAAGGTCAAAAGAGATCGCATTTTATTGATGGCAGTACTACTTCACTCAATGCCTTTCTGGTATAACAGGGAATCACTTTGAAGGGTATTGTCTTTATGTTGCCACTTAGAGGCATGTAATTTCATATTTTCCTCCTTTGTTTTTGGATTACTAGTTATCTCCATTCGATGTGTGGAGAATATCACACCGGATGCTCCCTAGTGACTTGTAAACTTTTTTTGCTGTTGTACTTTTTAAGTAGCCTCCTAGCCTTTCCAGCTGCCTACTTATAATCTTTTTAATTTTGTACTTCATGGTGGGTTTTCACCTCTTCTGAGGTTTCCCACAAACAAATATAAGATGTCACTAGTTATTAAAAAAATGTGTGTGTGTGTGTGTGTGATCACCAATATCCATGAAGTGCAAATCAACCTAAGCTTGATTTGGAAACTCAAAATGTATTCTCAATGTGTTTGTGTGTTCATGAGTGAACACCAGATGGATCAAAGATTTGGAAACTCAAAACGTATTGTGAATGTGTTTGTGTGTGTGTATGAGTGATCTTCAAATCCACATTCTCAGATTGACCCAAGGTCAATTTTCATTGAATGGAGATTCGATTTTTATATATATTCAAATCCATTGTGAAGGGCACTCAGAATGGCACACAACCAAAGCACAACCCCCAATACCCCAAAATAAACACACACATGCCATGGATTGTCAACCGACCCAAGGATGATTTGGAAACTCTTAACATGTTCTAGTGAGTAATGAGGGACCCCTCCCCCCTTAGAATTTCAGAGAGAGAGAGAGAGAGAGAGAGAGAGAGAGAGAGAGAGAGAGAGAGAGAGAGAGAGAGATTTAAAACGTAACAGTTATCTCAATTTGCATATCATCAATTATAGGCATGGCACAATATGAGCAAGAATGCAAAGTTGTTCTACTAAAGGATGGATTGAAGGTAACAAAAGGGACAATTATATCAGTTGATCCAAATGGTTCTTGCCACTTCCAACCATTAGGGAATGGGGTGATATCAATTTCTATTGATGTTTGATGTACAACTTCTGATGTTGAGCTTCCTTACCGTAACATGGGTGCATCCCATATCAAAGAGGCACTTGATAGTATTGTGTGTTGGCTGTATAAACTGTTTCTTTTCACAAGTGGTTAGTTTCAATGGCTGATTTTTTTATTGTTTTTCTTGTTTAAGGGCCTATGCAAGGAAAAACTTGTAACATGATACTAGAGGAAGTAAAAGTGGAAAGTAGAGATGACGGGTGGGGAGAAAAGTATTCTTATGGTCACAACATTTGGAAACAATGTTAGGGGAGGGTCACATACTTGTTGTGCATCCATATGAAGCAATTGATTCTAAAAAGTTAGGGGATGATCACTTGGGGATAGCCACTTCTCAAGTGAATATGCAAGAAGGTGCTAGTAATCAGTCTATAGAGGATGGTGTTTAGGTGAAGTTGCTAAAATGTCCAATTGAACAACTTACATTCAAGGATGGAAGTAGGTTGTTGCTAAGAGAACCTTTTGAAAATGAGGATGATATTGCACAATGTTTCCTTTCTACTGATGACTTACATGGGGCAAATATCAAACATCTCAAAAAGAAATGTCCATACAAAATGATGAATAGGAGAAAAAAGGAAAAGAATGAAAGTGAAACACGGTTGGCCATGAAGACTACCCCCAGGGCTATGCAAAGGGTTGCAAGTATTGACTGTTGTAAAGGACGTTGTTCTCAAGTTGCTAATCTAGAAAAAATTTTAATGTGCGACAAGAGTACTGGGGTCAATGTTTTGTTGATCATGTGAATCACATTTACAACAACCTACAAACATTCAAGAGGATTGAGGACCACACAAGTGGATTGATGTTCTTCATAGGAAACGTGAATGTTTGTTGCAAGGCTTGGTACACTATAGGGAATGCCAAAGACAACTTTCTATGGGTAAGATTGCCTGCCGTAAATCTAGTTTCCTAATGGGAAGAGGGGAGGGGAGCGAGAAGTTTGAATTCTAAAGAGAGTGGGAAGTTTGAATTCTAGGGAAAGAGATGGAGAGGGAGAGAGGAAAGAGATGGAAATTTGGAATTTTTAGGGTTTGGTGGCTTATATATTATCCTCCCATAACCCAAAGGAAGCTATTTTCCTTCCTTTCCTTCTTCCCTCCCCTCCCTATGAAAGAAGATCAATTGTAAACGATCCATCATTGAATGCAATCATATTTAGTGGCAAGACTACTTGTGTTTTTTATGCTTCTCATTGTTATACTTGTGATTGTTATTCTTGTTTTCTAATACACATTGACCTCGAAAAATGAGCCAGCCTCCAAAACAAGGCTCCAATTACCACGCATTACGTGATGCGTGTGCACTGAGCCTTAGAGTTGCAAATTTGAGAATCAATCACGTTTCATCTCCCTCTAGAAAAATTAGCCAACGTCCACCAGCTGATCAGCATCTTAGGCCTCGTATGCAGTAACTCTAAAAGACGAAAATCTAACATCGCATGATGCATCTGATCAAGCAACGTGTAATCAAGACAGCAAACACGAATTTTGTATTCACTTATACGGGTACGATGGCTCGTATGTTACGAAATGTTGAAAACTCAAAGGGTGGCGCACGGTGCTGACACTATGAGGGAATAATTGCTCATTGCTGACATGAAATGTCGAGATTAAGGTGTTATGAACCGAAGTGAAACCCGCATAGGTCTTCTGCTCAGTGAGTATAAGGTAGCCCTTTATAATAAACGCATGCAAGTAGCCGATAAAAAACTTAGACTTTTATAGCCAAATAGAAGGAAAGAATCTACAAACCTTGACGTAGAAGGACAAAATAGCAACCATTGCAGACGAAAGAGACTACCGTTAGTGGATCCACCTTGGTAGTGGAGATGGTTGCCATTGAGTATGCCTAAGTCTTTTTTAGAAGCAGATCTTAAAAACCGGGACAAATGGAAGAGAAACTGCACCAAATATATTCTTCTTTTTTCCCCGAGAATGCACCAAATATATTCACGATACAACTCCAAAGAAAGGAGAGTTACAGATGAATCATACGATACGAGATAATCTAACTGAGACTGAGGTCTCTTATTCTTCCGATGCCCCAAAATGAGCTCTCCTCATGTGCGCGCAGCGACAAACACAGCCGGTAACGCGGTAGCGGTTTTTCAGCCCGCAATGGTACAGAGAAGGTTGCCAACGTCACCTAGGGCATTCGCAGCGAAAACTTCAAGTCCTGCGACGGTATCGTCGATAACCACAGCTGCAACATCCAGTATGTCCGCCACTGCGGAATGCAGGTTGCTCAAATCTACCACGGTACAGGTTGATACATTGGCGTCGATTGCCACGGTCACATTGACGTTTGCAGCTACAGTGACGTTGACATTCGCAGCGACCACGATCTCCACAGCGACGTCTGACTTATTTATAACGAGGAGATTAGCATGAGAACCCACGGCGAGCGAGATGAGCAGCAAGAAAAAGAGGGACCGGATCTTGGAAGACTCCATGTCGATGGAGGGAAGAAAGCAAAGGCGCTGCAAAGTGGCAAAAGGAGGCAACCGGAGTTGAGCAGCAAAGGGCACCAGAGGGATGCTTTTATAGGCGAGTATGTATTGTGAGAAGCGTTGATGGTTCATGGAATTGATGGATCTACAATTTACAAAGGAAGAACTCGCAGTCAAATGGTGAATGCAAGTGGAAGTGATGATCGACAGAGCACGGATGATCTTCTGATGGAGTTGTACAATTTGCACATCAAAACAGCTAGCAGCCAGTGGACATTGGAGGCTGTGGAGCGTGGATTTAGTTAGACACAGTAAATTTGAGAAAACGCTTTTTCTCATCGATGGTGATGGCATCGCCACTCTGCCAGCATCCTCAATGCTCATTGCTCATCATCAACGTTCTAACTTCTGATCTGGTAGTGAAATCTACGGTGCTCGCTGCTGACGACTCGTAAATCCGTCGAAGTGCATTATCATCAACCTTCTGTGACATATTCAATATAAGGGCAGTATTTCAAGCTTTACATAATATTTCAAGATCTGCACAATCGAACGGCAGTCAGGCAGCTATTTCCGTCCTGTGCGCTCTTCACGAGTCTCACTTTCACTCAGGAGTCTGAGTTGAGTGAGTGTGTGCCCTAATAACTAGATGTCACTTTTGGCTCTGAGTTGATGAAGAACGTACGTACAACATAACATCACTTATTTCACGTTGATGTTTAAAAAAATTGAATTTGTGGATGGAAAGTGACCAAACTCGGTTTAGCATATACAATTCTCAGTTGAAATTGAAAAATCCCTGCTAGGATGGGCTAGGATTTTAGATCTTTTAGTCGGTAATAGTATAAATTTTAAAAGACTTTTATAATTCCATCCCGGTTAGATCTAGATGTTACCTTTTAATTTTCAGGGGAAAAAAAACATTTTTGTTGACCACTGGAACTTTAGGTTGCACTTACATCGAAATTTGAAGAAGACTATCCAACCGTCAAGGAGCTTTTCACTCGTAAAATGATAATGTGCCTCAATGTATAGCATCTGAACAAAGTTTCGTGAAGGTCCTCGCTCGAAGTGGACTTTCGCCTCTCCCTTGTTGAGCCAGCCTCCAAAACAAGGCTCCAATTACCACGCATTACGTGATGCGTGTGCACTGAGCCTTAGAGTTGCAAATTTGAGAATCAATCACGTTTCATCTCCCTCTAGAAAAATTAGCCAACGTCCACCAGCTGATCAGCATCTTAGGCCTCGTATGCAGTAACTCTAAAAGACGAAAATCCAACATCGCATGATGCATCTGATCAAGCAACGTGTAATCAAGACAGCAAACACGAATTTTGTATTCACTTATACGGGTACGATGGCTCGTATGTTACGAAATGTTGAAAACTCAAAGGGTGGCGCACGGTGCTGACACTATGAGGGAATAATTGCTCATTGCTGACATGAAATGTCGAGATTAAGGTGTTATGAACCGAAGTGAAACCCGCATAGGTCTTCTACTCAGTGAGTATAAGGTAGCCCTTTATAATAAACGCATGCAAGTAGCCGATAAAAAACTTAGACTTTTATAGCCAAATAGAAGGAAAGAATCTACAAACCTTGACGTAGAAGGACAAAATAGCAACCATTGCAGACGAAAGAGACTACCGTTAGTGGATCCACCTTGGTAGTGGAGATGGTTGCCATTGAGTATGCCCTAAGTCTTTTTTAGAAGCAGATCTTAAAAACCGGGACAAATGGAAGAGAAACTGCACCAAATATATTCTTCTTTTTTCCCCGAGAATGCACCAAATATATTCACGATACAACTCCAAAGAAACAAGAGTTACAGATGAATCATACGAGATAATCTAACTGAGACTGAGGTCTCTTATTCTTCCGATGCCCCAAAATGAGCTCTCCTCATGTGCGCGCAGCGACAAACACAGCCGGTAACGCGGTATCGGTTTTTCAGCCCGCAATGGTACAGAGAAGGTTGCCAACGACACCTAGGGCATTCGCAGCGAAAACTTCAAGTCCTGCGACGGTATCGTCGATAACCACAGCTGCAACATCCAGTATGTCCGCCACTGCGGAATGCAGGTTGCTCAAATCTACCACGGTACAGGTTGATACATTGGCGTCGATTGCCACGGTCACATTGACGTTTGCAGCTACAGTGACGTTGACATTCGCAGCGACCACGATCTCCACAGCGACGTCTGACTTATTTATAACGAGGAGATTAGCATGAGAACCCACGGCGAGCGAGATGAGCAGCAAGAAATAGAGAAGGGACCGGATCTTGGAAGACTCCATGTCGATGGAGGGAAGAAAGCAAAGGCGCTGCAAAGTGGCAAAAGGAGGCAACCGGAGTTGAGCAGCAAAGGGCACCAGAGGGATGCTTTTATAGGCGAGTCTGTATTGTGAGAAGCGTTGATGGATCATGGAATTGATGGATCTACAATTTACAAAGCAAGAACTCGCAGTCAAATGGTGAATGCAAGTGGAAGTGATGATCGACAGAGCACGAATGATCTTCTGATGGAGTTGTACAATTTGCACATCAAAACAGCTAGTAGCCAGTGGACATTGGAGGCTGTGGAGCGTGGATTTAGTTAGACACATTAAATTTGAGAAAACGCTTTTTCTCGTCGATGGTGATGCCATCGCCACTCTGCCAGCATCCTCAATGCTCATTGCTCATCATCAACGTTCTAACTTCTGATCTGGTAGTGAAATCTACGGTGCTCACTGCTGACGACTCGTAAATCCGTCGAAGTGCATTATCATCAACCTTCTGTGACATATTCAATATAAGGGCAGTACTTCAAGCTTTACATAATATTTCAAGATCTGCACAATCGAACGGCAGTCAGGCAGCTAATTCCGTCCTGTACGCTCTTCACGAGTCTCACTTTCACTCAGGAGTCTGAGTTGAGTGACTGTGCGCCCTAATAACTAGATGTCACTTTTGGCTCTGAGTTGATGAAGAACGTACGTACAACATAACATCACTTATTTCACGTTGATGTTTAAAAAAATTGAATTTGTGGATGGAAAGTGACCAAACTCGGTTTAGCATATACAATTCTCAGTTGAAATTGAAAAATCCCTGCTAGGATGGGCTAGGATTTAGATCTTTTAGTCGGTAATAGTATAAATTTTAAAAGACTTTTATAATTCCATCCCGGTTAGATCTAGATGTTACCTTTTAATTTTCAGGGGCAAAAAAACATTTTTGTTGACCACTGGAACCGTCAAGAAGCTTTTCACTCGTAAAATGATAATGTGCCTCAATGTATAGCATCTAAACAAAGTTCATGAAGGTCCTCGCTCGAAGTGGACTTTCGCCTCTCCCTTGTTGAGCTGGTATTTCTGTCAGAAATACTGCGCAAAATCCCGATGGATTGGCCGAGCAATGTACACCTCTCCCAGGCATCAGTTCTAAATGAATGGGAATGGGGGATAGGATTACCCATTAAAAACATTCCTGCAAAGCAGATGGACAAGCTGCTTTGCAGAGTCACCTTCTTCCTCTGGAGGCTAGCAGGGGGCCACTTCCCGGTGGGAAGCCATGTTCCATGGTTGAATGTGGATGACAGGTGCAAATTCTACAGAGTCGTTGCTGAAACTCTCGCATTTGTTTTGGGGGTGTCCGTGGGTTCGAAATTTGTGGGATCTAGTCCGTGCCTTGTGTGCCAGACCTTGGGGCTTGAGTTCATCTCCCAGGGAGCTGCCATTTTTAGGGTAGACCTTTGTCCAAACAAATCCATACTATGGAATGTTATTAGGTACGCAACGCTCCATAGGATTTGGCTAGCCCACGATGAGGCCTCGATCAATAGCACTATGGTGTTCTCGTTACCGTGTAAGAAGGCTATTTTGGATATTGTCTCGCAGACTAGATGGTTGGTTGTTAGCTGGCCCAATGAGGCTGTAAAAGCTCGACTTGAGAGCATTTTGTATGAGCTATCGTTTGCTAACTTCTGAGTAATTAAAAAAAGTAGACCTCTTTCAATTTAAAAAAAAAACTTCTGATGTGTTAGTGAAATCTACAGTGCTCACTACTAACGACTCGTAAATCCGTCGAAGTGCATTATCATCAACCTTCTGTTACATGTTCAATATAAGAGCAGTACTTCAAGCTTTACATAAAAGTTCAAGATCTACACAATCGAACAGCAGTCAAGCAGCTATTTCCATCCTATGCGCTCTTCACAAGTCTCACTTTTACTCTGGAGTCTGAGTTGAGTGAGTGTGTGCCCTAATAATGAGATGTCACTTTTTGCTCTGAGTTGAGTGAAGAACATACATATAACATAACATCACTTATTTCACGTTGATGTTAAAAAAATTGAATTTGTGGATGGAAAGTGACCAAACCCGATTGAGCATATACAGTTCTCAATTGAAATTGAAAAATCCCCGCTAGCATGGGCTACGATTTAGATCTTTTAGTCAGTACTAGTATAAAATTTAAAAGATTTAATTCCATCCCAATTAGATCTAGATGTTGCCTTTTAATTTCCATGCGCAAAAAAGCATTTTTGTTGAGCACTGGAACTTTAGGTTGCTCTTACATCAAAATTTGAACAAGATTATTCAACCGTTAAGAAGCTTTTCACTCGTAAAATGATAATGTGCCATGAAGGTCCTCGGGTAGCTGGAAAAAAATCCCATCCATCCTATCAAAGACTCTTCATTGGAAGAAGTCGCATCGGAGCATGCAATCTGCCAAAATCAGTTTTCATCTACTGTCCCATTGCAACCAACATTGGAAAATCGTTGGGAATGTTGTCACTCAAAAGATTACATACACATCCTTGTCAGCCAGCCACCCCAGGACCTCCACATTTGACAAATGCCTCCCAAGCATTTCCCTCAAGTCCTAGGAACCCTAGAAAGAATATTAGCCTTTAGAAGCAATCTTTTGAAAATACAATTTCACATGAAGAATTTGTCAATCCTTTGTATTCTAACTTTTCGGTGTATTGAAATTTTTGGGTGGTTGCAAGCTAAGAGTGCCCATTTTTTATTCCTCTCAAGCCAAATGAATTAAACGAGCAATGGATAATAATACCTCATCAAAGTACATATTCCAATGAATTAAAGTTGTCTATTTATACTAACATAGTTATGTGATAAATCTCATCTGATCTCTACCCCCATGATTATTCAAGTTATCAAACTATCTCCAATTATTCATGGAAGAGACAACCTTCAAAGTTAAACATATGCACTCATTAAAATTAAATTTTTTAATACATATAATTTGTGTGTTGATTAGAGGCTAACTCAAGGGATCCACACAACTCGTTAGACTACTAGTAGGTTGGTATAAGTCAACATAAGTGAGCCACACAAGCGGTACAAAGAACACATGCTCAGCTTGCATGTAGGCACAAGCATGCACACATGCACACACATGCACGCACGCATGCACACACACACACACACACACTTCGTTTTCTTTTTTTTTTTTAATAGTGAAATCTTTTATTTCTTTGTGGAAAACCTCAAAAGAGGTGAAAACCCACCAATGAAGTACAAATTTAAAAAGATTACGAGTAGGCACCTGGAAAAGGCCAGGAGGCTACCTGAAAAGTAGAAAAGTGAAAATGTTTACAAGTCAGTAGGGAGCATCCAGTATGATATTCTCCACACACAGAATGGAGATAACAAGTAACCCATAGGGAAAGGAGAAAAATATGAAATTACACGCCTCCAGGTGGTGACATAAAGACAATATCCTCTGAAGTGATCCCCTATTGTACCAGAAAGGCATTGAGTGAAGTAGTAGTGCCATCAATAAAATACAATTTCTTTTGACCTTTGTGATTTTTCTTGATATAAGGAGGAAGGTAGAAACGTTAAATCACTGATTCAAAAACCTGTTGCAACATAGGATGCATATCCTAAAGATTGAAGATTCTTTTTGGATAGGTTTACATGTTTTCATGTTTAGATAGGTTTGCATCTCAATCTAACACTTATCTCTCCGATGAGAGTTGTCTGATGCAATCTATATTGTATGTTTAATACGTTTGCATGTTTAGATATATTTGCATGTTATTCTAGAAATAGTCTCTCTAATGAGAGTTGTGTGATGCACTTTGAGTCTTATGTTTAGACATTGTTTTTATCTCAGCCTAGCACCCATATTCTCTCTAATGAGAGTTGTGTGATTCACTCTAAGTTTTGTGTTTAGGGTTGCTTTAAATAATCTCAAGTTGGCACTTAGCTCTCTATTGAGAGTTGTACGATGTAGCTTGCATCTACACAAATGCTTAGTATGGCACTCATCTCTCTCTTGAGATTTGTGTGATGCAATCTAAGTTTAGGGTTTAGGGTAAACACTTAGCCTGACACTTAGAGATGCATGATGCGATTTGAGTTTAAGATAAAGAGATATTTACACAAACTTCGAGTGTAGAACCTGACTCTCTTAGTAGCAGTGCATTGTAGTATGAGTTTAGTGTTTGTGTACTTGTGTTTGCACACATGATCAATTGCTAGCACTGAATCTTATTTGAATTTTTATTTGTAGCTTGCTTGCATATTAGATGGCTAATTACGCCAACAAGAAGAAAAAGATTGAACATTATGATCTTAGTAAACAGATCCTCAAGAATGAGAACGTTGATTCTTGATGACTGTCAATCAGGATGTCATGCAGGAGAGCACTTCAACAATGGCAAAAGTGGCATGTGAGATCTCACAAAATCCATGGCAGAGTGTGGAGTACGGGCCTTAATATGAAAAGTTTCTAGATTTCTTAGAGAGTCAATGATGTCTCGATCAAATACATTGAGACATCATTGGTTGCAACAAGAAGTAGGAGGGTTTTTTCCTAGGTCTTTGTTTGCTTGGGTGTAGCTATTTTTGGTGAGTTTTAGGCAATTTTTTGTATATATCTTGCCTGATGCTTAACTTCTGCAGCGCTCAACAGAATGCAACAAAATTTGCCTTAAAGTTGTAGTACACATTTCAATATTATTGAATATGAGATTAAAAAAATATCAAATAAAGACTTCAAACAAGACCATTAAAGCAATACGACTGCTATCTTTTAGATGAAACATGTATCTTAAAGAGTATTGGATATAACAATTTATTCGAAGGTATCAAAAAAAATTTATTCACATACATTGAACCAAGTAATCATTCAAAACTACACTACTTGATCTTCTCCTCATCCCAAGGACACACCTAATTGAGAAACTTAGGTACATGGTTTAAGGGGCCTACAATGTTGTGCTAAAATTTTCCACACCCCTTCAAGGGCACACTCCATAACATTTTTGTTGATTTGTTGAAAACCAAAACAGATTGAAATTTTGGAATCCAAACTAGTGGGACTATGCATGGTGGTCTTAAAACATTGATAGTTGGTGATATTGGTATCCAAATTCACCCTAGAATGGAACAATTTGAAAATGTTCAATCTGTGGATGTGTAAATTAGATCTTTTAATGAATTCAATACTAATTACAATTTTATATTGATTCTTTTTTCATTCGCTTGCTTGTTATATGGCTCATAAGCATGTCAAAGATCATTGCATTTCATAATACATAGCAGTAAACCCAATAGTGTGCCCTTTGGCCTATTTGTATTTTGAAGCAATTGGCACTTGCTTGAGGGCAACCGGTATATCCATGTATTGCTGGAGGGGAAAATCATGATGGTTGAAAAATTTTCTATCCCTGTGCACTTTTGAATTTTTCACCTCCCACCTTGCCAATCTTTGAATATTAAAATGCATCCTCGTACTGCCCTCAGGGACGTCACTTAACATATGTAGCCCTATCATGTGAGTTCAACAGATGGATTTTTTATTAATTCCATTACTTACAGATTTATATATACAAGAAAGTAAACTAAGGCCCAAAGATTAATATAAAAAAGGGTCCTTTAGATTAAAAGATCTCAAAAGATTCCAACATGTGACATGGACATTTGGGTAGAGCACAACAAGACAAAGCAACTATAGATGCACCTGATAGATGCACAAAATAGTAGACGCATATATAGGCACTGCTACTAGAATAGCAAAAATATGGGCACGTCTAATAGTGCATCTAATAGCGCATCTATTTGCACGTCTATTAGTAGCACGTCTGCACTATAAATTAGACGCAGATTTAGATGCAAAATAGAGAATATAGAAAGTGAGATATTTTGGTGTAGGCTGATAAATGTACATCACTGCTTTCCAAACATTGCCCATGATTACCAAAGCACGTAATTTTAACAAAAATATCAATGCTTTTTGGCAAACCCACATATACAAAAATTAAGTGAGGTGAGGAGAATGAGATAATATGTAAAATAGTGTTTCCAATATCAATGATGGGCTACGATTATCTCATCCTCAATGAGATAAACCCTTGCCAAACTATCTACTTCAAAATCCAAACTAGTCTTGAGATCTACAAACACAACAAGACAAAGCATCCATAGACGAGAGCAAATTTGGTGGGTTGTTTGTTTGTAGGATGTATCCATCTTCAACAAGTAGCTCTAGTGAGGATGAATCCCTCCGTATCCACCATCGCGAAATGTGGTTGAAGCAAAAAATCAAATGTTTGTGTGATCGATGTCGAGGAAACATGTATCGTGCACGTAGGATTACACTCAATCATATCTCAAAGTATGGAGAATGGGATGTGACCGTAAACAGGGTAAGGGTTTGTAAGTTAAGGTTGATTGAGATACCTATGGGTGTTCATATGTTTGAGTTATGAGCCCGTTTTAATTTGATATAGGATGCAGTGCCACACCCGCACATGTTACCTTATGCCCGTCGTGAGGAGGCAAAGCATCGGTGATAGGAGGTGGGATCTTCAGGAGGGACCGTTACGGATGCATGGAGTGATGGTGATAGTAGCCCTCCGCGATTACCTCATGAAGCCGTGGAGGAGGAGGTGTTTGATGATATGATGCGGGATTTATATGTCCATCAAGGGAGGGATAATAGCATGGAGCAGGATGATCTTTTTACTGCAGCATCGACTCCACTGTTTGAGGGGTGCACATTCTCTGTTCTACGTGCCTCCCTTAAGTTACTAAACTTGCAAACCATCTATGGATGGAGCAATGCAAGTTTGAATGCATTACTCAAGTAAGCTTTAAAGTGGATTTTGCAAACATGGTGAATTATGCGCGTGGGTCAATTACTCGAATGCTTTTCCTCATTTATGGTCTTCACGTGCAGGCTATTGTGTAAAATGCTTCCAAGGGAGAATAAATTACCGACCTCAAGAGATATGGCAAGGCCACATGTGACCTCTCTTGAAGGATTAGATTACAAGCGCATCCATGCATGTGTCAACGATTGCGTTTTGTTTCGTGGACTACATAAGGATGCAAGAGAGTGTCCTACTTGTGGAGAGGCAAGATATAGAGCAGATCTCAAAACCTTGGACGTGCCTCGTAAGGTATTGCGACATTTTTCCATAATCCCTCGCATCCAACATATGTTCAAGTGCAAATCTATTGCAGAGCTCATGTCATGGCATTCCTCCCATCGATCAAGCGATGGCAAGTGGAGAACTCCCGCGGACTCTCCTGTGTGGAAGCATATTGAAGACACATGGCCAAGCTTCAAGGAAGAACCTAGGAGCTTGAGACTTGGATTGGGTATGGACGGTGTGAACCCATTTGGTCTCAAAAGCACGTCTTACAGTCTATGGCCAATGGTATTGGTGAATTACAATCTTCCACCCTCTATGGCTATTAAGAAAGGACATGTCATGCTGTCCCTTCTAATTCCACGGAAACATAAAGTCAAAAACCCTGATGTTTATTTGGAGCCTTTGATTGATGAGCTAGAGATACTTTGGAGAGGTATCGAGGTGGATGATGTGAGCAGGCCTCCCTCGTCACGAGACTTCAACTGCAAAGCAGTCTTGATGTGGACGATGCATGACTTCCTAGGCTATGGCGAGTGTTCAGGTAAGCATTGCATTTTTTAATTATGAATAGGCAAAGGACGTGGCACCCTAAACCCACCTTCCACTCTTAATTGCATCTATTGTTTAGGTCTCACTACACCGGGTTACCATGCATGTCCTGTTTGTGGTCCTTCGCTAGTTGCCTCACGGGCAGACGCATTGAATAAGGTCATCTATGAGAATCACCATCGATTTCTCCCACCTGATCATCCTAGATATGTTGCCCCTTGGAATGAAGTCCTCCCACAATCACTCATCGCGGGAGATTGGAAGAGAATTTGGGATGGTTCCACAACTCCTCCACCACTTGGCATGAGCCGGTAAGGGTTTGTAACTATTGGCTGGAAGTAAAGATTGGCTATATTGGTTGAAAGTAAAGATTGCACGCTAACACTTTATTTTGTTTAGATACTCCATCTTTTATCGTTTACCATATTGGTCCCACCTCAAGATCAATCACTTGCTTGATCCCATGCATATCTTCAAGAATGTGGCATCTACCATTTGGGAGCATTTGAATTGGACACGAGATTCGGCAGGCATAAGGGAGGATCTACATACCACAAGGAGGATGCGTGAAGCTTGGCCTCAAGAGAGACCAAATGGGCGTGATTTCTTACCTCGTGCACCGTGGATGTTATCAAAGCTAGAGATGGCGACGGTGAAGTGTGCTATTACTACAATTTGTACTCCCACTGGATGCATGAGGTGTTTGAAGGGAGCCTTTACAAAGAGCAAGAAAAGAGGTGTAGAGCAATTATATGGCTTGAAATCTCATGATTGGCACAAGATGCTCCAAGTAAGTATTTTATATGCATAATATCTTTTTCCTTTCAAATTTGTGAGTGAATACCTATAAGCAACTAATCAACCACCTCCTCGTGGGTTCAGTTTATACTACCTACTAGCATTTCACGTAGTGCATCAAAGGACGTGAAAGATTGTATTTACAAGATGGGCGAGCTTGTGAGGTATGTGAGCTCAAAGGAAATAGATCCCACCACGCTTAAGAATGCTCGAGTTATGTCAGTGGAGGTGGTTTGTTTAGTGGAGGAGACATTTCCACGTTCTATTCTCACAAGCCAACTACATCTCATAGTACATTTGGTGGATGAGATTGCTATATGCGGTACTATACATGCACGATGGTTGTTCTTCCTCGAGCGCTTCATGAAGACCTTGAAGGGCTTCGTGAGACAAAATGCAAGACCCGAAGGTAGCATGGCCGAGGGTTGGTTGGTACAAGAGTCACTTGTATATATTTCTGAGTTTCTTGTTGATGTGGATAGCTCTTTCCCACGACTATGGAGAGATGATGAAGACCTAAGGATGACCTCTATTGTGCCTCAAGGGAAAGGATGCAACAAAGTAATAGACACGGAGTTGCATAATAGTATCAACCTCTTTTGCGTGCTTAATAGTGATGTGATGAAAAGATGGGGACAAGATATGAGGATGCAAAGGCAAGAAGACAAGAAGAAAGGGCCCTCTTTCGTACACACCACGGATCTCGTGTGCCATACCCTCAGCATCTAAGAGCACTTCCAAAGGATATTCATGTGGATTGGCTACTTGATGAAATGGAGAAAGCAGAGAAAGATGAGGGGATGCATATCACAATGGAAGAATGGGAGTATGCTAGGGGATGCATGAGCAAGGTCGGTATATATAATGTTATGCATAAGTTAGGAGCTTTCAATAATTTAGATTGCTTATTTAATTGATTTTTTCTTGGTGTAGTGCACTATGTTTAATGCTATATGGTGTGAGGGCAAGCATTTTCGAACACAATGGATTGATGATAAGAGAAACACACAAGATTGCGGCGTCATTGCTGGCTTTGAGGGAGCCAATGGAGCCATGGATGATTATAGTGGCATAATCCAAGGTATTATTATGCTTGACTTTCGATGCTTCTTTGTGTATGTTTTGGATGTAAAGTGGTTTAAGGACGTGGTGGAAAGAGGCCCTAATGCAACAATCAAACGCCATGCAAGTGGCTTTGTAACTATTGACTCCACAAAGTTTTGGCAAAGTAGGAAGGACACACTAGTACTACCGCAACAATGTGAACAGGTACTGTGCTCACACATAAAAATACTCGCTTTTAAATATTTGATGCAAGAAAAGTAACATGATTGTATTTGTGTTTGAATTAGGTTGTCTATCAACCAATCGTGGATAATAATAGATGGTGGCATGTCATACCTATTATGCCACATTCCAAAGTGATGTATAGTACATTTACTAATATGGAGTGTATGGAGGATGATCATGGCCATGGATGTGATGATGATCGTGATACAAGAGAGGAGGATGATCATGAGATAGGAGATACAGATATTGAGGCCGGCATTACCCGTGAGGACGAGCCTACCATTGGAGATGCTGATTTTGATGAGCACATGAGTGGCACAAGTAGTAGTGGGTTGAATGTATTTGTAGATCTAAACACTTGTTTGGATTTTGAAGTAGATAGTTTGGCAAGGGTTGATCTCATTGAGGATGAGATTGAACCGTAGCCCCACAATTGATATTGGAAAAACTATTTTACATATTGTCTCATTCTCCTCATCTCACTTAATTCTTGTATATGTGGGCTTGCAAAAAATTATGTGCTTTGGTAATCATGGGCAATGTTTGGAAAGCAATGATGTACACCAAAATCTCACTTTCTATATTCTCTGGAGCGCGTCTATTTACGCATCTAAATGCGCATCTGATTCTCAGTGTAAACGCGCAAATAAATGTGCAAATACATGCGCAAATAGATGCGCTAATAAACGGGATGTTAGACGGGCCCGTATTTTCTTAGGTCAAACGCGCAAATAGACGCGGTGATTTACACTCAAATAGACGAGCGTTTAGCCGTGCATTTAGACGTGCCCATAATTTCTCTACTAAAGCAATGCCTATAGACGCGCCCGCTATTTTGTGCGTCTACCAAGTGCGTCTATAGTTTCTTCGTGTTGTTGTGAAATGCATTCAACCCACTACTACTTGTGCTAGTCGTGTGCTCATCGAAATCAGCATCACCAATGGTAGGCTCATCTTCATGGGTAATGGCCTCAATATTTGTATCTCCTATCTCATGATCATCCTCCTCTCTCGTATCATGGTCATCATCACCTCCATGGCCATGATCATCCTCCATACGCTCCATATTAGTAAATGTACTATACATCACTTTGGAACGTGGTGTAATAGGTATGACATGCCACCACCTATTATTATCCACCATTGGCTAATAGACAACCTAATTTAAACACAAATACAATCATGTTATTTTCCTTGCATCGAAGGTATCAAATATTTAAAAGTGAATATTTTTATATGTGTGTATAATACTTGTTCACATTGTTGCGATAGTATTAGTGTGTCCTTCTTACTTTGCTAAAACTTTGTGGACTCGTCAATAGTTACAAAGCCACTTGCATGGTGCTTGATTGTTGCATTAGGTCCTCTTTCCACCACGTCCTTAAATCACTTTACATACAAAACATACACAAAAAAGCATCGAAAGTCAAGCTTAATAATATCTTGGATTATGTCACAATAATCATCCCTGGTTCCATTGGCTCCCTAAAAAGCTAGCAATGATGCCACAATCTTGTGTGTTTCTCTTATCATTAATCCGTTGTGTTCAAAAATGCCTGCCCTCACACCATATAGCATTGAACATTATATACTACACCAAGACAAAATCAATTAAATAAGCAATCTAAATTGTTGAAAGCTCCTAGCTTATGCACAACATTCTATATACCGACCTTGCTCATGCATCCCCTAGCATACTCCCATTCTTCCATTGTGATATGCATCCCCTCGTCTCTCTTTGCTCTCTCCATTTCGTCAAGTAGCCAATCCACATGAATATCCATTGGAAGTGCTCTTAGATGCTGAGGGTATGGCACACGAGATTCATGGTGTGTACAAAAGAGAGCCCTTTCTCCTTGTCTTCTTGCCTTTGCATCCTCATATCTTGTTACCCATCTTTTCATCACATCACTATTAAGCATGCAATAGAGGTTGATATTATTAAGCAATGCTATGTCTATTACTTTGCTGTATCCTTTCCCTTGAGGTACAATAGAGGTCATCCTTAGGTCTTCATCATCTCTCCATAGTCATGGGAGAGAGCTATACACATCAACAAGAAACTCAGAAATATATACAAGTGATTCTTGTACCAACCAACCCTCGGCCACACTATCTTTGGGTCTTGCTTTTTGTCTCATGAAACCCTTCAAGGTCTTCATGAAGCACTTGAGGAAGAACAACCATTGTGCATGTATAGTACTGCATATAGCAATCTCATCCACCAAATGCACAATGAATGTACTTGGCTTATAAGAATAGAACATGGAAATGTCTCCTCCACTAAACAAACCACCTCCATTGACATAACTTGAGCATTTTCAAGCATGGTGGGATCTATTTCCTTTGAGCTCAAATACCTAGAAAGGAAAAAGTACGCAATATTAGCAATATGAACACCTTGCATCCTATAAAGTACCTCACAAGCTCGCCCATCTTGTAAATACAATATTCACATTTTGTATCGTGTAAAGTACCTCACAAGCTTGCCCATCTTGTAAATACAATCTTTCACATCCTTCGATGCACTGCAAGAAATGCTAGTAGGTAGTATGAACTAAACACATGAGGAATGGTTGATTAGTTGCTTCTAATTCACTCACAAATTTGGAAGGAAAAAGATTTATGCAAATAAAATATGTACTTGGAGCATCTTGTGTCAATCATGAGATTTCAAGCCATATAATTGCTCTACACCTCTTTTCTTGCTCTTTGTGAAGGCCACCTTCAAACACCTCATGCATCCAATGGGAGTACAAACTATAGTGATAGCTCACTTCACTGCCACCATCTCTAGCTTTGATAACCTCCACGGTGCATGATGTAAAAAGACACGCCCATTTGGCCTCTTTTGTGGCCAAGCTTTACGCATCCTCCCTATGGTGCGTAGATCCTCCCTTATGCCTGTGGAATCTTATGTCCCATTCACATGTTCCCAAATGGTAGATGCCACATTCTTGAAGATATGCATGGGATCAAACAGGTGATTGATCTTGAGGTGGGACCAATATGGTAAACGATAAAAGATGGAGTATCTAAACAAAAGCTGGTGTTAGCGGGCAATCTTTAGTTCCAGCCAATATAGCACACAATAGTTACAAACCTTTACCAGCTCATGCCAAGTGGTGGAGGAGTCATGGATCGCTCCCAAACTCTATCCTATTTCCACATTGTGTATTTCAATTCTTACAGCCAACCGCATTTTAATTACAATTCCAAATAAAACATTACAACTCCAAAATGCAATAAAATTGAAAGCTCAAAAAGTGCTTGTATGTACATATAGCACGAAGCTAAGCCACGTCATGTGGCTTCAAGTACAAAAAATAAGGAAGCTAAGCCACATCATGTGGCTTCAAGTACAAAAAATAAGAGGAGTGTATATACAAGAGGCACGAAGCCAAGCCAGTGCCTTTAAGTACAAAAAAGAGTAGGTAGCACTACTTCTACGACTAATCTATGTTCTCCACATCCTCGCTCCCTTCCATGCTCCCTTCTGCACTCCCTTCTATGCTTCCTTCTGTGCCTCCTTCCTCGTCTTCTTCCTCGTCATCTTGTGCACGGGCCTATAAACAAGGGACAACATATTTTAATGTATGAAAAATAAAATCTTTACTTATAATATTGACATTATTTAATTACTTTCAAATATCTCGGGGGCTGCTCCAGTAGCTTGGATATACTACTCCGTAGTAATCAACCCGTCATGATAGAAGTGCCTCCATGTATCTCCTCTACGATGGTGGCAGTGGTAGGCTATCTCAACAGGAGTAGTATATCTGCCCACAATCTCAAGCTGCAAGACGACACAATTTGCGGAGGGATTAGTACAAAGAAACAACCTCCTAATAAACTACATAAGCAATATAATTTGAGATCGATACATACAAATTGGGCCTCCCATGATTCAACATCCCTTGCTCCAAAATGCATGCTTCCATATTGCTCCATTTGGATCCTTCGTGCCTCCATGTGCTGCAGACCGGGGTCCTCCCTTGCTGACTTCATTGCTTTCTTCGGAAACTCATGCTTGTGAGCGGTGTGGGGTGGGCCCCTTGGTGGTTGACCTCCCTCGAGCCTGGCAAGCTCCGCTAGTGCCTGCCTCTTAAGCGAAGATCTTTTATTGCCAAGTATCGTAACAATCTTTGACTTGGCCCATTTATCTATGAACTAGCGATTGGGGGGCTAGGATACCTAGAGCAAACAGTAGCGAGGGTCTCATTACCCAACCTCTTTGGCTGGTCTTTGAAGTGGATAAAGCAATCTCTGTAATTGTTAGCAATTACAGAGCACATGAAGGCCATGATGTCCTTCCCCCACGCATCCATCAAGATGCCTCCTGTCTGAGTGATGTCATAGAATATCATACCATCACCTGGAGGCACGTCTAAATCATCTGAATCATCATCGTCCCCACTACCACCCCTCCCAAAGCACTGTGCCATGCATCCCCCACCGCTCTCCCTACTACTACGCCTGCTACCATGTTGTGTCGAGCTAGTACACTGGCCTCTCGTAGCTGGAGACTACATGAGACTACGATGACCACTCGTAGCTAGAGAACCGAGTCTCGACTGCACAGGAGTACGCCGACGGCTCTGCGAGACAAAAGGACCTCCTGATGGCATGGGGGAAGGGGCATAAGATGGCATGGGGGAAGGGGCATAAGACAGCATGGGAGATGGGCCTACATTGTGTAGCCGGCTGGGTTGTGCTGACTCTGCTAGGTGATCTTAGCTGGTGTGGGGTGGTTTGGAGTCTGTAGTGCGGACTCCTAGGGGGTGTTTAGAGTACCCGTCATATACCCATATAATTCCGCAGGACTAGGAGGGTGCCCTAAAAGGTTATATAAGTCCCTAAAAATAGACTCCTAGAGATCAGGTGAGCCCAAAGCACTTCCTAGCCACATGATGAACTAGAAAAAAGAAAAAAAGACGATTACTGATGAGCTGAGAAGAAAGGGAAAGGAAAGAGAGGATTGCTATCAGAGCACGTCTATAGACGCGTCTATTTTCGTGTATAACAGTGTGTCTATAGACGTGATTGTCTGTGTTTGCAAACAGGCTAGATGCGCATCTAGATGCGCCTATAGACACAGTTTTAGACGTGCTCTAAGACGCGCCTATAGACGCACTCCGATAGATGGACTTTTCTAAAAAGTAGAAAAGGACAGGTGCCTAACACACAAACGTAACATTGATACCCAAATCATGCATTTTTTGGATACGAGAAAGTACAAATCCAAAGAGAGCAAACTTCCAAAAAAGATTAACTGCAAAAAGACTTACCTTGGATAGAGGTATGAAAGGTTCTTCTCCTTTTTCAAAGTTGCTTCTCTTCCTTGTTTTCCCTCCTCTCCTTTAAGCTTAGAAGTAAGTGTGGGTGCCTTCCTCTTAAGTGTAAGCGTAAAAGTAAGTGTGGGTGCCTTTCTCTTAAGCATCGAAATTGTGGATCTGCTAATAACGAAGCAAGCAAGCAAGCGAAGTATAAGTAATGTGAAGAAAAGCGACGCGAGCGTGCTAAAAGCAGGTTTAAAAGCTGCATCTATAGATGCGTCTAATAGCACGTCTAATTAAACAGATCAGACTCGGTTTTAGATGCGCTTGTAGATGTGCACCACAAAACAGATAGATACGGTTCTAGACGCGCTTGTAGACGTGCACCATAGAACAAACAGATGCGGTTTTAATTACACCTTTAGATGCGCCACAGAGTTTAAAATTAAATATTTGAAGAAAAGCAAATTTTTTTGGGTTGGTTGTTTGTAGAATGTCTTCATCTTCTTACTGCAGCATGGGAGGGATGATAGCATGGAGGGATGATAGCATCAAGGGAGGGATGATAGCCTGATTGATGAGCTAGAGATCCTTTGGAGAGGTATTGAGGTGCATGATGTGAGCAGGCCTCCCTCGTCACGAGACTTTCACTACAAAGTAGTCTTGATGTGGATGATGCATGACTTCCCAGGCTATGGCGAGTGTTCAGGTAAGCATTGCACTTTTAATTATGAATAGGCAAAGGATGTGGCACCCTAAACCCTCCTTCAACTCTTAATTGCATCTATTGTTCAGGTCTCACTACATCGGGTTACCATGCATGTCCTGTTTGTGGTCCTTCGCTAGTTGCCTCATGGGTAGATGCATTGAATAAGGTCATCTATGAGAATCACCATCGATTTCTCCCACCTGATCATCCTAGATATGTTGCCCCTTGGAATGAAGTCCTCCCATAATCACTCACCGCGGGAGATTGGATGAGAATTTGGGATGGTTCCATGACTCCTCCACCACTTGGCATGAGCCGGTACGGGTTTGTAACTATTGTGTGCTATATTGGCTCGAGATAAATATTTCCTGCTAACACCAACTTTTGTTTAGATACTCCATCTTTTATCGTTTACCATATTGGTTCGACCTCAAGATCAATCACCCGCTTGATCCCATGCATATCTTCAAGAATGTGGCATCTACCATTTGGGAGCATTTGAATGGGACATGAGTTTCCACAGGCATAAGGAAGGATCTACATACCACTGGGAGGATGCATGAAGCTTGGCCACAAGAGAGACCAAATGGGCATGTTTTTTTACCTCATGCACCGTGGATGTTATCAAAGCTAGAGATGGCGACGGTGAAGCGGGCTATTACTACAGTTCATACTCCCACTGGATGCATGAGGTGTTTGAAGGGAGCCTTTACAAAGAGCAAGAAAAGAGGTGTAGAGAAATTATATGGCTTCAAATCTCATGATTGGCACAAGATGCTCCAAGTAAGTATTTTATGTGCATAATATCTTTTTCCTTTCAAATTTGTGAGTGAATAATTATAAGCAACTAATCAGCCACCTCCTCATGGGTTCAGTTCATACTACCTACTAGCATTTCACGTAGTGCATCGAAGGATGTGAAAGATTGTATTTACAACATGGGTGAGCTTGTGAGGTACTTTACATGATACAAAATATGATGCGTATCAATGCTCCATGCAAGTTTGAATGCATATTGCTAATATGCTGTACTTTTTCATTTCTAGGTATGTGAGCTCAAAGGAAATAGATCCCGCCACGCTTGAGAATGCTCGCGTTATGTCAATGGAGGTGGTTTGTTTAGTGGAGGAGACATTTCCACGTTCTATTCTCATAAGCCAACTACATCTTATAGTGCATTTGGTGGATGAGATTGCTATATGCGGTCCTATACATGCACGATGGTTGTTCTTCCTCGACCGCTTCATGAAGACCTTGAAGGGCTTCGTGAGACAAAATGCAAGACCCGAAGGTAGCATTATCTTTTTCCTTTCAAATTTGTGAGTGAATAATTATAAGCAACTAATCAACCACCTCCTCATGGGTTCAGTTCATACTACCTACTAGCATTTCACGTAATGCATCGAAGGATGTGAAAGATTGTATTTACAACATGGGCGAGCTTGTGAGGTACATTACATGATACAAAATATGATGTGTATCAATGCTCCATGCAAGTTTGAATGCATATTGCTAATATGCTGTACTTTTTCATTTCTAGGTATGTGAGCTCAAAGGAAATAGATCCCACCATGCTTGAGAATGCTCGAGTTATGTTAATGGAGGTGGTTTGTTTAGTGGAGGAGACATTTCCACATTCTATTCTCACAAGCCAACTACATCTTATAGTGCATTTGGTGGATGAGATTGCTATATGCGATACTATACATGCACGATGGTTGTTCTTCCTCGAGCGCTTCATGAAGACCTTGAAGGGCTTTGTGAGACAAAATGCAAGACCCAAAGGTAGCATGGCCGAGGGTTGGTTGGTACAAGAGTCACTTGTATATATTTATGAGTTTCTTGTTGCACAACAACACAAAGCAACTATAGATGCACTTGGTAGATGCGCAAAATAGTGGGTGCATCTATAGGCATTGCTTTAGTAGAGGAATTATGGGCACATCTACAAGCACGTCTAACAACTCATCTATTTGCACATGTATTGACACATCTATTTGCATGTCTAAACTGAGAAAATATGGGCCCATCTAACATCGCATTTATCAACGCGTCTATTTGCACGTGTATTAGCGCGTTTATTTGCGTGTTTACACTGAGAATCAGACGCGCATTTAGACACTGTTATGGATAAAATTGTCTAAGGAAAAAGGCATTAATATGTATGTGTGTTTGTATATGTGGCAATAGTATAATAAAATATGGTGTGCATAGGGCCCAAGGTTGAGGTGGCAGGGCATGACCATGTGCCACCCTTCCATGTAAGAGGACCCATATGGTGTGTTGTACATAATCCATAATAGTAATATTATAAAATGCAAGGTGGCATGGCTCCTCCATGTGCCACCCCTCCACCTAGGATGCATTAAGTGAGATATGGCTCAAAGTCCATGGGAGAAGCAATATAAAATGGGTGGAGATGGCTATTATATTGAGTTATTCCCTCCATATGGTATAGGCCCATGTGGGGGAGGTATAGAAGGACAAAGAGAGCTAGTTAAATAATGGGGAAAATAGGATGAGGTGGCAAGATTCCTTATGCCAACCCTCCACTTGTCCTCCTAGAGGTTTGAACATATTATAAAATTGGAAAGAGACCAAGGGAGTATCATAGACTTGAGATATGGGGCTTGATTTATGTGGAAAATTGAGGCAAAGGGTTGTCGCACACAATTGAGAGTGCGTACCCACCTAGCCCACATGGGAGACTTTTCCACACACACCAGGCATGTGGGAGGATACATTAATGTGGAGAGACCCCCTCTTTTGGCTATAAAAGAAAGGGGCTATTCCTTGATGAGACACGCTCATTCTTGTAAAGCCACCTGGCTAGTATTTTGATATTTCCCTCTCATCCCTAGTTCTTTCCAATAAAGTATGGTTCACTTCCCTTGATGTCTACATCTCAACATTCCTCTTCCTATCATGTACATGCTTCTCTTCCCCCTCTCTCTTTCCCCTTGTGTCATAGTCTCCCTTTTCCTTCCCTCCACTTCGAATTACTTTTTCACTCCTATGACATCCCTTCGCCCTCTTGATCTCCTTCTCCCTATGGCCTTTGAGCGTCGCCATACTTAGCCTCTAGCCTCTGATCTCGATTACTTTTTTTCAGCTAAAAGTTTTGGTGTGGCTGCTGGGATACGAATCTCCACGGCTGGTGGTGAATCTTCTATTCGTACGGGTTACATCAACAAAACTATACCATCTGTGCTCTTTCTAAGCTACTGTGCATGCATTCGATTCGTGCGTCTCCTGCGCGACAGTTCTCTGGACTACTGCGACTTCTGGTTGCAGACAGTTTTCTGTGCTTCAGTTCTCTGGACTGCTGCGATTTCTGGTTGCGGACAGTTTTTTGTGCTCACCTGCGTGACAGTTCTCTGGACTGCCGCGACTTCTGGTTGCGGTCAATTTTCTGCGCGACAGTTCTCTGGACTGCTCTGGTCACTGACTGTTTCCTAAGCCCCTGCAAAAGAGTAACAGCAGATCCCGTGCCCCCCCTATCTCTTCTCTTTCTCTTTCTCTTCTCCTTCTCCTCTCCTCTCCTCTCTTCTTATTAAAGAGTAGGATTGGAACCCAAGACCTCCCCCTTCACAAAAGAAAGTCTTATCATTGGGCCAACAAGTTGGAAGTGGTAAAAATGTAATGACTTTTGTTCATATATTGAAATTGCGGGAGCTGTAACTCTCTAACCATAAGGAGTTTGCTCTTGCTGTAAAAAGCAAAAATATTTAATTTTATGTGCTCTATCCACATCTCTTGCTAGATTGCCAATTCAGAACTTCTCCAAGCTCATTTCACGAATGCACGCCTCATGAGAAGGGTGGACATTTATGTGACTTCTCGATGCGTTTAAGGAATTGGTGCCTGTTCCTCCGCACCTTACGGCTACCAATGCACGAGATGTCTTCCTTGATCTTCATGTCAACCTTCAACGGCTGATTATCCGTGCATTATTGATGGTGATGACGGGTGGAATGACACACCGTGGATGATTCATGGTGACGAACTACTGATACGCTGGGAGGATTTTGACTTTACTTCTACTCATTGTGCGGTGATTGAACTACTTGCTGCTTGAGAGGTAATCAAAACGGTTTCCTTCTTCGAAGGGTGGGATGCTCCCCAAGCTTGGGGGGAGATTTGGCGCATCTGCTTGTTGATTCCTGTGGAAAAGCTCGTCCTGAATGGTTTATTCACAATCTCATTACAAAGGTTTCTAGGCCTTGGCTATGGTTGGTAATGTTTCGACCAAGGAATCCATTTGTACCTAATCAGCCTTTTGTGCCTCATTTCAAGCTTCAAATTGTAATTCTTTTTGGGCTTAAGATAAACTATCAACAAAGAATTGCAAGTTTATTTGGTGCTGAACGTTTGGCTCAAGTGTTGAATTCTCCCCACCCTCTCCTCCTACCTATCTTGGACTATCGAGAAACTTGAGATGTTCGAATTCTAGTCTTGGTGTGATGACATCTTGGATTCTTCAATTTGATGGAGCTTACAAACCTTCGACCAAGGCGGCTGGCGTGGGTGTGAAGCTCACTTCACTGGGTGGTGAGGAGTTTTGTTATAGCAAGTCTTCGCCCGCAAGTACTTGCAATCAAGCTGAGTACTCGACGCTCATTTTTGGGCTACAAAAGGCACAAGAACATCATGCCACGCAATTGGAGGTGCAAGGAGATTCTCAACTAGTGTGTGAACAAGTTAGTGGAAGGTGGAAGGTGCAGAGCAAAGGCTTGGTTCCACGACATCAACAAGCCTTAAAACTTTGCAACCAATTTGAAGAGGTAAAAATTCAGCATATCCCTCGAGCTCGAAATCTTGTTGCTGATTTCTTGGCACGTGAAGATTGTACTTCAATCACGCATGACGCGAGTGAAAGCGCCACCCCAACAAAGCCGCAAGCCACGAAGGAGGGTGATCATTTGTAAGGAATGCAAAGGTTGTGGTCATCATGAAACTAAGTGTTGGGCATACTTGATACGAGTTCACCGACTTCGGAAGATCATCAGGAGGGTTCTCAAGGACATTGCTCAAAAGAAGGATGCTAGACCACACACCCCTTGAAGAAATAGCATGGCGACTACAAGAACTGGAAGAAGCTGAAGGTGATGTGCAAGCTCTCCAACTGCTGACATTTGTCATGGCATTCTTGTTTGCCTTGATGAACAACCTCATGCAACGTCGCACCTCTAACCCTCGCGTGTAATGATCAATGTGATATCATGAGGGTTGGTCCTTTTAAGATTGTCTATGTGCTATTCTATGCTGAAGATTCTTCTCGTGTAATATTTCACACTACACCAGTCACACCCTACCCTGCCTATGTGTGCTTTTTGGATGTATCTTCACCCGATTTTCAGTTCAAGCTTCCTCTTGCTATTGTTCGTCCATAGATAAGCCCCTCTTTTCCATCTTCCAAGCATGGCTGACATTCCCGTGTTTTGTGGATGGGTAGAAGAAAATCCAAATGAGTATCTTGTGGCTTTCAAGTGCCGTTGTGTTTCTCTCAACTTTCTTACTGAAGACAGATGGCTATTGGTTCTTCCCACATTTCTAGAAGGTTTGGCTCAAGTGTGGTATGAGAAGCAAGCTAAAGATGTTCGCCAAAGCTGGCCAAGGTTGACAACAGCAATGATTGAGTATTTCGGCAAAGAAGAGGAGCCAGAGAATGTGTACCTGCAGGTGGAAAATTTGAAGTAGTCAGAAGGTGAGACGGCGCGTCGATATGTGGATCGAGCGGCCGTGCTCCTAGACCGTTTGATTGCCACACAGGAGGACAATGCCGGGTTTCGAGCTGGAATGACTCAGCATGTGCTCGGCTACCTTGTAGCAGGAGCGAGTGATGAATTCCGCCTCAAGCTTAAATGGGAGAATCCAGAAACTATGGTGCTAGCACATGAGATTGCTCAAAAGTTTGATAAAGTTCAGTCTGACCCCGCTTCAAAGAAGACGATTGTCCCTCCGCATCCCCCTCCATTCCTGCAACAACAACCTGGGGGGTCTAACTCAGGGGCATACCCCCACCCCTCATCAGGGATGTATCCACCGCCTCCACCTCAAATGTATGGTCCTCCCTTAGATGCTTACCCTCAACAAGGTGGATATCCTCATCCTCTGCCTCGAAGATTTCCCCAGCCTCGCCCACGAGCTCCCCTCCTCTCTACTCCCGTGGCCCCTCCAACTAAAGAGGCCCCCCCTGCAACAAAACCTGGAGTCAATGACCTAGCCAAGGCCCTGAATGATCTTCGGCTTGAGATGGTGGGCATCAGAAATCAAGCCAACCGCCCTCCAAGAGATCGTGCTAATGTTGTATGCTACGAGTGCCACCAGAAGGGTCATTATCGCACAGAATGCCCCAATATTCCAAGGGTGAATCTTCTAAGTGAGTCGGGCACTGAGGATTCTGATGTGGAGATCCTTGATCTCGGGAAAAGAACTCGTGCTACCTCGAACCCCTCTCCAAACCGTGGACCGGGCCGCCCCAGGAAGAAGGTGTCCTTCTCAGAGCCCTCAGATGCTGAGATGGCAGACCCACCAACAGAGAAGAATAAAAGATCTCGTAGGAGTAAGTGGTCACCCTCGGATTTTCCCATCGGCTCAGGGCAAGAGGACTATTCGGTCGTTCAGGACCTTGCTCATCGATCTTTGAGCATCACACTCCCTCAACTAATAGCATTAAGCCCTAAGGTGAGACGTGAGCTGCAGCAAGGTCTCTCAACAAGGAAGAGCAAGAAGGGAAAGGTACAAGAGGTATCTTCTATCTCTGAAGAAATTGATCGGCACCCACACACAGTAGATGTCATCATAGATAATTGCCGTGTCAAAAATGTGTGTGTTGATGGGGGAGCTGCATGTAATATCATGGTGCCCCGCATCATTAAGAAATTAAATTTGAAATGTACAAGGCGTTCCTCCACTCGCATCAAGGTAGCAGATGGTCGACGACTCGCCACCATGGGAGTCATTGAGGATTTGCCCATCACTGTCAATGGGTTGACCACCACTCTCAATTTCTATGTAGTGGACATTGAAGATACAGGCAGAAGTTACCCAGCCATACTCGGGAGACCATGGTTGAGAAAAAGTGACGCAGTCAGCTATTGGAAGACAGGACACATGTCTTTTGGTGCTTCCAAGGAGAACATCCCTGTGCAACCTGGTGCCATGGAACCAGAAGAAGAAGAGGAGCATGACAGTGATACTATCTCATCTTCAGTGTCTGAGTCCATGGAAGAATCAGACGGGGGGGACGAATTCTCAGAGGAGGAAGTTTACATGATGGGGGTGTCTCTGACCCTGCCACTTACCAAAAAGATAACAGCTAGTCCTCAACAGCTCGAATCAATGCTTTCTCCAGACCTCACTCCAGGTGAGAAAGATGAGTTTCTTGAAATGTTCAAAGATTTCCCTGACCTCTTTGCAACTAGCTACCACCACCTTCGCCATGTGACTGCCATAGAGCACAAGATAGAGCTGAAGCCTGATGCAAAGCCTGTGGCTCAGAAGTATCAGAGATTAGGGCCCCTGCAGACCGACGCTTTGTGGTCAGAGTTGCAGAAGCTTGTAGAGGCTGGGTTTATTGTTCCGGTTCACAATACTGAATGGGTTTCACCAGTGGTAGTCATCCCAAAGAAAAGTTACAAGTGGCGGGTCTGCATCGACTATAAGAAGCTCAATGGTGCCACCAAGAGGGATCATCATCCTCTACCCTTTCAAGACCTCATTCTTGAGAAGGTAAGTGGTCATGAGATGTATACTTTCTGTGATGGTTACTCTGGGTTTTATCAAATCAGAATTGCTGAGGAAGATGTGCTTAAAACCACATTTGCCACACCCTGGGGGACATTTGCATTCAAAGTAATGCCATTTCGCCTCACCAATGCTCCTGCCACCTTTCAAAGATTTATGCAGATGGTGTTTGCTCCTTATTTGGGGGATTTCTTGGAGGTGTTTTTAGATGATTTCTGTATATTCTCATCACGTAAGGAGCACATCATGAAGGTTAGATTGGCCTTCCAAAGGGTCAATGATGCAAATGGCAGTCTCAACCCTGAGAAATGCACCATTGGAGCCACTCAAGGGAGGTTATTGGGACATGTTGTCTCATCCGAGGGCATCAAGCTTGACCCCGAGAAGGTAGAAGCCATCCTCAAACTCTCCCCACCTACAACCAAACGTCAGGTACGCTCATTTGTCAATCTAGTAGGATACTATCGCTGCTTCATTGATCAGTATGCTGCTTTGACTCGGCCCATGACTATGTTATTAAAAGATGGGGTTGATTTTTCTTGGGATGAGGATTGTGATCATGGTTTTGCACAAATCAAGAATGCTCTGGCTTCAGAACCCATTCATGCAATCCAGACTGGTCAAAGACCTTCTATATCAATCCTGGGTTTGGTGAGCACACTCTGGCAGGTATTCTTCTCCAGCAAGGAGAGGATCGGTTCATGTATCCCGTTCGATTTGCTTCTCGACAATTGCTCGACACTGAGCGACGCTATTCAGAGGCCGACAAGCATGCCTTGTCTTTGGTGTTTTGCATTGAGAAATTTAAGCATTATGTGGCTGGAAGGTCCTTCTTTATACTCACTGACACTGGTCTTGCAAAGCAGGTTCTTCAATCACCAAATCCCATGGGCCGGTTGGCCAAATGGTTGGCAGTTCTACAAGAATATGATTTTTTTTTCAAAATTGTAAAAGGGGGTTGTTCCAACTTGAAGAATGCTTTGATTGATTTAGAGGAGTGCCTTGATGTAACCCTTGTAGCAGCCATAGAAGCTGGGGATCCTTGGTATGGTGGTATCTATAAGTTTTTGACCGTTTTCTCCTTTCCTTCAGAAAGTACTAGCTATGAGAGAAAGAAGATCTGTAGAGATACTAGGCACTATACCCTCCTTGATGGGGTGTTGTACCATCAAGGCATGGATGGGGTACTCAGACGGGCCATTGATGCAGATGAAGTGCCTAAGGTATTGAAGCATTATCATGATGGATTTTGTGGAGGCCACTATGCCAGTGACTATACAGCTAAGAAGATTTTACATGCTGGATACTATTGGCCGACATTGTTCAAGGATGTCACTTTGTATTGCAAAACCTGTGAACCATGTCAATTCTTCGGTAGGAAGGATTTGCGTTCCGGGAAACATCACCCAGTGATGTCCATCCATCCGTTTCAGAAGTGGGGAATAGATTTTGTCAGGCCCTTGCCCATGACTGCCCGCAAAAAGAAGTATCTTTTGGTAGCCACTCAGTATGTCACTAAGTGGGATGAAGCTATCGCTCTCTCTGCTGCAAATGGAAAGGCAGTTTCAAGTTTCATATTTGAACATATCTGCACAAGGTTTGGGACACCCATGGAGATAGTCTCTGACCATGGGAGTCCATTCTTAAATGAAGCAGTGGAGTTACTCATGGATCGCATGGGCATTGATCATCACACTTCTAGCATCTATTATCCAGCATCCATGGGTCAAACAGAGCGGACCAATGGCCTCCTCTGTAAAACCATAGGAAAAATGGCTGCAGGGAATAGGAGCCAATGGGATCAGAAGGTCACTGAAGCAGTGTGGGCTTACAACATCACTCATAAAACATCTATAGGTCACACCCCTTTTGAGTTGGTGTATGGTACTGAGGCAGTTTTACCACTAGAGATAGAGATTCCGGCCTTGAGATTGGTGTAGGAACAGAGGATGACAGAAGATGAACATGTAGAGGCTAGATTGGTACAACTTGAGAAGTTAGATGAGACCCGCCGCCTTGCACTACATCAAACAGAGATCCAAAAGAATCGACAAAAGGCCCGATTGCATGCTAAGATTCACAAGGGATGGGAAAGACACTTTGCTGAGGGGGATGTTGTGCTATGCTTTGATAATAGATTGGACCACCAAATGAATAAGAAGTTTCTGCCACTATGGGCTGGTCCATACAAAGTCATCAAAGAATGTAGCAATGGGTCTGTACAAGTTCAGGAGATGCATGAACCATATGGCAAGAAGGTGATCAACAAGCGTTACCTCAAGCCTTTCTTTGTGCGTGATGGTCCCAGGCATGGAAATGCTGTGCATTCCCTGCCTAGGGGGGGGAACTGTTATGGATAAAATTGTCTAAGGAAAAAGACATTAATATGTATGTGTGTTTGTATATGTGGCAATAGTATAATAAAATATGGTGTGCATAGGGCCCAAGGTTGAGGTGGCAGGGCATGACCATGTGCCACCCTTCCATGTAAGAGGACCCATATGGTGTGTTGTACATAATCCATAATAGTAATATTATAAAATGTAAGGTGGCATGGCTCCTCCATGTGCCACCCCTCCACCTAGGATGCATTAAGTGAGATATGGCTCAAAGTCCATGGGAGAAGCAATATAAAATGGGTGGAGATGGCTATTATATTGAGTTATTCCCTCCATATGGTATAGGCCCATGTGGGGGAGGTATAGAAGGACAAAGAGAGCTAGCTAAATAATGGGGAAAATAGGATGAGGTGGCAAGATTCCTTGTGCCAACCCTCCACTTGTCCTCCTAGAGGTTTGAACATATTATAAAATTGGAAAGAGACCAAGGGAGTATCATAGACTTTAGATATGGGGCTTGATTTATGTGGAAAATTGAGGCAAAGGGTTGTCGCACACAATTGAGAGTGCGTACCCACCTAGCCCACATGGGAGACTTTTCCACACACACCAGGCATGTGGGAGGATACATTAATGTGGAGAGACCCCCTCTTTTGGCTATAAAAGGAAGGGGCTATTCCTTGATGAGACACGCTCATTCTTGTAAAGCCACCTAGCTAGTATTTTGATATTTCCCTCTCATCCCTTCTTTCCAATGAAGTATGGTTCACTTCCCTTGATGTCTATATCTCAACATTCCTCTTCCTATCATGTACATGCTTCTCTTCCCCCTCTCTCTTTCCCCTTGTGTCATAGTCTCCCTTTTCCTTCCCTCCACTTCGAATTCCTTTTTCACTCCTATGACATCCCTTCGCCCTCTTGATCTCCTTCTCCCTATGGCCTTTGAGCATCGCCATACTGAGCCTCTAGCCTCTGATCTCGATTACTTTTTTTCGGCTAAAAACACATAGATAGATGCAAACCAGAGAATATAGAAAGTGAGATTTTGGTGTACATCATTGCTTTCCAAACATTGCCCATGATTACTAAAGCACATAATTTTAACAAAAACATCAATGCTTTTTTGCAAGCCCACATCTACAAGAATTAAGTGAGGTGAGGAGAATGAAACAATATGTAAAATAGTTTTGCCAATATCAATGATGGGGCTACGGTTCAATCTCATCCTCAATGAGATCAACCCTTGCCAAACTATCTACTTCAAAATCCAAACAAGTGTTTAGATCTACAAATACATTCAACCCACTACTACTTGTGCTACTCATGTGCTCATCAAAATCAACATCACCAATGGTAGGCTTGTCCTCACTAGTAATGGCCTCAATATCTGTATCTCCTATCTCATGATCATCCTCCTCTCTTGTATCATGGTCATCATCATGTCCATGGCCATGATCATCCTCCATACGGTCCCTATTAGTAAATGTACTATACATCACTTTGGAATGTCGCATAAGAGGTATGACTCAATATGCTTCCATGCAGGAGAGTCCGCAGGAGTTCTCCACTTGCCATCAGTTGATCGATGGGAGGAATGCCATGACATGAGCTCTACAATAGATTTGCACTTGAACATATGTTGGATGCGAGGGATTATGGGAAAATGTCGCAGAACCTTACAAGGCACATCCAAAGTTTTGAGATCTACTCTATATCTTGCCTCTCCATAAGTAGGACACTCTCTTGCATCCTTATGTAGTCCACGAAATAAAATGCAATCGTTGACACATGCATGGATGCGCTTGTAATCTAATCCTCCAAGAGAGGTCACATGTTGCCTTGCCGTATCTCTTGAGGTCGATAATTTATTCCCTTCGAAGCATTTTACACAATAGCCTGCACGTGAAGAAGACCATAAATGAGGAAAAGCATTTGAGTAATTGACCCACTAGCATAATTCACCATGTTTGCAAAATAAACTTTAAAGCTTACTTGAGTAATGCATTCAAACTTGCATTGCTCCATACATAGATGGTTTGCAAGTTTAGTAACTCAAGGGAGGCACGTAGAACAGAGAATGTGTACCCCTCAAATAGTGGAGTCGATGCTGTAGTAAAAACATCATCCTACTCCGTGCTATCATCCCTCCCTTGATGGACATATAAATCCCACACCATATCATCAAACACCTCCTCCTCCACGGCTTCATGAGGTAATGGCAGAGGGCTGCTATCACCATCACTCCATGCATCCGTAACGGTCCCTCCTGAAGATCCCACCTCATATCACTGACGCTTCGCCTCCTCACGACGAGCATAGGGCAACATATGCGGGTGTGGCACCGCATCCTATATCAAATTAAAACGAGATCATAACTCAAACATATGAACACCCATAGGTATCTCAATCAACCTTAACTTACAAACCCTTAGCCTGTTTATGGTCACATCCCATTCTCCATACTTTGAGATGTGATTGAGTGTAATCATGCATGCACAATACATGTTTCCTCGACATCGATCACACAGACATTTGATTTTTCGCTCCAACCACATTTTTCGATGGTGGATACGGAGGGATTCATCCTCATTAGAGCTACTTGTTGAAGATGAAGACATCCTACAAACAAACAACCCAAGAAAATTTGCTCTTTTTCAAATGTTTAATTTTAAACTCTGTGGCACGTCTAAAGGCGCGTCTAAAAGTGTGTCTGTTTGTTTTGTGGTGTGCGTCTATAGGTGCATCTAAAACGGCATCTACTCTGTGTATTTAGATGCGCTTTTAGATGCGTATATAGACGCAGATTTTAAACCTGCTTTTAGCGCGCTCGCTTTGCTTTTCTTCACATTACTTATACTTCCTCGCTTGCTTGCTTCCTTATTAGCAGATACACAGTTTCGATGCTTAAGAGGAAGGCTCCCACTCTTACTTCCAAGCTTACACTTAAGAGGAAGGCACCCACACTTACGTCCAAGCTTAAAGGAGAGGAAGGCGAACAAGGAGGAGAAGCAACTTTGAAAAAACAGAAGAACCTTCCATACCTCTATCCAAGGTAAGTCTTTTTGCATTTGATCTTTTTTGGAAGTTTGCTCTCTTTGCATTTGTACTTTCTCGTATCCAAAAAATGCATGATCTGGGTATCAATGTCACATTTGTGTGTCGGGCGCAAGGTCCTTTTCTACTTTTTAGAAAAGTCCGTTTGTCGGAGTGCGTCTATAGGCGCATCTCAGAGCGCGTCTAAAACTGCATCTATAGGCACGTCTAAACGCACGTTTAGCCTATTTGCAGACACAGACAACTGCATCTATAGACACATTGTTATACGCGAAAATAGACGTGCTAATTAGACGCATCTATAGATGCGCTTCGACAGTCAATAATCTTCTCTTCCCTTCCCCTTTCTTCTCAGCTCATTAGTAATAGATTTTTTTTCTTTTTTCCAGTTCAACATGTGGCCAGGAAGTGCTTCTAGCTCAACTGATCCTCGGGATTCTATTTGGAAGGACTTATATAACCTTTTAGGGCACCCTCCTAGTCCTGCGGAGTTATACGAGTATATGACGGGTACTTTAAACACCCCCTAGGAGTCGGCACTATAGACTCCAAACCACCCCACACCAGCTGAGATCACCCCAGCGGAGTCAGCACAGCCCAGTCGGCTACACAGTGTAGGTCCATCTCCCATGCCATCTTATGCCCCTTCCCCTGTGCCGTCTTATGCCCCTTCTGCCATGCCGTCTTATGCCCCTTCCCCCATGCCATCAGGGGGTCATCCTGTCTCGCAGAGCCGTCGATGTACTCCTGCGCAGTCGAGACTCGGTTCTCCAACTATGAGTGGTCAGCGTAGTCCTATGCAGTCTCTAGCTACGAGTGGCCAGCGTACGAGCTCAACATGACACAGTAGTAGGGAGAGCGGTGGGGGATGCATGGCACAGTGCTTTGGGAGGGGTGGTGGTGGGGACGATGATGATTTAGATGATTTAGACATGCCTCCGGGTGATGGTACGATATTCTATGACATCAGTCAGGCAGGAGGCATCTTGATGGATGCGCAGGGGAAGGACATCATGGCCTTCATGCACTCTGTAATTGCTAACAATTACAGAGATTGATTTATCCACTTCAAAGACCAGCCAAAGAGGTTGGCTGATGAGACCCTCGCTGTTGTTCGCTCTAGGTATCCTAACCCCCCAATCGCCAGTTCACAGATAAATGGGCCAAGTCAAAGATTGTTATGATACTTGGCAATAAAAGATCTTCGCTTAAGAGCCAGGCTCAAGGGAGGTCAACCACCAAGGGGCCTGCCCCACACCGCTCACAAGTGTGAGTGGAAGAAAGCAATGAAGTCAGTGAGGGAGGACCCCAATCTACAGCACGTGGAGGCACGAAGGATCCAGATGGAGGAATATGGAAGCGCGCATTTTGGAGCAGGGGGTGTTGATTCATGGGAGGCCCAATTTGTAAGTATCGATCTCAAATTATATTGCTTATGTAGTTTATTAGGAGGTTGTTTCTTTGTACTAATCCCTCCACAAATTGTGTCGTCTTGCAGCTTGAGATCATGGGCAAATTCCCTACTCCTGTGGAGATAGCCTACCACCACCACCATCGCAGAGGAGATACATGGAGGCACTTCTATGATGATGGGTTGATTACTGAGGAGCAGTATATCCGGGCTACTGGAGCATCCCTTGAGGTATTTGAAAGTAATTAAATAATGCCAATATAATAAGTAAAGATTTGATTTTTCATACATTGATATATGTTGTCCCTTGTTTACAGGCCCGTGCACAAGACGACGAAGAAATATGTTGTCCCTTGTTTACAGGCCCGTGCACAAGACGACGAAGAAGACGAGGAAGGAGGCATAGAAGGGAGCACAGAAGGGAGCGCGGAAGGCAGTGAGGATTAGTCGTAGAAGTAGTGCTAGCTACTCTTTTTTGTACTTAAAGCCACTGGCTTGGCTTTGTGCCTCTTGTATATACACTCCTTATTTTTTGTACTTGAAGCCACATGACATGGCTTAGCTTCCTTATTTTTTGTAGTTGAAGCCACATGATGTGGCTTAGCTTCATGCTATATGTACATACAAGCACTTTTTGACCTTTCAATTTTATTGCGTTTTAGAGTTGTAATGTTTTATTTGGAAATGCAATTAAAATGCGATTGCATTGGCTATAAGAATTGAATTACACAATGTGGAAATGGGATTCTTGTAACTATATAGCATACAAAACATACACAACATTCTGTAAATTTTAAAAAAAATATTATAAAGCGCATCTATCAATGCGTCTATAAACGCGTCTATATACGCGTCTGTCTGTTCGACAAGCATCTATTTTTGTGTCTATAAACGCGTTTACAAGAGCGTCTATTTAAGCATCTAAATGCGCATCTACAAGAGTGTGTGTCTACTATATAGATGCACTGGTAGACGTGGGTCTCCAGATGCAAAAATAGATGCGCAAATAGACGCACCCGTAAGTTTTTCATTTAGTTCAATAGACGCGTCTATGTGCACATCTAAGGGTGCTTTGTCTTGTTGTGTTGATGTGGACAGCTCTCTCCCATGACTATGGAGAGATGATGAAGACCTAAGGATGACCTCTATTGTGCCTCAAGGGAAAGGCCGCAACAAAGTAATAGACACGGAGTTGCATAATAGTATGAACCTCTATTGCGTGCTTAATAGTGATGTGATGAAAAGATGGGTGACAAGATATGAGGATGCAAAGGCAAGAAGACAAGAAGAAAGGGCCCTCTTTCGTACACACCACGGATCTCGTATGCCATACCCTCAGTATCTAAGAGCACTTCAAAAGGATATTTATGTGGATTGGCTACTTGATGAAATGGAGAAAGCAGAGAAAGAAGAGGGGATGCATATCACAATGGAAGAATGGGAGTATGCTAGGGGATGCATGAGCAAGGTTGGTATATAGAATGTTATGCATAAGTTAGGAGCTTTCAATAATTTAAATTGCTTATTTTATTGAACTTTTCTTGGTGTAGTGCACTATGTTCAATGCTATATGGTGTGAGGGTAAGCATTTTCAAACACAACAGATTGATGATAAGAGAAACACACAAGATTGCGGCATCATTGCTAGCTTTGAGGGAGTCAATGGAGGCATGGATGATTATTGTGGCATAATCGAAGATATTATTAAGCTTTTCTTTCGACGCTTCTTTGTGTATGTTTTGGATGTAAAGTGGTTTGAGGATGTGGTGGAAAGAGGCCCTAATGCAACAATCAAACGCCATGCAAGTGGCTTTGTAACTATTGACTCCACAAAGTTTTAGCAAAGTAGGAAGGACACACTAGTACTACCGCAACAATGTGAACAGGTACTGTGCCACTTTCTCTATTCTCTAGTTTGCATCTAAATATGCATCTAATTCCCAGTGTAAATGCACAAATAAACGCGCTTATACACATGCAAATAGACGCGCGATAAGCGCAATGTTAGACGGGCCAATATTTTCTTAGTTTAGATGCACAAATAGACGTGTTAATACATGCACAAATAGATTCACTGATAAATGCAATGTTAGACGGGCCCATATTTTCTCAATTTAAATGCACAAATAGACGTGTTAATACACACACAAATAGACGAGTTGTTAGACATGCTATTAGATGTGCCCGTAATTCCTCTACTCAAGCAACGCCTATAGACGTGCCTGCTATTTTGTGCGTCTATCAAGCGCATCTATAGTTTCTTTGTGTTGTTGTGCTTGAACACTCGCCATAGCCTAGGAAGTCATGCATCGTCCACATCAATATTTCTTTGTAGTTAAAGTCTCGTGATGAGGGAGGCCTACTCACATCATGCACCTCAATACCTCTCCAAAGTATCTCTAGCTCGTCAATCAAAGGCTCCAAATAAACATCAGGATTTTTGACTTTATGTTTCCTTGGAATTAGAAGGGATAACATTACATGTCCTCTCTTAATTGCCATAGAGGGTGGAAGATTATAATTCACCAATATCACTAGCCATACACTATAAGAGGTGCTTTTGAGACCAAATTGGTTCACACCGTCCATACCCAATCCAAGTCTCAAGCTCCCAGGTTCTTCCTTGAAGCTTGACCATGTGTCTTCAATATGCTTCCATGCAGGAGTGTCTGCATGAGTTCTCCACTTGCCATCGGTTGATTGATGGGAGGAATGACATGACATGAGCTCTGCGATGGATTTGCACTTGAACATATGTTGGATGCAAGGGATTATGGGAAAATGTCGCAGAACCTTACAAGGCGCATCCAAAGTTTTGAGATCTGCTCTATATCTTGCCTCTCCACATGTAGGACACTCTCTTGCAATGTATCTTTAAAAATCAAAGCTTCGATTAATTAAAATATTAGTATGCACTTGCTCACAGTGCTCAGGAAGAACAAAAGTTTCACTTTCATCGATCCAAAGTTTGGTGAAGTCTATTGCAAAGAAACTGCTACTATCTTTTCTCACTATTGCATGGGGACCATTGTAATTAGTTCTAAACCATTTTACATCAAGAATGAAAATACTAAATCGTCTGAAATCAACTTCATAAATTTTGCATATGGTTCCACAATAATCCAAGTGTGAGGAGAGAAGATTGGTATCCGAAGCACTTGCTCAGCTATCTTGTATGAAGTTAGCCATGACTCCACAATCATACGTGACTCTCTTTGAATCGATACATTCCATGCAAAAATGTTGTCCATATGACCATAATGCACTGTACTTTTTGTACTGTAAAAGAGCATCTATTTTATGGCATATATTACCACAAATAATTACTTAATTATGTCAAGAGGTAAGAAACTTACATGCATCATACATCAAGATGATAACTCTCACTCGCGCTCGTTTATTGTCCTCCATCGCGTTCGGATTTACATAGAGCCAGTTATAGCCAATCAAGTGACATGTGAGTGGGGAGAAGAGCCAGATCCTGTGGATATGGTTGCGATCACCTATACATTACTCTGAATCTCATCCTTGCATTTATTCTTTTTGCTTTGGCCGCTCAATATTTCTCAATCCACTTTTGAATCTCCTTGCTATTGAGGATACAAAACTTATTGAATTTCTCGATTTGCTCTTCGCTCATCTTTCTTTCAATCCCTTTTCCTTGGGGAACCTGACCAACAATGCGATCATCATACTTGTTATGCCAAGCTTGTGGCATATCGAGATCCATGGATGCAAGAAACTTCGTGATATATACTAATGACTCTTGCACAAGCCATCCCTCTGCCATGCTTGCTTCTAGTCTTTCTCTTTGTCTTACAAATCCCTTCAAAGTTTTCATGAACCGCTCAAGAAGAAACCTCCACTGACTATGAACGGTACCTGCAATAGCCACCTCATCAACTATGTGCACAAGCAAGTGTACTTGAGCTATCATAATGCTTGAGGGAAAGTGCTTCTCAAGCAAGCATATGGCTTCGATGGATTCCACCCTAGCCTTCTCGATGCTCGATATGGAGATCTCTTTTTGAGATATCCACCTATTTGACATGCGCATGTAAGATATATTCATAATCAGTCTACAGATTATTCAGCTTAAATTGAAAAAAATGCAATCAATGTGATTTGATAGTAAGCATACCTCACAATACGACTGATCTTGAACATAGCATTTCTAACATCTTCTTGTAAGCACCCTTTTATTGTAATTGAGAGAATGAACTATCAAAGCAACAAAGAAGTCATGTCAACAATATAACATAATTATAATTACGCTAACGCATCACGATTATCGGTACACTAATCCTACAACTTAGAGTACCTATAAAACCTTGTACCAATCATGGAACTTGAGTCCACTAAGCTTATTTTCCTTTGAAAATGCTCCTTTCAAGCAACACATGTACCCTGTGGGTGTTTGGAAAGAGGCAATGTCTCCTCCCTCGTAGAGAGGATCCATGTTGCTTTCGGGAGGATAATTTTTCCCAAAGCATGCACTTGGGGCCACAAATGAGACATCCTATTCATAGCACGCAAGTCTTCTCGCACTCCTCTCGAGTCTTTGAAACCAACCAAGTGTGCCCAAATAGTAACCCAACCAAGTGTGCCCAAATAGTAACCCCCACATTCTTGAAGATATGCATGGGATCCAAGAGATGATTGATTTGTAACTGACCCCAATAAGGAAGCTCGTGAAAGATTGATAGCCTCTTCATACCAAGAGGAGGTTTCTCTCCATTCAACCTCCAAGCTTGAATCCACTCACTTGCCTTCAAATATGATGGTAGTGTATCAAGCTAACCTCTACACCTGAGATGGTCCAGCGGAAGGTATCGAGCATGACCCTTCCACTCGTCCCTTCCATCTACACACTTCTAAAATCACAACATAAGTTGCAAGGAAATCTATTAACAGTAATAAAATAGACACCTATGATCTTGGTTTTTAGCTTCTAACAATAAGTGCCCTAAAACGTTGCTATATAGCAACGTTTTGCTCTGTTCCATCGCTATATAGTGATGCGTTTAAATATAAGTGTTGCTATATAGCGACTCACAAACCTTGCTATATAGCGACGCTGTGGGCTTAAACCCGAAACCTCGCGACGTGACGCTTTCTTTAGCATCTTTGTTTTGGGAGAAGCAATCTCTCCTCCCACCTTATATCTGATGACCTCGCTTTTGTCCTCTCTATTCTCCACTCCTCACCACTACTCAACCCCTCTCCTAACACTTGTGCTCCCTCTCCACCCTTCTCCCTCTTTGCTTGTGTGACAAGAAAGCTTTCAAGAAGGTGAGTCTCTTTAAGCAATGTAGGTTCGGTTTTTGTGAGATTTCATTTTGTGAGTGTTGAAGCATGTTTCTCCTTGTATTGCTAAGGCTATGTGCTAGTTTTCATGCTTGATTTTCAAAGGTTAAAGACAAAAGAAAAGATTTTTGTGAAAGAAAGAAGACTCACCTCTTCTAGTCTTTTTGGTATTTCTCTTCCTCCTCTTTCTCCTTGTTTGTAGGCTTATGCTTTCTCCTTGTTTGTAGCCTTATGCTTGTCTCCTCAATCCAATCCCTTTGAGAAGTTGCTTCTTTAAACTCCTCCTTCCTCTAACTAGGTATTTGAAAAATGGTATGTTTCCTCTCTTTTGTAGGGCCAGTCCACAAAACACTGAGCGGGACTATTCTAGGTAAGAAAGTGCTTCCTCTTTTTTCCTTTTGTTATTTTTGTTATTTGCATTGGCTGCAGCTAGCGCCTTCAATGATGGGCATAGGAACCCTCTCTTCCCCTCTCTTTTCCTATTCCCTCTTCTTTTCCTCTCTTTTTTCCCTCTCTTCCCCTATTCCCTCTTCTTTCCCTCTCTTCCTCTCTTCCTTCTCTTCCTTTTCCCTCTTCTTTATCCCTTCTTTCAACCTCTTTTTCCCCTCTTTCTCCTTTCCTTCTCTTCTTCTTTCACTCTTTCAATGGCATGCCCCCCTCTTCCTTCTCTTATGTTTATGCTCTTTTTCCCTCTTCTTTTTTTCCTCTTTCATGCCCTCTTTCAATCTCTTTTCCTGTCTCTTTCCTCCTCTCTTTCCCCTCTCTCAATGTCTTTTCATAAGCATATGTATTTGCCTATGCTTAAGCTTTCTCTCTTTTTCTTTTATGCTCATATGCTCATGCATAAGAATAAGCATATCCTTTCCTTCCTTTTCTATTATGCTTATGATCTTTTCCCCTCTTCCTTCTCTAATGCTTATGCTTATGCATGAACATGTCTCATTTTCCTCTTTTCCTCTCTCTTTCTCCCCCTCTTCCCCCTCTTTCGATCTCTTTTCATGAGCATCCCCCTTGTGCCCCTTTGATTGAGGGGTCATCACTTGGGCATGCCCATCGTAAGCAAAGGAAGAGTAGGAGGGGCTGCTTATGTTGTGCTGACTCGAGAGATGTAGATGAGTGAGCACACTCACATCCCTATAGGTCTCCACTTGGTCCTAAGACCCAATACCAGTTAGCTCCCTTGCCCTCTCCTACTCAAACTGCTACTCCTCGCTTTGGAAGCACTCGCACAAACACCACTCACTCTGACTCTACCACTACCATGAGTCCTCCTTACCCAATCAAGGACCTCTTCTATCAAATCACGGCTGCCGGAGAGATAATAGAATATAGAAAGTGTGAAGCAGTGATGGCCACCATGAGGCGATTGATGAGCCACCACTTCAAGAGCGGCATTGCTACTGATTGGCAGTATCAAGATGACCAAAAGAAGCAGGCGGTCATCGGTGAATTAATAGAAAAATACCCTAACCCACCAAATTAAGAGTTCAATGAGAATTACATGCGAGAGCGCATGGGTTTGGTCTTGAAGCATCGTAGATCAACCTTGCATACTTCCATCGCAAAGAGGAGGGCTAAACCCAACTGAGACAAAGCTGATTGGAAGTTCTTTAAGAAGCAGAACAGGGACCATTCTGAAATGTTTGAGGGTCAGAGGAGGGCTGGAGGAGATAGTTGGATGCTGTGGGTACTTCGCACTTTGATGCAGGCAGATGGTTGGTGTTTGATGCAACCATGGTAAGTTTACTTCTTCTCATTTAATGTATTGTTCTATTTATTTCACTACATATTACATGCACTTTATCTAACTCTCGGAAATTGGGTCCACAGCAAGCTGCGATGGGTCATCTTCCTACAGTGTGACATATTCAATATGAGGACAGTACTTCAAGCTTTACTTAATAGTTCAAGATCTGCACAATCAAAGGGCAGTCAGGTAGCTATTTTCGTCCTTGTGCTCTTCACGAGTGTCACTTTTATTGTGGAGTCTGAGTTGAGTGAAGAACATACCTACAACATAACATCACTTATTTCACGTTGATGTTTAAAAAAATTGAATTTGTGGATGGAAAGTGACCAAAACCGGTTGAGCATATACAATTCTCATTGAAATTGAAAAATCCCCGCCAGGATGGATTTAGATCTTTTAGTCTCTAATAGTAAAAAATTTAAAAGACTTTTATAATTCCATCCCAGTTAGATCTAGATGTTACCTTTTAATTTCCAAGCGCAAAAAAACAAAAAAATTCCATCTTGGTTAGATCTAGATGTTACCTTTTAATTTCGAGGCACAAAAAGCATTCTTGTCGAGGACTGGAACTTTAGGTTGCTCTTACATCAAAATTTGAAGAAGATTATCCAACCGTGAAGAAGCTTTTCACTCGTAAAATGATAATGTGCCTCAATGCATAGCATTTGAACAAAGTTTCATGAAGGTCCTTGGGCTGGGGCTTGAAAAAAATCCCATCCATCCTATCAAAGCCTCTTCATTGGAAGAAGTCACATCGGAGCATGCAAACTGCCAAAGTCAATTTTCATCTATTGTCCCATTACAACCAATGTTGGAAAATCATTGGGAATGTTGTCACTCAAAATATTACGTACACATCCTTGTCAGCCAGCCACCCCGGGACCTCCACATTTGGCAAATGCCTCCCAAGCAATTCCCTCAAGTCCTAGGAACCCTAGAAAGAATATTAGCCCTTAGAAGCAATCTTTTGAACAATACAATTTCGAACAAATTTGTCAATCCTTGGTATTCTAACTTTTCGGTGTATTGTAATTTTTGGGTGGTTGCAAGCTAAGAGTGCCCATTTTTTCTTTCTCTCAAGCCAAATAAAAAATGAGCAATGGATAATAATACCTCATCAAAGTACATATTCCAATAAATTAAGGTTGTCTATTTGTACTAACATACTTATGTGATAAATCTCATATGATCTGTGCCCCCATGATTGTTCAAGTTATCAAACTATCTCCAATTATTGAATGAAAGAGACAACCTTGAAAGTTAAACATATGCACTCATTAGAATTAAATTTGTTAATACATATAATTTGCGTGTTGATTAGAGGATAACTCAAGGGATCCACAAAATTACCTCTATACCATATATCATGGTGTTCCAAACTTTTTTATCACTGTCCTTCGCCAAAGAGACCACATATTTATGGGCACTGGGACTCTTAGGTAATTTTAATTTCTTAACTAACAAGTAGTTTAAGAAATTATGTATTGCACTATCATCGACCATCACTCTTACTCTTTGCCCCTTAATTTTTCCATGCATCCTCATTTAATCATGAGGACCAAATGTGGGTTGCCACATTGCCGATAATAGATAGCACATGTGGGTGCTATCCTCATGATAAACCTCTACCTCAGTGTACTTTTCAATACCATTAAGTGGCAACACTTGCACCACATGCACTTATCTTTGTGGAGGTCTATTTGGGGCTTTAGCTCCCATTGGTTTATTTTTAAGGCAGTTCCAAGCAGCATGCTCTTTGCCCAAACATTTGACGCAAATATTTTTTTGCTTGGCCCTTTCATAATCCTCTTTCTTCAAGAGAGGATCATTTTGTGTTTAAGGTTTCTTAGGGGGTACCTGAGGAACCTCCTTCTTAAAGTGCCCCTTCCTTTTCAAATTGGAAAATTTAGTGAACTTTGGAACAAAACCTATTTGCTCTAAAGTTCCAACTTTGAATTTCCCTGTCATATCATCGTATATTTGAGCATACTTAATGGCTTTTTCAAAGGTTTTTGGAGAATTTCTTTTCGCCTCAACCTTATAAGTGTCTTTGAGACCTCTCACAAGACCCCTTATCTTTTGGAATTCATCAATTCCCTTCAGCTTAAGGACTGTTTCCCTATAGTTCGCTATGTACTAGACTAAAGTGTCTTTACCCATAGTGCGATTGTCCCAAGCCTCCCATGCTCTTTCTAATTCATTTTCCAATACAAACTCTTTCAGGAAGGCTTGTTCAAACTCAATCCAATACCTGGGAATTCTATCACTCTCTTTGAGGCTCATCCACCATTTATAGGCTTGATTTCCAAGGGAAAGACTTGCTTCCATGACTTGATTTTCACGAGGTGTATTCTTGCATCAGTGGAAGTCTTCCCATTTTTGCAAGAACATATTAATCACATCTTTATTATGCTCCTTTTCTTCCCCATTGAAAATTGGCAGTTTTAAGTCCTTAAGAATGTTCAAGGTGTCTCTAAGTCGAGAGGTAGCCCTCTCAACTTTGATTAAAAGGAATCGGTGATTTTTCAGTAATAGATATCAATTGAGAATCGGCTATCTTAGTTATAGCTTCAACTAGGGTTTTTAATGTTTCACTGATAACCCCTAACTGTGTTTCTATATTTTGCATCCAAGTTTCAAGTTTAGTGAATTCTGCATACGGAATTCCATAATCACCGTAATCAATATCCTCCATTTCCACATTATCCTCTTGTGTTTCAGTTTGTACCTCATGTGTTTCCTCTCCAACTATTGCTTCTCCCTTTCTAGCCCTTTCCTCGGCCTCCCTAATCATACCATCCCTTCTGGAGTGGTCATTATAAAGATGTATACTTTCTAGAAATTATAAAGCAAAGCGCTTTCTATCAGAGAGAAAAATGTGATGCTCACTTTCCTAGTATTTGCTCGAGGTGTTAGATTCCTCTCAAAAGTCATCTTGCTTTCTTTGATTGTTGATCTCGCCTTCGCTTTCCTTGAGCTCGATCCCCAAAATCTTCTTTTAACTCCAGTCTCTTCTGCTTTCTTCAATCTCAAAGTCCTCGCTTCGACCTTCTTCTTTAAATTCGGTGACGCTAAGAAGATTGGAGAAAAAAGATGATATGGGCCTTGGGATTTTCTTTAGAGATATAGAGGATGAGGGAAGAAAAAAAGTGAGGTGGCTTTTCTTCAAAGGTTGTTGAACCTTTGAATGACGTGGCTATTTTTTTTTTCAAATCTTAGGCAATAAGAAGCAGGGACGACGAAACGAAAATCAATGAAGGAATGTCACGTGCAACTTTCTTCTTGTTTTTTTCTCCTCAGTATGCAAACAGATGAATAGCTTCCACTGCGCACTTCCTTCCCTTGACTTTGACTAGTTGACTATTGTCTCACTCCTCTAAGGATCTTAGAGTCTGAGACTCTAATGTATTGGCACGCTGCAATGCAGCAGCAAGGCAACCAAGATTGACATAGTGACACCCATGATAGATTCTTCACAACAGTACAGATGATGGATCATGGCTCCTTTCCAATGTCTATAAATTCCATCGGTCGTAGAACTCCAGCTTAATCAATTTGCGATGGGTCTACTACAATGCTAATTCTAGTTTGCAAAAGTTGGCAGAACTTGTATAATCAAATCTCTAGACTCTCTACCATATACAGGTATATTGGGCTGTGTAGATCGATAAAACAACAGCCCATCTTATTTGGGTTGCCTTGCCTTGGGGCTCAGACTCCGATTCCAAACAAAAAATGGGAACTCCAATCACTGACGATGACCAACTACCTTTCATATATATCACTCAAGCCTTTTCTCAAAGATGAATGGTCCATCACGGCCACACAGGATTAAAGGTATTAGCTTCAGTCAGTCATTGGTGAAGCACCTTCCTTTGCTTATTGTTGCTGTGCATGAAAACCTCTTAAAAGCACTCCTCAATCCATTCGATTAAGCTCTAATACCAATGTAATGGGTCCTTAGACATAGAGGGCTTCTCTTTGATTACCTCCCAACCACAGATTCTGTGAGCTCCACCCCCTTCTCTCATGAACTGCCTTCAGTTCCTTTTCTCATCCACTTTCCATGTGGAGCTCTCCTTCCAGAATCCTCCCCCTCGCTCAGCACTTGCCACTTGGCCTCCAGCTTTGGTGCCACATGTCCCACAAGGGACTCCTCTCTTTATAGCCCTCTCCAGGACTCCTTATGCACCACCTCATAAATGCCTAGACCTAGGTGTAACCCTAGATCCAAGCCCTTTAGGCCCTATTAATGCAAGTGTTGCCAAGACCTCTGGCATCTCGCCTTATACCGTGGTCACACAGTATTATAGTTGACGTAGTAGCATGGATACCTTGGGATTCTTAACAGTGAACCCCCCAAGCTTTTGGTTATGGAAAGCATCCTTTCATTAGGGTTAGAGAGCCACTTCTACTAGATTTTGAGGCTAAACAGATCGAAGGAGAACAACTCGATGTAAAACAAGTAAAAGAGTGAACTCAAATATATCGTATTGTCCAAAGTTACAAAGGACACAAAGTCCTACAAGGAAAGATAGTCAACTCCGACTTTGTACCAAATTTTTATGGAAAATATTATAAAGTCTCTGCTTCATTGTTATAAATCTCCATAAGGTTTCCAACTCTATCAATCCACTTGTGATTCACAAAGACCTTTGACTGCCTCCACTCTGTGTGTTTCTGTGCAGCTATTGAATTGTCAAGGATCTGCCTTCTTCTTTTCTTTTGTGCCATATTAAAGGCAAGTTTACCTTTTGACAATGAAACTTTTTTTTGGATTTGCAACCTTTGAAATATACCTCTACAAAACTACTGAAATACTTCTTTGAGAGTATTTGCCTTATGTGCTCCTCCAAAATGCTATGGTAGACCATGTTTGAAATTACAAACTATGCATAAAAAACAAATTAGTTCAACTGACCATGTAGTGTGTTATATTGCATCTTATCCAGACTTGTTTAATAGATTTTCCAAAAGTTTTAAGCTCCTTTTCTAGCGCATGATGATCGCTCTTCGTCCATGTCTTTTTGTCACAAAGCAAGAAAAGCTTGTCTAAGGATTTTCATACATTTGATTTAACATTTCAAGCAACACCATCTGCTAAATCATCTTTAATTGCATTATGTACATGCTTCTAAAGGTCGTGTCTCACCCTTCAAACATATCTTGATCATCTACCAAGCTCCCATTCTCTTTATGGTTCCTTTAAAAATCTCCTTCCTTTGACTCCACCAATTGATGGCTTCATAGGAACATCCTTTCCATTTGAGGACGTCTTGATGTTTGTTATGATATGGACATCTCCTCCATGGAGACCCATGTCCAATATTACTTTTTCTAATGTAGCAATTGCTTTTTTGGTCAAATCTTCCAAGCAAATCCAATATATAAAAAGACCAACTTTTCAATGATTCTACATAAAGCATGCAATGTGCATATATGTACATCGCATGCCACTACAAGGCATAGGCCCTTTTTCGACGGTTACGCACCGATGTTAAGCATGCGCGGGGCACTAATTGTCGGTATGTAAAGCGAGATTAAAAAGTGTCACTATATAGCAACACTTTTATAAATGTCGCTATGTAGCGACACTTTTATAAACATCACTATATAGTGACATTTATAAAAGTGTCAATATATAGCGACACTTGCCAGACTTGTATAAGGTCATTATATAGCGATGTTTTACAGAAAGTGTTTTTCCCCATACCAACCTTTAAAGATAGTTTTACCCAATGACAAAAAAAAATTATTTTCATACATGTTTGATCCTTTGAAAGAATAAAAGTACAAGAGCATGTACATCAAGTTTGAAGCTCATATATTCATGTCCACATTTGAGACTTGGCTTCATCCTGAGCCAAGTCTAGTGTGCCAAACAAGTCTATCTCCAACTCTATACTAAGTTGATCTCCTATATCATCATCGTACTCTAGCATCATATGTTCACCATAGAGTTGATCATCTTCTTCAATAAAGTCGGGTGATTCTTGATGATCGTCATCTTCGTCCTCAATATCGTGATCTCCATCTTCCTCGCATATGATGTCATTATGCACATCTTCCTCTTGGCTCATAGGCACTACTTCCAACTGTGCGCTCCTGTGAAAGAAGCTTCGATGGTGTGCTGGAAATAGTAGAAGACGGAGGCTGGATGCTAAGGAATCAGGGTTTTTGTAAACAGTGATGAAATGGGCTTCACGGGCTTGCTCTTATATAGCCACCAGACATAGTCGGTTAGACTCAATTGGGTGATCAACCCAGTCTGCCCAAAACGATCGACTGGGGGTCGGTCCCAAAATAGGCCACTGACCATATGATAGAACCGGCGCACAAAACAGAGCAACTAACCTACGATCACAGTTCGGCCCAGAGCCATCAGGGATCATTTGAGGCTCCAAACGGGCCCCGCACTACTACACACACATCCTATTGCGACGTTTATGTACCGACGATTAGCGCCCACTTAGCGTTAATCGTCGGTATAAAAATCGGGTTTCGTAAATCGTCGCTATATAGCGACTTTTGCCAAAAGTCACTATATAGCGACGTTATTAAAAGTCGCTATATAGCGACACTGAGACAAAATATTATAGCGACGTTTTTACAGAGAGGTTTCTTTTTTTTTTTAGGCCTTAAAAATTAGTTTTTTCCAATGACAAAATTTTTTAAATTTTCATACATGTTTGAGCTCATAGAGAATAAAAAAATGAGAGCATGTACATCAAGCCTTTGAAGCTCATATATTCATGTCCAAGTTTGAGATGAGAAAAATCAAATAAGAGCATTTACATCAACTGTTTCATCTTGAGCCAAGTCTAAGGTGCCAAGCAAGTCTATCTCCAACTCTATACCGAGTTGATCTCCTATATCATCATCGTACTCTAGTATCGTACGTTCACCTAAAAGTATTTGATCATCTTCTTCAATAAAGCTTAAGTGTGGTGATGATGATTGTTGTCTTCCTTGTCAATATCATGAGCTCCATCCTCCTCCCGTGCGATGTCATTATGCGCATCTTCCTCTTGCCTCATATGGTGATCTACATCTTCTTCGCTAGATTCATCAATTGGATCCGGCATCTCCATATCCACATCTCGATCTTCAAAAATTTGCTTACTTCGTGGTGCAACTTGGATCACGTACCACCATCTTGGATCAGAACGATCCGGATGAAAAACCACCTATATTGAAGATGGGTGCCAAATGTCGTCAATTATATATATATCAATGGACTTTAAAAACGAAAGCTTCGACTAATTAAATCATTAGTATGCACCTGCTCACAGTGCTCGGGAAGAACAAAAGTATCACTTTCATCGGTCCAATGTTTGGTGGAGTCTATTGCAAAGAGACCGCTACTATCTTTTCTCACTATTGCATGGGGACCGTTGTAAGTAGTTCTAAACCATTTTACATCAAGAATGAAAATAGTAAATCGTCTAAAATCAATTTCATAGATGTCGCGTATGGTTCCACAATAATCCAACTGTGAGGAGAGAAGATTGGTATCCGAAGCACTTGCTCGGCTATCTTGTGTGAAGTTAGCCATGACTCCACAATCATACGTGACTCTCTTTGAATCGATGCATTCCATGTGAAAATGTCGTCCATATGACCATAATGCACTGTACTTTTTGTACTGTAAAAGAGCATCATTAAAACAATGAAGATGCACCTATTTTATAGCATATATTGCCACAAATAATTACTTAATTACGTCAAGAGATAAGAAACTTACATGCACCATACATCCAGATGATAACTCCCGCTCGCGCTCGTTTATTGTCTCTCCATCACGTTCGGCTTTACGTACAGCCAGTTGTAGTCAATCAAGTGACATGTGAGTAGGGAGAAGAGCCAGATCTCGTGGATATGGTTGTGATCGCCTGTACATTACTCTGAATCTCGTCCTTGCATTTATTCTTTCTGCTTTGGCCACTTCATATCTCTCAATCCACTTCTGCATCTCAGGGCTATTGAGGATACAAAACTTATTGAATTTCTCCATTTGCTCTTCGCTCATCTTTCTTTCAATCCCTTTTCCTTGGGGGACCTCGCCAATGATGCGATCATCATCCTTGTTGTGCCAAGCTTGCGGCATATCAGGATCCGTGGATGCAAGAAACTCTGTGATATATACTAATGACTCTTGCACAAGCCATCCCTCTGCCATGCTTGCTTGGTCTTGCTCTTTGTCTTACAAACCCCTTTAAAGTTTTCATAAATCGCTCGAGAAAAAACATCCATCGATTATGAACGGTACCTGCTATAGCCACCTCATCAACTATGTGCACAAGCAAGTGGACTTGAGTTGTCATAATGCTGGAGGGAAAGTGCTTCTCAAGCAAGCATACGGCTTTGATGGATTCCACCCTAGCCTTCTCGATGCTCGATATAGAGATCTCTTTTTGAGATATCCACCTATTTCACATGTCTATGCATATGTAAGATATTTGAGATATCCACCTATTTCACACGTCCATGAAGAAAATACATAATGCGAATTGATAGTAAGCATACCTCACAATACCACAGATCTTGAATATAGCATTTCTAACATCTTCTTGTAAGCACCCTTTTATTGTAATTGGAAGGATGAACTATCAAAGCAACAATGAAATCATGTCAACAATATAACATAATAATAATTACGCTAATGCATCACTATTATCGGTACACTAATTCTACTTAGAATACCTGTAAGACCTTGTACCAATCATGGGACTTGAGGCCACTAAGCTTATTGTCCTTTGAAAATGCTCCTTTCAAGCAACGCATGTACCCTGTCGGTGTTTGAAAAGAGGCAATTTCTGCCTTGATCGCTGCCTCCTCCCTCGTAGAGAGGATCCACGTTGCTTTCGGGAGGACAACTTTTCCGAAAGCGTGCACTTGGGGCCACAAACGAGACATCCTATTCATAGCACGCAAGTCTTCTCGCACTCCTCTCGAGTCCTTGGAACCAACCAAGTGTGCCCAAATGGTAGCCCCCACATTCTTAAAGATATGCATGGGATCCAAGAGATGATTGATTTGTAGCTGACCCCAATAAGGAAGCTTGTGAAAGATTGATAGCCTCTTCATACCAAGAGGAGGTTCCTCTCCATTCTCCCTCCAAGCTTGAATCCAATCACTTGCTTTCAAATATGATGGTGGTGGATCAAGCTGACCTCCACGTGCGAGATGGTCGAGCGGAAGGTATCGAGCATGACCTTCATAAACATTTTTCCTCATATGTTTGGAGTAGCGTGCAAGCAATTTCAGAGCGGGTCCACAAACAGGACAAGCATGGTACCCACTTGTAACAAGTCTTGCACGCGTGCATGAATATGTTAGTACAAGACATGCGTGCAAAAGAGAGTAAAAAAAGCATAATCCCTTATTGTACATGTAAAGACATAACCACGTACCTGCGCACTCTCCATATCCTGAGTAGTCATGCATGGTCCACATCAAGATACCCCTGACCAAAATATCATTGGTATGCCTAGGAGCTCTAGAAATATCAAAGACCTGCACTCCTCTCCATAATATCTGTAACTCCTCTATCAAAGGTGCCATGTACACGTCCATGTTTTTTGCCTTGTACTTTCCTGGCACAAGTAGTGCAAGCATGAGGTGTCCCTTTTTTATTGTTAGCCATGGAGGGATATTGTAATTCACCACGACTATGGGCCATGTCGACCAAGATGTCGAGCGTAACCCGAAAGGATTCATGCCATCCATGGCTAGCCCAAGATGTAAGTTGCGTGGCTCTCTCGCAAAGTCCGGCCACTGATTATCTATGTGCTTCCAAGCTGCACAATCTGCGGGAATCCTCAATGTGTGATCAGTGGACCGATGAGATGCATGCCATGTCATCAACTCTACTATGGATTTGCATCGAAACATGTGTTGTATTCTTGCAATGATGGGAAAGTGTCTTAAGACCTTTACCGGTATCCTCTCACCTTGCAAGTCATCTCTATATCGTTGTTTCCCACACTTTGGACAACTAGCCAAATTTCCATGCTCACGACGAAAGAGAATACAATCATTACGGCAAGCATGGATGGTATCATAATCCATACCCACCATTGTTAGCATCTTTTTTGCTTCATCTCTTGATGCGGGCATGGTATTTGGTGCAGGCAACATCTTCTGGAGCAACCTATAACAAAGACACTATCCAAATGATGATTCTCAAAACAAACAATATCCAAATAATGAGTCAAATTAATGCAAGGGCTAACCTCATTAAGGCCGAGACACTTGTATCCAACCACCCATACTGTACTTGTAGATTCAAGATTGAGAGACAAGCACGTAGTTTAGACATCCTAGCACCCTCGTACAATTGTGTTGATTGCAACTCTCGCATTTTGACCTCAGACAATTGTGTTGATTGCAACTCTCGCATTTAGACATCACGTGTACGTGGGATGTAGTGCCCCTAAAAATGGAATCCATCATGTCGACCATACCCTCGTCATCATCCGGGAGACTATAGTCTTGTTGAAAGTGAGAAGGTATATGTGTACCCTCGTCACCCTCCTCATCCTGTCATAAGCTCATTCGTGTAAATGTAAGATCTTCTATTTCCTGGTATACAATAAGATTGCGAACTTAAATAGCTTTGACTTACCAATGATCCATCAACATGTGCAACACCAATGGGGGGTACTGGTTCCGGCTCCTCCCCATACATCCACAAGTGGCGCATGATAATATGACGTTGATGTCGTACTTCTCACTTGCAATGAGTGCAATGACAATATAACCTCTCCGTAAGCCACTTCGTGCTCCCGGGCGTTGGCGCATCATCGGATGAGCTTCCACTCGTCCCTTCCATCTACACTTATAAAACCACAACATAAGCATGAAGAGGAGATATTGACAATTATAAGCATAGCATGTTTAATTTGAGCTTCTCTTGAGGCCATATAAAAAGAATGACGTCGCTATATAGTAAGGATTGAAACAAAAAATCCTATATAGTAAGGCTATATAGTAAGAGGAGATATTGACAATTATAAGCATAGCATGTTTGAGCTTCACTGGAGGCCATATAAAAAAAATAAACAGTAAGCGTCACTATATAGCGACACTCTGTTCCGTCGCTATATAGCGACGTTTTTAATTAAAAACGTCGCTATATAGCGACGAATAAGCGTCGCTATATAGCGACGCTGTGGGTTAAAACCCGAAACGCCAAAACGCGTGGCATTTTGCTCAATCCATTCCTAATCTCTCAAGTAAGCAACCCAAAATCTCCTCCCACCTATTTTCGACGACCTCCCATCTATTCCAAGCAACCTCCCACTCTATTTTCCACTCCTCACCCTTCTCCTACCTCTTGTACTCCCTCTCTCTCCTTTTTCCCTCTTTGGTTTCCTGAAAGAAAGTTTTTCAAGAGGTGAGTTTGTTTCAACAATGTAGGTTGTTTGTTTGTTAGCTTTGGTTTTGTGAGTGTTTCTACTTGTATTGCTAAACCTGTAAACTAGTTTTCATGCTTGATTTGAAAGGATTGAAACAAAAAACGAGATTTCAAGAAAGAAAGAAAGAAAACTCACCTCTTCTTTCTATATTTCTCTTCCTTCTCTTTCTCCTTGTCTCCTCAATCTCCTCCTTTCCTTGTCTCCTCAATCTTCTCTTTCCTTGTCTCCTTTCAAGAAGTTGCTTTTGTAATCTCCTCTTTCCACTAACATCTTATTTGAAAAAATGGGTTGTTTTCTCTCTTTTGTAGGGCCAGTCCACTACACCGAGCGAGACATACTCTCTCTTTTGTGGGGCCAGTCCACTACACCGAGCGGGACATACTTTTACAGGTAAGTGCTTCCTCTTCTTTCCATTTAATATTTTTGTTATTTGCATTGGCCTACAGCTAGCGCCTTAAGCGCTAGCTGCAGAGATGGGCATAGAAACCCTCTCTTCCCCTCTCTCTCTTTTCTTCTTCCCCCTTCTCTTTTTCTCCTTTTTCCCCCTTCTCTTTTTACCCTCTTCTCTTATTCTCTTTTTCCCCCTTCTCTCTTTCCCCCTCTCTCTTTTCCCTTCTCTCTTTTCTTTCCCTCTTATTCTCTATTTCCTTTCCCTCTTATTCTCTTATGCTTATGCTTCTCTCATTCCCCCTTCTCTATTTCCCCCTTCTCTCATTCGCATAAGCTATTTTTCCGCATAAGCTCATGCGTATGCTCATGCATGAGCATGAGCTTATGCGTAAGTTTCCGCATAAGCTTATGCAGAAATAGAGAATGAGAGAAGCTTATGCTTCTCTCTTTTTCCGCATAAGCTCCTTCTCTTTTTCCGCATAAGCTCCTCTTTCTCTTTTTATGCATAAGCTCCTTCTCTTTTTCCACATGAGCATAAGCTCATGCTTATGCTCATCCATGAGCATGAGCTTATGCTTAAGTTTGCGCATAAGCTTATGCGGAAATAGAGAATGAGAGAAGCTTATGCTTCTCTCATTCTCTTTTTCCGCATAAGCTCTTTCTCTTTTTCCGCATAAGCTCCTTCTCTTTTTCCGCATGAGCATAAGCTCCTTCTCTTTTTCCGCATGAGCATAAGCATGAGCTTATGCTTATGCTTATGCTTAAGCATAAGCATAAGCTCATGCTTATGCTCATGCATGAGCATGAGCTTATGCGTAAGTTTTCGCATAAGCTTATGCGGAAATAGAGAATGAGAGAAGCTTATGCTTCTCTCATTCTCTTTTTCCGCATAAGCTCCTTCTCTTTTTCCGCATAAGCTCCTCTTTCTCTTTTTATGCATAAGCTCCTTCTCTATTTCCGCATGAGCATAAGCATGAGCTTATGCTTATGCTTGTGCTTAAGCATAAGCATAAGCATAAGCTCATGCTTATGCTCATGCATGGGCATGAGCTTATGCGTAAGTTTCCGCATAAGCTTATGCGGAAATAGAGAATGAGAGAAGCTTATGCTTCTCTCATTCTCTTTTTCCGCATAAGCTCCTTCTCTTTTTCCGCATAAGCTCCTTCTCTTTTTCCGCATGAGCATAAGCTCCTTCTCTTTTTCTGCATGAGCATAAGCATGAGCTTATGCTTAAGCATAAGCTCATGCTTATGCTCATGCATGAGCATGAGCTTATGCGTAAGTTTTCGCATAAGCTTATGCGGAAATAGAGAATGAGAGAAGCTTATGCTTCTCTCATTCTCTTTTTCCGCATAAGCTCCTTCTCTTTTTCCGCATAAGCTCCTCTTTCTCTTTTTATGCATAAGCTCCTTCTCTATTTCGGCATGAACATAAGCATGAGCTTATGCTTAAGTTTCCGCATAAGCTTATGCGGAAATAGAGAATGAGAGAAGCTTATGCTTGTCTCATTCTCTATTTCCGCATAAGCTCCTTCTCTCTTTCCGCATAAGCATAAGCATGAGCTTATGCTTATGCTTATTAAGCATAAGCATAGGCAAGAGCATGAGCTTATGCTCATGCATGAGCATGAGCTTATGCTTAAGTTCCCACATAAGCTTATGCGGAAATAGAGAATGAGAGAAGCTTATGCTTCTCTCATTCTCTATTTCCGCATAAGCTCCTCTCTCTTTCCGCATAAGCATAAGCATGAGCTTATGCTTATGCTTATTAAGCATAAGCATAGGCATAAGCTCATGCTTATGCTCATGCATGAGCATGAGCTTATGCTTAAGTTTCCGCATAAGCTCCTTCTCTCTTTCCGCATAAGCATAAGCATGAGCTTATGCTTATGCTTAGTAAGCATAAGCATAGGCATAAGCTCATGCTTATTCTCATGCATGAGCATGAGCTTATGCTTAAGTTTCGGCATAAGCTTCTTCTCTCTTTCCGCATAAGCATATGCTTATGCTTAAGCATAAGCATAAGCATAAGCTCATGCTTATGCTCATGCATGAGCATGAGCTTAGGCGTAAGTTTCCGCATAAGCTTATGTGGAAATAGAGAATGAGAGAAGCTTATGCTTCTCTCATTCTCTTTTTCCGCATAAGCTCCTTCTCTTTTTCCGCATAAGCTCCTCTTTCTCTTTTTATGCATAAGCTCCTTCTCTATTTCCGCATGAGCATAAGCATGAGCTTATGCTTATGCTTATTAAGCATAAGCATAGGCATAAGCTCATGCTTATGCTCATGCATGAGCATGAGCTTATGCTTAAGTTTCCGCATAATCTCCTTCTCTTTTTCCGCATGAGCATGAGCATGAGCTTATGCTCATGCATGAGCATGAGCTTATGCTTAAGTTTCCGCATAAGCTTATGCGGAAATAGAGAATGAGAGAAGCTTATGCGGAAACTCATTCTCTATTTCCGCATAAGCTCCTTCTCTCTTTCCGATGCCTATGCTTAAGCATAAGCATAAGAATAAGCTCATGCTTATGCTCATGCATGAGCATGAGCTTATGCTTAAGTTTCCGCATAAGCTCCTTCTCTCTTTCCGCATAAGCATAAGCATGAGCTTATGCTTATGCTTATTAAGCATAAGCATAAGCATAAGCTCATGCTTATGCTCATGCATGAGCATGAGCTTATGCTTAAGTTTCCGCATAAGCTTATGCGGAAATAGAGAATGAGAGAAGCTTATGCGGAAACTCATTCTCTATTTCCGCATAAGCTCCTTCTCTCTATCTGATGCCTATGCTTAAGCATAAGCATAAGCATAAGCTCATGCATGAGCATGAGCTTATGCTTAAGTTTTCGCATAAGCTCATGCTTATGCGTGAGCTTATGCGGAAATAGAGAATGAGAGAAGCATAAGCCCATTCTCTATTTCCGCATAAGCTCATTCTCTATTTCCCACTCTATTTCCCCCTTCTCTCATTTCCCCCTTCTCTCCTTCTCTATTTTCCCTCATCTCTTTCCCCTTCTCTATTTCCCCCTTCTCTCATTCTCTATTTCCTCATTCTCATTCTTTTCTTTCCTTTCCATCTTCTTTCCCTCTTTCCTTTCCCTCTTCTTTCCCTCTTTCCTTTCCCTTTTCTTTCCTTTCCCTCTTCTTTCTTCTTGCCTATGCCTATGCCTATGAGAATGCTTATGTTTGTTTTTTGTTTTCTATTTTCGTGTTTGTGTCTATGTTAGACATGGGATCACGTCGCTCATCCGACGAGTATGGACAGCCTCGCAGGAGGAGAGCTCACGATCTATATGCTCCAGAGGACTTTGATTCCTCTCAGGTAACTACCCCGAGGACTACCCCTGGTCCGACTCCTCTCGGTCCTAGCACTGCGACTACCCCTGGTCCGATCCCTCTTCCACGTAGCACTGCGACTACCCCTCGGGGAACTCCTTTGCTAGCCGCGCATGGCTTTGTCGGGACTCCCGACGAGTTTGTAGCGTAGATGAGCGATGAGAAGGCAGCGAGATTCTTCTCTCTGCTCTCTCAGAGGACCTCTGCAATTCCTTCCCCTACATTGACGAGTGGACATACTGCCCAACCATCCCCTCGCGGCCCTTCGACCGCGGGATCATCACCTGCGCATGCCTCCCGCAAGGGAAGGAAGAGTAGGAGGGGCGGCTCATGTTGTGCTGACTCAGGAGATGTAGACGAGTCAGCACACTCACGCTCCTTTAGGTCTCCACTTGGTCCGGAGACACAGTATCAATCAGGTCCCTTTCCCTCTCCTACTCCCACTGCTACTCCTCGATCTGGAAGCGGTCGTGCAGCTTCCACTCCTTCAGACTCTACTACCGTCAGTCCCCCTTACTCATCAGGGGATCTCTCCTATCAAATCACATCTGCCGGAGAGATAATAGAAGACAAAAAGGGCAAAGCAGTGATGGCCGCCATGAGGAGGTTGATGAGTCATCACTTCAAGAGCGGCATAAATACTGATTGGCGGTATCAAGATGCCCAAAAGAAGCAAGCGGTGATCGATGAGTTAAAACAAAGATACCCTTATCCGCCAAATGTGGAGTTTAATGACAATTATATGCTCGAGCGCATGGGTTTGGTCCTAAAGCATCGTAGATCAACCTTGCGTACTTCCATTACAAAGGGGTTGGCTAAACCCAGCTGGGTAGACAAAGCTGATTGGAAGTACTTCAAGAAGCAACATAGGGAGCATCCCGAAATGTTCGAGGGTCAGAGGAGGGCTATGAAGAGACAGCTGGACGTCGTAGGTACTTCGCACTTTGGTGTAGGCGGACGGTATGCGTTCGAGGCAACCATGGTAAGTCTACTTCTTCCCATTTAATGTATTGTTCTATTTGTTTTACTTACATATTACATGCACTTTAGCTAACTCTAACTCTCGTAAATTGGATCCACAGCAAGCTGCGATGGGTCTCTTCCTACGGATGCAGAGACGCGGCGCGCATTTCGGATAGGAACAAAGCCTTGGTTCATTGAGAAAGAGGCAATGGGAGCGACAGTCGATTGGGCTGAGGTGGCTGCTCGCACGGCATAAGTTTACTCCTACTTGTAATCTCAATTTTTAATTTAAGTTCCAATCTAATTTTTGATTTATATGGTTCACTCATAGGGTCAAAGCTCAAGCATCCCATCATCGAAGGTGAGCGATCAACAGGGGCAAGGATCGGACACAGGTGCCGAGGACGAGGGAGAAGACGCAGGTGTGGAGGACCAAGGAACACGCCAACAAGACGAAGATGATTCGGATTCGGATGAGTAGTGGTAGTAGCATTTTGTATATCTGCTTGTTTGAGCAATTTTGTATCGCCCTTTCACAGGGTAATTTTGTTACAAACACTATTGTATATGTATATGTATTTTTTCCTCATCATTTCGCAAGAACAATTTTGTATTACCCTGCAAGCAAGGGAAATTTTGCTATTAATAGATGCGCAAATAGACATGCTATTAGATGCACTATTAGACGTGCCCGTATTTTTGCTATTCTAGTAGCAGTGCCTATATATGCATCTGCTATTTTGCACGTCTATCAGGTGCATCTATAGTTGCTTTGTCTTGTTGTGCTCTACCCAAATGTCCATGTCACATGTTGGAATCTTTTGAGATCTTTTAATATAAAGGATGCTTTTTTATATTAATCTTTGGGCCTTAGTTTACTTTCTTGTATATATAAATTTGTAAGTAATGGAATTAATAAAAAATCCATCTGTTGAACTCACATGATAGGGCTACATATGCTAAGTGACCTCCCTGAGGGCAGTACGAGGATGCATTTTAAAATTCAAAGATTGGCAAGGTGGGAGGTGAAAAATTCAAAAGTGCACAGGGATAGAAAATTTTTCAACCGTCATGATTTCCCCCTCCCGCAATACATGGATACACCGGTTGCCCTCAAGCGAGTGCAAATTGCTTCAAAATACAAATAGGCCAAAGGGCACACTATTAGGTTTACTGCTATGTATTATGAAATGCAATTATCTTTGACATGCTTATGAGCCATATAACAAGCAAGCGAATGAAAAAAGAATCAATATAAAATTGTAAATAGTATTGAATTCATTAAAAGATATAATTTGCACATCCATAGATTGCACATTTTCAAATTGTTCCATTCTAAGGTGAATTTGGATACCAATATCACCAACTATCAATGCTTTAAGGCCACCATGCATAGTCCCACTAGTTTGGATTCCAAATTTTCAATCTATTTTGGTTTTCAACAAATCAAGAAAAAGTTATGGAGTATTCCCTTGAAGGGGTGTGGAAAATTTTAGCACAACATTGTAGGCCCCTTAAACCATGTACCTAAGTTTCTCAATTAGGTGTGTCCTTGGGATGAGGAGAAGATCAAGTAGTGTAGTTTTGAATGATTACTTGGTTACATGTATGTGAATAAATTTTTTTTTATACCTTTGAATAAATTGTTATATCCTATACTCTTCAAGATACATGTTTCATCTAAAACATAGCACTTGTACTGCTTTAATAATCTTGTTTAAAGTCTTTATTTGATATTTTTTTATCTCATATTCAATAATATTGAAATGTGTACTACAACTTTAAGGAAAATTTTGTTGCATTCTGTTGAGCGCTGCAGAAGTTAAGTGTCATGCAAGATATATACAAAAAATGGCCTGAAACTCACCAAAAATAGCTACACCCAAGCAAACAAAGACCCACAACTTGTATGTGTATGAAAAAACCCTCCTACTTCTTGTTGCAACCAATGATGTCTCAATGTATTTGATCGAGACATCATCGACTCTCTAAGAAATCTAGAAACTTTGCATATTAAGGCCCGTACTCCACACTCTTCCATGGAGTTTGTGAGATCTGATCACATGCCACTTTTGCCATTGTTGAAGTGCTCTCCATGACATCCTGATCGATAGTGAACAAGAATCAACATTCTCATTCTTGAGGATCTATTTACTAAGATCAGAATGTTTAATCTTTTTCTTCTTGTTGGTCTAATTAGCCATCTAATATGCAAGCAAGCTACAAATAAAAATTCAAATAAGATTCAGAGCTAGCAATTGATCATGTGTGCAAACACAAGTAGACAAACACTAAACTCATACTACAATGCACTGCTATTGAGAAAGTCAGGTTTTACACTGGAAGTTTGTGCAAATATCTCTTTATCATAAACTCAAATCACATCACACATCTCTAAGTGTCAGGCTAAGTGTTTACCCTAAACCCTAAACTTAGACTGCATCACACAAATCTCAAGAGAGAAATGAGTGCCATACTAAGCATTTGTGTAGATGCAAGCTACATCATACAACTCTCAGCTGAGTGCCAGCTTGAGATTATTGAGAGCAACCTTAAACACAAAACTCAGAGTGCATCACACAAGTCTCATTAGAGAGAATATGGGTGCTAGGCAAACAATATCTAAACATAAGACTCAGAGTGCATCACACAACTCTCATCAGAGAGACTATTTCTAGACTAACATAGTGCAAATATATCTAAACATGCAAACACATTAAACATACAATACAGATTGCATTAGACAACTCTCATTGGAGAGATAAGTGTTAGATTGAGATGTAAACCTATCTAAACATGAAAACATGTAAACCTATCCAAAAAGAATCTTCAATCTTTAGGATATGCATCCTATGTTGCAACAGGTTTTTGAATCAGTGATTTAACGTTTCTACCTTCCTCCTTATGTCAAGAAAAATCACAAAAATCAAAAGAAATTGTATTTTATTGATGGCACTACTACTTCACTCAATGCCTTTCTGGTACAATAGGGGATCACTTCGGAGGATATTGTCTTTATGTCACCACCTGGAGGCGTGTAATTTCATATTTTTCTCCTTTGTCTTTGGGTTACTTGTTATCTCCATTCTGTGTGTGGAGAATATCATACTGGATGCTCTCTAGCTAGTGACTTGTAAACATTTTCACTTTTCTACTTTTCAGGTAGCAACTGGCCTTTTCCAGGTGCCTACTTGTAATCTTTTAATTTTGTACTTCATTGGTGGGTTTTCACCTCTTCTGAGGTTTCCCACAAAGAAATAAAAGATTTCACTATTTTTTTTTTTAAGAAAAAGAAGTGTGTGTGTGTGTGTGTGTGCACGTGTGTGTGTGTGCGTGTGTGCATGCGTGTGCCTACATGCAAGCTGCGCATGTGTTCTTTGTACCACTTGTGTGGCTCACTTATGCTGACTAATACCAACCTACTAGTAGTCTAACGAGTTGTGTGGATCCCTTGCGTTAGTCTCTAATCAACACACAAATTATATGTATTAAAAATTTTAATTCTAATGAGTGCATATGTTTAACTTTGAAGGTTGTCTCTTTCATGAATAATTGGAGATAGTTTAATACCTTGAACAATCATGGGGGTAGAGATCAGATGAGATTTATCACATAACTATGTTAGTATAAATAGACAACTTTAATTCATTGGAATACGTACTTTGATGAGGTATTATTATCCATTGCTCGTTTAATTCATTTGGCTTGAGAGGAATAAAAAATGGGCTTTCTTAGCTTGCAACCACCCAAAAATTACAATACACCGAAAAGTTGGAATACAAAGGATTGACAAATTCTTCATGTGAAATTGTATTGTTCAAAAGATTGCTTCTAAGGGCTAATATTCTTTCTAGGGTTCCTAGGACTTGAGGGAAATGCTTGGGAGGCATTTGTCGAATGTGGAGGTCCTAGGGTGGCTGGCTAACAAGGATGTGTATGTAATCTTTTGAGTGACAACATTCCCAATGATTTTCCAACATTGGTTGCAATGGGACAGTAGATGAAAACTGACTTTGGCAGTTTGCATGCTCCAATGCGACTTCTTCCAAGGAAGAGTCTTTGATAGGATGGATGGGATTTTTTTCCAGCTACCCAAGGACATTCACGAAACTTTGTTCAAATGCTATACATTGAGGCACATTATCATTTTACGAGTGAAAAGCTTCTTAACAGTTGGATAATCTTCTTCAAATTTTGATGTAAGAGCAACCTAAAGTTCCAGTGCTCGACAAAAATGTTTTTTTGTGCATGGAAATTAAAAGGTACCATCTAGATCTAACCGGGATGGAATTATAAAAGTCTTTTAAAATTTATACTATTATTGACTAAAAGATCTAAATCCTAGCCCATCCTAGCAGGGATTTTTCAATTTCAACTGAGAATTGTATATGCTCAACTGGGTTTGGTCACTTTCCATCCACAAATTCAAAATTTTTAAACATCAACGTGAAATAAGTGATGTTATGTTGTATGTATGTTCTTCACTCAACTCAGAGCAAAAAGTGACATCTCGTTATTGGGGCACACACTCACTCAACTCAGACTCCAAAGTAAAAGTGAGACTCGTGAAGAGCGCACAGGATGGAAATAGCTGCCTGACTGCCGTTCGATTGTGTAGATCTTGAACTTTTATGTAAAGCTTGAAGTACTGCCCTTAGATTGAATATGTCATAGAAGATTGATGATAATGCACTTTGACAGATTTACGAGTCGTCAGCAGTGAGCACGGTAGATTTCACTACCACATCAGAAGTTTTTTTTTTTAATTGAAAGAGGTCCACTTTTTTTATTACTCAGAAGTTAGCAAATGATAGCTCATACAAAATGCTCTCAAGTCGAGCTTTTACAACCTCATTGGGCCAGCTGACAACCAACCATCTAGTCTAGGAGGCAATGTCCAAAACAGCCTTCTTACATGGTAATGAGAACACCATAGTGCTATTGATCGAGGCCTCGTCATGGGCTAGCCAAATCCTATGGAGTGTTGCGTACCTAATAACATCCCATACTATGGATTTGTCTCGACCAAGGTCTGCCCTAAAAATGATAGCTCCCTTGGAGATGAACTCAACCCCAAGGTCTTGGCAGACAAGCCACGGACTAGACCCCACAAATTTCGAACCCATGGACACCCCCAAAACAAATGCGAGAGTTTCAGCAACGACTCTGCAGAATTTGCACCTGTCATCCACATTCAACCATGGAACATGGCTTCCCACCGGGAAGTGGCCCCCTACTATCCTCCAGAGGAAGAAGGTGACTTCTACAAAGCAGCTTGTCCATCTGCTTTGCAAGAATGTTGTTTTTGGGTAATCCTATCCCCCATTCCGATTCATTTGGACTTATCTATCACATAAGATACATAATATAGAAGTAACAATAGATTAATAGAATACTTACGTTTGCACTGAGCCATGAAAGCCTGCAATCGAGTTAACAAACCAACAATAGTTGTCTTCAAGGTTCCAAACCACCAGACTCCAATGTTCCCTACACGAATAATTAAGAACCATTATTATTTAACACAATGTTGCCAGTATAAGATGAAAATAAAGGTTGCCATGATACTTACATCTCATGATATGCCATAAATAGGACTCGCACGCCATGTAAATGTAAAGGCTGTAATAATTTACAAACATCGGCTATTGTCTTTCTGCTATCGCTAAGTATAGGAGAAAGGAGGGAATCCAACATATACGCACGATTTTGTACGACTCTACCAAATCGTGAGATAACTATACTGCACCAACAAATAAATGAATATTAGCTTATTAGATTTAATCAAAATAAATGAATATTAGCTTATTAGCTGATTAGATTAAATCAAAATATTGAATTATCAAGTAGAGAAAAAGTTTGTATCAAACCTGAGAATGGCCATCATAACGTTGTTATTGACCTCATTTGAAGCTCTAGAGAGAATTGAAATCTCTTCTCCCCCAAATTCAAGATACTGAGGTCTATGTTGAATCATAACCCTAACATTAAAAGAGCTTCCCAATTCTTTTAATGAAGCCATGTTTGTAGAGTTGAGGTCATCTATCCTCTTTGACTCTTTGATGGCATTCATTTCGCAATCAATGATTGCTCGAATGGTACATGTTATAAATGCATAGAGATGCAAATCCGTATATGTTGATAGTGTGGTGTCATTTTGCATCTCAAAAATTTGACCAAGTACCAAAAAGCAATTGTAGCCCACCCTCCATCCACAATTATAGATGTGGCTATTATCTTGATGTGATACCTGACATGTTATATACTCTATTTGTTGTGCCAAGTCACATTGCCGCATTACTATGTCGATAGCATCTACTAATTTTCGAGCTGATCTGCATATCAAAACATATAACAACAGTGAATATGTGCATTGCGTATCAATCTACATGTCAAGAAGTGACAACAAGTGTAGTCTATACTTACTCTAACACATTGCCATGGACGGATGTCATTGAGTTTGCAAAGAAGCACTTCTTCGCAAGGATGTCCACGACTACCAGACTCCAATGTGAGCTGCATTATCAATAAATAATAATTACTGTGTTTGAGACAATTCTAGCAATGCAATAGAAAAAACAAGTAGGGTTTGATGCTTACTTCTCATAATATGCTGTAAAAATAACTCGTGCGTCATTCATAGGAATGTGCTTCAATCACTTGCAAACATTCTCTATGGTTTCTTCTTTGTTGCTAAGCACTTCCGAAATACAAGGATCGAGCATATATGAAACGCTTTGTATATTTTGCGGAAAATTTTCTATAACATTACTATATTTAAAAAAAAAGTATTAGCTTCTTGGGTTTAATCAAAATAAGCAAAGTATAAAGCCAAGGAAAAGGCTGCATCAAACTTGAGGATGGTTGTAATGACTTTGACATTAACCTCATTCTTAGGATTCAAGAGGATTGAAATCTCTTCTTCACCAAATTCAAAAAAATGAGGTTGTTGTCGAATTAACAACATAGCAGTGAATGAACTTCCAATCTGCTCCAATAGATTCATATTTTTATGACTCATCTTATTGAGGGAGTAGTCTACATCGTATTCTTCTTCACTTGCTATGTCCTCCACATCCTCCTTCTGCCATAAAAATATAAAAAAGTTATGCGATGTACACATCCCAAATAAAGGCTTAAACAAGCAGATAAGGTTTCATACATGCTTTCATTAGTGTAAGTCTCTCCTCTGCTTGGAGCAAAAATTTAAAAAGGTTTCATACACGCTTTCATTAGAGTGAGTCTCTCCTTCTCTTGGATGAAAATTTTAAAAAGTTATGAGATTTACACATCCCAAATAAAAATAATGGTTTAAATAATCATAGAAGTATAAAGATAGCATGCTTTCATTAGACAAGTTATGAGATTTACACATCCCAAATAAAATTAATGGTTTAAATAATCATAAAAGTATAAAGATAGCATGCTTTCATTAAACTCATTCTCTTCTCCTTTTGGAAGAAAATATTAAAAAGTTATGAGATTTATACATCCCAATTAAAGGCTGGAACAAGTATACAAGTATAAAGATAAGGTTTTATACATGCTGCAATGTAGTCATATTTTCATGTTGTTTCCCAATGGTAGTAATAAGATGCTGAATACTCTCAGCCCGAAATGCTAGTAGATCAGCTTCTATATATGATTCCATTTTGACTGGTAACTCCAAATCAAAAATCTCTCTAAGAAACAACATGCAGTTGTAGGCAACTCTCCACCCACAGCTGTGTCCATCTTTTTGCTCCACTGGCAGACGTCTTTTGAATTCTACTTGATCTTGTTGCTCCGTGGTTGTTCTGACAGCAGATACTAGCCGATATGCAGCACTGTCCAGCATGACATATGAAATATATTAATATGTCATGATCATAAGATACAAAATAAGAAAGTATCAAAAATATTAAGAGAATAATTACCTTGGGGAGTTGGCATGATAGCCTTCTATTGAATTCACAAACCATAAATGGTTGAGTTCAAGGTCCCAGAAGATCAGACTCCAATGTGAGCTACACGACCAGAATAAAAATGATTATTGTTTTACACAAACTTGCCAAAGAAATAGTAAAAATAAGGTTAGAGTTGATACTTACGCCTCATGATAAGGCATTAAGATGACTCGCACCCCATCTAAATTCAAAGGGCTTAACCAGGTACAAACATCTTCTATAGTCTTTTGAGGAGAGCTAAGAATAGAAGAAAGGAGAGCATCGAGCATGTAGACACGATGCTGCACTGTACTAGGAAGCTGAGAAATAACTACACTGCACCAAGAAATAAACAAACATTAGCTCATAGAATTGATTTGCATTCTGCACTAGGAAACTGATATCTAACTGAACTGTGAATAAATAAACAAATGTTAGCTTATTGAAGTAGCAATAAATAAATAAACATTACCTGAGAATGGCCAAGATAACATTGTCATTAACCTCTTTTAAAGGATTGGAGAGGATTGAAACCTCCTCTCTACCAAAGCTTAAATACTGAGGTTCTCGTTTCAAAATGATCTTAACTTGAAATGAGCTCTCCATTTTATCTAATGCAGCTAAATTTGATTTTTCAATCAAATTTAGAGGTGGTTGCATTGTTGAAGTAGAAGGGAGTGCCTCCGTATTGACTTCATCCATTTCTTCTCCCTCTATTGCCTGTAAACAAATATGAGAGATTAGATTCATTATCTTTAAATTTAAATCTTATTTAAAAAATTGTATTTAGTTGAGAAATAGAGAGTTCATACCGCTAAGTATTGTCGTAGTGGCCTTTTTTCATAACCCTGTGAGCCATAATTATCAAAGAAGGCATCATCATATTTGTCTTCATCCACCAACCTCTCTGTGAATGGGTCATGTAAGTCCATCTTTTCATCATCAACAACTGGGACATTATGATCTTCAAGGTAATCATCCATGTCATCGGTGTCCTTGTGGTCTATCTCTTTTTCATAGCCTGTGGTTAGATCTGCTTGAAGCTGGAAATAGGCCATGAAATGCTTATTTTCAATAATATTGGTGGAGTTGCCTTTTCTTAGGAGATCCTCAAATAAATATCCCATCCTGCACAAGGTGACCTCCCAACCTGCCGGCAGCAAATTCTCCATCATGGTAAGCAAGAGACTCCCACTTTTTGCAGGACTTCCATAGTTGTTTTTTTGATAATGTCATGCAAGTGTAGGAAGGCATCCCTTGACGGACCGCACTGAGGGTAGACGGAGCATTTTGCGGGGCAGCCCACTCTCGGGTTGTGGGGCTCGTTTGGAGCCTCAAATGATCCCGGATGGCTCTTGGCCAAATAGCAACCGTAGGTTAGTTGCTCTATTTTGCGCACCGGTTCTATTGTATGGTTGGTGGCCTACCGACCCCCAGTCGACCATTTTGGGTAGACTCGGTCGGTCACCCAATTGAGCCTAACCGACTACGACTGGTGGCTAAATAAGAGCAAGCTCGTGAAATCCATTTCATCACTGGTTACAGCAACCCTGATTCCTTAGCATCCCGCCTCCATCTTCTGCTATTTCCAGCATGCCATTGAAGCTTCTTTCACAAGAGCGCATGGTTGGGAGGCAGCACCATCTATTGTATCAGTTCTACAGTAATCAAAATTTTGATTCTCCATACTATCGTGTTTTCTCTCTTGCGTACGAGATCCTGTTATCTGTTGAGTACAGACGTTGTATTATTTTCTTACATGGTATCAGAGCCTGGGCTCTAGCAAGAAGATTTGGTAGTGTGTTTTTTGTTTGCGAGCAGATTGTGAGAGATGGCCCAGCCTGCAAGATTGCGAATCCCACCGTTCGGCAAAAGCAGAAAGTTGGACGACTCTCTTTGGAAGTTCAAGATGAAGACCATCCTAAGCACATACAAGCTTTGGGACACTACTACTGGGGTGGACATGAGGCCAGTTGGAAGACCGGATCCAGCCAATGTAGGACAACAGATAGTACCAACTGCAGATGAGATTCTCGTGTGGACAAGAAGAAATGCAGATGCACTATGTTCTATTGTCTGCAGTGTTAGTGATTCCATCATGGTGTTAATTCAACATGTCACCATAGCGGAGGAGGCATGGACGGTCTTGAAAAATCAGTACAAGACCACAAATCAGATGCGGATTCAAAATCTGGAGACTCAACTCGCGAACAAGAAGTTGTCTGAGTCTGAAGCAACAGAGAAGTTCATCACCAGTGTGAAGAATCTGTGCGATCAGATGACTACGATTGGCATCACCATCACCAGCGAGAATCTAGTGCAAAGGTGCATACGGATTCTCCCACCAAAGTAGGATGGTATTGTTATGGTGCTGAATACATAGAATAGAAATCCACCCCTCAACTTTGAGGATTCAGTGCGATGCTTCTGGAGGAGGAGATGCATCAAAAGATGAGGACTGGAGAAGATTCGGCTTTTTGGACTAGATCAAAGAAAGGTAAGGGTAAGGAATCTGGTAACCCATCTTCTTCTAATAATAAAAAGAGAAAGAAGAAGATCAAGTGCTTCTATTGCAACAAGGCAGGGCACAAGCAGAATGAATGCCTAAAGAAGATTGCAGATGAGAAGAATGGAGTAAAGAAAGAGTCCAGCAATAGTGTGCAAGCAGTACCAGTAGAGCTGTTCATCACAATTGAGGAGATTTGCACGGAGGCAGTTCATGTACCTGTGGATGAACCGTGGATCATTGACAGTGGTGTATCGTGCCACATAACCAGTCGGAAGGATTGGTATACCTCTGTACAGCCGGTAGGGAATGACATCCTGGTAGTAGTCGGCATCTCTATGTCCCATAATATGTTGCTGGTATACCTCCTGTATGTCCTCCTCATTTGGGGACTCAAGGGTGGGGAGGTGACCTATGTAATGCTAGCACCCCCTCTTACCGACCCACCATGGGCCAATACCAGATGACGCCAATAGTCTATAAAACCATCTTGAGAAATTGGGTACCCAAGTTAGGAGTCATGGGGGGTGACACTCTACTGGTCTCAGTTATTGGTCGCAAGCTGATTGAGGGGATTGCTGTGGCATGGGACATGCATTCAGTGAGACCGCCTCTTTGTGGTTTTGTAGCGAAGTGGGAGATTGGTTATATTTTACCATAGGTTCACTCTCGGTTCACTACCCTTTTCTCCGAGGCGGGGTCTGTCGAGGTATTTCTGAGTCTACTATGTGAACATGGTTCTAGCTAGTGTGAAAGGGGTTTTAGTTTGTGACTTGTGTGAGTTTGAAGGGTCACTTTACCTTTGGGATTGGATATGTTCGGTTTGATTTATGTGTGACATCATCTATGATGTCAGTGATATTCTCTCACTGACATCGTCAGTGATGTATGCATGTGGGAAAGATAACACATCCTCTATTTATAAATGAGGCATTGTATTTTCTATCACAATCAATCAAGTTAAAGTGTTGCCTCGGCCTCTTTATGTGCCAGATATCAAGAGGAACTTGTTGTCCATTTCTACAATCACAGATCGGGACCTCAAAGTTCAATTCGATAAGAATATTGCACAGATTCTGGATCTTCAAGGGAAGGTCATTGGTAAAGGTACATGGCACAACAACATTTATGAACTCTCAACTTTCAGTGCTCAAGCAGATGTGAAGAACACTAAGCTATGGCATGAGAGGTTTGGTCATCTAAACCTTAGTTCTTTGAAGGAGATGCATAAAAGTGGAATGATTGCAGAACTACTAGAAATTTCAGATCTGCCCGATGTATGTGAAGCTTACATGATGGGCAAGCAGCATCAACATCCCTTTCCTAAAGAGGCCAGCAGGGCAAAGGCTCCTCTAGAGCTCGTTCACACGGACCTCTGTGGAAAGATGGAGATGGAAGCTTTGGGTGGTTCCTACTACTTCATGATGCCGATCGATGACTATAGTAGAAGGATATGGATATACTTCCTAAAGACTAAAGATGAGGCTTTTAGTAGGTTCAAGGAATGGCGTGTAATGGTCGAGAAAGAGACGAGGAGAAAGGTGAAGAAGTTGAGATAAGACAGAGTGGAGAGTTCACATCAACTGAATTCGAAAGTTACTGCAAAAGTCACAGAATCAAGAGGCAAAAACCCCTGCCACATACATCATAGCAAAATGGAGTAGCAGAATGCAAGATGCGCGTCATCTGCAAAATAATGCTACCAGGATCAAATGGGAACTGAAGAGTCGGAAGTGTATTTTCTTGGGCTACAGTGAAGAGGCGAAGGGTTACCATCTCTATAACCCTGTTACCAAGAAGGTAATTGTAAGTCATGATGTGGTCTTCTCAGAACAGCCACATCAATTGGAGGATGCTTCCTTCCTAGACAACCAAGACCAAGATATCCATCCAGTTCACCACCAATAGCATACCAAACTCCCCCAACAGTGCTTGGGAGGATTCAAGACAAAGAAGATGAAGAAGAGCCTATAGAACCACAATGGCAACGGCCATTCCCAAAGTGGGTAAAGCAGCTTTTGGATAGCAGAGAACCTCTAGCCATTGAGGAGGAACCATTTGAACATCGCTGGTCCAAGAGATTAGAGGATCAAAGAAGGGCATAGGAACACTTGGTCAACTATGCCTTGATGATAGAAGTGATCCGTGCTGATGAACCCAAGTGTCTTGAAGAGGCACAGGGCGATGATATATGGATCGACCACCAAAACGCAAGGTAATCAGAACCAAGTGGGTGTACAAGACCAAGTACAAGTCCGATGGCACGTTGGATAAGTACAAGGCTCAGCTCGTGGCAAAAGGATTTGCATAGGTATATGGTTTTGATTATCAAGATACTTTTGCTCCCATAGCTCGACTAACCAAAATTCGTAGTGTTTTGGCTTTAGCTGCCCAGGGAAGTTGGATCGTGTTTCAGATGGATGTGAAATCGGCCTTTCTGAATGGAGATCTCAAGGAGGAGGTATACTAGAACAACCACCAAGTTTTGAGATCCCTGGTTCAGAAGGTGAAGTCTACAAACTGAAGAAGGCACTTTACGGGCTGAAACAAGCCCCACGAGTGTGGTACTAGTGAATTGATGCCTACTTTCTACAAAACGGGTTCAGGAGGAGCCCATCTGATGCAAATTTGTATATCTTCAGAGAAGGAGGTAGGTGTATGATCATGGTCCTTTATGTGGACAACCTTGTCATAACAAGAAACCATGAAGAGAAGAACTCGCCGACGAAGCATTTGCTAGGAAGAGAGTTTGAAATGACAGACCTCGGACTGATGCATTTCTGTTTGGGGATTGAAGTTTGGCAGGAGCATAAACAAATCTTCATTTCACAGCTGAAGTATGCTGGAGAGATACTGAAGGCATTTGGCATGGCTAAGTGCAAGAGAATTGGTACCCTTATGGAGGTTGACACGAAGCTATCAAACGAGGATTCATCACCACTGGTGGATGAAGCAAAGTACAGAAGGCTTGTGGGCAGCTTGATTTACCTGTGCAACACACGGTCGGACATCAGTTTTGTGACTGGTATATTAAGCAGGCTTTCCAATAAGCCCCGGGAGAACCATTGGAGGGCAGGGATGCGAGTGCTGAAATACATCAAAGGCACACTTGATTATGGCATCACCTATACCAAGGGCAACATCTTGAGTAGATTCTATGAATCAAATTGGGCAGGAGACATGGACAGTAGGAGATCAGTGATAGGGTACTGTTTCTCACTTGAATCTGGAGTTGTGTCATGGGTCAGTAAGAAGCAACCCACTGTTGCTCTTTCTTCTACCAAGGCCGAGTACAAATCTGCATGCTTTGCTTCTTGCGAGGCAATGTGGTTGAGGAGGATTTTGGGGGACGGGTGAAGTGCAGAATAAGCCTACGTAGCTATCATGTGACACTCAGAGTTGCATGGCGATTGCAAAGAACCCGGTGTTCCAGGCTCGCACAAAACACATTGAGATTCAATATCACTTTGTACACGAGCTCATCATGGATGGAGAGGTCGACTTGGTGTGCTGTCCGACTACAGAGAATGCTGCGGACATCTTCATGAAGGCTCTTGGAAGAGACTTGCTGGAGAGGCACCTTCATCGACTTGGCATTGGGCCGAAAAAGTAAGTTCACTTATGGGTAGACATTGAGGGGGGGTGTTAGATATCAATGCTCCACTCTCATGTAACCATGCGGGAACCAGCTAACTCTACTTATAAGCCCCCCATATGAGGAGATGGAATTTGAGTAGCTCGGTTATCCGGTAGGTCCTTGTTTGGACACCAGATGGGAGCCATGTGTGGCCTGATGGCTGGATGGCTTCAAATAGAGTTGGCACACCACCAACTAGGCTACATGCAAGTGTGGGAAGGCATCCCTTGACTGACCGCACTGAGGGTAGATGGAGCATTTCCCGAGGCAGCCCATTCTTGGGTTGCGGCACTACAAGGCATAGGCCATTTTCCGACGGAAATACCGATGCTTTTTACATTAAAATTTTTTTTTTTCACGGGCGCAAAGGTCGTTATAAAGGTCGCTAAAAGCGTCGGAAAAGGAGCGTCGCTATAAACCATCGCTATATAGCGATGCTGTTAATCGTCGCTATATAGCGACGATGTAAACGTCGCTATATAGCGACACTGTTAATCGTCACTATATAGCGACACTGGTAAACGTTGCTATATAGCGACGTTTAACAGAAGTAAAAAAAAAGGATTAGTGGGGCTAAACAGGGCTTCCTTTTGGCCCTGTTTAGCCCCACTAATCCTTTTTTTTTTTTGTAATTACAAAAAGACATCTACACAAAAAAGGTCGGCGCACTAATGTAGCATCCAGTAGTGAAGTTGTGTGAAAACTGCCACTAGTGGCAAATGAATCATAGCTATGGCCAAGCCTAACCCGGGCTTTATTCGAGAAAAGCCAAGCTAAAAATATGCAAAACTACCATGGGCCAACCAAAGATCCATACCCCGAGGTCCCATTCACTGGTATATCATCTAGTATACCTTGTGCTCCATCATCGCTCGAAAAGCTCTGGATTCCACTTCTCCTCCATGTGGAGGCAAACTAGGTGGGTTCGAGATCCCACCATGCTGGTGCCCCCTTTTCGAGGTTGCAGGATCAATGGTTCGCTTTAGGGGCATAGGGTAATATCCAAGATCTCCAAATAGTCCCAAGGTCCCAGTCGCCAAAACTCCCTCGGCAAAGGTTGGCTTGATTGCATGCGGAGGTGTGAGGACTCAATCTCGGAGCCATTCTCCCTAGAAGTATGAGAAGAAGTTGTATCCTGTGTGCCCAAAGCACTGCCCTGCTGCTGCTGCCGAGGAGAGGTTGGCATAGAAGCCTTTGCCTTCCCCTTACTCACAGAAGAGGAGTCCACTGTCGGACCTAGTAGGTTTCCCGAGGAAGAGGCCTCAGGTGAGGCTACCGTTGTCTATGGGGAAGGAGAGGGGGTTGGCGAGGGGGGCTAGGTAAGGAGGGTAATCACCATAGGAGACAGAGGCGGCGAAGGTTGAGGTGGGGAAGGTTGCACTGTGAATTAGATGCAGATTTAGATGCAAAACAGAGAATATAGAAAGTGAGATATTTTGATGCAGGCTAATAAATGTACATCATTGCTTTCCAAACATTGCCCATGATTACCAAAGCATGTAATTTCAACAAAAATATCAATGCTTTTTGGCAAACCCACACATACAAAAATTAAGTGAGGTGAGGAGAATGAGATAATATGTAAAATAGTTTTGCCAATATCAAGGATGGTTCAATCTCATCCTCAATGAGATCAACCCTTCCCAAACTATCTACTTCAAAATCCAAACCAGCAGCCTTGAGATCTACAAATACATTACCCCCACTACTACTTGTGCTACTTGTGTGCTCATTGAAATTAGCATCACCAATGGTAGGCTCATCCTCATGGGTAATGGCCTCAATATCTATATCTCCTATCTCATGATCTTCCTCCTCTCTCGTATCATGGTCATCATCACCTCCATGGCCATGATCATCCTCCATACGCTCCATATTAGTAAATGTACTATACATCACTTTGGAACGTGGCATAATAGGTATGACATGCCACCACGTATTATTATCCACCATTGGTTGATAGACAACCTAATTCAAACACAAATACAATCATGTTATTTTCCTTGCATCGAACGTATCAAATATTTAAAAGTGAATATATTTATATGTGTGTACAATACCTATTCACATTGTTGTGGTAGTATTAGTGTGTCCTTCTTACTTTGCCAAAACTTTGTGGAGTCAATAGTTACAAAGCCACTTGCATGGTGCTTGATTGTTGCATTAGGGCCTCTTTCCACCACATCCTTAAATCACTTTACATCCAAAACATACACAAAGAAGTGTCGAAAGTCAAGCTTAATGATATCCTGGATTATGTCACAATAGTCATCCATGGTTCCATTGGCTCCCTGAAAGCTAGCAATGACACCGCAATCTTGTGTGTTTCTCTTATCATCAATCCGTTGTGTTCGAAAATGCCTGCCCTCACATCATATAGCATTGAACATAGTACACTACACCAAGACAAAATCAATTAAATAAGCAATCTAAATTGTTGAACTTATGCATAACATTCTACATACCGACCTTGCTCATGCATCCCCTAGCATACTCCCATTCTTCCATTGTGATATGCATCCCCTCATCTCTCTCTGCCCTCTCCATTTTGTCAAGTAGCCAATCCACATGAATATCCATTGGAAGTGCTCTTAGATGTTGAGAGTATGGCACACGAGATCCGTGGTGTGTACGAAAGAGAGTCCTTTCTTCTTGTCTTCTTGCCTTTGCATCCTCGTATCTTGTCACCCATCTTTTCATCACATCACTATTAAGCATACAATAGAGGTTGATATTATTAAGCAAGTCCGTGTCTATTACTTTGCTGCATCCTTTCCCTTGAGGCCAATAGAGGTGATCCTTAGGTCTTCATTATCTCTCCATAGTCATGGGAGAGAGCTATCTACATCAACAAGAAACTCGGAAATATACAAGTGACTCTTGTACGAACCAACCCTCAGCCATGCTACCTTCGGGTCTTGCATTTTGTCTCATGAAACCCTTCAAGGTCTTCATGAAGCACTCGAGGAAGAACAACCATCATGCATGTACAGTACTGCATATAGCAATCTCATCCACCAAATGCACAATGAGATGTAGTTGGCTTGTGAGAATAGAACATGGAAATGTATCCTCCACTAAACAGGCCACCTCCACTGACATAACTCGAGCATTCTCAAGCATGGTGGGATCTATTTCCTTTGAGCTCACATACCTAGAAACGAAAAAGTATGGAATATTAGCAATATGAACACCTTGCATCCTGTAAAGTGCCTCACAAGCTCGCCCATCTTGTAAATACAATATTCAAATTTTGTATCCTGTAAAGTACCTCACAAGCTTGACCATCTTGTAAATATAATCTTTCACGTCCTTAAATGCACTGCAAGAAATGCTAGTAGGTAGTGTGAACTAAACACACGAGGAATGGTTGATTAGTTGCTTCTAATTCACTCACAAATTTGGAAGGAAAAAGACTTGATGCACATAAAATATGAACCTAGAGCATCTTGTGCTAATCATGAGATTTCAAGCCATATAATTGCTCTACACCTCTTTTCTTGCTCTTTGTGAAGGCCCCCTTCAAACACCTCATGCATCCAATGGGAGTACGAATTGTAGTGATAGCTCGCTTCCATTAGGAAAAAAGGGAGCTCATTTTGGGGCCCTGTAAGAAATTCACTATTTTCTCTTTTCTCTCTCTACAAAAGCAAGAAAATATGGATACTTGCGTGAGAAATGTCAATGTGAAAAGGAATAAATATATTCTTTCACATGCTTTACATTCAATGTTCATATAAGAGCAACACTTTTCTGTGCAAAATTTGGTGATTCTGACGTCGTAGGCGCGTCCGGAACGGCCCAAAACCCCAAAAAAGGCACTGGAAACGCTGGAATCGGACATCCGGAGGCCCGAAAACGGCCAAAAAAGGCCGAAAAGTGGGATTTGCAGCAAAACGCGATCTGGCACCTTTGGAAATTACCGCTTCCTGCAAAGCCTAGCTAATCCTTCTATTATACCCAATTCCGTGGGACCCAGAGCTATATCGTTCCATCTCTAGAATTCCGTGTAGTGCATGCATGCTTCAGGGCACTGAATGGGAATACTCCAAGGTTACCGCTAGATCTTTTCTCCGCAAATAAGCCCACGTATCACGCAGCGGAATTTTCATGTGTGTTCCTGCTTTGGAAATTTCCAAAGGTGCCAGATCGCGTTTTGCTGCAAATCCCACTTTTCGACCTTTTTTGGCCGTTTCCGGGCCTCCGGATGTCCGATTCCAGCGTTTCCACTGCCGTTTTTGGGGTTTTGGGCCGTTCCGGACGCGCCTGCGGTGTCAGAATCACCAAATTCTGCACAAAAAATAAATTTTTAAAAGATTCAAATTAGATCACCTCATTAATGTGACATGCTTCTACGAACATAGAGTACTATTTCTTTTTCTTATTTTCATCTTCTTTTGTTGAATTTTCAACGTTACGTTGGCCCACTCCTGATTGGTTGAGAGCCTATTTTCTCTCTCTTCTAAAAGGCCCTAAAATGAGCTCCCTTTTTTCCTAATGACTGCCACCATCTCTAGCTTTGATAACCTCCATGCTGCACAATGTAAAAAGACATGCCCATTTGGCCTCTCTTGTGGCCAAGCTTCACGCATCCTCCCTGTGGTGCATAGATCCTTCCTTATGCCTATGAAATCTCATGTCCCATTCAAATGTTCCCAAATGGTAGATGCCACATTCTTGAATATATGCATGGGATCAAATAGGTGATTGATCTTGAGGTGGGACCAATATGGTAAACGATAAAAGATGGAGTATCTAAACAAAAGTTGGTGTTAGTGGGCAATCTTTATTTCCAGCCAATATAGCACACAATAGTTACAAACCTTTACCAGCTCATGCCAAGTGGTGGAGGAGTCATGGATCCATCCCAAACTCTCATCCAATCTCCTACAGTGAGTGACTGTGGGGGGACTTCATTCCAAGGGGTGACATATCTATGATGATCAGGTGGGAGAAATCGATGGTGATTCTTATAGATGACCTTATTTAATCCATCTGCCTGTGTGGCAACTAGTGAAGGACCACAAATAGGACATGCATGGTAACCCGATGTAGTGAGACCTGAACAATAGATGCAATTTAGAGTTGAAGGTGGGTTTATGGTGCCACATCAATTGCCTACTCATAATTAAAAGTGCAATGCTTGCCAGAACACTCACCATAGCCTGGGAAGTCATGGATCATCCACATCAAGACTGCTTTGCAGTTGAAGTCTCGTGATGAGGGAGGCCTGCTCACATCATGCACCTCGATACCTCTCCAAAGTATCTCTAGCTCGTCAATCAAAGGCTCCAAATAAACATCAGGATTTTTGACTTTATGTTTCCTTGGAATTAGAAGGGATAACATAACATGTCCTTTCTTAATCGCCATAGAGGGTGGAAGATTATAATTCACCAATATCACTGGCCATACACTGTAAGAGGTGCTTTTGAGACCAAATGGGTTCACACCATCCATACCCAATCCAAGTCTCAAGCACCTAGGTTCTTCCTTGAAGCTTGGCCATGTGTCTTCAATATGCTTCCATGCAGGAGTGTCTATACGAGAGTTCTCCACTTGCCATCGGTTGGTCGATGGGAGGAATGCCATGACATGAGCTTTGCAATGGATTTGCACTTGAACATATGTTGGATGCGAGGGATTATGGGAAAATGTCATAGAACCTTACAAGGCACATCCAAAGTTTTGAGATCTACTCTATATCTTGCCTCTCCACATGTAGGACACTCTCTTGCATCCTTATGTGGTCCACGAAATAGAACACAATCGTTGACGCATGCATGGATGCACTTGTAATCTAATCCTCCAAGAGAGGTCACATGTTGCCTTGCCATATCTCTTGAGGTCGGCAATTTATTCTCCCTTGGAAGCATTTTACACAATAGCCTGCATGTGAAGACCATAAATGAGAAAAAGCATTCGAGTAATCGACCCACTAGCATAATTCACCATGTTTGCAAAATAAAATTTAAAGCTTACTTGAGTAATGCATTCAAACTTGCATTGCTTCATCCATAGATGGTCTGCAAGTTCAATAACTCAAGGGAGGCATGTAGAACAGAGAATGTGTACCCCTCAAACAGTGGAGTAGATGCTGCGGTAAAAAGATCATCCTGCTCCATGCTATCATCCCTACCTAAGGATTGATGGACATATAAATCCTGCACCATATCATCAAACACCTCCTCCTTCATGGCCTCATGAGGTACTAGTGGAGGGCTACTATCACCATCACTCCATGCATCCGTAATGGTCCCTCCTAAAGTTCCCACCTCATATCGTCGATGCTACGCCTACTCACATGAGAGGAGCATAGGGCAACATATGCAGGTCCCATGCGGGTGTGGCACTGCATCTTGTATCAAATTAAAATGGGATCATAAATCAAACACATGAATACCCATAGGTATCTCAATCAACCTTAACTTTTTAACACTTACCATGTTTACGGTCGCATCCCATTCTCCATACTTTGAGATGTGATTGAGTGTAATTCTACAAGCACGATACATGTTTCCTTGACATCGATCACACATACATTTGATTTTTTACTCCAACCACATTTTGTGATGGTGGATACGGAGGGATTCATCCTCACTGGAGCTACTTGTTGAAGATGAAGACATCATATAGATAAACAACCAAAAAATTTTGTTATTCCATGAGTTGTAATTGCCATAACTCTATGGAGCATCTAAAAGCATGTCTAACACTGCATTTGTACTATGGAGCACGTCAATAAGCACGTCTAAAATGTAGTGTAAACGTGCTGATAGATGTGCTTCTAGACACACTGATAGACTTGCTTTTAGACACGCAGACTGCGAGCTGATTTTTGAACCTACTTTTAGCATGCTTGCTTTCCTTCACATACTTTTAGCATCGCGCAGCTTGCTTTTCTATTAACAGACACAACTCTAAGTATCCACACTTATCTCCAAGCACCCATACTCATCTCTAGGCTAACACAATCATCCCCAAGCACACAAGAGAAGAGGGTAAACAAGGAAGAGAAGAAAGAGAAGCAGCTTTGAAGAAAGACAAGAAGCTTCCATACCTCTATCCAAGGTAAGACTCTTGGCGGTTGATCTTCTTTAGAAGTTTCTCTCTTTGGATTCGTTCTTTGTCATATGCAAGGAATGGATGTTTTTGGTACTAGTATTGTTCTTTTTGGGTCGAGTGCATGTCCTTTTCAATTTCTTTGAAAAAAGTGTTTGTTGGAGTGCGTCTATAAACACGTCTAATAGTGCATCTAATAGCGCATTTATCTTTTGGAGAAATAGACAGCCGTGCATATAGACGTGCTGTTAGATGCATCTATAGTTGTGCTCCGATAGTCTGTTATGTGTTCTTCCCTTTCCCCTTTCTTTTCCTTCTCTTTCCCTTTCCCTTCCCCTTCCCCAAAGGCTCCCCTTCCACTTCCAAGAAAAGGATTGCATACTCAATGATGGAAATAAGTGATTGCATGAATGAAGAAAGACATTGCATGAATGATGGAAAAGGATTGCATGATTGAAGAAAGGGATTGTATGAATGATGGAAAGGGAAAGCATGATTGAAGAAAGGGATTGCATTCATGAGGAAATAAGGGATTCTCTTTTCCTCTCTTTTCCTCTATTTTCTTGTCTTTTCTTCTCTCTTTCCTTTTGTCTTTTTCTCTCTTTTATCGCCACTTTTTCTCTCTTTTCCATTCCTTTCTCCTATTTGGGAGCATTTGAATGGGACACGAGATTTTGTAGGCATAAGGGAGGATGCGTGAAGCTTGGCCACAAGAGAGACCAAATGGGTGTCTTTTTTTTACCTCGTGCAACATGGAGGTTATCTTGTGGAGACCAAATGGGTGTCTTTTTTTTACCTCGTGCAACGTGGAGGTTATCAAATATAGAGATGGTGGCAGTGAAGCGTGCTATTACTACAATTCGTACTCCCACTGGATGCATGAGGTGTTTGAAGGGAGCCTTTACAAAGAGCAAGAAAAGAGGTATAGAGCAATTATATGGCTTGAAATATCATGATTGGCACAAGATGCTCCAAGTAAGTATTTTATGTCCATAATATCTTTTTCCTTTCAAATTTGTGAGTGAATAATTATAAGCAACTAATCAACCACATCCTCGTGGGTTCAGTTCATACTACGTACTAGCATTTCATGTAGTGCATGAAAGATTGTATTTACAAGATGGGCGAGCTTGTCAGGTACTTTACATGAAACAATATATGATGCGTATTGATGCTCCATGCAAGGTGTTCATATTGCTAATATGGTGTACTTTTTCATTTCTAGGTATGTGAGCTCAAAGGAAATAGATCCCACCACGCTTGAGAATGCTCGAGTTATGTCAATGGAGGTGGTTTGTTTAATGGAGGAGACATTTCCATGTTCTATTCTCACAAGCCAACTACATCTTATAGTGCATTTGGTGGATGAGATTGCTACATGTGGTATTATACATGCATGATGGTTGTTCTTCCTCGAGCACTTCATGAAGACCTTCAAGGGCTTCGTGAGACAAAATGCAAGACCCAAATGTAGCATGGCCGAGGGTTGGTTGGTACAAGAGTCACTTGTATATATTTCTGAGTTTCTTGTTGATGTGGATAGCTCTCTCCCACAACTATGGAGAGATGATGAAGACCTAAGGATGACCTCTATTGCACCTCAAGGGAAAGGACGCAACAAAGTAATAGACACGGAGTTGCATAATAGTATCAACCTCTATTGCGTGCTTAATAGTGATGTGATGAAAAGATGGGTGACAAGATACGAGGATGCAAAGGCAAGAAGACAAGAAGAAAGGGCCTTCTTTCGTACACACCACGGATCTCGTGTGCCATACCCTCAGTATATAAGAGCACTTCCAAAGGATATTCATGTGGATTGGCTACTTGATGAAATGGAGAAAGCAGAGAAAGACGAGGGGATGCATATCACAATGGAAGAATGGGAGTATGCTAGGGGATGCATGAGCAAGGTCGGTATATAGAATGTTATGCATAAGTTAGGAGCTTTCAATAATTTAGATTGCTGATTTAATTGATTTTTTCTTGGTGTAGTGCACTATGTTCAATGCTATATGGTGTGAGGGCAAGCATTTTCGAACACAACGGATTGATGATAAGAGAAACACGCAAGATTGCAGCATCATTGCTAGCTTTGAGGGAGCCAATGGAACCATGGATGATTAGTGTGGCATAATCCAAGATATTATTAAGCTTGACTTTCGACGCTTCTTTGTGTATGTTTTGGATGTAAAGTGGTTTAAGGACGTGGTGGAAAGAGGGCCTAATGCAACAATCAAATGCCAATGTGAACAGGTACTGTGCACACATATAAAAATACTTGCTTTTAAATATTTGATGCAAGGAAAATAACATGATTGTATTTGTGTTTGAATTAGGTTGTCTATCAACCAATGGTGGATAATAATAGATGGTGGCATGTCATACCTATTATGCCATGTTCCAAAGTGATGTATAGTACATTTACTAATATGGAGCGTATGGAGGATGATCATGGCCATGGATGTGATGATGACCATGATACGAGAGAGGAGGATGATCATGAGATAGGAGATATAGATATTGAGGCCATTACCCATGAGGATGAGCCTACCATTGATGATGTTGATTTCGATGAGCACATGAGTAGCACAAGTAGTAGTGGGTTGAATGTATTTGTAGATCTAAACACTTGTTTGGATTTTGAAGTAGATAGTTTGGCAAGGGTTGATCTCATTGAGGATGAGATTGATCATTGATATTGGCAAAACTATTTTACATATTGTCTCATTCTCCTCACCTCACTTAATTCTTGTATATGTGGGCTTGCAAAAAAGCATTGATGTTTTTGTTAAAATTATGTGCTTTGGTAATCATGGGCAATGTTTGGAAAGCAATGATGTACACCAAAGTCTCACTTTCTGTATTCTCTATTTGCATCTAAATATGCATCTAATTCCCAGTGTAAATGCACTAATAGATGCGCTAATACACGTGCAAATAGACGTGCTGATAAACGCAATGTAAGACGGGCCCGTATTTTCTTAGTGTAGACGTGCAAATAGACGTGTTAATACACGCGTAAATAGACGAGCTATTAGACGTGCTATTAGATGCACCCGTAATTTCTCTATTCAAGTAATGCCTATAAACGCGCTCGCTATTTTGCGCGTCTACCAAGCGCATCTATAGTTGCTTTGTGTTGTTGTGTATCCTCAATTTTTCTCTCTTTTTCTCCTCTCTTTTCCTCTCCTTTTTCCTCTCCTTCTTTCTCTTTTCTCCTCTCTTTTTTTCTCTTATCTCCTTTCATTTTTCTCCTCTCTTTTTCTCTATTTTTCTCTCTTTTCTCCTCTCTTTCCTTCTCTCTTTTTCTCTCTTTTATCCCCACTTTTTCTCTCTTTTTCTCCTCTCTTTTCCTCTCCTTTCTCCTCTCCTTTCTTCTCTTTTCTTCTCTCTTTTTCTCTCTTATCTCCTTTCTTTTCCTCTCTTTTCCTCTCTTTCCTTCTCTCTTTTTCCCCACGTGAAGCTTCAATAGCCTGACATTGAGCAAGCAAACACACACTTTTGTCACTCTAATTCAAAGAATGCAGGAGTCTGTAAATGCTTGCTCAATGTCAAGCTATCACTCTATTTTTTCTTTTGCATCTCGTAACAAGGGCATGCTCGATGGTAATCTTCTTCTTTTCTTTTCTTCATTTCATCATGTGGCCAAGAAGCTCTTTAGCCTCACTTGATCTTCAGGATGCCATCTTTCGGGAGTTATATAACATTTTGGGAGACCCTCCCACTCCTGCAGAGTTATAGACATACATGATGGGTACTACAAACACCCCCCAGGAGTCGGTAGTACAAACTGCAAACCACCCGAATCCCACACCAGCTTCGATTAACCCAGTAGAATCGAGACAGCTGAGCCGGCTATAGAGCCTAGCCCCCCTTCTACCCCCTACAATCAGGAGGTCCTTCTACCTCGCAGATTCGCCGATGTACTCTTGTACCATCGAGAGTCACTTCTCTAGCTACGAGTGGCTAGCATACTCCCGTGCAGTTGAGAGTCGCTTCTCCAGCTACTACGAGTGGCCAGCATACTAGCTTGAGATGATAGGGTAGTAGGTGTAGTAGCAGGGAGAGCAGTGGGGGATGCATGGCACAGTGCTTTGGGGGGGAAGTGGTGGGGACGGGGATGATTCAGATGAAGCAAATGTGCCAAAGTGTGATGTTATGATCTTCTATGACATCACTCCGACAGAAGGCATCTTGATGGATGCACAGGGGAAGGACATCATGTCCTTCATGCGCTCTGTAATTGCTAACAACAATTGCAAAGATTTCTTTATTCACTACAAAGACCAGTCAGAAAAGTAAGCTGATGAGACCCTCACTACTGTTTGCTCTAGGTATCCCGATCCCCCCAATGTTCAGTTCACAGATAAATGGGCCAAGTAAAAGATTACGATACTTGCCAACAATAAAATATCTTCGCTTAAGAGACAAGCACTAGTCGAGATTGCCAGGAGAGAGGGAGGTCAACCACCAAGGGGCCAGCCCCACACCGCTCACAAGCGTGAGTGGAAGAAAGCAATGAAGGCCGCGAAGGCGGATCCCAATTTGCAACACGTGGAGGCACGAGGGATCTGAATGGAGCAATATGGAAGCGTGCATTTTGGAGCAGGGCGTGTCGAATCATGGGAGGCCCAATTTGTAAGTATCGATCTCAAATTATATTATTTATGTAGTTTATTAGGAGGTTGTTTCTTTGTACCAACCCCTCCGCAAATTGTGTCATCTTGCAGCTTGATATCGTGGATAGGTACCCTACTCCTATCGAGATAGCCTACCACCACCACACCATTGTAGAGGAGATACATGAAGCACTTCTATGATGATGGGTTGATTACTAAGGAGTAGTATATTTGGGCTACTGGAGCACCCCCCCAGGTATTTAAAAGCACTTAAATATTGTTAATATTGTAAGTAAAGATTTGATTTTTCATACATTGATAAATGTTGTCCCTCATTTAGAGGGCCCTGCGGCTGATCATGAGGAAGAAGATGAGGAAGAAGGGAGCAAAGAAGGAAGCCAAGAAGGGAGCAAAGGGAGTGAGGATGCGGAGAACTTAGATTAGTTGTAGAAGTAGTGCTAACTACTCTTTTTTGTACTTGAAGCCACTGGCTTGGCTTTGTTTATATACACTCCTTTTACTTTTTGTACTTGAAGCCACAGGACGTGGCTTGGCTTCATGCTATACGTACATACAAGCACTTTTTGAGCTATGAATTAATATACACTCTTTTTTTGCTTTCAATTTTCTTGTGCAACATTCTATCAATGAATGCCTTGTCAACTAAATGTTTTGGAGTTGTAATGTTTTATTCGGAATTGTAATCATCGGCTATAGACGTGCTTGCAATCATGCTAATTAAAATGTGATTGGCTGTAAGAATTGAATTGCACAATGTGAAAATGGGATTCTTGTAACTACATAGCATACACAACATACATAGGATTCTGTTCAACCACATGAAATTCTACTTTTATTAACAAAAAAGATTCTGTAGTGCATCTATAAGCGCATCTATAAATGCATCTACATACACGTCTCTCTATATTTTGGCCAAGCATCTATTTGCGCATCTATAGGTGCATCTATAGGTGCATTTGTCTATTATATAGATGTGCCTGTAGATGCGGGTCTGTAGACATGCCAATAAATGTGCAGATAGACGCACCCATAAGTTTTTTTTTTAGTAAGGAAATGCGTCTCTGTGCATGTTTTCCTTTGCCATGAGTAGGAGCTCTTCTTGCATTTTCTTGAATTCTAAAATTATTTTCTCTTTATTACTCTCTATGTCCTTTACACTAGGATGCTACCCTTTCTTGCATATATTGATCATACATTGATCTCTAATCTTGAGGAACATCATTGGATTTTGTTTTTTTACTCATCACTCTTTGTTTTTTTCCTTTTTTCCATGGATGGATTGTATTAAATCAGTGGAGGATTATTTTTGAAGTTGATCCCTCTTATCCTCGATGCTCTATATCTCTATTAAGTCTATGTAGCACTATAGCAAACTACTTGCTTAATCGGCTTCCTACCAAACCAACATAGGGTATGACTCCTTATGAAGCATTCACTAGACAAAAGCCACACATTGGGCATCTCTGCATATTTGGTTGCATAGCATATGCCCACATACATGATGATCATTGCAGGAAATTAGATGCAAAGTCACGCAAATGCATCATGGTTGGCTACAGTAAAGAAAGCAAAGCATACAAATTGTATGATCCCATCAACCGCAAGGTCATTATGTCCAGAGATGTAATCTTTGATGAGGAATCAGAATGGAAAACCTCAGCTACACAGGAGATAGAAGCATCGACTTCACAGTCATCTACAGAATAGGTTGATGAAGAAGAGTAAGAATTGCCATCAACACCCCAAGTAGAGCCACAGTAGATCAGACAGTCTACTAGGGAAAGCAGATCTCCATCTAGATTGACATATGCTCAAAAAGGTAAAGCAATTCAGGTTGAAACCACCAATTATGCTCTTATGACTACCATCATGGCTATAGAAGAGCCAATGTACTTCGAAGACGCTGTAGACAAGCTAGAATGGCAAATTTCTATGAATGAAGAAATGGATGCTTTGTATAAGAATAATACTTGGGAATTATGTGACCTTCCACCAGGAAAGAAGGCCATAGCAAACAAATGGGTATACAAAGTGAAGTACAATCTAGATGGTAGTATTCAAAGATACAAAGCCAGATTAGTTGCAAAAGGATTTGCATAACAATATGGTCAGGACTATGATGAGACTTATGCTCCAGTAGCAAAGATGGATTCCATATGGTTCTTGATATCACTAGCGACACTCAGCAAATGGAATGTGTATCAGCTCGATGTCAAGAATGCATTTCTCAATGGTTACCTAAACGAGGAAGTCTACATGCAACAACCAGTAGGTTATGTTGAACTAGGAAAGGAGAATAAGGTTTGCCATCTCAAGAAAAGTCTCTATGGCTTAAAACAAGCACCAAGAAGTTGGTACAATAGAATCAACAAGTATTTTGCTGATTTGGGATACATGAAGTCCAATGCAGATCATACTCTCTTCTACAAAGTTCAAGGGGAAGACATTACTATTGCACTTTTGTACGTAGATGATCTTATTGTGATAGGAAGCGAGGTTAGCTTCATCAAAAAACTAAAACAAGACTTATCTGCAGAGTTCGACATGAAAGATAAGTATGTTGACAATCTCCTAAAGAAGTTTCATATGGCAGATTGCAAGATTGTAGCCACTCTCAGGGAGCAAAGTTTGAAACTTACTAAAGATTTAGAAAAGCCTACAGTCAATGACAGATACTACAGGCAGCTCATCGGATCTCTTATATATTTGACAATCACACGGCCAGATATTTGTTATGCAGTAAGCTCACTAGCACAGTTTATGGCAAATCCAAAACAGTCTCACTGGAATGCAACCAAAAAGGTCTTGAGATACATCAAAGGTACAAGACAATTAGGGATAAAATATAGAGGAAGTCATCCACGGTTGCATGGATGCTATGATAGTGACTATGCTGGAGATCATGAGACCAGGAGATCGACACAGGGATATGCATTTTTCCTTGGTCAAGGTGCTATATCATGGTTGTCAAATAAAAAGCCAACTGTTTCTTTGTCTTCAACTGAAGCAAAATATAGAGCACTCACTACAGGTGCATGTGAGGCTATATGGCTCAGAAGACTATTGTCAAAAATAGATTACTTTGATGAGTCAAAGCAACAACAATATATTGTGATAATCAATCGGCTCAAGCATTGGCCAAAAATTCTATGTATCACTCCAGGACAAAGCACATTGATGTCAAAGAGCACTTCATCAGAGAAAGAGTGTTACTTGGTGACATCACACTGCAGCATTGTGATGGCAAAGAGAATGTTGTAGACATCTTTACCAAACCACTCGGTAAAGAGCTATTCGAGAAACACCGACTAGCTCTTGGTTTGACGCAGAGGAAGGACATTCCCATTAAAGGGGTGTGATGGAATGTAATGCTCAATCCTTCTTCGATTCCCCAAAATCATCATCTTGAGGAAAGGCCTACTTCATGATGTTGATCTTGAGGGAGGTGTTGAGAGTTCACGCTCAACATCATGTGATCATGTGTGTATAGCACCATCACATGATCATATGTGCATAGCACTAACCTTATAGAGTGCTATAACTTGAAAGGGTTAGATCCCCTAACCGTAACCCTAAATGGTTTTGTATATATTCTAACTTTTCAACTAAATCTAGTGTACAGTTAGTCATTTGTGGTGTGCTCTCTAGCTATGCCCTCTCTCCTCATCTCCACTCTTCTTCTCTCCCCTCTTCATATTTTTTCAATAAAAGAAAGGGGTGGGATGGATGGGATGAACATGAGGGGATTGGGTGGGTGGCATTGGATGAGAGGAAGGGAGATGGGTATTGGGCATTACTGTGCCTTTACCCCGGTTATGTACAATACTCAAACACATATATAAATGAATGAAAAAGAAGACTAGGGTGGTTCTGCACCCACCAAAACTTGTATGGCTCTCTATCTCTCTCTCGCCCTCTTCCGTTCTTGCTTCTGTTGAGAGCACTCTCAACTAGTATCAGAGCCCGAGTGATCTAGCTGAGCGTGCGTGAATGCTTGGAAGCTCAATAGCTCTGTGGGAGGAAGGAGAAGCTTTGTGGGAAGCTTTGTGGGTGACTTTACATGCATCCGAGTGTGCAGAGACCTTGGAGGAACCTTTGGAAAAGTCACTTTGGTTTTGCGAAGTGGTTTTGAGAGCCTGTTAAGTGTTTTTAAAGAAAAAGTCGTTTTTTGAGCTTTTCCCTATTCTGTTCAATGACAGAGACTCCGTATTGACTTGTAGAGGAAACTATTGCTTGCTTTTGGTGTCCACTTCACTTCAGGAGCTTGGAAACACCTTCATTCTTAAATCTGAGATCATTTCATTGGATTTTTGACTCACTGTGTCAGTTTCTGCGTTTTTCTGCCTGGGTGTTGGAACTCAAGTTTGGAGCAACGATTTGCAGATCTATCAGTTCTGGTGGACTGAGGAGGTCCTAAAACTTTTATGTTGCTCATCATTCGCACTCCGGTGGAGTTTACAAATAGCTCAGTTTCCAAAAACGTTTTTCAGTCCATGTGTTGGACCCAGTGATTGAGACCACGGTTTCTAAAACCGTCTATCCCATTGTGTTTCGGACACCTAAAAACCCCTACCTGTTAGTTCTTATGTGATTCAGTGGAGGATTTTCAGAGTTATAGATCTCTGTGTATTCGATTTCGTCTCTCTGTTATGCATTTTTCATTCTAAGGTTTTGAAACCTTAGATTTATGCCACATGGCAGTGGATAAGTGTTGACTCGCATTTCTCACTCATCAGTTGGGATTTTGGAGTTTCCACAGAAGAGAGATATTTGCAGATTTTCTTGTTGAGTCTGATTATGCAATAGCGCCCATGTTTTGAGGCATCTCAGGTTCTATTTTTAGTAGCAGTCATTACCGTGGGACCATGATTTCTTGAGCATACCTTATGCAGATCACTCTGGTTGCAGTTTGAGCAGTGTGCGCTCATTCATGGTGTACATTGGGTTGTAGTGGATGATTTATAGGCCATTTGGATGCATTGCAGTCCTTATTAGATGCATTGATAGGCCCAAATTGCCTTGTGGGATGCTATTTTTATGGACGCTTTGCACATGGATGCTATTTTATGCTGAGGGACAGCTTTGACACATTGCAGGTGATGCACTGATAGTGCTATGCTCTCTTGGATGAGATATTATTGATGCATATGCCAATGGACGGTATTTATGCTTGAGTCATTTGGCACTTATTGGCATTTTGGATTGACATTGGAGTTGGCATTTTCTTTTGGGCCAGATTTGCTCATATGGATGCATAGTACATGCACAGGAGTCAGCTGCATCTTTTGATGCTTTGAGCTTTGAGTTTTGGTGATATTTCAGTCTATTGTGGCATACACATTTGGGTGCACTTGGTATTTGGTGTGATTCTCTCTTACAGGAACTAGCATTTGGAATTTTGCTTTATTTGCATCATGGCATCCTCTTCCATGTCTAAAAAGGAGTTTTTCAACATTAAAAAGTTTGATGGCACAAACTTTTCTTTGTGGAAAGAACAGATAAGGGATGTGCTTATTCAAAAGAAGCAGATAAACCCTTGGCAGGGATTGAAGCTAAGCTTGCAAATATGTCTAAGGATGATTGGAATGAGTTGGATGCATTAGCAAAGTCTACTATTAGACTTCATCTTGCAGAGTCAGTTTATTTCACAGTAGTAAATGAGCAGACTACATAAGATTTGTGGAAGAAACTGTGTGCCACTTATGAAAAGGAAATTGCCTCTAATAAAGTTTACCTCATGAAGAGGTTGTTTGAGCTGCAAATGAAGGAATGGGTCTCCATTGCTTCTCACTTGAATGAATTCAATATTATTTTCAGCCAGATTTAGGCTCAGAAGATGAATTTTGATGTGGAGACTAAGGCAATATTTCTCTTATGTTCATTGCCATCCTCATGGGATACCTTTCGTACAGCTGTCAGTAACTCTGCACCTAGTGGAGTACTAAAATTTGATGATGTTGTGGGTAGCTTGTTGGCCGAAGAGATTAGACGCAAGTCTTTGGACGGCAACAAGCAGGATGCAGCACTAAATGTGCAAAGGGGCAGATCATAGTTTAGGGGGAAGTCCCAAGAAAGAGGGAAGTCTCGTAGCAAATCCAGGGCACGGAACATTGAGTGTTACCACTATGGCAAGAAGGGCCATACGAAAAAGGATTGCTACAAGCTAAAAAGAGAACAAAAGGATAAGAAAAAGAATGCAAATTGGGGTGCAAATTAAAAGAAAGAGAGTCCAAGGGAGGACAAAGGAAAAGTGAAGATCGAGGAGATCAATGCAGTCACACATGATAGTGACAATGACGTTCTCTTCATGCCTAGTTTATCTATAGAGTTGCTTACCACTTCAGATGATGCATATTCCCAGGATTGGATTTGGGATTCTGGTGCTTCATTCCATGTTACTCCCCATAGGGAATGGTTCTCCACTTATGATAGTGGAAAGATAGGTTGTGTGCATCTTGGAAATGACTATGCATGTAACATAGTGGGAGTAGGTGACATAAAGTTTTCTTTTGCAAATGGGTCTGCATTTATTTTGAAACATGTGAGACATGTGCCTAAGTTGACCAAGAGTCTTAATTCAGTGGGTCAGCTAGATGATGCTAGTTTTCACACCACTTTTGGCTTTCAGAGTTGGAAAATTCAGAAGGGCTCTATGCTTTTGGCCAGGGGTGCCAAGTGTAGGACTTTGTATCCCTAACATGTATAAGGGGTATTTGATCATGTTGTTGCAATAACCGAGTAGCCAAGCACTTCGTTGTGGCATTGCAGGTTGGGGCACATGAGCCAGAATGGAATGAAACTCTTATGCCATTTGGGTTATGTACCGCATTTGAGTTTCTCTGATTTTTAATTTTGTGAGCACTGTCTCTATGGGAAGCAAACTAAATCAGCCCATAAAAGAAGGGGAAAGAAAGAGTTTGAAAAGCTTGATTTGGTGCGTTCAGACGTATGTGCTCCCATGCCTACACGGTCATTAGGCGGGGCTGAATACTATGTGACATTCATTGATGATGCAACTAGGAAAGCGTGGGCTTATGCTATAGCTCGAAAGAGTGATGTGTTCCAGGTATTTCAGAAATGTCTGGCCTTGGTTGAGAATCAGTTAGGTAGAACGCTTAAATGCCTATGGATTGACAATGGTGGAGAGTATCTCTCTCATGGCTTTCAGCATTTCTGTGATACATGTGGGATTAAGAGGGAGCTCACATCCCCTAATACTCCATAGCAAAATCCAGTTGTAGAAAAGATGAACCATACCATTCAAGAAAGGTTGCAATGCATGCTTTCCAATGCAAGTCTTTCTGGTGGTTTTTGGGCTGAGGCAATGAAGACTGCAGTGCATGTGATCAATAGATCACCTAGTAAGAGTTTGGATGGTGGTATTCCTGAAGAGGCATGGAGTGGCAAGAAGCCCTCTTACTCTCATTTGCATATATTTGGGTGTGAGGCATATGCACATGTGCCAAAAGAGCTTCGAAAGAAGCTAGATCCTAAGTCTAGGAAATGCATCTTTCTCGGTTATGGTGAAAGTGGAGAGATGGGCTATTGTCTTTGGGATCCAAAAGCAAAGAAGATCATACGTAGCCATGATGTAGTCTTCAGTGAGAAGAAGATGCATAAGGCACCCATGAGGGATGTGGAAATGAGGAGAATCACTTTCCAGGATGTGAATCCACCTACATATGTTGATAGACAACAAGCTGTCCCAACAAGCTGTCCATGCACCAAATGTGCAAGAAATGGTACCACCAAGTACTCCCACAGGTATACAATCAAGGGTAGATGATGGATCATCTATTGGTGGAAATGATGAGCCAAATGTGGCTAATATGCAGGTGGGATAGCAAGCTAAAATGCCCTTGAGAAGATCAACTAGAGTGTCTAGATTGCCTGATAGGTTTGTTCCAGGGGTAGACTATGTGATGCTTACTGATTGCGGGGAGCCTTCTTGCTAGAGAGAGGCTATGATGCATGAGGATCAACACAAGTGGGAGTATGCTATTATGCAATCAGAGATGAGTTCACTTATGAAGAATAAGACTTGGGACTTGGTTTCTTTGCCACATGGAAAGAAAGCATTGCCATGTAAATGGGTCTCCAAAATGAAGGTCACAGATGATGATGTGCCTAGGTACAAGGCCCGTTTGGTCACTAAAGGGTTCAAGCAAGAGAAGGGTGTGGACTTTGATGAGATATTCTCTCCGATTGTGAAGATGACCACACTTAGATGCATGCTTGGACTAGTGGTATCAGAGGATATGGAGCTTATGCAGATGGATGTCAAGATAGCTTTCTTGCATGGGGAAATTTACATGATGCAACCGGAAGGCTTTGAAGAAAAGGGCAAAGAACATTTAGTTTGCAAGCTGAAGAAGAGTCTCTATGGTTGTAAGCAAGCACCTAGAGAATGGTATCAAAAGTTTAATGCTTTCATTCGGTCCCAAGGTTTTAGAAGGAGTGAAATTGATCACTGCCTCTACACTAAAAGGGCTAAGGATAATAGCTTGATAATCTTGGCACTATATGTGGAAGATATGCTATTGGCTAGTAAGAATACTTATGAGGTAGATGCATTAAAGGCCAAGTTGCATGAGGCCTTTGATATGAAGGATTTGGGACTTGCAGGTCATATTCTTGGTATGCTTATCACACGTGATCAGAGTAGGAAACTCCTTTGGCTTTCACAAAAAGAGTATGTTGCAAAAGTATTGCAGCGTTTCAATATGGAGGGGGGGAAGGCAGTGAGTACTCCATTGCCTCCATATGTGAAACTAAGTCATACAGATAGTCCCAAATCAGATGAGGAAAGGGCCATGATGGCCAAGGTTCCTTATGCATCAGCAGTTGGGAGCCTTATGTATGCTATGATAGCTACTAGACCAGACATTGCATTTGCAATGGGAGTTGTTAGTCGGTATATGGCTAATCCAAGAAAGAGGCATTGGGAGGCAGTTAAGTGCATCATGAGGTACATGAAGGGTACCAAGGAGATGTGCATCTACTTTGGTAAAGGAGACATGCATGTACTTGGGTACATAGATTCAGACTATGCAGGGCATGTGGATAGTAGGAGATCCACTTCTAGTTATGTGTTCACCTTTGCAGGTGGTGCAGTGTCATGATGTCTCACACACACAAGTGCGTTGCTTTGTCTACCACAGAGGCTGAGTATGTTGCAGCCACAGAGGGCTGCAAGGAGGCTATATGGCTTGATCGGCTAGTGGGAGATTTGGGGACTCATACAGGTGTACCAACATTGCATAGTGATTCCATGAGTGCTATTCAGCTAGCACGGAATCCGGTCTTTCATACAAAGACCAAACACATTGAGGTCAGGTACCATTTCATCAGGGAGGTACTTGAGGACAAGCACATAGAGCTTGTCAAGGTTCATATAGATGATAGCCCTGTAGATATGCTTACGAAGAGTCTACCTAGTCAGCGGTTTGAGTATTGTCGTGTATTGATGGGCATTGGATAGTATGCTCACTGGTTGTTCTCCCTTAAAGGCACATTATCCTTTAAGTGGGAGGTTGTGGGGGTTAAAGGTCACTGTGATTTTACCCCAGTTATGTACAATGCTCAAACACATATATAAATGAATGAAAAAGAAGATTAGGGTGGTTCTGCACCCACCAAAACTTGTGTGGCTCTTTGTCTCTCTCTCTCCCTCTTCCGTTCTTGCTTCCATTGAGAGAACTCTCAGTTAGATGAGGGCAAAGTAGGTATATTATGGATGTAGATGGGATATACATGAGGATACATGGGGGATGGAGATAGATGGGATAGAGGGAGTGGGTAGGAGGAAGATATAGATATGGGCTGCATATGAGCTAAATTGAGGGGAAGGATATAAGCATATAGGAGTAGATATGGGTTGCATACCGGGGATAAATGGGGGACATTTTGTTGAGATATGATGCCATGAGCACATAATTAGAGGCTAAGGTATGGTATAGGAATGTGAGCGAGAGAGGCTCTGCACGATAGAGTGGCCAAGAATCGCAAGTCCTTGAAAGCCAAATCTAAGAAGAAATCCGCAAAAGCCAAGAAGTTTTTGACAATGATCAAGATTCAGAGGATGACAGCTCCGAAGAGATCCCTGAAGAAACCAGAAGTGAGGAGTCCAACTCGAAAGTAGAAAAGAAGATGAGGAAATCCTCTAAAGGAGGAAAGGTCACTCCAGGGACTTCTAGCAATGGCTTAACTATTGGCAAAGCATTGAAAGGATTATGGTGCATGTACTGCCATAATCTAGGGCATTCATCAATGGAGTATGGACTCAATGAGAAATGATGTGCAATATGCATGACCAATACCCACCACACAACAGGCTACCACTATAACGGTCACCAGGCAATGTGCAATGGGTCAACCACAATGGCCAACTTCTAGCAAGCAGGATCTAGGAGCACCCTGCATGCAAGAGGAGCATCCAAAATTGATGGGGCCAAGAGGCGGTGGTCGCGATAGTGGAGGTCATGGGCTAAATCGGCCAAAAACTTGTCTATTTTGTTTGCGGCAAGGCCATTGGCAGAATGAATGCATACACGCTCAAGATTGGGATTGCTAATGAGCAGAGCAACAAAAGGCAATGGGGACGATGCCTAGTAACTCCATGTCCCAGATTGTGGAGGATGATCCATTAGTGTGCCTAGAAATCAGTATCATCACACATGCTAGCAGAAAACTCCAGGGTGTGACTACAAACAAAGACGGATGTCATGAATCTAGCAATGAATTTTGCACTTAGGTTGTCTCTCCTTTTCTCTCGGGGGGGTCACTCATCATACGTAACCCTATCACGTGAGTTCAACAAAAGGATATTTTTTATTTCTAAAATTTATAGAAATAAATATACATAAGGGACTATTTAAAATAGTTTTGGGAAAAATTTACAGATTTGTATAGAAAAGGGGTACATTTTATTAACAAAATCTTTTATAGATAAGAGATTTTAAATATAGGCCTTGAACGCACATGATATAGAGGGTTTATACATAGTGACCCCCCCGAGCCTTTTCTTGCATTCTTTTGAAGCCCACAGATTTCTCGAATCGGGATGATTGTGCATTGTTTCTGCTCTATGTTCAATCGCTAGAGCCATGTTGGTTCTTTTGATTGACATCATCTTTGGCATTGTGTGCCCAAGACATTTCTCCTTTGTTTTTGGGGACATCAACATAGCTAATGTAGCCCTCCTTGGAACTAGTTGATCTAAGCTGTGCACCCCTTTCACTTTCTATAGGCCATTTCTCAAGTTAGAGAGCGTCGCCTCTTGGGAGTGCATCTCCCCAGAGGTTGGTAGGTTTGTTACTCTATGAACCGTAGGGTGTAGGCTAAAGCTTGTGAAGACTCAAGACAATTATTCACCTGAATCTCTTGAAATTGTATACTAGTAATATTTTTTGAGCTAGATTTGACAACTCAAAACAAAAGATTTGGTGATTAAGTACTAAGATCATCAATGCATAACCAAATCTCTTACAAAGGTGTTCTACATAAACATCTTCATAACTTCTTATGAATTGAGCTACTATCACCTAAGAACATCAATAGATGACCAATTCTCTTAAAAAGGTGGTGTAAATAAACACCTTTATGTATAAGTGGTACGCACACACCTTTATGACCATTTCTTTTAGAAAGTTGGTGTACATAAACCCCTTAGAAAGTTAGTGTATATAAATCCTTTTATGTGTAAGTGGTGTACATATATACCTCACTTGGTATTAAAAAACACCCTTAACTATAAAAATACATTGACATAAAGTTTAAAATACACCATTAAGTATAAAATGGACCTCATCATAAGACCCTCATAAACAATCTTTATACACAATAATGAGAGTAAAGAAATCAAATAAGTAAAATTTTTAGTAGATATTTGCTTTACATAGAAGTTCAAAACTTGCAAAGTTTAAAACTTGTGATTACAAAGCCATCAGCCATCATGTTCCTCAATACCAATGTCCTTAATGCCAGGCCCTTGTCTACCAGGGTCCTGACTAATAGGCTGACAGTACCAATGTCCTCAATGCACCCTTGACTACCAAGGCCTTGACTAATAGGCTGCTCTAAGACAAGAGTCTCAGTAGCAAGGTCCTCAGTAGTTTGTTGTTTAGTTCCAAGCATCTGACTAGTAGGCTACTTTGGAGTCTATAAGGTCATGGTTGAAGAACCATCTATAACTCCTTGTAACTCCTCCTGGTCATGCTTTGCCTCATCCTTACCTTCTTTGGATAAGGCTTCCTTGCTTGATCCACTTGCATGTCCTTTACCCAAGATCAAGGGTGCCTTCCTCACTTTTAATTTCAAGGGAAGTGTTTCCACCTCTTTAGCCTTACCTTTTCCTATGACGTGCTGTACTACTACTTCTTGCTGCTACAAGCCTTCTCGTATGATGAGTGGACCCTCCTTGACTCTAGTTGACAATTGATCGCCCTTATTCTTTGTGCGGATTTCTTCTTGGCATAAGTCATTGGATTCAGAGCTTTCATCCTCATCATCACCTAAGCTAGAATCATCACCCTCAAACTCACTACCCTCGTCTTCGACATTTTCCTCACTACCTCTTCTTTGACATTTTCCTCTTCAAAGAAGGTAGTGCAACTATAATATGTGTCAAAGAACTCAATCTGATGGGGTGTATCAATGCCATTTACATTTCTACCTTGGCGTAGCAATTTCTCAGCAGCAAAACCCATTCGATACAATGCTACTTCCCACCCATCACTCAGTAAATTCTTTGTCATCTCTAGTATCACATCGGGATGCATCGGCTTTCTGTAATCCACCATTGTTACATCAAGCTTAACCTTATTGTCCTCAAAGTAATGAAGCTCAAGAGTCCTTAAAGGAATTTTGATTAGATTGCCACCACGCCTAGATTAGAAGCACATCAAGAAAGGCTGCAAGACTTGAATGGCAGTGCCTTCCAAGTCATATGATTGCATAGGACTATACCATGGTATACTTTTAAAAGTAAATACCCAAATGCAGATGTCAAACTCGTATACAAGGCATCCCTTTGTGATTCTGTCATGAACAGGTTCAACGTTGATCTTTTCTTATCTGCCATAGGACCTTCTATGATAAACCGCATAAGTTCAACTATCCGTGTCACTGCAAGGTCTTGCAATTCATCTATGAAAAACACACATGGCTTCTCCCAAGCATGATCACTCATTGTTATGAAATGCTCTGTATCAATTCCATTAATGTGTGCAAAATTTGTATCATTCTCTGATAGCAAGAGATATCATAGGAGAAGCTGAATGGAGAACCATCATCTAAACCACCAATTGCTCTACCTTGGGCAGTGGATTGCAAGGCCTTTTTCTTAATGTCCATATATTCTATCTCAACAACCTTTGGCATTTTAGCTCTTAGATCCTTTGTTGGTGTGGCATCTACATCCATTGAAGCCAACCACTTTCTAGCCCATGTCTTATTAAGGAGTTGACCTAGGCTAAGTGCTTTCTTCTTATCCACATCAATTGACTTGCCAACTAACTCATAATCAAATTTTAATAAAAACAATAGTTCGGAGAGAGCAGCCTCACTTTGAATCATTCGGGTGACCACTTCATCCAAGTTGCTATGCTTGCTCTTCTTTCCAAAGAAGCAGTTACCACTTAGGATCTTCTTGCATACTTCTTCTGTTATTGCATTTGGAACAAACCTTAATGCTCTCCACCAAACAATAGACATCAGTTTCATTATTTCTTTCCTTTGAGTTACAGTGTCCTTGTGGAAGACAATGCAAGTAACATCCCTGTATCTTGCAACAGCAGTGTTCAGATCCTTTGCCTCAACCTTATTACTTGGTATGCCTTGTGTATTGCTTACAACACCTTTCAAGCATCCATAGAACCGAGTCCTCTTTACCATGTACTCAGATGTAGGTCTCCTGTCCTTCATTGTTTGTGGCTTTCCATAGCCCACCCATAACTCCCTTGCCTTTATCAAGATCTCAGAAAGAGAAGAGCTTTTTTTCAACCTAAATGGAGCAGAATTTAGCCTTTTTGATTCTAGAATGTACTTCGAGTCATCGTTAAATATGCATACATGACAAATGATCCATTGAAACTTTTCCATCCACTCAATCTGTGGCAAGTTTCCTTTTCTTCCCTCATTAAGGGCGATCCTACAAGCTTCACAAAAGTGTTGCCCATCAATGGGCTTTGCCATCACATGTATCTCTTCTCGATGTCAATCCCATATTGGCTTTGGTACAAAGCCTCTTCACGAACAAAGTCACTCCTTTTAAAGTTCTCAAAAGCATCAAGAAAGTCCACCCGCTTTTGAAATGTGACATCACGCAATATAGGATCATCTTCTTGAAGTCTCTTAAACACCATAGGACGAACAGTGATATTAGTGGATACAGGAGTTCTTGTTTTCCTCGTATCTTCATACAATTTGTGTGCAAATGTCTTATCTAGCTTTCTTTGATTTGTGAAGCTCGATCAATAAGCATTGTAGCCACGCTGAATTGTGAAAATCCCCAAATGTACCCCTCATCCTCTAGAGGATGTAAGTCTGCCACTTATAGAAAAGTCTGCAAGACTTGTATCTTCTGCTTGCAGATCCTCCTAATTATCACTATCCAATTTTTCGCCTGATTTTAAATAACCTGCACTTGAACAATCTGCACGTGGAGTAGGAGTTATTTTGGCTCTCTTTCTGGGAATAGCTGTGGAACTTGAATTTGCTCCACAATCACTCCTTGTTCCTGTAGTTGTTGCAACAGTCGATGGTGTAGGTACAGTTGGAGATATTATAGTTACTGCCGCAGATATTGTAGTTACTCTTGTCGAAGATACCGTAGTTATTGCCATAGATATTGGCGGTACAACTTGAGGGCTACATGTTATAGATGGCGTACTTACTATTGTTGAAGGTAAAACACCACCACTTGGAAATGCATCCCACATTTTCTTCAATACTTCCAAGGCACTAAGTAATTCTTGGGATCCCTCAATTGAATCTGGTAAGGGCTTCAAGAAGTGCTTATGCGTAACTCGTAACTTGTAGACCACATCGTCATTCTTCCCTTTGCACACTTCTATCAAATTGTTTTCTTTAATGTTAATGGTTGAGACCATGCCACCATTTCTTACTACCTCTGGAGAATATTTCACGCTTGACACATTCTCGGCAGTGATCACTAAAAAAATACTTTGATTTGCGCTCCATAAAGTACCAAGCATGTTCAAGATATTTAAAAGACACCTTGGAACCAAAACTCAAAGCCATAGTTTTCTACAAAGCAATCAAAAACAAAAAATGAGAATTACAATGATTTTCAAACTCAAAATATAAAAAAATTGCTAAATATTAAATATTTAAATATTAAAAATTAAAAATTAATTAAAATTTTAAAAGTGCAAATATATTTTTAAAAATATATTTTATTGAAATTTCAAAAGTATAACTATATTTTTAAAAAATATATATATATATATTTATATTTTTAGATACTATTTTTTATTTACTATTCTTTTATATAAACAATTTAATTCAAAATATTTTATAAACATAGATAAAAAAATTTAATTTAATTTTTCTAAAATTTTATTTGATTTTTTAAAAATTTTATTTTATTTATTGAAATTTATTATTTATATATCGATATATTTAAATTTTAATTTTAATTTTTTAATTTTTAAAATATTTATTTATTTATTTAATTTTATTTTTTTGAATTTTTATTTAAATTTAATATAATTTAAGTTAATTTATTTTATTTTTAAATTAAATTAATTTATATTTTAAAAGGGGAGGGAGGGAGAGGATTCGTAATCGAAGGGGGCAAGCATGAGAAGAGGGGAGGGGGAAGCGGGAGGAGGGGGGAAGGGAGGGGAGGGAGGAAGGGACGAGAGGGGAAGGGAGGGGGAGGAGGGGGGAAGGGAGGGGAGGGGAATGGAGGGGAAGGGAAGGGAGGGGAAGGGGGAAGTAGGAGGAGGGAAGCAGGAGGGGAGCGGGAGGAGAGGGGATGGGAAGTGGGAGGAGAGGGAAAGGGAGGGGAGGGAGGAGAGGGAAAGGGAGGGAGGGAGTACCTGGGTGGGGAGATGGTGGAGGAGCTCGAGGAAAGTTGTGAGAGAGAATGAGGAGAAGTAGAGTTTTATAGGAAATGGGTAGCTTTTAGGTCAAGTCAACTTTTTTAGGTAAGTCAGCTTTTTTTAGTTTTTAAGGTTTTTTTAGTTCTTTTAGGTTCACTATGAGTAGAATGTTCTTCATTCTTTCTTTCATTCATATTTCATTCTTTCACACTCCACGCTTCTCTCCTCTCATCAACCTGTTGCAGGATTCTCAAAATCTTTAAAATGTTGCAAGAGGTGAGTTCATTTCCAACCTATTGCATATGCAAGAACTTCTAAGAATCAAGTTTTTGTAAATTTGTTTTTTTTTTTCAAATTCGATTCATTTCTAAAAAACTTGTTATGTACGCAACAACATCAAAAAACCATCTTTTGCATTAAATCTTTTTTCCCACAAAATTTCCTCTTTACCTCAAACTCTCATAACCTATTGTCACAAATTTCTCTCAAACTCAAACTCTCCCAACCTATTGGGCATGCAACAATTTTGCAAAAAAAATAAATTAGAAAAAAATCTATTACAAATTTCTCTCTCAACCTCAAAACCACTCAAACCTCCCTGCCTATTGCGTACGCAACAACTTCAAAATAAAATTTAATCATAAATCTCTCCAAAAACTCTTCTCATGATACTTTATTAATATGAGAAATCCATTTATAATATCTTTACTCCATAATAGAATAAATTTTTATTAACTAATGTTAAAATATAATTTTGCTAAAAATATATATTGTTAATCTATAAATTAATATAAATATTATATAATTATTATATAAATACATTAATTAAAAAATAATAACAATGAAAATATTTTTAAAAGGGAGGTCTTCTAGCATATGTGCTTTAGATAATACTTATTCTTCAAACAATGAAGAATTAGTGAATGTATTTGTAAGGTAGTTTTTTAAATGAAAAATCTCTACAATATTCTTCCTACTATTAACTAGATATTAAATTTTAGTTTTAATAAAAATATACATTATTAACTTAAAAACTAATATAAATATAATGTAATTATTATATAAATTTAAACAAATAAATATAAATTATTTATATTATACATTAATAACATTTAAAATTATGTATATTATATAGTAATAACCTTTAAATTTTAAAAAGTAGTCAATTAAAGAATTTAATTGATTTAAAAAATAAGGAAATATTAAATTTTACACACATGGAAGAAAAGCATGTATGCTTTTCTTCCATGTGTATAATACTTGTTAGTCGATATGCTTTTCTTCCATGTGTATATTACTTGTTAGTCGAGGAATGAAGAATTAGATAATGTATTTGTAAGGTAGGTATTTAAAACCATAGATTTAGAAGAGGTTTAGCATACTTGCTTATCTTTGTTACAATATGTAATACTTTGCAAAAGCCGGCTTTACACAAAACTATAATATCATTGAATCCATATCATTTTTCTACTTTAGCAACCACCATATATCCATGGTATGAATCCAAGATATGGAATACATATTTCTTCTGAATATTTCTTATCACATACTTCTTCATTTCTTAGATTTCCATGGTATGAATCCATGATATGGAATACATATTTCTTCTGAATATTTCCTATCACATACTTCTTCATTTTTTATGATACACCATGTAGCATGAATGTAAGAAAATATGAATTGGTGTGTTTTTAGCCTATGTACTTGTCCCTAATCACAGTAGGATACGTTGACTAGGTAGACTTATAATTACTTAAAGTAAAGCCTTTGCAAAGGATCGTACCTATAGTATTGGATATAAACAAAACACTTTGGAAAGCATATAATATATAGTCTATATATATCTAAACTAAATACTTTGGAATGCATAGTTTATATAGTCTATATACCTTATAGTTTATATAGTATATATACCTTAAATCTTACACCCTAAATCTTAAATCCTAAAGTTCCCTAAATCTTAGGTTATACAATCTAAGCTCTTAAACTTATATAATAGTTCTAATCCCTAAACCCTAAACCCTAAACCTTAAACCCTAACCCCTATAGCTTAAATTCTAAAACCTAATTTCCAAATCCTAAACCCTAGATTCTAGACTCTAAGCTCATGACCTTATATACTAAACCCTAAACCCTAAAACCTAAACCCTAAATCCTAAACCTTAAAATAATAATCATAAAACCTAAACCGTAAATGCTAAATCCTAAATCCTTAACCCTAAATCCTAAACCCTAAACCCTAGATCTTGAACCCTAAACCCTAAATCCTAAACCCTTAGCCCTAAACCCTAAACCCTAAAACCATAATCATATACCCAAAACACTAAACACTAAATCTTAAATCCTAAGCCCTAAATCCTTAACCCTAGATACTAAACCCTAAACCCTAAATCCTAACCCTAAAATACAACCAAAATTTCATGATTTTTTTCAACTTGTGCAATAGGTTTGATATATCCCCCAAACTTTTGCAAGTGGAATAGGTTAATGGTGCACCCAACCTATTGTAAAAATCAAGGAATTTTCTTGATTTGTGCAACAAGTTGGATATACCTATGAAGATAGTGGGAGAGAGGGAAGGAGTCTCACTTGTGGCTTTCTCACATACACAATGGGGGAATACACACAAAGGTGGAGGCTAAAAACACTTTTTCTCTTCTTAGTTGTGAAAGCCAAAAGAACTCTTGTACAAAGAAATAGAAGAACCCTATATGTGGGTCTCAAACCAAACTTAGCTAGCTAAGGTGGCATACTAACTGAGCCATGAACTAGAGTACATAAGGATAGTTGTCATCCAGCTATTATTCATGGGCGGTGTACGAACTGCATCTGCAGCTAACAAGTCGGTGACATAAATGCACAGCGGTCACCCTAGCATATCATGAGTGGAGCTCGATATCTCAACACTCCCCCTCGAGCTCAATCCCAATTCTTGCACACCAAGCAAGTCTCTGAACTTGTGCAGCTTCTCTGCGCCCAATGCCTTCGTGAATATGTTAGCTACTTGATCCTCTGTGCTGACATAAACTAGATCAATAAGACCTAGTAAAACCTTCTCCCACACATAGTGATAATGTACCTCAATGTGCTTTGTTCTAGCATGATAGACTGGGTTATTTACCAAGTGTATACTGCTCATGTTGTCACAATAAATGACAATTGGCCCATCTGTAGACTGATGCATATCATAAAGTATCTTATGCAACTAAGCTACCTCACATACAGCCATTGCTGCACCCCTGTACTCAGCCTCTATGCTTGACAAGGCAACTGTAGGTTGTTTCTTGCTGCCCCAAGTGACTGCAGCACTTCGAAAAGAGAACACATATCCACTGGTAGATCGTCTATCAGAAATACTACCAGCCCAATTAGCATTAGTGTATCCATGCAACTGTATATGAACCCCAGCCTCATCAAATAGTCCATACTGCAATGTGGAGTTCACATACTTGAGTGTCCATCTAGCCGCATCCAAATGCAGTTTCCTTGGAGCCTGCATAAACTGACTTACCAATCCAACAGCATAGCTCAAATTTGGCCTGGTAATAGTCATATAAATCAAACTTCCTACTATGCACCTGTACATAGTAGGGTCTTCCAGAAGCTCACCTGCATCTATGCTCAGCTTCACATTCTGCTCCAAAGGAATTGAAATAGGCTTATAGCCTGTCATCCCATATTTGGACAACATGTCCAATCCATACTGCCTCTGCAAGAGCCATATCCCACTTGGTGATCTAATCACCTCAATGCCCAAGAAATAACATAGCTCTCCCAAATCCTTCATCTCAAACCTTTGCATTAATAGCATTTTCACATGAAGGATATCTTCATCACTATCTCCTATGATGATCAAATCATCACATTTCTCACATAAAGTGAGAAATGTGCCTTGGAAATTTGAAAGCCGATAGTGACAAGATACTACCCTATCTTGTCAGACCATGCTCTAGGTGCTTGCTTCAAGCCATACAAGGCTTTCTTCAATCTGTAAACAAACTCAGGATGAATAGCATGAACATAACCTGGTGGCTGCTCCATAAGGACCTCTTCTTGCAAATCACCATGCAAGAAGGCATTCTTTACATCCATCTGATGTAAAGACCATCCCTTTGATGCAGCCATAGCAATGATTGCTCTTACAGTTGCCATCCTTGCAACTGGACTGAATGTTTCTTCATAATCAATGCCATATATCTATGCATACCCCTTGACAACTAGTCTTGCCTTGTATCTATGCATAGAACCATCTGCATTGTGCTTCACCTTATAAACCCACTTATAGCCAATTGCATTCTTGTCTTTAGGCAAAGGCACCAATTCCCATGTAGCATTTTCTTCCAAGGCATCCATTTCTTTCATCCATGGCTTTCTCCCATTTTTCTTTTCCCATGGCTTGCTCAAAAGAAGTGGGTTCTGGTTCCTGTATCACTTTGATCATATAGGCATAGTGAATGGCTATAAATCCATCATATTTCAGCCTATCCATAGGATACCTAGCTCTGGTAGACCTGCACAAAGTAGGCTCACTTCCAGGTGCTCTCAAAACATCCCTGGTCTTCCTTACTCCAGGTGTAACAATAGAAGGAATAACCAACTCATCATCAATGCTCTGTTCTAAGCCACTGGTTTCACCATCCACATAAGAGTGACCTGCATTCACATCAAACATGGGCTGATCTACCTTCTCTTCTTCTTTTCGTGAAACTTGCATACCACTATCTGCATTGCTTTGAGGAGATTCTCCTAATCTCAATCTACATGTCCATGGCAAAGTATGTGAACCACTGCTAGAGGACACTATAGGTCCACTAATATTTTGTGATTACTACTGTGAATTCTATGTAGCATTACCATTTTGTGCATCTATATCATCAATCACATTTACTGGTTTATACTAGCTACTCATCTAATCAAAAACATCTCTGCTCACTATAAACTTACGAGTAGAAGGGTTATAGCATCTATACCCTTTTTACTACAGAGAATAACCAATAAAGATACACTTCTCAGCTTTTGGATAAACTTGGACCTCAACTCATCTAGCACATGAAGATAGGCAATGCAACCAAAAATTTTCAAATGAGAAATATCTGGTTTCCTACCAGTATACATCTCCTCTGGTGTCATGCCATGTATTGCTGCAGTGGGAGTCCTGTTCATTATGTAAACTGCTGTAGCAACTGCTTCAGCCCAATAATAATTTGGTAGGTCTTGTTCATTTAACATGGCCCGAGATACCTCTCCAATATGCCTGTTTTTCCTTTCTGCAAGTCCATTTTGCTGTGGGGTATGACTGCATGAATATTGTTGCTTATGCCATGCTCTTGTAGGAACCTTGCAAACTCATTTGAGAGGTACTCTCCTCCTCCATCTGACCTTAGGCATTTTATTTATAGGCCTGTTTCTTTTTCAACCATAGCTTTAAAAGCTTTGAAATGCCCAAACACTTCTTTTCTTTTTCATAAAATACCTCAGGGGGGTCAGTCATCATACGTAACCCTGTCACGTGAGTTCAACAGAAGGATATTTTTAATATCTAAATTTTACAAAAATTGATTTATATAAGGGAGTTTTTTTAATGATTTTGGGAAAATTTTACAGATTTATATAGAAAAAGGGTACATTTTATTAATGGAAAAATTACAGATAAGGGATTTTACAAATAGGCCTTGAACGCACGTGACATTGAGGGTTTTTACATACTGACCCCCCCGAGTAAAATACACCCAAACTTTTCTGCTGTAGTCATCAATAAAAGTGACAAAATAATGACAGCCTCCAATAGATCCAGCTTTAGTAGTCCACACATCAGAGTGGATTAATTCCAATGACTTCTTACTCTCTTGAACATGTCTAGGAAATGGTTTCCTTGCCTGTTTTCCAAATTGATAGGCTTCACATACCTTATGCATTTTTGCAACCTTGAATTTAGGCAATCTTGCAACAATATTTTGGGCCTGCATTGATTTAAGTCATTGTACATTAACATGACCAATGCGTTTATGCCATATATCAATATCTGCAACTACACCGGTCCCATGTGCAAACATTGTTGCACTGAATTCAGGCATGTTCGCATCCAATGTAAACATCCTGCCCTACTTCTTTCCTTTTGCTATCAAGTGACTGTAATTTTTCATATCCTCAACAAAGCATCCATGAGGATTAAATCTAACCTGCAAGCCCTGCTCAACCATTTGACAAATAGAAACTAGGTTCTTGGTGATATTCGGGACATGAAATACATTGAACAAGTATTTCTTTTTCCCATCCTGCATAGACAAAGGAATTTTACCAATTTGCACCATAAAATGTGTAGTATCATCACCAGTCTCCACAAATCCTGGTCTTTCTATTTTCCTTGCATCCTGCATCCATTTTGCATGACTTGTCATGTGGTTTGATGCACCTGAGTCAACATATCACACATCATTGCTTTCTTCTGCACTTGTCACAGAATTGGTCATGTGCTGCACCATAAATAAATGCTCATTTCTGTCATCACCCTATCTACTAGAGGATGCATAATTGCCTTGCAACACTATATTAGAGAATTTGGGAAAATCCCAATTCCCATGAAATAAAATATAGTCACTTCAAAAGTAAAATTTGATGTTTTTTATTGAAACATTAGCTCCATTGAGGACCCAAGTTTCAATTATGTTGGGGGAGACTAGACCATGCACAATACTTCCCAATTCCTAGAAACCCAAGCAAAAATCTTCCGTATGTTGCTATGGAAAAAGGCCTTAATAGATGTGAACATGGCTCCATGGCCAAAACATTTGTTGATTTGCTAGTGAAAGAAAGATGTTTGTTGTTTCGTATGCATCGAAACCACAAACAAATGCCAATTTATAGATGTTGCGTTAGGAAGATTCATTGGTGTAAATTAAATTGGAGTATTGATATATGCAATAGGATTGTTATAGATCTTTGACATCCATCATATAAATGTGGTCTTCAAAAACAAAATTAAACTTGCAACAACTGTCAATTTTTATTTGGTATATTAGATGTATCAAATTTATGTCAAATTCATATGTTTCTATGTTGATAAATTGCAGTATTGACATATGCAATAGGATTATGGTAGAGCTTTGACATCCATCATATAAATGTGGTGTTCAAAAACACCGTTCCATCACAATAGAGCTCATGAAACTCTCCATCACAATAGAACTCATGAAACTCAGAGACATGGTCTTGATAAAAACCTTTTTTTAAATTGCTTTCTTGTACTAAATATAATCAAAACCATTGACACATAGCCAATTTTGCACCACATCATTTAACATAATCATTAACAATTCCATACTAGTATTCATACTCACAAAGTAGCTCATCCCCGAAGGAGATATCCTTTATGGTTTGCACAGTAATGTAGCCATGGGCACTCAAATTTCCTTGTGACTTTTGAGCCCAAGGTGGTAGTTTAGGGATGTATACAAATATAACATTTGTTCTTTCTTTATAATACATTGAGCTATTTATATATCCAGCAATGTTTCCATACAATACATCTCCCACAATACATTTCACATCTGTCAATGGCTCAATGAATGGATCTTCAAACATTCCATAAGTCTTCATCCTTGGGAAAAACTTGAGGAGAGATCTCCAAGTATCATAATCATACTTTGGACCATTATATACCATCAAATCTTGTTTTTTCTTGATGCTCGTATGTACAAAAAGACCATATCCAGCCCCAGGTATTGTTGATTTCTTTACTTCATAATGGATGCCATTCATTTCGAACACATGCTCAATGGGTATGGGCAATTTATGTTTCCATAAGCCATTGGATGCAGGATCAAAATTTATAATAAGATAGCTCTTCAACTTTTCAGGACAATCTGCAACACCTATCATATGTTAAAATCAAAGAATCATTCTTTTAGTGGAGGAATACAAACTCACATCATAAAGCACATAGCATTTTTTGAACAAGGTACTAACTCAATGTCTATTAATTCTTTCACAAAACAAATTGAAACATAATGTTTTGCAAATCGAATCTAACCAAATAGTGTCCAAATATAAATCAGAATGTAGGTACAAATGTTTTCGTTGAGCATTTGTGTTTGCAACTCTAATTAACAAGATCACTCACATTCCCTAAGGGTTGTCTCTACGAAAGTAGGATCTCTAGATTTGAATTTCAAAATTTGAAACTTGAAACTTGAAATTTGAATTTTTTATTTTAAATTTTGAATTTTGAACTTTAAATTTTAAAATTTAAAATCTGGATTTTCAATTTTTAAATTTAACGTTTGAAGATTTATCCATGTGGCCAAATCTTCCTAGTGATTTGAAAGAAGATTTGGCCATGTGGCCAAATCTTCCTAGTGATTTCAAAGAAGCTAGCAATATTTGGCAGCACGGCAAAATCTTCCCAAACCCTAATGCTTTGAAAGAACCTGGTGATTTGAAAGAAGCATGCAAGAGGAGGTTGCATGGCCAAAACTCTCCATACCCTAGTGCTTTGAAAGAAGCCTACAAGATTTGGCCACACGACCAAATCTCCCCAAGTTTCAAAGAACGCCACAAACAAATCTTCTCAGTGCTTTGAAACCAAGGTCTTAAAGGATTTGGCCGTGCATCCAAATCTTGCTAGCTTCTTTGAAAGCACCAAGGTCTGAGCAGATTTGGCCATGTGGACAAATCTTATTGCTTCTTTCAAAGCACTACTGTCTTAGGAGATTTGGCCATGTGGCCAAATCTTGTTGGCTCCTTTCAAAGCACCAGGGTCTGGGGAGATTTGACCATGTGGCCAAATCTTGTGGGCTTCTTTCAAAGCACCAAGGTCTAAGTAGATTTGGATGTGTGGATAAATCTTGATGGCTTCTTGAAAGCACTAGCATCTCTGGAGATTTGTTTGTGTGGACAAATCTTGCTATCTCCCTTTCAAAGCACCATGGTTTGTGAAGATTTGACCATGTAGCCAAATTTTGCTGCCTAAAATTCAAAGCACCAAGGATTAGGAAGATTTGGTCTCGCAATGAAATCTTGTAAAGCATTTTCATCCTAAGTCACACCATCAGATATCAATATTGAACTATAACAAATGCTATGTACTATGCAGGTGCCACATTGAAAGTGGGGGTTAAAGTCAACTTGCTTGTCAGTGGAAAGATTGTTGCCATTGGGACAATATTCTCTACATCACATGATGACATGTGCCAAGGTGTGCCCTTGGGAGAAAACAATGTATCGGTGGCGATCGATATTTGTATGGATGAAAGTGCACTTCTTCCATTTCCTACAATGGATGCATTCTTAGTCTATGAGGCTTTGGGTAGTGTTGTTCGTTGGAAAGCACGATCAATGAATTGTGTGGACAATGTCAATGGAGCTATTGTACCAATGAATGATATAACATCAGATACCATTGACGTCGAACCTCTATGTGAATATGATGAGTTTTCCATTTGAGAATCATGGAAGGACAAGAAAGTCTTAATATGGGATGAGCAGAAAACCAAGAGCATTGCAGAGGGTGTTGTTTTGTATGTCTACCCATTTGAACCTATAAATTTTGAGATGCTTGGTGAAGGTAATCTAGGTGTGGGAATTGAAAAGTATCATAGTGATGTATCAGGCATCGATACCATCCACTTAATAAAATGGCCCATTGCACAAATAACCTTTTTAGATGGAACTTCATTAAGAATCGATGACACCATGAATTCTTCAAGTGGTTTTGGGAAAAAGCACATGGAAGATGAGGACCCAATGGAAAAATCCACAAAAAAGAGGCGTTACTGCATGATAAAGAGAAAAGCTAAAAAACATGGCATGCCATTAGCATCATCTAGACTCACAAGGGATGCAGTCATAAAAGTATCTATGATTGACTGTTGTAAACAAAATTGTTGTCAATTCGTCAAATGATATCCAAATTACGCATAGAGTATTGGGGCCAAAGTTTGGAGGCTCGCACCAATTATGTATATGACACTCTTGGGTTGCTTGTCGAAAAGATGACAATGGGCAGTTCAAATATGTCTTTTCATTGAATGGTATTCAAGTTTGTTGTAGAGCATGGTATGAAATGCATGGTATTCCAAAAACAACATTTTATCGATACAGGGAGCAATTTGAAATTGGTATACGAAGGTGCATACATGGTAATAAAGGAATCGTGCAGAGAGGTTGGGACCACACAGAATTGGGTAGAGCCATAATCCAAGATTTTGTGGATAACAATTCTGAGCGTATGCCACACAAAAGTAGAACACTTCAGGATGGATCAAGGGAAACACAATTGGTGATACCAGATGTATACAAGTAGGTTGATATCCTCTATGAAGTTAACATGCAATTAAAGCATAGTTTGGGTTGTAAGGAGATGTCAACTTCCACATTCAACCGCATATGGAACTCTGAATTCAAGCATGTAACTTTGTCAAAAACAAGTGAATTCTCTAAGTGTGGTTTATGTAGTGCAATCAAGGCTCAGCTTGCAGCGACAAAATGCCAAAATGAACGTAATAAGTTGATGGAAGATAGAAGAAAACACATGTTACAACAAAAAAGTTGTAGAAATGTGTACTACACTTGGCGCAGATTTTCTGAAATGTATCCTCAGACATACTTGTGCATTATCCATGATAAGATGGACCAAAAGAAGACAGCCATCCCTAGATTACGCAATCGTTCAAAGGACACAGACAAGTCCTTTCAGCTCCCAGTGGCTTTGACTTGCATGATAACACATGGACATGGTCAAGGACGTTATGGTCACTTTTCTTTATCCTTGTGGCCGTCGGATCCTAACTTCACAATTGGTTCATTGGCTTTGTGTTTGAGAAATCTTGAAAGATTTGATAACCATGCACTTGGAGATTTGGTACATGATGGGATGCCAAGGTCTGACAACGCTCTGCTAAACGCACTAACCTCAAGAGAAGCATTGGATTCTCACTATGTTTCTAATGGCAAGCAACAACTTCATCTTGGAGCAGTGGGTGGAACATTCAAAGACCTTGGATTTGGAAGTTCCCATCAAGAAAATCCTTATAAGAACCTACCCGAACACCTATTGTTGTAGTTGGATAATTGTGGTTCTAAAAACAAGAATAGGTACTTGTTTGCATACCTATCATTACTTGTTGCTCGAGGGATTTTCAAGTCAATTCAATTGGGATTCTTGATGGTTGGGCATACACATGAGGATATTGATGCAATGTTTAGCAGGTTTTCAGAGAGGTTAAGAACTAGCCAAACATTGACATTTGCACATCTCATGGATACTTTTAGACAATGTGAGGAGTCTTCTCCAACGCCATTTTTGGTAACGGAAGTCCCTGATTTCAAGAGCTATGTTAATGGATGCCTATGCGATGGGAAAGATTCTTTAGTGGGACACTCAAAGCCTCTCCAATTTTGGTTCTTTATGCGAAATGAAGTTCCTATCATGCAATATAAAGTGCATCCATGATCATTAGATTGGCAACCAAGTGAAGGTGGCATTGAGTTATGGAAGAGACATCCGGATGGTCATCCAATGCTACCAAGTGGAGAGCCACCTTATGTAACCATGTTCAAGTATGTGAAGGATCACTTAGATGTGATAGTTGGTATCAAGGAGTATGTACGCTTAAAAATGGGCACACCTGCAAGGTCCAGATGCATCTTTCACAAAGTTTTACAAGCCAGTAGTGAAGTACTGGAAGAACATGATTGATGAGCTTGATAAACCAAACAATAGTGTAGAGGGTATGTACGAGAGATTTTGGCCAAAGACGCAACATATTGATTGTGTGCAAGTATTTGATAATGAAAACGATGAGTTTCAAGGAATTGAAGAGTTGAATGATCATTACTGTGGACCTCAAAGGAAAAAGCCAAAACAATCATTTGATCCAATGGTTGATGTACAAAAAGGACACTTTCTTTTGGTCCGACCAGCAGAAAAAATTTACCCAATTTGGCTAGGCATTGCTCAAACTGATGTACAAAAGGATAATAAATCTAAAAATTTCAAGAAGGTTTTCATACAATATTGGGCACCTATATGCAAAAGACACAATGCAGAAATTGAGGAGGTGTATGCAGATTGTTGGAACAAGATTTGGATGTGCAATAAAGGTGATCCTCCATGTTGGGAATCTATTGATTCTATTGTATGGTCATGGGTTCAAAAATGTAACCTCTCAAAGAAGGTTTCCTCGAAGAGCAGCAACCTCCCCATCAAGGTGAAGATACCAACCATTGCACGCAAGCGAGCTTTATCCAATTTGGCTCATAGAACAGATTCCGACTCTGATGCTGCCTCCACAATGGAGTGAAGGTACTTGAAAAGCATGAATTTTTTTTCCTTGCACAACAATAATTTATTTGAATACTGACAAATATTTGGAAGGTATGACATTGATCTTTTTTCTTTATCTTTTTTTTGGCAAACCATTGCTTTGTGGTTGCAAGTTTTGCACACTCGACAAAATATCAAGGACTAGTGTTGCATTCTTACTTTTTCTCCAACTAAACTAAAATGGTGTTTTTGAACACCACCTTTTTTTGAGAAGAGGCAAAAAATCGTTAAACTCAAACATATGATGCTTTTTTCTCGGCTAATGCAGGCACACCCCAAATTGTGAATTTCATATAGACGGCCAAATCCAAGGAGAAAGTCAATGGAGTGCACTCAATGCATTGTAATTGTAACCCCTCAAAAAATACCATGCATTGGTCAAAATCTCAACATTTGACATTTTATTTATGTTGATGCAAACCATGCACATTTGCAAGATTTGGATGGACTCCCAAATCTATGGGAAAAATCAATGAAAAACATTGAATGTTACATAATTACAACCCCTCAAAAGTTCCCAAATTATCAGGATTTTCCCAAATTCTCTAATATGGTGTTTTGCTGCAATTTTCCATTCATAATGTCATTCTGCTTTTTGTAGCAGTCTTTAGGCATATGACCCATTTTACTGCAATAATAGCATTCAGCATTGTTGTTTGCATTTTGGCCTCTCTGCCATCCACCATGACCTCTTTGGCTCCCCTTGCCTCTAGAGTTACCACGTCCTCCTCCATAGGACTAGTTTTCTTGAGTTTGCTGCATATTTTAATTTCTACCACGGCCTCCAGATTGGCCAGCTCTACCTCTGCCTCTACCTCTTCCAGCATTTGAGTAGAAGACAGTTTCTTTTGAAGTTCCTCCCGAAGAAGATGCACCACCATTTCTCTGCTCTTCAGAAATTAGAAGAGCAAACAACTCCTCAAAATCAGGAAATTTTTCATGGACAACAATGGATGTCCGGAATTGTGCATAATCCTTTCCTAGACCATTCAAGGTCACAGAAACTAGATCATCATCTTCCATTGGTGACCCAATGGAAGCAAGTGCATCTGCAATTTTCTTCACCTTCATGCGGTTGTCATTGATGCTCATATTTTCTCTCTGCACATTGTGCAACTCCTACTTGAGCTACATTTTCCTGGCTTGCGTATTTGTGCTGTACATTTTTGCCAAAGTATCCCATGCCTCCTTTGGCCTACTTGCATCCTAAATATGCACAATCATAGAATCTAAAATACTGAGAAACAGCTAGTACATAACTTTTCTGGCTCTCTCATGCCATCCTTTAAATGCTTGCATTTCCTGTTGATTGGGAACATTAGGAAGAACTGGTTTTTCTTCATTTCTTGTAATGAACTCCCAATAGCCTTTTCCCATAAGGAAATTCATCATTCTAAACTAGAATGTACCCCAACCAGATCTATCGTACACTCAAGCTTTGTATTTAGTGAATGGATTTCATCTAGCGCTATATTTTAAACGACGAGCTTGAAACATTGTAGCAGCTCATTGGTTCGATATTTTTTAGAAATATAAAGCATGAAGGAATGTCAGGTGAGGCTATAGCAGCTTGCTGGTCCTGTAGTCCCTATAAATACTAAATGTGAAGGCTTTGGAAATACTAAACATGAAGACGTTGAATGTAGCAATTGATCCCTTCAGTTTTTCCTACCTAGTTTTGAAGAGTCTCCTCTGTTGCGAAGTCCATTGAACTGGGTGAGCTTCCACGATGCAAGAGAGGTTTAGGGAGGATGAGCTGCGAATGCTTGAAAACTATCCATAGGTTTGACTGACACTCTACAATCATATACCTTTGCCTTCTTGAAGTATATCTTGGCTCTAAGGAAATTCTGGGATGTAGTTGCACTATTTCCCCAAAAGTTGGAGGCTGTGAGCCCATGACCCGCCGACTGAGGAGATATGGGAAGTAAGATAAGTATATCCTTACTGAATTTTTCTTTCATTGTACAGATGGCAAGCTATTATTTGTTATAAAAATGGATGAGGCTTAGTTGGTAAAAGAGCACAAGCTAGAGTGTGAGCATTTCTTTTATGAATGATGCCTCGCATTTTGCTCAAGGGGATGAGGAAGTTGAGTGGGGTTTCTCAGTCCAATCTGAGAAGGACATATGGTGGCTTGCAGCCTTTGAGACCCCAAAGGAGTGCCACGAGACATTGAAGTGGGTTTTGGAGAGAACTGGCATCCTGTTGATTATTCGAAGACAAGAGGTAGGGCAAACATTAATTGTGGATGGGCATGGAACGTTTCAAGTTGAATGGCATCAAGCTGGTGATTTGAAGACCCTCAAGTGCTTGTATGGTTGTGATATAGGTGCAGATGCAAAATGGAAATGTTTGTATTACACCCACTCTAAGAAGATGCAAAAGGGAAGCCTATAGTGGGAAAATGGCATTGCTTTTTGCAACCAAAGTGCAGCCCCTAATTGTCACAAGAAGGATCCTAAGTGGAATCCCATTCTACCAATTCCATTGGAGTGGGTACACGTGTGTACTTTGCATGCTTAACTACGTATACTTGATAAGTTACTCTATCTCCATCTAGTTTATGCTTGGAATTTGAGGCCATAGCAAGTATCTGCACAATGCATTGCAAAAGCTGAAGAACTACTCTCACTAATGGAACTTCACAGAGGCAATGTGAAGCTTAAGTAGGACAAGAAACAATTAGGAAAGACATAAAATCTTCTTGCTAAAGTGTCCACAGGTGGAGGAAAGGCAAGGAGGTTCTTGTCCAACCACAATGCTGATAAAGAAAAACATACATTGGCTCAAAGCACCCTAGGTTGGGAGTGCTGGAAAGATTTGTGTGAGTGCACCACAAATCAAGCCTCACATCCCCAAATTGCTACTTTGAGAGACAAGGAGATGTACTGCTTGGAAGTCCTCAATAGGGAGCCAAGGAGTTGCACTTTGGTTAAAAGATAGAGTTAGACAGGGAAGGCGTTCGGTCCTAAGAGAGGCCCAAATGTAAAATGTTTGATGAATAAAGTTAACACTATTTTGAGTCAATTATAGATTCCAAAATCCACAAATTTGTTTGGAAATTGCAGAATTGCATGTGCGACATGGTAGGGTGGAGGGGTGAGTGGGTTGGGAGGGATGGTGGTGAAGATTAAGTATTACCGAACTGGTGACAAAACACTGGGGGGGGAAGTGCACTCAAAAAACCCTAATTTAAAAGAAAAACCCTAAAGTGCTTTAAAAAAGACTATATAAAATACTTCAAAACCCTAAAATTTCTCATTTCTATGGCACCAGTTAAACAAACTGCTAGACCCACTGGATGCCATTAGATGCTAGACCCACCAGTTAAACAAACTGCTAGACCCACTAGATGCTATCTGTTGTCCTCCTCACAATGCCATGGCCTTCGAACACACTACAAGCCCCAATGGCCAAGAGGGCAAGATCACCAGGGATCTGAAGGTGGTTCTCATCATCAGAAGTCCAAGCAACGCGAGTCCCCACCATCGGACTCTCATGGGAGATCCCAGGGATCTCAGCACCATGAGGAATCCTAGCACAATGAAGGATCACGATCAGGGGTCCTCTCAGTCCTTCCACACAACTAACCATGGAAGTAGAGAGGTCTCCCAAGAGGGGAAAAATAGTCCATTCAATCCTGATCAATTGCCCCTCCCTCCTCTGTAGGGTCCTGGCGTGGAGCATCTAGAGCAACAAGGGGAGCAAGAAAGGCAAAGAGAGGAGATGAAGAGATTACAGGGGACACAACAAGAGGAAGTATTTGGTAGGCTCGCAGATATAATGAACCTTGGCCCCAATCCTCCAACCAAGCAGACTGCACGAAAGAGCACCATCAACCCTCTGTGCCTCAAGATTATTAGATATGAGGAGCCTCTTGTACGAGTTGAGCAAGAGCCTCAGCCTGCTGTGTCACATCCTCGTGAAAAGGAAAAGAGACCAAGGACAAAGTAGACCCCTAGGCATGACAAGCCACCTCGAATGACCCACTAGACACAGGAAGAGGAGTCTGAAGAGGTGGTTGCAAGGGAGGAGAGGCGAAATAAGTTCAAAGCAGACAAGCGGCCATGGAGCCATATCCGAAGGCCAGTGCAGGGTCCCCCAAAGATTAAGAGGCACAAAAAATTAGGCATGAAGGCTCTTTAGGAGATCCACAAGTTCCAAACCACTATGGACAATCTCATTTCCCATGCACCCTTCGAATGTGTTGTACGTGAAATAGCACAGCATTACAAGAGTGATGTGCATTTCACTTCAGGCGCTATGGGAGCAAAATTCAGGAGGCAACGGAGTAGATGACAGTAGGTCTTTTTGAAAACATGAACTTATGTGCTATCCATGCCAAAAGAGTAACAGTGATGGACAAGGTCCTTGCACTCGCCAAGCGCATCCACTCTGATCCCTCCCTTAGGCCCTAGATATTGTTTAGGTTCATTTGGTGTAACTTGAATCATTTTGTAAATCTCTGCACTTTGAGGGCAATGAATAAAATATATTTTTATGTTCTATTACTGTTCCCATGTTATTATACATGTTACGTGATGCTTTCCATCAGTTTATGCAAGTTCAGTGTGAATTTGAGTGGTGAAATGATGTTTTTTCACCATGTGATAGAAGGCAAAGGTGTTCATAGTGGGTTTTACCATTTTTGGGCTTTTCGCGCGATGCCAAACACATTTGCCTTCTACCGCGTGGTGAGATTCTTACTGGATTGTTCAGAAATGAACATTATAGCACAAATATTTATCTGACCACATGCTTTTGAACAGAATAGTGAATGAAAATATTAGTGCCAACAACAATTAAAGTTATAAAATACAATGACAGTATAAAATAAATTTTGTAAAAGAACACAAAATGGGGCACTATATACAAAGTATATCTGTATTCATATAAAATAAAATTTCTATACAATAAGGCTTCAGAGACTTTCTCTCTTCTCTAAAACACTGAGAACATCGGGCTTTGAATTCCCAAATACACTCCTAGCTCTAAACCTAGTCAATAGAGACTCAAGTTGAATGCTATTGTCATTGCTGGCCAGGGACATGGCTGTTGCCGTCAATGCCATACCTTGAAAATCGGTTCCGAAGGCATTGAGGGCAGCCATCGGTTCACCAAAAAGACCTTGTCAACATTGCGATTGATGTCAGCATGACCAATCACTCTTGACAAGGCCTTGCACTTCAGGAGGTCATCAGTTCCATGTGGAGAAAACATTTTGTGGATAACCACAAAGCGCCCTTTTGTTTGGCCAAGGTAATGTGCTAGTGAGTGATCTCGGTCAAAAGCTACTGTGAACAAGGCGTTGCCGAGATGAGAATAGGTTGACCTCAAATGCCTCCTGCAACAGTCCAACATTACATTAGAATTCCATTAAAGCAAAAGTATACCAAGAGAGAAGAAATTCAAAGCTCATAGTTTCTTACTGCTATGGAGTCATCATGCTCAATCCCTTCCTCTTTGTTAATGAGGATGGATCCAGAGGCCTCTTGCTGTCTGGAGTGAGATGTGGAGACTTACTATGCACGAGCTTCTATGCACGCTTTCCTACCTTTTCACCATTCAAGGTGAAGTGAAAGGACTCAGACATGCCATCCTTCATGACCAATACGTGTTCCTGCACATCCTTGAGAGTCCACTGTGACATGATAGTCACATTCTTGACATCTCCTAAATGCAGAGGAATAAACCAAGACAACCTTACCCATTTAGAGCCAAATGTAAACTTCATGGCCATGCCCACATCCTTTGCAATATTTTCCTTGTATGATTGCATTGTTCTTGTGGCCACCATGCTGCAATCTATGTCTTCAAGTTGTGGTGTTGCAATGCATTGAAGATGGCCATAGCCTGATGCCGTCCTTGGAGTAATGTACTTGGCATTATACCAATAGATATTTCTCTGTTTCAAGGAGAGGACTTCTCTCCATCATGCATTTGCCTTCCTAAATCCTCATGAATGGCAGTAAACTTACCTAAGAAGCACTCGATTGGTTCCCACTCCTTAAAGTCTGAAGGAAATACATCTACAGTGCACAAGTGCTATTTCAAAATACAATTTCAAACTGAGTCATTACACTGGTTCTATTTCAAAATACAATTTCAAGCTGACTCATTGCACTTCAAAATCTTACACAAAATGCACACTTACAATGCGATGGTATTGTCGATTGATTGCTTGATGGAGGAAGGCGCATGTCCTTCCCCATGTAGATGTGTTGTACCTTTGCAAGCAATCCTTTCTTCCCAAGCTTGAACTTCATGATGCGGCCCTTCCATTCATGCAAAAGATCACCTCTTTTGCTCTTGGGAATCTTATGTGGACCCTTGGTAGATCCTCTCATGAGTATCCAATCATTCAAGCTATAGGTACAAGGAACCCATTCATCCAGTGCATTTTTGCTCCTGTGGGACACAGAGTACATGTATGGTCTCCTCACCATGCTTGTATAGAGGTCACAACAGCAATAGTGGACTAGAAAGTGTAGCTTGGGGGGAGAGAGCAGATCCGATAGAGGGAGAGAGAGGGAGAAGGTATAGAGGGTGCAACTGAAGGTTGAGAGAAGCTCCGAGAGGTGCTATAGCTAGGAATGCAGGGAGAAAGAGTAGAGGGGGATGAGCAGCTGCTCCAAGAGGTGTTGTAGCTAGGAATGGAGGGAGAAAGTGCAGAGGGGGATGAGCAACCACTACAGGAGGTACTATTGCTAGGAATGGAGAAAGAAAGAGAAGAGGGGGATGAGCAGCAGTTGCTGTAGGAGGTGTTGTAGCTAGGAATTGAGAGAGAATGAGCAGCTACTACAAGAGGTACTAGAGAGAAGAAACATAGTGGACCAGAGTAGGAGGGGGCAGAGAAGATGCCAAATGAGTTCCCACGTTTAAAAACTGGAGGGAGAATGGAGCTGGACCAAAGAAAAGGAGGGGGTAGGCTTGTAACAAGCTGAGAAGGGGGAAAATTTTGCCCAAAAGGGCCCACCACCTCTTGAATGACTTGTAGGTTTGTTTAGGGGAGGTGCATATGGGAGAAGGGTCAAGCATGGGTTGAGGGGGGGAGGGGATGGTTTGAGTGCTCCCCGGTGTAAGAGGAGTAGCCAATACGGGCTATTTGTAGGCCTACCCACCCTCCACCTCAACATGGAATTGCCCCAAAAAAAGGAGCACTCCCATTGGTACACCTCAAATACCTCACTAATCCCTTGAAATTAGGAAACACTAATTGGGGGCCCTTTGGAGACCCCAATTCTCCCCTAATGATTAAGCAATAATAAGCTCAATGATTATTTATTGTGTCTTTTTTTGAGTTGCTAATCTATCTTTGTACATAAAATAGGTATTTACCCTAACAGAGGGTATGGATGTGGTATTATATAAGAAAAATGAAGTGGTGGCTTTTGGACGAATTCATAGTCTTGATCCTATGAATGTGTGTCATTTCCAACATTGTGGTGAGAGAAGATGTGTAGTGATAATCACCAACGTTGTAAATCCAGAAGTACATTTAAAATATCCACATAGAGACTTTAAAACATTGGGAGATATCTTACAATGTGACATATTTGATATGCAAGCACATAGAACACTCTGGGACCAAGACAAAATTGTTCCAAAGATATACTTTCAAGATATCAAGAAAACTTATTTTGAGGGGGAAAATTTAGAGATGTTATCTTGCTCTGGAGAAGTTTTAGCAATTGGCAACTTTGAGGGCTATGCTCAGAGTTTTCTCTATATAGTGGAGATAATTAAGTTGACTAGTGCAAGTGTCATTCAAAATGCAATGGATAGTACTTCACATCTAGACGTCCATAATACTACATCTCATCTACAAGTTCATAGTACTTGTAAATGGGGGACAAAATCTCTCTCTCTCTCTCTCTCTCCCCCCCTTCCCCTAACACCCTTCAATGCCCCCCCCGCCCCCCTGCTCTCTCTCTCTCTCTCTCTCTCTCTCTCTCTCCCCCCCCCCCTAACACCCTTCAATGCCCCCCCCTCCCTCCCTTCTCTCTCTCTCTCTCTCTCTCTCTCTCTCTCTCTCTCTCTCTCTCCCACCCCCTCCTCTCTCTTTGCCCCTCTACTCTCAGCACAACACACACTCTCTCTTAAAACACATATACACATACAATCATTAGAATGCACAAATGAAGTGACATAATGAAAAAAAGGCAATGTAAAAGAGAGATTCAATTTGAAGGAAAGCAAGTTCAACTTGCAGGGCCGAAGTTCATGTCTTGAGCTTGTACATGTGCTAAAGCTTCACCTTAAGTTCTTTTTTTTTATTACAAAACCAAACAATGTGACTCTCCTCCCACTTTAGAACCTATGGCATGTGCTCTAAGCTGGATATTTTTAAGAGCTTTAAAACCACTACATGTTCATGCTTTTACCACTTCAACTTTCATGCTTCATGGCTCTTAGTTATGTATTAAGCGGTGCAACTCAAGATGTACAAGCATTACATATAGTCCACTCAATCGAACGGTGTACTTGTATTAAGTTCAGGCCCATGTTGTCAAACCCAACCAAATGTTTCGTCAACTGAAAATATATTTCCACATAGATAAGATATAATCACAGTAAAAACACTTCATGCCCGGCATGAAAACGTGTTCTATTACTGCCAGACCCATAGGAAGATGCTGCTCTTTTTCCACTTTTTGCTCGCTCTATTATGTTCGAGGCTCCTATTTTATATCTTATGCAAGCTTGGTAGAGTCTGTACTTTATTAAAGAATATACTGAATTTGGGACACTTGGCATTAGCAAGAAGATGAATTCACAAATGCTTTATTCATGAGGTACTCTCGTGCATGTGTGTGTCATATGGGTGCACATATGAGAATGTGTGTGTGTGTGTGTGTGTGGTCAAGCAATCTCATATTTTGTATCCAGAGACATCATGTGTATATATAGATATATATGCATGTATATACATACATACATATATATATATATATGTATGTATGTATATACATACATACATCCATACAGCAAAATTAGGACCCCATTGGTTGCCTATTTCATGCATTTTGTTGTCTCATGAGCATAAGAATAGGATATGCAAGTCCAAAGATACGGGGTACTACTTTTAGGGCCTGAATGCCTAAAATAGGTAGCACGTTAATGTGCTACTTATTTCATGCATTTAGGCCTCAAAAGTAGGACCACATTGTGTTGCCAATGAGGTCCTACTTTTGAGGCCTAAATGCATGAAATAGTGAGCGCATTAACGTGCTGCCTATTTCAGGCATTTAGGCCCTAAAACTAGGACCCCGGATCTTTGGACTTACAAATCCAAATGGGATCATGTCATATATCAAATCGAACGGCAAGAGTTAATTTAGATGGTTTTCATGTCCATTTTCTCCATATATCAAAATTGTATGCATTAATATATACATATTTGCATCAACATATACATACATACATACATATAAATATATATATATACATATACATACATACACACACACGGGGACGAGCATTTTCTGAGCGAAATCTTCCGAGCGTCCGAGCGAAGGAAAAAAAAAGCTTCCAACTATGCATAAATATGGCAAAAATCGATCAGAAGAAAACATAGTTTCACTTAGAAATATGCAAAGTATTATAGCAATGCCTATTTTATACAAAAATCTTTAGGTGAATCTGTAGGAATGGTGAGAGCATAATGGGATGGCTTTTGAAGAAACCCACATGTAGAGTAGACTTCTCTATGAAAATTCCCTTATGATCCTTCTTACAACTTTTACTTAATAGGGGGTGACATTGAAAACCCTCTCTCAACCTATCTTCATGAAAGAGTTTCTTCAAAGAAAACTCATTGAAGCAAGCCATCCAGGTAGTTTCGCCAGCGAAACCCCTTTGAAGCAAGTCTCCCAACGTAGTTTCGCTGGCGAAACTACCTTGGACAGCACTTTTAAAAGTGACATAACTTTCATATCCAATGTCCAAATATAGTCATTCAACCACTCAAATTGATCGGAACACCCCATTTGAGCACATCTATGAAGTTATATTTTGGAAAATCTTTCATATATAGTATTAAATATTACATGTATTTTATGAGAGTGATATATAAGCCCAAGTTAATACTTATTTATAGAAATTTAAACTTCTTTAGAAACATTTCCATAAATATGCTATAAAAACACTAAAAAGATATTGCCATATGATATAAATGTGTTAATAAGTAATTATATATGCATAGTATTATTACATTGAGAGTGATTATGAGGAATGTTTCTTAAAGGAATCAACACTTTTTTAAGGTAATAATAGGGGTACAAAGGGATGTCTCTAAATAAGAAAATTATGTTGTGTAAAAATGAATGAGTGACTAGTCTGTATATTTTTATGATAAAGGGATCTAGTTCTAGTGAAAATAAAAGTGTAAAAGCCATGTTTCCTAAAGAAAAACATTTTTAAAAATCTCTTGAAAAACACGCTCGGATAAATCTGCTCATAGGTTTTTGCTCGTAAAATTGACGCATCCCACACACACACATACACACACACACACACACACACACACATATATATATATGTATGTACATACATATATACATACATACATATATACAAACGTCAAAAGTAAGACCCCATTGGTTTCCTATGTCCTACATTTTGTTGTCTCATGAGCATAAGAATAAGCACTTGTGTTCCTTACTTTCCTTTGCAATGGGGGTCTTGATTTTGGTGGGGTATGCCGAAAATTGATCAACAACATTATTTGATGCATATAGTTTTAGTAATTTTAGTACACATACATACATACATACATATATGTGTGTGCGTGTGTGTGTGTGTGTGTGTGTGTGTGTGTGTGCATGTGGGTGTGTGTGTGTGTGTGTCTACATACATACATGGATGCATGCATGCATGCATACATTCATACATACATGTTTGATGCATATAGTTTTAATAGATGGGGACAATAGGCCCCACTCCGATTTTCATGGGAGAGATCCAACTAGACAAAAAAAGCAAGTCCAAGGGGTTGCTAGGGACACCCCCTGGCAAATGGAGATGCCCAGCACCAATTTTGGGATGTAAGCTGCATAGTCATGTCCAAAAAAGTTGTCAATTCTTGTATTAAATATAGCATAGTGAATATATCATATTCCATGTGTAGATTTAATAGTCCCATCAATAAATGAGCCATACAATTAATTCTACCAATTGGATAAAAAATTATATATGAGATAGGTACAAAATATATTTACGACATCTTAGTTGGGAATTGCAAAAGCTTGTGAGTTTATGAAGGGCAAATTGATGTGTGTGTGTGTGTGTGCCTATGGGCTTGGAGTCCTATGCAAGGAGTGTGTGAGTGTAGGTGTGCTAGAAGGTCCCTCGAAGGTTCTAGTGACTTGGCAGTTAGGTATGTCAGGTTGGTGTGATGTGTGACTGATCATAGAAGGTGACTGATTGAGATAATCATGGAGATAATTGTGGATCTGGGATCTACCAACATGGAGGCAGTTGCCTGTATATGTGACCACTCATGAATAAAGTTTGAATCATTGTCCCTCGTTGCTCTATCTATGAACCAACATGTGGTATCAGAGCTTGCTGAGAATCCTAGTGCCTAGAAAGAGAATCCTCGAGATTCTTTGAAGATTCCATCTTCTTCCCAAATGCTTCTCATCTCTCCTTCTTTCACCGGGACCTTGGAAAGCTGAGTTCTCTTCATCCACACAATGGATTGAGAAATCCTCTCAGTTGGACTCTCGTTATGCCCAGGCAACCTATTTGATTGAAGGGATTGACAGAATTCATCGCCATCTTCATGCACCACTTCTCTGTCTCCTCTGCAATGCTATTGCAATGCTGGTCAATGTAGTCTCTTACTTCGCAATTCCTCTTAGCCATGTCTTCTCTACTACTAGAGATACCAACAGTAGAAATATGGAGTGATTTGGTTTAGTAACAAGGGAGAAATCGACGAATGAGGAGTCGATTTAAGAGAAGACAAAGCTTCCTCACTTCAAGAAGATGCTGCAGCCCCGGGTGATGAAATGCACCTACCTATGTATCTCTAATTGTATAGCAAAAGCCGAAAGCTTGATGATATTTGAAGTGAGGTATCAAGCCTCCAAAGTTCCTATGTCGTCTACAAGCATTTCTAGACTATTTTTGAAGTTTTTGATGCTACACTAAATGCTTGAGGAGTGAAAGTACATTTCAGAGATTCAGAGTTTGCTTTTTTAGTCCAAAGAATGTTCTTTGAAGTTCATTTGATGTTGATTTCTTGACAACATGACAAGTTCTCAGAGTTCTTCCAATGCTAAGAAGACTACAAGGACAAAGTACAAGGTAAAGAAGACCCCAGTTAAGAGGTTGTGGGATGAAGCCAATAGGTTATGCATATGCCAAACAACTCGGATTTTTTGAATTCTTATCTTGCAATTTGCATCTATATGGTGAAGGTGAAATCTTTGTTCAGAAAGATTGATCTTTTGTAAAGGGATTGGTAAGACCTTCCCAAATGGCCTCCAAACTCAAAATAGATAAGTTTGAAGGAGAGGGGTTTCACACTTGGCAAACCAAACTGAAATTTATTCTCATGAAAAAGGGAATATGGAAGGTGGCTAATGGAAAAGAAACGAAATCAACAACTAGGGAAGGAGAAGCTTCGTGGGTTCCTAAAGATGAAAAAGCACTAGCCATAATTGCTCTTGGTTTGAGTGATTCTTTTATCCACCACATTGATGGATGTGAGACTACTCATGCTGCATGGACTCATCTCGAGCATGTTTTTGGAGCACAAGGAAGATGCTCTAAGTTTAGCTTGCTTATCAAGTTCTTTGATATAAATTTGGATAGAGGAGAATCCATCTCTTCACATCTAAATTCAATGAAGAGCATTTTGACACAGTTATTTGGCATCAAGTTTAATGTTGATGAAGATATTGTAATTGCCATCTTACTTAGAAGTCTAACTAAAGAATATGGCACTATTGTAACCACACTCACCAATATACCAAAGATACTACTACAAAAATTTATGAGTCTCTCTCTCTGACAGTTTGTTTTCATGATAGTTTTTACCCCCGTCTAGTAAACCACCTATATCTTTCTGATTGCTTCTCTGTTTCTTACGAAACTCATATCAGAGCAAACCCATTTCAAGGGGCATCTCAATATGGGTTTGAATATTTGATATCATGTCTCTACTGAAAGTTATAGGCCTCTGTGTCTAATGACAGTTGGTAGAGTGTTTTGAGTTAATTGTAACGGTATCTATGAAGGAGGTGCAATGTTTCCCTGGAACCTACCCATCGGACCCAATCAGCCCCTTCAAACTCCTAGATATATATCCGTTCATGTCATGTTGAGCCGCAAGATCTTCTTTCAACAATGTATTGCTCTTCTCTTTGGTGTAGACCGGCTTGCTGAGATTATGGCCTCCACTGATCCTTTCCTTCTCCCTATGCTTGAGTACAAAATCACTTGGGATGTTACCATCTTCATTCTCATATAAGGGAGGATAGTCTGGTGTGGTCTCTTGGTATAAAAGCTTCTTTTTAATGTCCCTTTCCAAGTGATGAATATCTCTATCACTCAGCTCGAAAGTAGCAGGAAGTGAAGAGGTGCATGAAATTTATTACCCCCAACTTCATGTCACATCTTTTGGTGGAGACGTCGGGTACGTTTGGTATTGGATTCATCCCACCTTACCAAATGGTCTCGGGTGTACCTGATTGCATGTAATGCCTAGTATAGACATGTGTTTTCTAATGTGATAAAGAAGATGCCTGGAAGAACTCCATTAGAAGAGATTGCAGCCCGTTTAAGAGAACTAGAAGATTGTGAAGGTTATGTTCAAGCTATTCGCACGGTCATCATGATCATATATTTTATGTTTGCACTCTTGAATTGACAATGCCAGCAGTAGGCACAATGATAGATTGGGAATTGTTTCATGCACTGGTAGCTTGGTGTGAAGAAGAGTTAAGTCTTTGGGTAGTTTTTTACTATAACAATGGAGTGGTGATTCTCAATGCTTTCAACTTATTTTGCTATGCAAATGATGAAGAGTACAATATCTTGAAGCTATTATGTGCACTTCCAATTGTGAGAAGGGTGATTCTTGAATGCATGTATACACAATGTTTTCATGGTGCTGGTTGGTTACTTATTTTTGAAGATTTTATTGAGGATCACATTGTGGAGGGTTTTCAACAAGTGGTTATGCATAATAAGTTGGTCTTGGTATACTAAGGCTCTGTGGGATCTTGTTTGGATATTATTTAGATCTTGGTATTTCCTTTTTATGTTTCATCATGGTGAAAATTCCAATGTTTTGAGAGACCCAAGGGAAAGACCCGAAGTCTTATCTTTGGAATTTTGTTTGAGGATGCCGGCTTTCTGGATGATCCATGAAGGATCAGGTGGAGATTTTGCTTGCTTTTCTTGAAGGTGTAGCCTTGAGTTGGCATGGGGCCTTGTCAGACTCTACCAAGGAGGATTGGGACCAAGTGGTGGCTGCAATGAAATAGAGATTTGGGCCAGTGGACTCACCAAATGCTTTGATGTTACAATTGGACTATTCTATCAAGGAGAGGGTGAGATGGTCTCTACGTTGGCAATCCGATATGAAACTTTATGGACAAAGAATGAAAGGGCAGCTTTGTGAGCTATGGCATCTGCATCATCGGCCCCTCAAAGTCTCGTAGAGGGATGAAGCACTTAAAGATGAGCAAATTTATTATGGCTTTGGAGCCTTGTCTTCGCTCAAAAGTAACGAGTAAAGATCCAACAACATACATGGAGGCACTTCGCATTGCGACCAAGAAAGAAGCTTCTCTAAAGATTGAATCCTCTTTTGTGTCTTCAACAGCTTCAACTTCTAAGGTGGAGGTAATGGGCACTCCTCAGGTACCAAAGTCCTCTGAGTTAGATCATAATATCTTCCAATTGATGGCAGAGTTTGCTGATTTGAAATTGCATTTGGTCAATGCACAACAACCTAGAGCACCAAAGAGTGAGGATAGGCCTCTAGATAAGAGTGGGATCACTTGCTATGAATGTAATGAAAAAGGTCACTATCACCCTGAGTGTCCTAGATTGGAAAAGAAAGAAGAAAGACAAGTATCCTTGTTAGAAGCTTCTTCAGGGGATGAGGAAAGAGAGGTAATGATGGCTAAGCAGGCTCGGTGTGGTAACGCAAAAGAAGAAGAAGAAAGCAAGGAAGAAGTAGATGAGGAACATCAAGAAGAGGAACACCGTAGTAAGAAAAAGAAGGCATCTAGAAGGAGAATTAGCCAGTCAGACCTTCCTTTAGGAAAGGAATTCAAAACTATGACTTGTTGTCTGACCTTAAAGAAAGGAAAGCTCATATCACCTTTGGTCAATTACTTGCTTTGTCTCCAAAACGACGGAGGGAATGGGGAAAGCTAGCAACAAGAGTGTCAAAGAAGAAAAAGAAGAAAAGTGTCATTCCTATTGTTCAAAAGGTAGATATAGATGTTGGTGATGATGTACCTGTGGTTGATGTGATCATTGATGGCCAAGTGATTTTTAATGTGTACATTGATGGAGGTGCATCGATTAATGTCATGAGTGAGAAGACCATGATAGATGCTGATTTAAGATACTCTAGTACTATGGTAAAGACCTTGGGAGTTGTTCAGCCCAATTGACCATCGCTCCCATTGCCTCCTGCTCAATAAACCATGGCTTTGTTCCTATGTGAAACGCGTGTCACATCTCTGCATCTGTAGAAAGACGACCCATCGTAGCTTGTTGTGGACCCAATTTCCGAGAGTTAGATAAAGTGCATGTAATATGTAGTAAAACAAATAGAACCATACGTTAAATGAGAAGAAGTAGACTTACCATGGTTGCCTTGAATGCCAACCGTCTGCCTGCACCAAAGTGCAAAGTACCTACGGCATCCAGCCGTCTCCTTGCAGCCCTCCTCTAAACCTCGAACATTTCGAGATGGTCCCTATTCTACTTCTTGAAGAACTTCCAATCAGCTTTGTCTGCACAACTGGGTTTAGCCCTCCCCTTTGCGATGGAAGTATGCAAGGTTGATCTATGATGCTTCAAGACCAAACCCATGCGCTCTTGCATGTAATTCTCATTGAACTCCCAATTTGGCAGGTTAGGGTATTTTTATTTTAATTCATCAATGGCTGCCTACTTCTTTTGGTCATCTTGATACCGCCAATCAGTAAAAATGCTGCTCTTGAAGTGGCTGCTCATCAACCACCTCATGGTGGCCATCACTGCTTTGCCCTTTCTATCTTTTATTATCTCTTTGGCAGCCATAATTTAATAGAAGAGGTCCTCGAGTAGGTAAGGAGGACTCATGGTAGTGGCAGAGTCAGAGCGAGTGGTGTTTGTGCAAGTGCTTCTGGAGCGAGGAGTACCAGTGGGAGTAGGAGAGGGCAAGAGACCTAACTAGTATTGGGTCTCGGGACCAAGTGGAGACCTGTAGGGATGTGAGTGTGCTAACTCATCTACATCTCTCAAGTCAGCACAACATAAGTGGCCCCTCCTACTCTTCCTTCACTTACGATGGTCACACCTAGGTGATGACCCCTCGGTCAAAGGGGCATGAGGGGGATGCTCATGAAAAGAGATCGAAAGAGGGGGAAGAGGGGGAGAAAGAGAGAGGAAAAGAGGAAAATGAGACATGCTCATGCATAAGCATAAGCATCAAAGAAGGAAGAGGGAAAAAGAGCATAAGCATAAGAGAAAAGGAATGAAAGGATATGCTTATTCTTATGCATGAGCATATGAGCATAAAAGAAAAAGAGAGAAAGCTTAAGCATAGGCAAATACATATGCTTATGAAAAGACATTGAGAGGGGAAAGAGAGAAGGAAAGAGAGAGTAAAAGAGATTGAAAGAGGGGATGAAAGAGGGAAAAAAGAAGAGGGAAAAAGAGCATAAACATAAGAGAAGGAAGAGGGGGGCATGCCATTAAAAGAGTGAAAAAAGAAGAGAAGAAAAGAAGGAAGAGGGGAAAAAGAGATTGAAAGAAGGGATAAAGAAGAGGGAAAAGGAAGAGAAGGAAGAGAGGAAGAGAGGGAAAGAAGAGGGAATAGGGGAAGAGAGGGGAAAAAGAGAGGGAAAGAAGAGGGACTAGGGGAAGAGAGGGGAAGAGAGGGTTCCTACACCCATCACTATAGCTAGTGCTTAAGGCGCTAGCTGCAGGCCAATGCAAATAACAAAAATAACAAAAGGAAAAAAGAGGAAGCACTTTCTTACCTGGAATAGTCTGGCTCAGTGTTATGTGGACTGGCCCTACAAAAGAGAGGAAACATACCATTTTTCAAATAACTAGTTAGAGGAAGGAGGAGTTTAAAGAAGCAACTTCTCAAAGGGATTGGATTGAGGAGACAAGCATAAGCCTACAAACAAGGAGAAAGCGTAAGCCTACAAACAAGGAGAAAGAGGAGGAAGAGAAATACCAAAAAGACTAGAAGAGGTGAGTCTTCTTTCTTTCACAAAATCTCGTCTTTTGTCTTTAACCCTTGAAAATCAAGCATGAAAACTAGCACATAGCCTTAGCAATACAAAGAGAAACATGGTTCAACACTCACAAAATGAAATCTCACAAAAAATGAACCTACATTGCTTAAAGAGACTCACCTTCTTGAAAAACTTCTTTTCACGCAAGCAAAGAGGGAGAAGGGTGGAGAGGGAGCACAAGTGCTAGGAGAGGGGTTGAGTAGTGGTGAGGAGTGGAGAATAGAGAGGATGAAAGCGAGGTTATCAGATATAAGGTAGGAGGAGAGATTGCTTTTCCCACAATAGAGATGCTAAAGAAAGCGTCGTGTTGCAAGGTTTTGGGTTTAAGCCCATAGCGTCACTATATAGCGACGATGGTCAGTCGCTATATAGCAATGCTTGTATTTAAAAGCATTGCTATATAGCGATGGAACATAGCAAAACGTTGCTATATAGCGACGTTTTAGGGCACTTATTGTTAAAAGCTAAAAAATAAGCTCATAGGTGGATATTTTATTACTGTTAATAGATTTCCTTGCAACTTCTATTGTGATTTTAGAAGTGTGCCGATGGAAGGGACGAGTGGAAGAGACATGCTCGATACCTTCCACTGAACCATCTCACATGTGGAGGTCAACTTGATGCACCACTATCAGGCTTGGAGGGCAAATGGAGAGGAACATCCTCCTGGTATGAAGAGGCTATCGATCTTTCACGAGCTTCCTTATTGGGGTTAGCTACAAATCAATCATCTCTTGGATCCCATGCATATCTTCAAGAATGTGGGGGCTACTATTTGGGCACACCTGATTGGTTCTTAAGACTCGAGAGGAGTGTGAGAAGACTTGCGTGCTATGAATAGGATGTCTCGTTTGTGGCCCCAAGTGCATGCTTCGCGAAAAATTATCCTCCCAAAAGCAACATGGATCCTCTCTACGAGGGAGGAGGCAGCGGTCAAGGCAGACATTGCCTCTTTTCAAACACCCACAGGGTACATGCGTTGCTTGAAAACTTAATAACAATTTAAATTAATAAAAATAATTTAAATGCATGGGATGTCATGCATGGGTCATATAGACATACATACATACATATATGTGTGTGTGTGTGTGTGTGTGTGTGTGTGTGTGTGTGTGTGTGTGTGTATGTGTGTATGTATGTATGTCTGTATGACCCATGCATGACATTAATTTACCATAATACTCCTCTAAAATCTTCAAGATATCATAATGGTATTGATCAACACCTTTTGAGGGTTTCAAGACTCTAAAATCTGGAAGATATGGCATCACAGGACATTGCACATGCACGCATGGTACAAACATGCCTTTGGTTCATTGATGGAAGGACATTGGTACATATGATGGGACATGTGCGTGGCACTTGTCCACATGGCATATCGATGGAAGTCCATTGGTACAAATGCGAGACAGACAAGGCATTGACACTCTGGTGTGGCTTTTTTTTCATTTATTTCTATGTGGGACTCACTCTCTGTGGCTATAGTGACGAAGGGAAGGGAGGGGGAAAGAGAGATAAGTGGAGGGGGAAAGAGAGAGAACGGGAGGAGGAAAGGAAGGGGAAAGGGAAGGGGGGGAGGAGGGAAGGGAAAGGGGGAGGGAAGGAAGGGGTAAGAGAGAGAGAGAGAGAGAGAGAGAGAGAGAGGGAGGGAGGGAGGGAGGGAGGGAGGGAGGGAGGGAGGGGAGGGAGAAGGGAAGGAAGAGGAAAAATAAGGGGAGGGGAGGAGGAAGTGAAGGAAGGCAGAAGAGAAGGCAAGGGGAGGGTGAGAAAGGGGGAAGAGGAGAGGAGGGTAAGAAAGGGGGAAGGGAGATGGGGAGGAGGGGAAGGACGAGGGGGGGGGTGAGAGAAGGGAGAAAAGGGGGGGTGGGGAGGGCGGGTGCAGCTGCAACCACATGAGATGGGGAGGGGAGGGGTGGAGAGAGAGAGAGGAGCTGGGGGGAGGAAGGGGGGAGAGAGGGAAGGATAGGGCCACAGTTGCACACTCCCCCGTTCTCTCCTACTATATCTAGTTGCACAACCACAGCCATACGACTTTCTTTTTTTGTGCCGTGGCCATGCGATTTTGTATTTTGGAAGGGAAGGGGGAGCAAAAAGAGGAAAAGAAAGGGAAGGAGAAGAAGGAGGGGAAGGGAGAGAGAGGGAGAGGGGAGAAAGAGAAGAGAGAAGAAGAGAGAGGGAGTCGATGAAAGAGAGAAGGAAAGGGGACATGAAGAAGAGGGACGAGAGAGGGAGAGGGGAGGGGAGGTGGGAGAGGAAGGGGAAAGCGAGGGGAGGGAAGCACCAAACTCTAAAAATTCATATCTACCTCTCGTTTCCCTCTCCCTCTCCCTCCCTAAACTTCAAACTTTCCCCTATCCCTTTCCTTTCCTAGAATTCAAACTTCCTTTCCCTTCCCTAGAATTCAAACTTCCCGCTCCCCCTCCCATCCCCCTCCTTCTCTTTCCCCCCCCTCCTTGCCCCATCCCTCCCCCCCCCAACCCCCCCTTTCCCCCCACCCCACCCTCGTGCCTTCTCCCTCCCCCTTCCCCTCCTCTCTCCCCATCCCCTACCCTCCCCTCTCCCTCTCCCTCTCCTTTCCCCTTACCTTTCCCTTACCTTCCCCTTACCCTTCCCCTTCTCTCCCTTCCCCCTCTCCCCTCCTTTCCTTATCTTCCTCCTCTCTCCTCCCTCTCCCCTTCCATTCCCCTTCCATCCATTCCCTTTTTTTGCTACCTTCCCACAAACATGGCCGCCCTTTTTAATGTATTTTTTTCAAACAAAATAATAAATAAATCTATTCATCATTTGTAGACTGGGATTTTAGTCACTCTTTTCTTTTGATGGCCATCATACTTTGCATGCAGATCAATCCCACCTATCCTAAGGTATGTGTAAAGTATCATTGATGGTTTGCATATTCGAACATGCATTACACCATCATTTTCACAAAGTCTCATGCACAACTGTCAAAAAACACCCTCTGAGTTTTATTATTCAAACACGCACATATCTTATGGCATTTATAATTTGCACGTGTTAATCTCACCTATCTTGAGGCACGTTCAAAGTATTGTTGCCATCATAGATGGTTTGCACCGTGGAAATCGCATTACATCATGTTTTTCACCAAGTCTCATGCACAATGGTCAAAAAACATGCTCCGGGTTCTATTATTCAAATGCACATATATATAAGTCAAAATACTTTGAACACACATCAATACCACCTACTTTAAGGTGTGTGCAAAGTATCATGTTTGTCAAATATGGTTTCCATGGTCGAATAACACACCTCAGATACTATTTTTTGATGGTTGTGCATAACATAGTGAAAAATGGGGTTTGTGGTGACTTCGACCATCCAAAGCATATCTAATGTGCATGATACTTTTCTTGCACCTCAATGTAGATGGGATTGATGTGCGTGGCACAATACGAGTGTGTTTTTGGAGTGGTGTGCATAACACTTGATGAAAAATAGGGTTTATGGCTACTTCAACCATCCAAAGCATATCCAATGGGCACAATACTTTGCACGTAGCTCAAAATAAGTGTATTCATGTGTGTTCATAGGATCGTTCCCATTGGGTATGTATGCATTCAAATAACACACCTTAGAGCATGTTTTTTTTATCGTTATGCATAACACTTGGTGAAAATGGGATTTATGGCCATGTCGACCATCCAAAGCATATCCGATGGGCACAATACTTTCCAAGCACCTCAACATAGGTGAGATTCATGCACATGCAAAGTACCATGCCCATAGAGTATGTGTGCATTTGAATAACACACCTCAGAGCATGTTTTTTGATGGGTGTGCATAACATGGTGAAAAATGGGGTTTTTGGTGACTTTGACCATCCAAATCATATCTGATCTGCATGATAATTGGCCCACACTTCAAGTCTAGATTGATTTACATACAAATTATCATTAACATTGGGAATGTGCACATTCAAATAACACAACTTAGAAATATGTTTTAACAAGTGTGCATAATACTTGGTGAAAAAGTGGGTTTGTGGTGACTTTGACCATCCAAAGCATATCCGCCGATGGGTTCGATACTTGGCACACACCTCAACATGAATGTGATTCATGCATGTGTAAAGCATCACTCCCATCTTGCACGCTCGAATAACACACCTCAAAGTGTGTTTTTGGAGGACAGCGCATAACACTTTATGAAAAACAACAGGTGTATGGCAACTTCATCCAAAGCATATCTAATGGGCACACTACTTGGAATGTGTCTCAACGTAGGTGTTATTGATGCACATGCAAGTATCTTTTTGGTCGAGTATATGTGCATGTTCAAATAACACACCTCAAAGCATGTTTTTTGATGGGCAAGCATAACACGGTGAAAAAAGGGATTTATGGTGACTTTGTCCATACAAGGCATATTTTATGGGCATGATACTTAGCATATGCCCCATCAGGTATGTATGTGTGCGAATAACACACCTCAGAGCGTGTTTTTTAATGAGTGTGCATAACACTTGGTGAAAAAAGGGGTTTATGGCGATGTCAACCATACAAAGTATATCCGATGGACACATTACTTTGCACTCACCTCAACATAGGTGGTATTCATGCACGTGCAAAGTGTAGTGCTAATTGATTCTGAGTGTGTTCGAATAACACACCTTAGAGCATGTTTTTTGACAGTTGGGCATAAGACTTGGTGAAATATGGGGTTTATGGCATCTTTGACCATCCAAAGCATATTTGATGAGCACGATACTTTACACACACCTCAACATGGTGGGATTCACATATGTGCAAAAAATAGTTCCCCCATCAAGTATGTGTGCACTCGAATAACACATCTTTGAGCTTGTTTTTTTACGATTGTGAATAAGACTTGGTGAAAAACGGGTTTTGTGGTGACTTCGGCCATCTAAAGCATATCTGATAAACACAATACCTTGCATGCACCTACATAGATAGGATTGATCTGCATGAAAATTCTCATTCCCATCAGGTATGTTCGCATCTGAGTTACACACCTCAGAGTGTTTTTCTGAGGAACTTAAATAGTTGCTAAAAGAAGGATTTGTCAATCTATTATTGTTTTGTTTTGATAAATTTTTTGGCTTGCTCACTTTTTCTTGCTCGCTTTTTTTGGTTCACTCACTTTTCCTCGCTCACTTTTTGGTAATCCTCGTGCATAACACTTGGTGAAAAACGAGGTTTATGTGGTGGCTTTGATCATCCAAAGCATATTTGATGGGGGCATGATACTTTGCACATGCCTAAAGATAGGTTCTATTAACACAATTACAAAGTATAGTGCCCATCAAGCATGAGCACATTCGAATAACACACCTCAAAGCATGTTCTTTGATGGTTGTCCATAAGACGGTGAAAAACGAGGTGTATGGGGACTTAAACCATCCAAAGCATATCCGATGTGCACGATACTTTATGCACACCTCAACATAGGTGGAATACATGCATGTGTAAATTTTCACTCCCATCGGTAGGTATGTGAATTAACACACCTCAGAGCGTGTTTTTTTATGGTTGTACATAAGACTTGGTTTAAAATGGGGTTGTGGTGACTTTGACCATACAAAGCATATTTGATGGCCATGATAATTGACATGAATATCAAAATAGGTGGGATTCATGAATGTGTAAATTATCATTTCCATCGATTATGTGCATGCTCGATTAACACACCTCAGAGTGTGTTTTGGAACTTGGATGTGCATAACACTTGGTGAAAAATGGGGTTTAGGGCGACTTTGACCATCCAAAGCATATCCAATGGGCAAATTACTTTGTAAATATCTCAACATAGGTAGATTCATGCATGTGCATAGGATCATGTCCATCCAAAGCATATTTGATGTGCATGATACTTTAAATGCACCTTGAAATAGGTGATATTCATTTGCATGCAAGGTATCATGCCCATCGAGTATGTGTGCATTTGGATAACACACCTGAGGGTGTGTTTTTTGATGGGTGTGCATAACACTTGGTGAAAAATGGGGTTATTGGTGGTAACTTAGACCATTTAAAGCATATTTGATCCACATGATAGTTGGAACATGCTTCAAAATAGGCTGGATTGATTCACGTACAAGAATTGCATAGTTTTTTTCAATCATGAAAGTTTGATAGTTTGATAGGAAATGCGAATTTGAGTGAGTGTAGTCCTCAAGCTAAGGCTTCCATTGTGGTGTTGTTTCTTGGATTGATCTTTGAATTAGTTGGGGCAACAAAATCATCATGGTGGAAATATTGTGGTGTTTTTGCTCTTTCTAGTCTTTGAAGTAGCAAGGCTATACATTCATCAAGATATTCCTTTCCTTTATACTTTATGGAAAAGGAAGAAATGATTTGTGCAAGGGTGTAACAAGCCTAATCTTAGGTCTAAGATTCCATTGTGACATTACTTCTTTGCCTAGCTTGCAAAGTAGTTCCTAGCAACTATGCTCATAAGGCACAAAAGCTAGATGGGATTACTTTGTAGGGTCAAGCCATTGGACTCTCTCAAAGAGGGAAGTGGCCTTTTTTAGTTTTCTTTGTGCACGCATTCTATATCATGCTCTATTACTTGTATACCACATGTTACACATGTGGTTTTGTATATGTAGATACTATATCGGAACCTATAGAAAACCATGTCTACTTCCTAAGCAACCTCGACCAGAACATTGCGGTTATCATCCAAATAGTGTACGTCTGCAAAGATACAGCCACGGGCTCCTTCTCCATAGCTTGACGCGATCCCATGGAATCCACAGTGAGTTCCTTGTAGTCACATCAAACCGACGCCATCGATGGGCAACACACCATCTTCATAGCGCCCGCTTCTGCAGCTTCGACGAAATCCGATAAGGTGACAGAATCTTTTAGACTCTGTTAGTATCTACGTTGATACTATAAACTACAAGGCGACATGTGGCTCGTGTGCCACATCACCTTATCTAAAATGTGGCAGATAAGGCTATCTCTCCTATTGACACGTGGCACAATCATCTCCATCCATGTGGCACCTTATCATGCCACAACAGCAAGCAACTCCAACTGCCACATCAGCAAGTGCACCTAGCTACCATGTCATCAACTCATTTGATCTACCACATCAGCAAGCCACATCATCTGGCCACATCATCTACCATAGTGGCAGCCAAATCATCACTACCATGTCAATAGGCCACGTCATCTAGCCACATCATCCTGCCAGCTCATCAACCACATCATCATTGCCACATCAGTAATGCCACATCATCAGTGCCATGTCACCTTTGCTAACATGATCGTCTACCACATCATCAGTGCCACCTGGCACACTGGACCTCTGTAGGCACACATCGTGCCACCTCAGCACAGGGCTCCACTAGCACACCTCTTGCTAGGCATAGTGCCACATCATTAATTGCATGTGACCCGCAGTGACACATCATCATTGAGCACAGATGCACTCCTTCTACCTCTCCACCTAGATCAAATCGTATCTCTTGATCCAGGAAGAATTTGAGGGTGCTCCAAAAAGGAAAGTCACTTGATTTTTCATGCTCTATGTGCTGGTCACATCATGTGCACATTTCGACACAAGTTACACTCACATTTTAGCCTCGTCGAACAAAACCACTTCCTTCACCCACATTCGCCTCTACATTGATGCATCTGACCCAGCACTTAAAAAGAACAAAAGAAAAGGAATTATTTGATGTTCTTTCATCACTCAACGATTGGTATAGATCTAGATCAAAGTAGACTAGATCATCATAGAGGGTACGCTTTGAATTTTCCCAAGTTGCCAATCTAAGCCATGCCCGAAATTCCCAACTAGTACCTACTCGGAGTCAGTCCATACGCTCACATATGGTTTCACATCATTACATTACCTAAAACCTTAGGCTCATCAGTTTAGTGAGCAGACTTCAGAGAGTGCAAAGGCATTGCAGATTGTTTCAAGTGTCCAAAAAGATGCAATGTCTGCCTTGATCCTTGCCTCCTCTACTTGGGAAAGGATCCATGGTTCCTTTGGGAGAACAATTCTAGGAAGATTGAGTACATTTCTTACACCATGTCTATGACTAGCAACCTCAATCTGGAGGCATCTGCTAAATTAGACAACTCCAATTACGGTACATGGAAATACCAAATAGAGACCATTCTTGTACTTCAGGACAAATGGGAGTATGTTGGTGGGTCTACACCTAGACCATTGGACGATCCAACCACCAGTAGCTCTACTCCACCTGTTGTCACAACACCAGCAACGAGATCTACAACTGCACAAACAGTCTCCACACCAGTAGCAGATCCTACCATTGCCTGAGCTCAGGCAAAATGGGATAAGAAAGACAAGTACGCCTTGTTGAGAGTTCACGCTCAACATCATGTGATCATGTGTGCATAGCACCATCACATGATCATATGTGCATAGCACTAACCTTATAGAGTGCTATAAAGGAAATGGTTAGATCCCCTAACCCTTATCCTAAATAGGTTTGTATATATTCTATTTTTTCAACTAAATCTAGTGTACAGTTAGTCATTTTTGGTGTGCTCTCTAGCTATGCCCTCTCTCCTCATCTCCACTCTTCTCCTCTCCCCTCTTCATATTTTGTCATGGTACTAGAGCTTGCTTGCCTTCTGCTGAGGCATTGAGATCATTGTGAGAGAGATTGAGTGATTGTGAGTTCTCTTAAGTATTCTCTGTGAGAGTTCACTTCCGGTGAGAGACTCCCATCTACTTTCATAGAATTTCCGACATACAATTCCGTCCATGTAGAGACTTTCGTTGATTGAGAGGTCTTCAAAGGTTTTGTGAGAAAGAAAGGGAGTGTCTTCTTCTTGCTTGAGAGAAAGAGAGTGATTCCTTCATAATATTTTGTTCTTTTCTTCCGTGTGAGAAAGAGAGAGTACCTATTCATTCTGAGAGAAATATTGAGAGAGAGATCGTAAGCTTCTTGCATTTGCAGCTTATTGAGCTGCAACAAGGCTGCAACAGGCCTTTCAATACTCTTTTAGAGATTTACATGATCCCAATGTAGCTCCAACCTATAGATGCACAACACTAGCTCTAAAGAGACACCTATCTTTGCCATATACAAGCTCTCGATGGCTCATCTATGACCTCCAAGGCAGTGATAGGCTACTTAACCACAACAACTCCCTACATGCACACAAGCTTTCCTAAAGACGACTACTAGGCCACAAACAACGATAGTGCCAAGCCTCTCCATGGTCCTCTGTGCCCCTCCATCTGCATACACCCTACAATAGCGGCTCCCGTATGCACCAGTAGCTCCATAGCTGCCTGCAACGAGCATCAACCAATGGGCCTCTAGCACCAAGTCTTCATCAATGACCTTCATAAAGAGCTGCTTGCCACCGCCAAGCCGGCCAACCGCCTCTAGCTTCAAGCACCACCTCTCTAGCCAACAGTCCATCTCACGGCTCCCTCCAACATGGCGCTTCTCTCCCAACCACAAGCCTCAATGGACGCGATGCCAGCTCACAAGGCCTCCTGCACTTCCAGACGACCGATTGCTTGATGGTGTTACTGAGGCGAGCGAGAACTCCATCATTTCCAGGCACTATGAGCTAAAACGAAATGTCTGCCACTCTTTCCAGTGCCCTATGCCATGGGAACTAGCCCAACTCTTCAAACTGTATAGGGATCCATCCTTGCTCCTACACGTTGAGCTCACGGGCTCAAGCAGCGACCTTCTACAACACTCGCAAGCCTCTCCTTTATACCTCTGACAACCAACGCCCATGCATAGCAAAGCACAACGATGTCTTCATTGACTAATTGATGGAATCTTCGTAGATTTTAATGAATCTTGAAGATTTTGATTGCCGATCCATTGACACGTGGCATGATAAGTCCACCCCTAGACTTGGTCCACAGTCAGCCACATGCCACCCTTACCTCTAACACCTCGGTAACTGCCACGTCAGCAGCTTTGTGAGGCTACCACATCATCACTACCACATCAGTAGGCCACATCATCAGTGCCATATCATCTGCCAAGTCAGCTGCCATGTCAACTACTGTCACTCATCATTGCCACATCATCTACTGACATCATCATCTGTGCCAGCTCAGTAGTGCCACCTTAGCTGTCCAGTTAGCATTAACCTCTGCAGGCACACACAGTGCTCCACAGTCACTTCATGTGACCACTCTTGCCACCTCAACATAGGGCTCCACTTGCACACCTCTTGCGAGGCATAGTGCCACATCATCACTGCATGTGATCCACAGTGACACATCATCATTCAGCACATTTGCACTCCTTTTGCCCCTCCACCTAGATCAAGTTGTATCTCTTGATCCAGGAAGAATTCAAGGGTGCTCCAAAAAGGAAAGTCGCTTGATTTTTTGTGCTCTACATGCTCGTCACATCACACGCACATTTTAGCATAAGTTAGACTCACATTTGAGCCTCGCCGCCGACAAAACCACTTTTTTCATGCACATTTGCCTCTACATTGATGCATCTGACCCAGCACTCAAAAAGAACAAAAGAAAATGAATTATTTGTTGTTCTTTCATCGATCGACGGTGGATATAGATCTAGATCAGAGTAGACTAGATCACCATAAATGGGACGCTTTGAATTTTCCCAAGTTGCCAATCTAAGCCATGCCGGAACTTCTCGACTAGTACCTACTCGAAGTCAGTTCATACGCTCATATATGGTTTCACATCATTACATTACTTGAAACCTTACGTTCATCAGTTTAGTGAGCAGACTTCAGAGAGTACAGAGACATTGCAGATTGTTTCAATGGGCAGATAGCACTTGATTTCACACACACATGCCACCATTGTAAAGCCTATTTGGCTATCTCACAGCATCATGCACATCATTTCAGCCTTGTAAAGCCTCTTGGCTATTCCCGGCATCATTTGCCACAAGCCTTGTAATACAGATCAGATTTTATATATTGCAGTTCGATCTTCACTGACGGTTCAAAGATTTCACTTGGCATAGTCAGTGTATTTGCAGTTGATTCATACAATTATGGCACATGGAAATACCGAATGGAGACCATTCTTGTACTTCAGGATAATTGGGAGTATGTGGATGGGTCTACACCTAGACCATTGGGCAATCCAGCCACTAGTAGCTCTACTCCACCTACTGTCATTGCACCAACAACAAGATCTACAGCTACACAAACAGTTTTCGCACTCGTAGCAGATCCTACCATTGCCCGAGCTCAAGCAGAATGGGATAAGAAAGACAAGTACGCCTATCATCTGATCAAGCTGAATGTGCAAGATGTCATGCTAGGACAGCTCAACACAGTCAAGACATCGAAAGAAGCATGGGATATGTTCATAGCTCTTTACGAGTCCTAGAACACATCTAGGATTCTCACACTGAGAAACCACATCAACCAAAGTTTTTGCAACAACAGCGAAACCGATCATGTTTATGTACTCTGCATAAAAGACTACAACAATCAACTTGCAGCAGTAGGAGAGACTATGAACCCCGCAAAAATGGTTCAAGTCATTCTGAATGGACTAGGAGAGGGATACGAGAATCTAGTCTAGAGTATTGCCATCCAACGGTCCGACACTGGAAGAACTTCAATCAGTCCTACTTGGTGAAGAACAGACGACTAGGGCAATTCAAGCACGAAACGGTCATTCTAATGATCAGGCATTCACAGTGTCACACAAAAGCAGAGGCAGAGGCAGAGATAGATCATATCAGAAAAGTGGTCATCATCAACAAAATCAAAGTCAGCATCAACATCATCAGCAGCATCAGCATCATCCTCAGCAACATCAGAATCAGCAAAGAGGAAATCATTCCAACCAAGGAAGATTTCAAGGACGAGGGAATGCATCCACCAACATGTCAAACATGTAGTGCAACTACTGTCACAAGTTTGGACACTATGAAAGAGATTGCCGCAAGAAGCAGTACGACCAAGGCAGTTAATCTAGTAGTAATCGAGGGAATTCTCGAGGCATAGGAAATCATCGTGGTGGACATTCTAGTCACAGTCCTTTTGCAAATGAACATGGGAAATATGTTTCTTGCAAGCGAGGAAATGCATCAGACTGATACAGTGTATCCAAACTCTAATTTCAATCTCAAAGAGGATTACATCTATCAAGTTGACCAAGCGGAAGAGGATCCTTGGTATATCGACAGTGGTGCATCATCTCACATGACAAATCATCAGGAATGGTTCACAGAAATGAAGCCATTTGAAGGACAGAAGAATGTCATCTACACAGTAGACAATGCACTGAATCCAGTTCAAGGGACAGGTGTTATCCCTATGAACAATTTCACTCGTACAAAAGGATTAGTGAAATATGTGCTCTATGTTCCGAAGCTTACCAAGAACCTCTTGTCAATAGGTCAAATGACGGAACACAATTATAGAGTCATCTTTGACGGTGATAAATACACTATCAGAGACAAATCCAAAAGATATCAGCTACTAGTAGCAAAAGGTATCAAGGAAGGATGCTTATACAGAATGCTAGCTATAGTACCAAATAAGCATGCCACGTCAGCTCAATCACAACAGATGCCACTACCTACAAAATGGCACAAGAGATATGGTCATGTTAACTTCAAGTACTTGTTAGATCTCAGGAATCAGAATATGGCAATTGGGATTCCAAAGCTACAGTTTCTTGGAAAACAAAAGCATGCTGCTTCGGCAAACAAAAGCAAACCAACTTTTTCAGAAGTACCTCTCGTGCACAAGGTATTCTTGATTTGATACATACAGATATATGGGGTTATGCCCAGACCCGCAGCATCAATGGTTCACTTTACTACTTGACTTTCATCGATGACTACAGCAGATATTGTTGGATCTACTTTTTGAAAGAGAAATCTGAAGTGTTTTCCAGATTTCAAGAATTCAAAGCCATGGTAGAAAACCAGACAGGCAGAAAGATCAAGGTCATGAGATCAGATAGAGGAGGTGAATACATGTCTTCAGCATTCATGAACTTTTGCAAAAGTCACGGCATACGAAGACAATTCACATGTGCAAGTACTCCTCAGCAGAATGCAAGAGCTGAAAGGAAGAATGGGACTTTAGCAGACAGTGCTAGAGCATTTCTCAATGAAAAGCATCTTCCCAATGAGTATTGGGTAGAAGCAATAGCCACTATAAACAATTTGCTTAATCGGCTTCCTACCAAACTGATACAAGGTATGACTCCTTATAAAGCATTAACTGGACACAAGCCACACATTGGGCATCTCTTCATATTTGGTTGCATAGCATATGCCCACATACATGATGATCGACGCAAGAAATTGGATGTGAAGTCATGCAAATGCATCATGGTTGGCTACAGTGAAGAAAGCAAAGCATACAAATTGTATGATCCCATCAACCGCAAGCTCATTATCTCCAAAGATGTAATCTTTGATGAGGAATTAGAATGGAAAACCTCACGTACACAGGAGATAGAAGCATCGACTTCACAGTCATCTACAGAACAGGTTGATGAAGAAGAGCAAGAATTGCCAACAGCACCCCAAGCAGAGCCAAAGCAGCTCGGACAGTCTACTAGGGAAAGCAGACCTCCAGCCAGACTGACATATGCTCAAAAAGGCAAAGCAATTTAGGAGGAAACCACCAACTATGCTCTTATGGTGACCATCATGGCTACAGAAGAGCCAGTGTACTTCGAAGACGCAGTAGACAAGCCAGAATGGCAAACTGCTATGAATGAAGAAATGGATGCTTTGTATAAGAATAATACTTGGGAATTATGCGACCTTCCACCAAGAAAGAAGGCCATAGCAAACAAATGGGTATACAAAGTGAAGTACAATCTAGATGGTAGTATTTAGAGATACAAAGCCATACTAGTTGCAAAAGGATTTGCACAGCGATATGGTCAAGATTATGATGAGACTTATGCTCTAGTAGCAAAGATGGATTCCATACGGTTCTTGATATCACTAGCGACACTCAGTAGATGGAATATGTATCAGCTTGATGTCAAGAATGCATTTCTCAATGGTTATCTAGACGAGGAAGTCTACATACAACAACCAACAGGTTATGTTGAACCAAAAAGGAGAATAAGGTTTGCCATCTCAAGAAGAGTCTCTACGGCTTAAAGCAAGCACCCAGAAGTTGGTATAGCTGAATTGATAAGTATTTTGATGATCTAGGATACATGAAATCCAATGCAGATCATACTCTCTACTACAAAGTTCAAGGGGAAGACATTACTATTGCACTTTTGTACATAGATGATTTGATTATGATAGAAAGCAAGGATAGCTTCATTAGAAAACTAAAACAAGACTTATTTGCTGCAGAGTTCAACATGAAAGATCTTGGACTTATGCACTATTGTCTTGGAATTGAGTTCTAGAGAGATTCAGATAGCACATTCATGAGTCAACTCAAGTATGTTGACAGTCTCCTGAAGAAGTTTCATATGGCAGATTGCAAGATTGCAGCCACTCCCATGGAATAGAGTTTGAAACTTACTAAAGATTCAGAAAAGCCTACAATCAATGACAAATACTATAGGCAGCTCATCGAATCTCTTATATATTTGACAATCACACGGCTAGATATTTGTTATGTAGTAAGCTCACCAGCACAGTTTATGGCAAATCCAAAACAGTCTCACTGGAATGCAGCCAAAAGAGTCTTGAGATACATCAGAGGTACAAGACAGCTTGGGTAGAATACAGAGGAAGTCATCCACGTTGCATAGATACTGTGATAGTGACTATGCCGGAGATCATGAGACTAGGAGATCGACACATGGATATGCATTTTTCCTTGGTCAAGGTGCTATATCATGGTTGTCAAACAAATAGCCAACTGTTTCTTTGTCTTCAACTAAGAAGCAGAATATAGGGCACTCACTACAGGTGCATGTGAGGCTATATGGCTCAGAAGACTATTGTCAGAAAGAGATTACTTTGATGAGTCAAAGCCAACAACAATATATTGTGATAATCAATCGGCTCAAGCATTGGCCAAGAATCTAGTATATCACTCTAGGACAAAGCACATTGATGTCAGAGAGCACTTCATCAGAGAAAGAGTGTTACTTGGTGACATCACACTACAACATTGTCATAGCAAAGAGAATGTTGGAGACATCTTTACCAAACCACTCGATAAAGAGCTATTCGAGAAACACCGACTAGCTCTTGGTTTGATGCAGAGGAAGACATTCCCATTAAAGGGGTGTGATGGAATGTAATGCTTAGTACTTCTTTGATTCCCTAGAATCATCATCTTGAGGTAAGGCCTACTTCATGATGTTGATCTTGAGGGAAGGTGTTGAGAATTCACACTCAATATCATGTGATCATGTGTGTAGCACCATCATGTGATCATATGTGCATAGCACTAACCTTATAGATTGCTATAAAGGAAAGGGTTAGATCCCCTAACCCTAACCCTAAATGGGTTTGTATATATTCTATTTTTTCAACTAAATCTAGTGTGCAGTTAGTCATTTTTGGTGTGCTCTCTAGCTATGCCCTCTCTCCTCATCTCCACTCTTCTCCTCTCCCCTCTTCATATTTTGTCACGCCTATCATTTGATCTAGATGAATGTGCAAGATGTCATGCTAGGATAGTTCAACACAGTCAAGACATCGAAAGAAGCATGCGATATTGTCATAGCTCTCTACGAGTCCAAGAACACATCCAGGATTCTCACCGCAAGAAACCCAATCAACTAGAGCTTCCGCAACAGCAATGAGACCGGTCATGCTTATGTACTCCACATAAAAGACTACAACAATCAACATGTAGCAACGAGAGAGACTATGAACCCCACAGAGATGGTTCAAGTCATTCTGAATGGACTAGGAGAGGAATACAAGAATCTAGTCCAGTGTATTGCCATCCAACGGCAAATTTTGACACTGGAAGAACTTCAGTCAGTCCTACTTGGTGAAGAACTCAGAACTCAGGCAATTCAAGCACGTAAAGGTCATTCTAATGATCAGGCATTCACAGCTTCAGACAGAAGCAAAGGCAGAGGTAGATCATATCAGAAAAGTGGTCATCATCAGCAACAGAATCAACATCAGCAACATCAGAATCAACAAAGAGGAAATCATTCCAACCGAGAAAGATTTCAAGGACGAGGGAATGCATCCACCAACATGTCAAACATCCTGTGCAACTACTGTCACAAGTTTGGACACTATGAAAGAGATTGCTGCAAGAAGCAATAAAGAGCCACACTACACACCCTCTACATTTGTACTCTCTTTCATAATGTTTGTGAAGCCCCAATGCCCAAGTGTCATAAGCACTCACAACCCCAATAAATTGATATGCTTGAAGCTCTACATAGTGCACAACCTCTATAATCTATCCTCTTTCCTAGAATTGGCCAAGACCCAATGAATAAATAGCATGCAAGGGCTCGCATTCCCAAAAAGATGATATGCTATTGGATTGTCATTTTTGTGTACTAAATATTTTATACATATAAAAACCTTGATTTAATTTTGGTGTGACATAATACCGGCGGTATAAATATATAGCCAGTAAACCTACTCTACCATTGGGTAGGTCATTTGATCTATGATTATGGGTCAGCATGAATATTAATGTGATTACAAGTGAGTACCTCTTGTGATCACGTGATAAATCAATATATGCTCCTGATATTGAAAATACTAATCTAGTGTTTACTCTAATAGATCATAGAAGTTTATAAAAGGAAATTTTGTAAGCCAAAAGTGATCCCGATCCACTCAAAATTCATTACCACATCAAATGTAAATCAAATTAAATAGACTCTTGAGATGGCTGAGTTTTTGTGGCTTCTATAGCTGTTGGGTTCCTCTACCCTTGGTTCCATGTTGGATCAATTGAAGAGGTTACCAAGGTCTCTCCCTCTACTCTTGAGTGGTGGGGATGGTTTGAGTTTCCCATTCTTTAGATCTTTTTAGGATCCCTTCCAAGGTTGACTCTAACTTGTTTGCCTAAGTAGTAGGATTCGATTCCTTATTCCTTAGTAGCTCACCCCTCCTTCAGAATCTCCCATGTTTCCTTGAGAGGCTATTTAGGTTTTCCATGGATTTGAGAATGAGCATTTCATGTTGTAGTAGGGTCTACTGAACATTGGCAGGGTAGGTGGATAAGGCCTAAAAGGTCCCTCCACCTTCATCATATGTTGTAGTGGGTTAACAAGACGTGATTTTGTTATTTTTGATGGACAGATACTACCTTCCTCCACAATCTCATTATCCACAATGCACAAAGCAACAACATGCTTCTCATGGTGTAAGATACAAGGGATTGGATCTACATTAGGAAGGGAAGCATCTTAGTCACTTTAGTTAAAAGTGTGTGGGTACCACTGTAAGCATTTGTACATATGCAAAAACTCATCATTCTTTGTATACAGAGGATCCTTCTAGTTCAAATGGTGAGGAAGTAGAAAGGCTCCTCATATATTATTCCCACTACTAAGGAGAGCCAAAATCCATAAGAATCCCATTTAGACCATTCTTGTCTAGTAGGTAAGCTAGGTTTAGTGTTGAGATATAAAGCTCAACACATGTTCATATTGATGGTTCAATCCGTGCTTGCAAGTCCTACCTCGTGACACCTTCTGAGACACTCTTAAAATGTGGCTGCCCAAAGTCCTTCATGCAATATCTGAGCATGCCTTGATATACATGTAGATTCCTTTGCCTCAGAGTGTGGCACATTATAACTCCATTGATTGGTCAATTTACATCCTAGCCTATGTATTTTTGTATCATCTGCTTCACACTTTGCATACTCCGTGTAGTAATCTCTATGACTATCTGAAAATGCAAGTGGTATAGGTCACCTCCTCTTTCAACACCACACAAACCTATCCAAAAACTTATGCAATCTAGGAAGCAGCGAATTCACATCAACATCAACACCTCCGACTTCGACTGTCACGCTCACTTCTAAGACCTTCGGATCCTCGTTTTCCTTTGAACCACTCTTAGTAGGCCTCCCTCGCTTTCTCTTAAACCTAAAAACACAAAAACACATAAGCACCTCCAAATGAACAAAACATTGTACTCTCCACTATCAATTTCATCTTACTCTCCACAGTCTTGTGTGATGCATGCCAACGCTTCATCGAACTCTTCTTCTTGCTCTCTGTTGCCTTCATCGTCCTCAGCCATTGCATGAAGTGACCCATGCACTCTTGCCATCCATTTACCTTTCAATCCGTGCAACCTAGAATACACTCTCCACACAATCGATTTCATCGATCTCCTCTAGCCCATCATGGGATGTTGCAATGATCATACAACACACTATCATCGCTTGGAGAGGTGGCGAGGCAAATTAAATGCACAAATGAACAATCTAGACAACCTGCCACCATGCATTGCATTAAAAGGCATACGAAATAGAGAGGAGGAGCCACATGCATGTGACACATGGCAGTGTGCATGGTATGAGCTGCATGGGCTGCATGCATGTGACACATGGTAGTGTGCATGGTATAAGCTGCATGGGCCATGTGCCACATCCATGTGCCCCCCACCCCCATTTCTTTATCCCCTTGCTCTAATTTCCACTACACATATTCACCTCCGAATTTTCTTTCTGCAACCCACCAAATACAACTTTGTTGACTCATGGCTGACACAAGAACTGCACCGGGCCACACCTTGATTGGCTCAGTAGAGCAGATAGCCAAGTTCCAAGTGGTGGAGTTATGGGTAGCAAGGACAAGCAACATGGCGACACCGTAGTGGTCCAATAGTACTTAGTGGCTGAGTGAGGTTCCTTGTTAGGAATTAGCAGGTTGGTTACTAGAATCACTTGGGAGAAGGAACCAGTCTATAAGTTGTTGTTTGTAATTGAGATTGACCATCTTGTAGCTCGTAGAGTCTTGTATGAGGGACAAGTCCAAGTGAGTCTTTAGTCTTGTTGCAAGGTTGAGTAGTTTGCCATGAGTTGATGAGGCGTGTTACTGTGCAACCCCTGACTATTTGTATTGGTCGAGTGCCATGATAATACAAGTATTGCATTCCATTCTCATATTACTTATTGTACTTGTGTTGTTTCTCTTCCACCTATCTTTAGATAGTTTTCTTCCACCCAACATAGACCATGTTATTGCATGACGCGATTCTTCAACCAAGCACCGGTAGGAATGCGAGCCAGTCATTCAAGGAGTGTAAAAGAGGGCATCTTCCACCAAGGCAATGTGCACGCATTGGGCACTAGGCACCCTAGGAGGCGAGAGAGCGAGGAGCATTATCAAGCATCAACATTTGTTGATCCGGCTAGGGAAGGATATGTGTTGAAAGACTTGATTAGGGAAATTGAGTGGATTGATGTTAGAAAAAGGAGCATGCACATTCTAGTAGACTCCAAATACACTCTCCACTCCAATCTCACATGAGATATATATTAAAGGAGCCTGAATGCTCACAGCTCATATAGATAAAACATTTGTTCATTTCTTTAAGGAGACATGCAACATGAAATACTGATGAATTTTTAAAAAGAAAGGTAAATTTCCAAATGTCTTAAGGCACCCTTCTGAGTTATTGACAAAGGAGTGTCAAATTGCAAATTATATTGTCACCTTCAAATTTGAGGCATCATTTGAAAGTATAGAATTTCCACAGTATGACTCCACTTTCCAAAATTGTTTCAAGGCACCCGTTTGCCTTAACTTTAATGGAGGAGTAGAGTATACTAAGACCTTCAAATTTGAAGCCTCATCGAAAATACAAAATTCGACAAATTTAACTTAGAATTGTAAATGTCCAAGGCTGGTGTCCAACCATAGAAAGAATATTAATCTCCCTAAATTAGTCATCCACCTATAAAAAGACATCATCAACCTCGTCTCGATAATAAGTCATCTCACTAAAAAGTCACCATCAATTTATTTAGGTTAGCATCAACTTAACTATCTCAAAAATCAGCACCAATTCGTTGAACAGTACACTTGGAGGAATGGGCCGGGCCTAAACTTTTGGCAAGAAAGTCCATGGAAAATGAATTGCTACTTGCCATTTACTATGGACTTTCCTCCCATAAAAGGTGTTGTCTCGAAAATGTCCATCATTTTCACGGACAATTCACTTGGAGGAATGGGCCAAGCCTAGACTATTGGAGAGGAGACTCCATGGGAAATAGCGTGCAACATTCTAGATGTTTGCCATTTACCATATACTTTCCTCCCATGAACATAGAAGTCTTCCCCACCCCATTCTCTTACACATAAGGTGTTACAAAAGAGGGCAAAAGATAGGCGAAGAAAATATGAGGATTTAGGAATTCTCTAATGATACATATTTCTTGAACCCACCAAGGCACAAGAATTGAATTTTTTTCAAGTTCATATCTTCAGAATAGTTATTTAACAACATAGAGGTTGTAGAACTAATTGATCTATCATAGACATACATGACTTTGAACAAACAAACTAGCCTAGAAATTGGATAACTAATGCATAGAGGTTGTATAACTAACAACATAGAGGTTGTATAACCAATAAATCTATCATAGACATACATTACTTCGAACAAAAAAGGTGGCGTAGAAAAAATCAGATAACCAATGTAGCATTTTTCAATCAAAGAAAAATGGAACAAGCAATTGCAAGTAGAGGTTACCAGAGTTAAAAATAGAATTTCAACAGGGACAAAATGTACTAGTGATTGAGGCATTAATCTATAATATGTTATTCAATAATAACATACTACACAAATAACTAATCTTAATTTATGAGGTGATTAATAGATAACTAATATTCTGCCAAATAACAAAGGAATTGACTATGCAACTATCTTGAAAACTAACAAATTTTTTTAGTTTCGAGGTCTAACATTTTGGATAACCTTGACCTTATTCTCATCCATATCAATTCCACAAGCGGAGACCATTTATCCCAACAATTTACCATATTTGACTACAGTTACATTAATACTAAAAGTTGCAATTCAAAACATAGCCAAATAATTATGTATGTGGTCCAAATGATCTTTTTTTACTTCCAAAATATTGAAGTGATTCAAACATACCCTCATAAATCTTGTAGGGTACTCATTAATAATTTCATCAACCATCTTTTGGGCAGTTGTCAAAGCATTCTTAGGACTAAAGACCATCATATTAGAAGGGAAAGTACCCTAACCTAGAAAAAAATCTACCTCTAAAGTTCAAAAGTAAATGCACAAAAAAGGAATCTATGATTAAAGCTTTACTTACATGTGAATACTATCAACATTCTAGGCAATAACACCAACATTGGATTTGCAATAACTATTGAGTATTCATCAAGAGGAATAGTGAATAAGAACTATCTTATACCAAGGCATAATGCCTTGTCATAATTATAAATGGTTACATATAGGCATTGATTTCGAGGGCCTTCCCACGGTGCATATATTATAACGCCAACATTGAATTTGGAATAACTATGCATATTCATTAAGAGGAATAGTGAATAAGAACTATCTATTTTAAAGGAACTAACACATCACTTCACATCTGTTTATAGCAAGGCATAGTGCCTTCTCATAATTATTAATGAATACATTTAAGCATTGATTTCCAAGGCCTTTAGACTTGGTATTCTCTTCCCAAGGTCCAAACCCTAGGAGATTTTATTGTTAAGTTCATATTTTTTAGGCCGCATAGCTGCAATAGCTAGGAGAGGTCTTTGCACAATGGACCTTCCTATAGTGGCAAAACTATAATATTTCAAGGCTAATATCAAATGACATATATACCTTCATAAGACAAGAATATATCCAATCTTACAAATTAAACTTTTTTATAGAGCAAGCAAAAGAACAAAAAAGAGAGTTTAGAAATATGCATAGATTAGAGAAATTAAAAAGAAAAACAACTTTTTTCCTTTGCAAAGAAGAAGAAAAATAACTTAATAAGCAAAGCTACACTCATGTTCTCATCAATACCCAAGCATAAGCTACCATCTAGTTTCGAAAGATTCCGAAATCTCGAGTAAACCCAATCTCTATTAAGCTTTGAAATCACAACAAAACAACAAGAACTTTGAAAGCAAAAAGGAAAGACGAGCAAAAACATAGAGAGAGAGAGAGAGAGAGAGAGTCAAATTAGGTTAAATTTCCACCACAACCAAACCTAGCCTCGAAATCTTTTAATCGTAAAAAAGAGGCAGAACGAAGAATCAACTAATGTGCAAACACAAGGAAACAAAGAAAACCCCTGTACATATAAGACAACAAGTTATACACCAACACAAAGAAACAATTGTTATCATTATTTTGTATTAAAAACAAAATTATATTTACATTTACACACTCAAGACACACATATAGCAAAACTGAACTAACCAGGCACCTAAGAGTACATGAACTACAAAAATAGAGAATTCAAGAGAAAATGGGCTATATTTTCAGCGTTCAAGGATCCTAAACATACCCAAAGCTGAAATTCCAAAGATATACCAACTAGAATTAAGGACAAAGTTGGGCCAAACTCCTAACCTATGAATATAATGAATTTAAAGAAAACGTACTAGGGTTATCTTGGCCTCCTAGTATTGAAGAGAAGTCTTTAGAGATGTCTGTCTAAGAAATGTTGATAAACCTCACTCTTGTATGTCAACACAATGCTAGTTCATAGTAGAAGAATGCCACAAAAGGAACTTTACATTCTTTTTTAACTCACACCAAAGCAAACATCGTATAACACTGTAAATATGCAGTAAAGATTGCTTCAAATATAGATCCTAGATGCGCCACAAAATCCAAACTTCAAAGTACAAAAGTAGGTACTTGTACTAAGGCCTGAGCTGGGAAGCACAGCATCAAAAAGAGGCATATAAACTCCCCAATTCTTGAAGGGTCTCGTAAGGTAGCCAATTGGAAAACATAATAGAAGGCTGCTTATCCTACACGAACTCTAGATTATTGGTGGTGCACCATGAGTCCAGCCCAGGGAAAATCCACCTTTCCACAATAGAGGTAGCAAGATGGAGTGTTAACACTACGGATCAAGCCAAAATCAATGTATGGAACCTAACCACAATCAACCTAACCACACGTCTAGATCACTGCAATCATAAAGCATAGAAGCTAGAATAGAGCCAATCAAGGAGCAGACACCTCCATTGCGGAAGGTGACCCAAGTACCCAAGTTCGGGTAAAATGTTGCTGCATCTGTAGGTGTTAGCCACTAAGAGCATATACACTGAGCACCAATATATCCATTGAAAAATGGGGTCCCTTGCCAAGGGAGATGGGAAAGTAATTAAGGCGTCGTTACCAGCAGGGGCAGGGGGGAACGAGGCGACTTAAAAGAATAGGCATACCCGGGAAAAAAAAGCCCCATATTATCCTGACATAATCACTCTACACAAAGGAAAATGAAAACGGTTGGCATTCACAAACAAAAAAAGCAGTCTCACCAGGTGCCTTGCTGTTCTTTCGTGTCCCTTAATCTCCTCTTACGCATGATCACACATGCGTCACTTTGAATTTATCAAAAACTCGTCAACAAAATAGTGATAGACCTCGGAATTTAGCATGTGGATCCTGATACATTTGAAAAAAGAAAACTGCTGCAAGGGAAAAGCAAATAATTTCACCATGAAGCGAGTGGCACTCCCGATGCATATTGCTCAGAATTACGTTCCATCTGGACTGGCAACAAATCAATACGGGATCCGACAAATTTCCAGCGTTAGGCATGTCCTAACGATTCTTCTTTGTTCCACATAACATGTCAATCAGGCCTCTCAAGTTGGAATCCTAAGAAGCCCTTCAGGAAGCATTGAAGCTGGAAGCCCTTCAGGAGGCATTCAGTTACTCATCAGAGCACCCTTCTGAGTTTACTTTGACGGAGGGATGTTGTACTGTCACCTTCAAATTTGAGGCCTCATTCAAAATACAAAATTTTAATATAAACTCGTAAAGGTCCTAGTTTGGCTGTCCGACCATCTAAATTAACCAGCCAATAAAAAGATCTCCTCATCATCATCATCTCGGTAAAAGTCATCTCACTAAAAAGTCTTCACCATCAACTAATAAAAGGTCAGCATCAACTCAAACTGTCTCAAAAATTAACGCCCTTTCCTTGGGCAAGAAAGTCCATGGGAAATAGATTGCTACACTGTGGCTGTTTGCCATTTACCATGGACTTGCCTCCCATTTTTTCCTTGGACACTTCAATTAAGAGGAGTGTGTAAGGGCTGGACTATTTGAGAAGAGACTCCAAGGGAAATGGCTTGCAACTTTCTGAATGTTTGCCATTCACTGTGGACTTTCCCCATCCCAGACTCCTCCCCCCGCCCATTCCCTTATACATCAGGTGTTACAAAACATAGGCCAAGAAGCTAATGAGGATTCAGGAAGCCACTGACAGGACATATTTCTTAAACCCACCAAGACACAGTTCTGTCACGCTATCACGGTAAGTTCACTTCTTTAGAACAGAGAACCAAAAACAAAGAGGTTGTATAAGCAATCAATCTATCGTAGACATACTTGACTTTGAACAGACGAACTGACCTGGAAATTCAATAACCAATGCAGGATTTCCGATTGAGGAGTTGATCTCGAAGAAACTTCCAAAGAAAAATTACCGCAAGCAGAAGTTACCAAACTTTACAACAGAATTCAGACAGGGACAATATTTACTGAGGCCTGTGTTCCTAAGTCTAAAAGATTTATTCAATAATAGCTGGGTCAAACGGTTCATATGTACAACGCCCAGCACGGTAGTACTGTTTTTTTCGGCAACCAGAAGTGCTTTTGCACCTTGGAGCTTGACAAAAAAACAAAAACGCACGACGTACAACATACTGTCCATAGAGTCATTTATTTACAATCTCCCCGCGACAGGGATGAATTCAGGAACACAGCTCTCATCGGAAGAAAGCTTGCGCCTCATTTCAGGCTCTGTGAGCATCAAGTCAATTTACATGACGCTCACGCCTGTGGAGGTCGACTTGACGATAGGATAAGATGGGAACGAGTGAATGCCACAGACACCGCGCGGATTACCAGTGCTGCGTTGAATGCGAACGTATCCTTCCATACCCCATCCCTCGCTCCAAGAATTCTTAACAATCCAAAAGTCCTTTCCGTTCTCGGAGCCGTAACCGACAGCCAGCACAGCGTGGTCGATGTCGTTTGGATCATCCGAGCAAGAGCTGAAAACACCCTGAACGCGGCAACAATCTACAGGTTAATAGGCGAGTAGCTAAAGAACATACAGCTAAGGATACGTTTTGACAAATGTACAAATCATCTTTCCACAGCAGGAGGAGGAGCCTACGTCGGCGTAAAGCTGGAAGTCGTGAGTTCCGGCGTTGATAGCCACACTAACAGGCTGCTTAGCGACCGCGCACATGAGAGCAGCTTCATCATTAGGAAGAACATCCTCATAGCCATCAATGGTAACATGCTTTTGCCGTTTCTGTGAATTACAGGACGAGAACGTCTGATCAGGAGGCTCCGGAACCTTGCACCGCGCAGATTGGACAATTCTGAAACCTGATTCTTGCAAAGACAGGATAAGAAATCGCTTACCAGAAGCCACTTGCAGAGCTTGGATCTACCTTTGCCGCTAGCATAGGGATACCCCTTCTCGGTGTTGATTCCACCGTTCTTCATCACCCATTCAAAGGCCGGGTCCATAAGTCCACCGTTGCAGCCGTAGTTGCTGTGCGTACAGCTAACAAGCTCCTGCTCGGAGAGGCTAACGAGCTCACCAGTGGCAAGGGCATGAGCGCCCTCAATGGCACCGACGGTGGAGAAAGCCCAGCAACTCCCTGCATACGGAAGCGCAGAAAACGATGAGCCGGCCGGATCTTGCTACGGCGTCCAAATTCAGGCGCAAAAAGCGCAAATTTCTCCGGAAGCGGCAATCAATGGAACGACAGATGTGGAAAGCAAAAAGATGCGTCGTCGCGTCGTCTGTGCGCACAAGAAGGCATCCAAAGCAGCGGAAACAGAACAGAAGAAAGAAGGAAGCCTGCAACAGAAACATACCACACTGCCCCTGATCTTTCACAGAGGTCACAGCTCCCTTCTCCCTCCAGTCAACGGTGCCAGGCAGCCCCTTGGCGCTGCAAGATCCCGCATACTGGGGGAGCCTGTTGCTGGCGATCTCAGGGCGGAAGCCGAGGTGCTGGGCCTTGAACTCGTCGTGAGTGAGGTCGGCGAAGCGGGTGAGGCCGAGGCGGTGGGAGTGGGAGCCCTGGGAGTTGTGCTGGTGGATGTAGAAGAGGTTATGCTTGAAGATCTGGAAGCGGCTGTGCTTTTCGGAGGAGCCATCAGGGGAGGTGTAGTTTTTGGAGTGATGGAGGATCCAGTGGTCGAAGAGTTGGAGGAGGCGGTCATCGGAGGAGAGGTCATCGGGGGAGAAGTCGAGATGGAAGGAAGAAGAGGAGGAGGAGAAGGAGAGGGTGAGGAAGAGGAGGAGGAGCAGGGACGCCATAGCCGAGCTCTGAGAAGTTGAAGAAAATGAACAAGATGAACTTGGCACTAGTTCAACATGATGGTGTTTATATGAAGAAAACAAAAGCTTTTCCAACACGGTTGCCTTTTGCCACCTTTCCCCTCCACGTTCCCCTCGTGCTTGCTTTCAAGGAATTCCTCCTTCCTTAGTAGACAACCCTCCCTTGGCTCTCCCACCTAGGGTGTTTATAGACTTGCTCACCATGGGCACCGCCCACGGATCATCGACACGCAAGATTGCTTGCCCACGTCCAATCCACGGCCCAGATGCATTCTATGCACGATGGATGGGCATGAGCAGGCACATACAGGCTTCCCCACTCATATGCCACCCCTGAGACCGTGACATCACAAACTCCAACCCCGCATTCCACTCCCTTCATTGTCAAAGAGCCTCAAAACTCTTTTCTTCCATGGAGTGACTCACTGCACTCCCCACCACCCACTGACTTTGCCTGTGATGAAGCCAAACTGAGCTGCTCTTGCAACACAAGGGGACTTGATTCTTCCAGCCCTCCACGTCTGCCCAATCCACCGGCTCCCCAACGCTAGCAGAAGTGCAGGGAGGTCCTCTCAGCAATTGCTTGTCGAAGCATCAACAATTGTTTGTGCTACCCGCACATCCCCCATCCGTGCACTCAAAGGACATTCCCACAACAAAACGAAGAAATAGGTGGAGTTTCAATCTCCTCCCACCAAAATTCGTAGCATTCGTTGTTGCAACTCACCTGAAATCCGCTCTCATCCTATTTTCACAACTGACATCTCAAAATTCCTTGATGCTAGCATGTAAATAGAGACCACCCTCACAGCCGATGAAGAAGGCGATTTTCACACATGAATTCTATTGATCACCTCCATACAAAAATAGGGACTTAACGTGGGAATGCTCTCTCGAGACAATTGCCTATCAACTCATTTGTAATTCTGTGTTACCCACACATCCCCACATGTCCTAAATATCCATGCTGGCAATCGGCTTCATAGTGGCTCGCATCACTTGTATGAATGCTTGCCCAAGAGGCACATACTTTTTTCCCCTTCATGGACTTCATGGAGCCTGACACTGCAAATCACCGAATATCGAGCGAATATCCCAATCCAACGTTCCAATGTTGGCTTGCAATCATGAAATCTAAGGATGCTAGGCTGGAAGTACAATGCTAGCTTGGAATGCTTAATCAATACTAGCCCTACATGGGGCAACAACATATAGCATGGTTGCCATTGGCACAGACAAAGAACCCCTCTCAAAGGGTAGGGGCGTTTGAGAGAAGAGTGCACAATGTGAGCCCAAGTATGTTTGTTTGCTTTTGTCCAAACAATGCCATATGTGGCAAAGGAAGCACTACTTGGGACCAGACTCCCATTACCCCCTAGTCAGAAAGAATGCATGCTTGCACAAGGAGCATCAAGAATCAAGTTTCATAGGCACAATGCCTTTAGCCGCACCAACTTTGGGCTTCACCAACCTCATGCTTGGCTATCATGCTTTCTTTGGGCAGTAGGGAAGTGCCATGGTGAGGCAACTGTGACTACATGCCTATCATGCCTAGTTTGAGTGGTCAGGATTGTAGATTCATTCCATTTTTTGACCATCAAACAATAGGGAAAGGGCTAATGTGACTACAAAATTGTTGGCATTGAGGCCTCTCACATAATATTCATTAATGTGACGACATGATTTGTCATCTGCATATTACCATTACGGAAGTTTAAAATCCAATGGCATGATTTGTCATCTGCATATTATCATTATGGAAGGTTTAAAATCTAATGGCAAAGATTAAAACACCACCGATGACAACTGGTAAATCGAAAGGCAACATGTGGCAAGTGTAGTGAAGGAAGATAGACATAGGCAATAGGGAGGCAATAGGCAGTGTGACGAGGCCTCTAAATTTTAACAACAACACATCAGGCTTGTAATGGGCGCCACATCAACATGAGAGTGTGGACTATGCGTGCAGAGCACCATGTCGAACAAACTGTACACAAAAGCACCATTTCACACAATGGAAGGGGCCAAAAAATGGGCATAAAGACACCTCAATTCTGTCTTAAATGGTGACAGTGTGGCAAGGGATGTGTCACCCAAATTGCTCATTGGAATTCGGATTAATCAGACAGTGATGACAATCAAGCTTCTTGCAACGGTTGTTCTTGACGATCGAGCATCTCTCTCTCTCTCTCTCTCTCTCTCTCTCTCTCTCTCTCTCTCTCTCTCTAAATGAGCAAAGCCTCTCAACCTCCCCTCCCCTCTTTACTAAAAACCAAGGTTTCATGTCATATGAATAGATGATTTTACTTGCTTAAGCTTGGCTATGGAGAGCTGAAGACACTCACTATGGCAAGCTTTTTCAAGCTTTAGCCTATAGCTCTTTGTCTTATTCCTCATTGGTGGAAATTATGCAAGAGAATAACAAAGACACATGTTATATGCAGCAAGACAAAGCTAAAGTCTATAGGAATCTTTAAATCTAGGTTAGCGAAGTGAAGTTGGGCCCAGGTTGTAACCATTAGTTTAATGAGTTATAATGATAACATTGAGCATAATTCTCCATTATTTTAGTTACATCCTTTTCTCATAGTTCAAACTATTTAAACCCACTTATGAGTATAAGTTTCATTTCGAATTTTCTAATTTGGCTTATTTTTATCACTATAGTCCTCCTAGGGAAAAGAAATCAAAGCAATGGAGGAGAGTCACGGTGAATCCAAAAAAGGGGTGAATAAAATAGGGGAGGGGGAAGGCAACCTCAATAATGAAAGGGCAAAAAGGAGGAAGTGGGGGAAGTGGGCATTGAATGTACCATGATTCCTTACGCCCCTAGTAGGGTTTGAAAATCGAAGGTCACAAAACCTCCAAAGTTTGCATTGTACCTATACTTTACCTAAAAACGTGCTAGAAAAAAGCTTTGGAAATTTATCTTACAAGCCTCCAAATATGTGGATGTGATGGTCCTTGAATTTTTGGGGGGGAAGCTTATCTTATAAGCCTCCAAATATGTTGACTTAACTATTCTTGAATTTTTTGGAAAAGAGCTTTTGGTGAACGTTACCTCTAGTTCGTATGCCAATTGTGATGGCACACACATTGATGCAATGAATCATAGTACATGGGCAGTGGGCAGTCTCATTGTTGGCCATATTGCTAAAGTAAATACCCATGCTATCCACCACCAGCTGATAAAGTAGGATGCTCCTCCACTCAACCAAAGGAATGCAAGTTCCATAAAAAGAATGCAGATTACATTTATATTGTGAAAACAAGAGGATCCATCTTCCTTTTCACAATGTAAGTGGAAAGAGGGAGCCTCGTGGGCCTCATTACACTTGCGGGCCTAACACATGCATCCACAAGTTCACAAATCAACTTCATCAAGTTTGCATTGAAGGAGAAAAGACAAGATGTTTTGGACAAGAAGAAGATCTACATCCAATTCTCCCCGCCTCTTAATCTCCGTCCTCGCTTCACGAAAAACTAAAGATTCATGCAAATTTTCACATTTGACTTGTTTTAAAGCATGAACTTGCATAGCTTCCACAAAAAAGTGAGACTTAAGATTAAATGAGTTGTGACTTTTTTTAAAATAAGGTGTTAAAAAATACCACTATAGCCCCTACTAGGAAGGAAAAAGTAAAGCAATGAAGGGACTAGCCATGAATCCAAGGAGGGGGAAGGTAACATAAATAAAGTGCAGTGAGCATACAAGTTTGGGAAATGCAACCTAAATAAAGGGGGTAAAGGAAAAGTAGAAGGCAAATGAATGAAAGGTGTAAAAAAGGAAGTGGGGCTCAACTTCAAACAAAATGAGATATGGGTATTGAACATACCATGATCCCTCATACCCCTAGTAGGGTCAAGAAATGGGAGGTCACAAACCCTCCAAAAATTTTGGCATGACTCATCCTACCTATACTCGGAGAAAAACTTGCCAATTTATCTTACTAGCCTCAAAATATGTGGACTTGAAAGTTCATGAATCTCTCAAAAGAAATCTTTGAAAACTTATCTTACAAGCCTCTACTTGGAAGGTTCTTGAATTTTGGGGGAAAAAGCTTTTGATGAACTTTATATGCCAATTGTGATGGGACATGTGCATTGACGCAATGACTCATACTACATGGGCAACAGACACCCCCAAGCCACATTGGCCTCTCTTTACCAATAATCTCTCCATCCCACACTATTTTAAATATCTATCCCATCCACTCTAAGCTGGTTAAGTTGGATGTCCCTCAATTTCAAGGAGGGCCTATGCCTTCAAATCAACTTCTCTGAGGTACGACAACACATTAAATGGAGGTTGAGCCAATGGGATGGTTATAAGTAGCTCTACACAAACTCCAAATGCAAATTCGTCCAATGGGATTCAAATAGCAACCCAAATAGGGGGCACAATACTATTTTATTCTAAGTGTTACAAGTTGAATCAGCTGTCTACGATAGGTTAGATACCCGCTCCATTGGGTCTCAAGGTACGATCTTAAAATGTCAATAAACAAAAATTCAAGTTTCATGTAACCCAATTTACTCAACAAATGTAATTCAATTTATTAGGGGAGCTCTATGTATTAATCTTTAGGAAGGAGAGTGAAGCTTTTGCAAGCTTAGGGTTATGAAGTATAGTGGATGAATCTTATTGTGTTCTCCTCTAAGGACCCCTCATACTCTGCACTTCCTTAGTCATCCCTCCTTGATCGCTAGAGTGCCAACTCTCTCTCTCTCTCTCTCTCTCTCTCTCTCTCTCTCTCTCTCTCTCTTTGTGTGTGCATGAGTTGCTACACTTACACTATATTCCATTGTCTCACAATCCCTGCTAGGGAGGAGAGCAATGAAATGGGAGGAGACGCAAGGGTGAAAAGGGAGGAGAGAAGACACACTAAAAGAAGGGCGAAAAGGGAGAGAGGAGATGGAGCTCATTAACCAAGGAGGTATGATCTATACTACATGGGGAGTGGAGCGCCTTGTCAAACAGTATAGACCCGTGCACATCCTCTAATGCCTCCAATACATACTTTGACTCCCTAAAGACATCCCCCGTCCAATATAGACTAAAAAAAGGGTGACTTTCATTAGCTTTGTTCTACTTAACTTTGTTTGTTTGTGAAATTGTTTCTTCCATTCCTTCTAGCCAAATTACTTTCTACTTTCAAATTGCTAGCATTGCCCTTAAGCTGATGATAATGGAAACGTTTAGAGTTCCACTAAGGTCATTCCTTATTCTTCCTTGACGACTTACTCCTAACAAACTTACCAAGGTCTCCCCTAAGGACTTACTCCCACATGGTTTTCTTTGTTTGGCTACATTTTGTAATGCAATGCATGCTCAACTTTGTATCTGGCTTTTGAGTTCCATTTTTTCACTCTTTGGAATGTGTACTACTTCTAGCACCTGGTGCCCCTTTGTTATTTCGTGTAAGCATTTAAATAAGGAAAGAAAAGAGAATATATGAGCACATGGGTCAACACAAGATGGGTTGATCTTTCTCACATGGGTCAACACAAGAGGGGATGATCTTTCTCACAGCTATATATTTGTTTCTTGTTTGTGAAATATTTGTTCCATTCCCTCTTGTCAAACCTCATGTGGAGTCATTTCAAACTCCTTTACTATGTTTTTTGTTCCAATGCTTTTGAAAGAACATTTTGAGGGTAGGTAGACCTTTGTTTGGTTTTTACAAAAAGGCTTAATTTAAAATCCTTCTTTAATTGTAAACTTACATATTCTTTTAGCTTAGAGACCTTTGGAGCTCACAATAGTTGGAAACCTCATCATTACCAAGCAAGTTAAGGGCTAGCATGAGCAAAGTTGTAGAGACCAAGTTGTAGCCCACAAACTCTTCTCAGTAGTTGTTTAGGCTGCAAAATTTTCTTTAGCAATCTCTATAAGTAATAAGTAGCTCTTCCTAAGATTAAAAGCCTCAAAAAGACTCAGGGGATTGCCTTTTAAGGCAAGCATCTAGATGCTAGTGAGCAATTTTCTAAAAAAGGCAAGCCATTTCCACTTGTTTTTCCTTGTGCTCTCTCTACTCACTACGCTCTTTCTCCTCTCTTCTCTTCTCTTTTAATCCCAACCCCTCCCTCTGCATGCACAAAATCATCATAACATACCCATCCCATCCAGTTTATGGTCCCAACCACCTCTATAACCCTTGCAACTTGAAATAACAACACTCAATGGCTCCAAAGTGAGATATTATCCACCCCCCTCTCAACATATGCTTCTAATCCCACCCCCCTCCCTATACATGCATGGAATAATTAGAACATGTCCATGCACATAGTTTATGATCCAAATCATGTCCATAACCACTGCAACTCAAAATAATAGTACCCAGTGGACTTGAAGCAAGATATTATCCACCCCCCTCTTAACATGCTCTTTTAATGCCCCCCCCCCCCCCCCTCTGTATTCATGGAATCATCAAAACATACCAATGCCATGTATTTATGTCTATAAGCCTTACAACTTGAAATAACAACACCTAATGGCTCCAAAGCAAGATATTATCCACCCCCCTCTCAACATGCATGTTCGATCTAACTATTCCATGCAACTCAAAAGAACATTACAAGATGCTACTCTTTTCAAATACTGTTCACCCTCTTTCTATATGCATGTATGAATCGCCCAAAACGTACCCAATTCTCCCTAGACAAGCAAACAATTGAGATTTTTTCCTACAAACCAGTCTCTCCCTTCAAGAAACATTAACATCATTGTAACCCCTGCAAAGGGGACAGTTGCATTTGATAAACCACTCACATCATCTCACTATTGCGCGTAGCTCAAAATTCAAAATAACAATGAATGGTACTTTTGAATCAAAATGTCTTTTACTCCGCGTGATCTACACACACAATAGCCACAACATACCCATCTCAAACAACTCACCATCCATGGATAATCAAAAACATCATCATAACCCTTGCAAAGGGGACACTTGCATTGGACAAACTCATTGTGTGACCTCACTATTGTGCGCAACTAAAAATAGCAATGCACAGTGCTTCCAAATAGAAATATCTTCCACTTTTCTCTGTTTACACACATGATACAACCACAACATACCCACCCCAATAACTTACCATTCTTGACCTCACTATTGCATGCAACTGAAAATAACAATGCATGGTGCTTCCAAATTGGAATATCACTCATCTTCCTCTACATGCATGATTTTTCCCCGAGTTTTCACAACATACCTATCCCAAGTGACTGATCATCCAAGAATGATACAATCACAACATGCGTATCCCAAACACTATTGCATCTTAAGTGAGAACTATTACGATTACCCATTTTTAAGATTCCGTCAAAATAGTACTAGGTTCTAACTTTATTTTGAAATTGAGGTGTATCCAAACCTATTCATTTAAAAACATAATAGTTTTTATTTAGGGATAATTTCAAGAATCCTAAAATTAAAAAAAATCATTGCTTTTTTATACAGGATCTTTAATAGGAAATAAATGATTTTGAATTCCTTGATAATTTATCGACTAAAAATTTTGACAAAATGCACTTTGTGATGCATATTAATTTATTACAGATTAATATTTTTAACTTTAAGTAGAGAGTAAAATTGTTTGCTCAAGAATTCTTATTTTCATAGAAGCCATGTCCTACTATACAAGCTATAATGAACACTTTAATGAATATACAACTACATAATAAGATAACATACAAATGCTCTCAAAGGGAGACTCTCTTTGAAATGAGAAGCAGTGTATGTTTCAAAGTTGTTCTACATTAAATTTACAGTCAATGCTACATCAACCTTCTTCCCTGCTATCTAGAGATTTGGTATATACTACGTTAGTTAACCTTTTAGAATTGCCAACTTTTTACACTTTAAAGTTGGAATCTTTCATCAATTGGATCTTTTAACTATGAGTTTAAAACCCAAAAGCATCAAATTAGGTTTAAATAGGAGACCTACTACCTAAAAATGATAACAACAAAGATGATATGAAAGTTTGAAGGCAAACATTCTTATTTAAATAATTATAATCTTTAAAAGTACATAATAAAATATACTAAATCTTGCTTAATAATGTATTAATAAACAATGCTTCAATTTATTATTTTAAAACATTATAACAAAATTAAAAAATTTTTAAAATTAAGATTTGTAAAAAACTTGATTATACTAACACATATACAATATAAAAGAAAGATAAAGGAAGCCTTATCTAATAAATTAAAGCGTACAAACTTAATACATTTTTGGATAAACACTCTAATTTATTATCTTTGAATTATTAAGAATAGAGTGAAAAATAATTGAACAAGAATTTCAAAAACTTAATTACCATTACACTTGAAAACCATGAAAGAAAGAAAAGAGAGCTAATATTAAATAAAAGAGTATAATATCATCAAATGAAAGATTTCATATCTTATATGTCATACAACTAATCATCAGGATTCTTGGCTGAGTTGCTTGCTTTGTAGAATCAGGAACAACCACTTCAGGTGTTGCTTCCTCAAACAACCCTACCAGCTCATGTTCTTCATCTTTAAAGGCAGAGGATGGGGCTCTCCAGAAGCCTGCAAGATGAATGCAGCTTGCATAGGATCCTTTTCAACAACATAGGATGAATGTAACTTGCATTGTCACTACTATATTTTGCTCCAACATCTTGATCATGATTGCACAGTCCCTTTTCAAGATGAATGCAACTTGCATAGGATCCTTCTCAACAACAATATAATTTCTATGTGTCTACAAAGCACACACTGTGGTTGTCCTTGTCTCGGCAAAAATGTTGCAAATCCAATCATCTTGCACCATAAATAAATCAAGAAACTCATTGAATAGACGTTGTGGATTTTGACATGGGTCGATGATGGATTTGTTACTGTCAACATACCTATGCTTCCGAGTGATAGCAAGGAAATAAGACACATTATTTAAATTTCTACTAAGGAAGTATAAAACAAATTTATACTTCTCTATTGTGGAGAAATATCCAATGGACATCATTTCAAATGCATGTATCATTTTATTTTCTAGTACATGCTTCAGATTGGTCTTCACCATTTTAATCAAGTCAAATGGAAGCAAACTTATAATATATTCGAAGGTATCATAATAAATCTTAGTATATATAAAAGCTAATGGGGCAAAGTTATAGAGAGCTTACCACATCATATTCTCCCATGAATGGGTATGATCCATCAAAGCTTTTACAATTGATGATGCTTGGGTTGTGGAATGAATAAAACTAGAGTTGTGCTATGTGCCTTGAACACTCACACCATCAATCTACTTGTTTCCAAGAGCAATATCATTGACACTTTCCTTTAATTTGAAACCGTAGGGAATGTCAGCTATGGCTAACTTGTAGCCACATCTAGGAATATTAGAGCTCCAAAATCTTTCATGTCATAGTAAAAGACATTACAATAATTTAGCCCTTAAGGGTCAGAGAGAGGGTTGAAGCTAATCATGTTGTCATCCTTCTCTAAAAGAAGGAGACTATCTCTCCTCTCCTTTTCAAGCCTTGTCACTTCAATATGGTCTAGAAAATTGTGTGGATAGGGAAAGTCCAAGCTATTAGATTTTGCTCTAGTTCTTTGAATTACAAACAAAGAAAAATTAAACAATTTTATGCTCTAATTATATAACAATTTCAAATATATATTTGATGATATACTTACTATTTTTTTGAATGCAATAAAGAATGGAATCAGGGACTCAAATGCACTGGAGATTAGATAATCTATTACTATCTGCACCCAAAATTGTACATTCAATTGGACCATCATTTGCTCTTGCATTCTCATGTAAGACTTATGGCTACAATAAAAAAGATACATTGAATTATACAAACATTTTTAAAACACATATAAAAAACTTTTTTTATAAAATGAGCATAGGAGCTTACTCTTTAAAAATGTAAGACACATCTCATCAAGGGTGATCTCTCATGCCTTGACCCGGGCCAATGATGAAAGGATGACCTTTTCATCCTTTATTCCTTGCATAAATCTCCATGTGATGAAGCTTTAGTCATCCTGGTGATGCTTGATTTTCAACTTGATTGGTCTGCAACAAGAAAAACATCACAAAATAGCATTTGTGTCAAAAAATATTAATAAAGGCGTAGAATTTCATTTTAGGATAAGGAAAACATGACTTTTGGAGCATAATAGTCCTCTTTAATGCCAAAAACATACCAAAAATCTACAAAAACACTGTATTTTATAAAAGAAAATTCACAAAAAGAAACCCAAAAATATGCTTCAAAACCAAAAGTTTTACAAAAAAAATCATGAAAAACATAGAACATGTGAAGAAAATCAACAAACGTAAACAAAAATTGATCCTTGGGATCAAAAATCTAAAGCCATCAAACAAATCCAATCCCAAGGATCATATAAGCTTGCATTTCTATGCAAATCTGATCGGATTTGAGAGTAGCACACACAGAGCTACACACTAATCCAATCTTCGTGAGATTAGATTAGTAAGCCTATGCATGCTAATCCAATCCTTGGGATCGAATTAGCATGCACTTTTAGTTTTACAAGGATAGCGGTGCTTATTTGATCCATGGGACCCAAATAGCACCAAGCTATATGCTAATCTAATCTCAAGATTGGATTACCATGAAGATGCATGCTAATCTGATCTGTGGGGATTGGATTAGTGGATCAAATTAGCATGAGGCTTCATAGAAATCTGATCCTTAGGATCGTATTTGCATGAAGTTTCATGAAAATCTGATCTCGAGGATCAGGTTTGCATCAAGGCTTCCCAAAAAAAAAAAAAAATTCATTACAAAATTTTTTGTATGATGAATTGCAATGAAAATAAAAGTGTATCTAAAAATAATCTAATGATTCCACTCACTTTTTGGAGTTCATTGCCATTTTGGATGCTAGCTTGGAGTCTGCAAGCTTTCAAAGTTGGAGGAGGGAAATCAAGGTTCTGGGTAACACTAGATTAGGATTAAGGGTTTGGATTTTATAGTCTAATTCCAAGTCCAAGATTCCCAAAAAAAAAACTTACATTTTCAAATAAGCTAATTAAAAACCCATTTTTCATTATTAACGCAATATATAAAGCTTTTCATGTCTAGGGTTTACCTTTAAAAAAATAATATCTTGATATCTATTTCCTAAATATGGACCTCAAACCCCATTTTTTTCTATTATTTTAGTCCTTTTTGGGATCCATTCTTAGGGTTGGTTTAGGGTGTCCATTAAATTGTTGAAATCTAGAGCACTCAAATAGGGAGGAGAGAAGAAGATGGAGGTCCACACAATAGGAGACAACACATCAAGATTGTATTGGCTATCAGCCTTATCAAATGAGGGCTAAGGTGATCCACACAATACAAGGGCATGTCCACCCACTAAACAAGACCAAGTCTCCATCATCAATATCCAACACCTATCCAATATCCACTTCCACCAATCACATTAATTTGGATTTAGACTCCTCTAATCAGCCCGATGTCTAATTCTCAACAACACTCCTCAATACAAATGGGGTGAAGTATTTTACATTCATCAGGTGATATAAGTTGAGAAATGTCTTTATTAGTTATAGGCTTATTTATTACAAGGTCTTGGATTTTAAAAAAGAGACATGGTAATAATGCAACTCACTACATAAAGAGGGTAGTGTGTTGATGACTATGTGGTTGAAATGCATCCTATAACATCAGTGTCTCTATCACATACATAAATTGGTATATGATTTTATAGGAAGGTCTTACCAATGTCATTTATCATGATATGGCAATGCCATTACTGATACAACAATTCTTTTGCATTTGAAATGGGTTTTATTATCACAACTCCTTCAATAATCAAAACAAATGGGTTGCTTGATATGTTGATCTTAGTAACGTAAACATCACTTCACCCATATGCAGGAAAAAAATTGTCTGCAGACTTCATAGCATGGGATTGCATCAACACTTATGACATTCAAAATGGTTCTTCTCATTAAAAGTGTTATCAACCATGAAAGAAGTGAATGTTTAAAAATAGTTCACCCGTATGTTGAAAAACCCGTGTCATTTATGACATTCAAAATTGTGCTTGCAACCATCCTGTAGTTCCTAGAGAGTTTGCTTGTACTTCCAACCCCTTCCCTTCAACCACTAAGAGGTACCTAATAGTTTTGTAGAACACTTGAGATATCATCATCTACTAGTACAAAACCAGTATTACTATTTGTAGAATACTTGAGATATCATCACCTCTTATAGCACTTTGCATTTTGTACATAGCACTTTGCACTTGTTGGATACTTCTGTAGAATTTGTCTTCTTATTCATTTCAATTTGCATTAGGCACAAGGAAATTTTAATTTTGCGCAGAGCATTTTGAATATGGCATATAGCACTTTGCATTTGGCTTACAGTACTTTGCATTTAGCACATAACCACACATTTGTGTGAGGGGAGAGTTGGCACGCTTCCTCTCCAAAAATTATAAGACCAAGGAACCTTCCCTTCCTTGGGTCGATATCGATTTGTATCTAGCACATAGCAATTTGAGTTTAGCACATAGCACTTTGCGTTTGATACATAGCACTTTGCATTTAGTACATAGTACTTTGCACTTGTCAGATACTTTTGCAAAATTCATCTTCTTATTCATTTCAATTTGCATTCGCCACAAAGCACTTTTAATTTTGCACATAGGATTTTGAATTTGGCATATAGCACTTTGCATTTTGCTTATAGTACTTTGCATGCAGCACATAACCACACATTTGTCATTAGGAAAAAAGGGAGCTCATTTTGGGGCCTTTTAGGGTTTGGTAAAAATGTCTCTCAGCCAATGAGGAGAAGGCCAACATGACATAGAAATTTTACAAAAAAAGGCAAAAATATGAAAAAGAAAATAGTACTTTATGTTGTTACAAGTGTGTGGCATTAATGAGAAGATTTATTTTTTGTTCTTTTACGGTTCGCCTATCCTATCAAGAGATGTGGACCCAAAATCGAAACAGAGCTCCATTTTGAAACCTTCCCACGTGGTGACCGAAAACAACCATCCACTTTCTCTTGTTCTCAGGCGTCATTCTCTCTTCAACCAAGCATTCCTCTACTTTCGCCCACCATGAGCCATTCCATTCTCTCTTCAACAAGCATTCCTTGTTACATCACTGTTGTTGTGATGCTCTTAAACTTTCAAGACAATAAGCTCCTTTCACCTTTTATTCGCTTGTTCTCAGTTTCGTTCATTTTTGTTAATGTCTTACTATTTTGATGTGTGTTTCTTTGACTTCGCAAGGGTATTAGAGTGAGCATTTTAGATGGCAACCAAAAACTTTGGTTGTGCCACTAGGAAATGGTCTGTCCCTCTACTTGGCAAAGATATGGATGTACAAAGTATCTCTTTGTCACAAAGATCTACCTCACTAATTTCATGTGTAGAAGTTTCCAATACTGTGACTATGGACGGTAGCTAGAAAAGGATAGCAGTGGCGAAAGGACATTGGGTTCTAATGCAACCCAGCAAGCAGAGAAAGCAACAATCAACTAACACTTTTTTGGCTTCTTGGACGCGCAGAGTGAGATTTTAGAGTAAAAAAGGAAGTTCGTGTATATTTTTTTATGATCACTTTTATCAATTTGCTCACTCACACGGTTTATTAAAAAAGCAAGATATCCCGGCATGGAATACAATCGATTGGCCAATCCCTGATGGCAGCATCATAGAATCATACAGAGCCAAACTATTTTCGAAAGTACAGCATTTTCTGAAACCAAATATTGCTACCAAGATAGTTAAAATCAATGTTTTCATGCCATAACTTTTTTAGGATTATCCAGTTAAAATTTGTGAAACAATGTTGACTTTCAAAGCAAAAGGTTATGATGAAATTCCAATTTTTGGATAATGGTTGGGATAGAATGGTGGCCAACAATGTGTATTGTGAGGTTGTTCATAACTCCATCAACATTAAGTACATGATTGCCTCGCAAAACTTTATTTTCTCTTTTTACTATAAATGCAGCAGGATGATATAAATGTAGCAGGATGATAGGCACAAAACTTGTGGCAATGGACCAAGATGAGAGGTCTTCAGGTCCAATAATTGAAGTAAATGTTATTGAGAATGACATCCTTCTAACATCTATCTCACTAGGACAATGCTGCACTCTCTCTCAATTACGCAATGACATTATTATGGAGACTGAGAACAATATCTTTAAAGTACTTTCATCCATTTCGAACAATAGGAAAGTAAGTTGGTTTCCACCCTGTGTTTCTCCTAAATCTATTCTCTTTACATTTTCATAATACATTTACATATTACTAAAAATTTATTTTTGCAGATACTTCAAAGGAGCGAAAGAAAAATTCAATGCAAGGACATTGCAAATAGAACAATTCAGATAATACAAAGCTATTGACTCCAAGTATTAATTGCAATACAAAAAAAAGAAGTTGACATTTGATGTATTAATACAAAATGATTACAAGTATCATGTGTTTTTCTATTGTTGCTCAAACTATCTCTCTTGACTTTTTTGTAGTGGGGACTCCTTCTGAGAATCTTCCACATACTGCTCAGGTTGCTGCTGCTGCAGATCCTACTGCTGTACATCCTCCATTGGTAGTGCCTCCTTGTGCATTGACTCCTCATGCTCTTTTGGTGTCCCTGCCTCCTCATCCATGGGCTCAACTCACGCTCAGGCTCAGGCTCAGGCTCAGCAGGCTCAGGCTCTCGGTCGTGATGCTTTGATGTCCCTGCCTCCTCGTGCATAGGCTTGAGCTTTTGTGGTAGCTCTGCCTAGAAAAGATCAGCTGCAACTTCTCCTCACATTCTTCGACAATTGTTCGAGTAGCTCATCAACACCACAACACCTTCTAGAATATCTTCTAGATTGCTAGTGACAAAGACATTTTGAACCTCTTGTTCAACACGGAGATCCTCAAGGCCTTTTAAGCCCTCTCCTGTATGGATTGTTTGGTCTGCTGCTGAACGAGGGGAAGAGACCTCTAGCAACTTCAAAATTGTCTTTGCTCTGAAGCTATGTACATATTCAAAGCCAAAACTATCTTCTTTCATATGCAATAAAAACAAAGAATGTTTTCAATCTATTTTGTATCAATGCATTGAATTTAGAACTTCTTAAATAGTATGCAATAAAAGTACTTACAAATTCAGGCTGTATCTCTTAAAAGTATGTGTTCGTCATATATTTTGTACTTATTAGAGTCCTCCATCCACAAGAGTAAGGATCCTCCTGTTGTGGTGTCTATTTTGTCAAAATAGAAAGCTAAGATGTATATTGGACTATGAAGAGTGCAAAAATAAGATGGAGATAAAGATAAGTGATAATGATTAATGTACCTGCTGCAATTGCATTGGTTGAGTTGAATCTAACATCTTCAAATTTGGATCATGGAGGTCTAGTGCATCCATTAGTCTTTTGAGGTAGTTGTGCAATGGGAATGAAGGGCAACAAAATATAAAATTCATACTTCTACATGTAAAAGCGATATGGCTGACTTTTCAAGAGAAAACCTGAAAATCGCGTTTTAGAGCAAAAGTATGGGGAATGACTGACTTACAATTCTAAATCCTGGTGGGTGCCCTTTAAGGAGTTGAAGGTATAGCATAGCTTTTGTTGTACATCTATATGCACCAAACTCCAGTGATTGCTACAAGAGAAACAAATAACATGAGGGGATTAGACCAAGAGGTTGTAAATACAATTTGAACATATCAGGATTTTGTCAATAGAGGGTAGTAGTGGAAAAGGTTAGGGAACATACTTTGAACAATATGGGAGGAGAATCATATCAACCACATTCAAATTGAAAAAACGAAACCACTTGGAAATGCTTTTGGTTGATGTCTTGTTATCCTTCAACTTGAAAGATATAGCTGGATCAACTATATACACAGTGTTGAAGGCTCCAGTGGATCTGACTCTTCAAAAAACTACCAAAAAACACTTCACTTAGCCTATGAAAAAGTGAATGCTACAAAGGCATAAACACAATTGACCTAGAAAGATATACTTACTATAGAGCTGCAAGCATGATTATGCAAGTGACATGTTTTTCTTTCTGTGCTAAAGCCATGATGCAATCTTCTGTCAAATCCCAGGTCAGGTCATTATTAACAATCTGGACAGATACTTTGATCCTTGGTCCAAGTTGTAGGAGCTTCTACTGAATTTGCACCATCCTCACTAATGTCTGGGATTCCAAGACAGCAGACACTGTTTCTTTGAGACTCTCTCCCTGAGGGACTCTTCATAGGCAACCTTGCCTCTGGTCTCATGTTGGTGAGTGACCTCTATGATCTTGATTACATCTGCTTTAGGTTTCCTAGCTAGATGTATCAATAGGATATCTCTCATTTTTAGATCATCCCAATCCTCTGGATTAAGGATCTTGTCATATCTATACCTAACCCTTACAAGTGTTTGGATGTCTTTTTTAATGATAGTGACCCTATGTGCATGTGCTGCTACCATCATGGTGTCCATGAAAAACTCTATAAGCCACTCTTCAGCAGTTTCTTGGAGAGCAAGTAGTGCAGTCCTTTGCCATCTAAAGTCCACATGCCAGTTGATGCATATTGCCCTCACAAGCCCTTGGAATGGTGCCATGGTACTGCATATCCAATGGCTTTCTGAGCCTTCCTGATCTCCATCAGGACAGATTTGCTTTGGCTCACTCTCTTCTTCATGAATGCAAAGCACGAGCCATCTACATGTGTCACTCAAGCGGCTCTCGTATTGTTGCAATGTAGATATCTTCATGGTATTTTTATGTAACCTTCTAAGGCAAGGTCAATGTCATATCCATCTCCTTTAGCTTCGTCACTATTGCCGGTGTCCTCATCACTATCATATCCAAAGCTTTTAGCACTTTCATCCTCTATCTTGCTCTCATCATAAATGGCCATCTTTATGTCAGCATCCTCTTCATGAGAGATTGGACCTTTCTTATCATACTTCATTGTGAGAGAAGCCATAGTATCAAGGCATTCCAAGCAAGCAGGGCTCTCAATAATATTTATGGGGTGTCCTTTTCTTATAAGAGCTTCAAACACATGTCCCATTCGACACAATATGACTTCCCATTCGAGCAGCAGCAAAAATTCCATCATACTAATTAAAAGATCAGCACTTTTTGTTGGCCTTTCATAGTGATTAGCGTTACAATGGAGGGGACTTGGAGCTTCATGCTCTTCCAGCATTAGTTGCAATCTCTTCGCATTCCATCTTATGTTGTTCTATAAGGAGTGATCATTGTAAGGGCTCTTCATGTACAAGAAAAAGGTTTCAAGACTCTATATCTTGAGACCGCATTCTCTCTTGTCCCTCTTTCTTGAGTATATACCATTGTAAATCTTAAGATCATTGCATGAGACCAAGAGATCGACATAAGGATATGCATTTTTCCTTGGTCAAGGTGCTATATCATGGTTGTCAAACAAACAACCAACTGTTTCTTTGTCTTCGACTGAAGCAAAATATAGAGCACTGACTACAAGTGCCTGTGAGGCTATATGGCTCAGAAGACTATTGTCAGAAATAGATTACTTTGATGAATTAAAGCCAATAACAATAGACTGTGATAATCAATCGGCTCAAGCATTGGCCAAGAATCCAATATATCACTCCAAGACAAACCACGTTGATGTTAGAGAGCACTTCATTAGAGAAAGAGTGTTACTTGTTGGTGACATCACACTACAACATTGTGAATTGTGATAGCAAAGAGAATGTTGCAGACATCTTTACCAAACCACTCAATAAAGAGATTTTTGAGAAACATCAACAAGCTCTTGGTTTGACGTAGAGGAAGGAAATTCCCATTAAAGGGGTGTGATGGAATGTAATGTTCATTCCTTCTTAGATTCCCCATTATCATCATCTTGAGGGGAGGCCTACTTCATGATATTGATCTTGAGGGAAGGTGTTGAGAGACCACGCTCAACATCATGTGATCATATGTGCATAGCACCATCATGTGATCATATGTGCATAGCACTAACCCAATAGAGTGCTATAAAGGAAAGGGTTAGATGCCTTAACCCTAACCCTAAATGGGTTTGTATATATTCTACATTTTCGACTAAATTTAGTGTACAGTTAGTCATTTGTGGTGTGCCCTCTAGCTGTGCCCTCTCTCCCCATCTCCACTCTTCTCCTCTCCCATCTTCATATTTTATCAAGGTTGTGGGGATAGGGCTTAGTTGATGGGTGAATGCCAATGGAGCCTCCACTCCAAGCTACTCCTTGTGAGAGCAATGCAAAGCACGAGAAATCTACATGTGTCACTCAATCAGCTCCCGGATTGTTGCAATGTGCTTCCTCGAGAGAAAGAGGGAAGGGGGAGAAGGGAGAGGAGAGGGAGAAGGGGAGAAGAGAGGGGAGAAGGGAAGGAGAAGGAGAGAGTGAAAAGGGATGGAGTGGAAAACACAAAGGCACTAAAAGGAAACAAGAGAACACCCAAAGACACTCTTGGAAGAGAAGAGGGAGCTTGTATTCTTAACTTGTGCATACAACAATGAAGACCAAAGTCAACCACTTGGCCTTTTATACATGTCACCTTTTGAAGGGAGGGCCAACCCTAATCTCTTTATACCACTCTCTACTCATTATTTTACCATCCTTTGGCCCAAGATACAATCTTGGCTCTACAGACCTTAAATCACATCACTAAACTAGCAGTGGCATATTGTTAACTAATCGGTTAACAACATGAGGCATTTGACATCGATGAATTCTCATCTCAACTAGGGAATGTTTGCAGTGCATTTGGGCAAGATCATTATTTAGGCCACTACCTCAATGAAGTGGCACAACACCTCATGGTCTTCCACAACAAATTTTCTCCTCGAGGACCTACGTAGATGCTGAAATGCAAGGCATTGTCACATGCTATCCGGTATTCCAACATCACTTAGAATGCCAAGAAGGTCATTTTGGTCCAGCGCTTGGCTACTGTCAATGCATTTTGGATCCAATATTCATGGCAGGGCATTTCGATGGCAATTGCTATGTTGTTGGTACATGAGAGGAGGATGTTAGTGCTGCTACAACTAGGTCTACATCTAGGAGTCCACTCAGGGATTCAAAAACCCCTATTCTTGATGTATTAGAACTAGCTAATAAGAAAGATAGCCTATGAGGTCTCTTATAATAAATTCTTGCATAAAAACATATATTTCAATGGATACATAGGCTTTAATGGGTACATGTCTTTCTTATTTGTTTTAAGTCATCCCTCCTCTTGATGAATTTAACATATTTATTCCATTGTATTTTTTTTATGTCATTGATGTTACAGTTTAACATATTTGTTCCATCCTTTTAATTATGTAAAGCTGCTGCATTTCTAGCCAATTTTGTATGCTCTTCGCCAATTCTGGGCACTCTGATGAACATTTCTATCAAATCCAGGTGGAATTTCACTGTGCCGCAGAAGGAAAAAGTGTCGAAGATGTCGCAAGGAGCCCAAAATCTGCCGCCTTTGTAAATTTGGACATTTGGAGCACTCTGATGATCATTTCTATCAAATCTAGGTGGAATTTCACCGTGTCGTAGAAGGCAAAAGTGTTCAGATGTCGAAAAGATCCCAAAAAGCCCAAAATCCACCATGGTACAAATTTGGGCATTTTGGGAGGCCTAGAATGCCCAAACTCGTGCTTGGCATATTTTGGGCTTTCTGGGTTCCTTGCAACGTCCCGAACACTTTTGCTTGTGACACGACATAATTCCACCTGGATTTGATAGAAATGGCATTTCAATCCTTAAAACACATATTCAACCTGTCAGAATGTAGTAAAATGATGAATAATCCCAAGATCTTTCATGTCAAAAACTATATATTAATTTTTATTTCATTTCTTTGTTTATCACTTTTTAAAGTAAATTCAAAGCCAATTTTATGTTGTTGGACAGCTCTAGGCATTGGTGTCATCATTTTTGTCAGATTCATGAGGAATTTCACCGTGTCTAGCCTCTTGCGGTGTTTCAGACATGCCATCATAGGTTTTAGGCTTTCTGGGCTCCTTGCGGCGTTTCAGACACTTTTGCCTTTTGCAACACTATAAAATCCCACTTGGTTTTGACAGAATACATTATTTACCTTTTAAACATTGAAAACAAAAAGTGTAATGCATCATTAACATGGACAAGTTACTCACAATGTGATAATGTACACAATCTAAATATATTTTTTTAAAAGAGTTCACCATACGGGCATCATATGCAATGCTATGCCTTCAAGGGTAGGGGGATAGTCTAAGTCCTAAGGGTGGGCTCCATGATATTCTATGGCTTAAGGTTGGGATCCATCCATATCCGATTCACCAGAACCATGTCTTTGTCCATGACGGTGACGCGTTGTGCGTGGATGGCACACAAGTTGGTGTCCTTGAACAAGGTGGTGGTAACGTGATCGTAGCCTCTCGAAGTGCCCCCATAGCTCCTATGCTTCATGAAGTGCACATCGTCCTTGTATCCCTATGCTATCTCTCATACAATGCATTGGAAAGAAGTACATGGGATCAGGTTCTCGATGCTCTTCTACAGCAATTGTCTGATCTCTCTTAGGGCTGTCGCTATTGGTGGGGGTTGTACAGGTACCTGAACATGGCTCCATGGGCTCACAAGAGTTGGGGGAAGGCTCAGAGGACTTGGGGGAGGGCTCACACTCTTGGGAGCTGGGGGAGGTCTCACAAAAGTTGGGAAAGGGTTGACAAGCAATAGGGGAGGGCTCACGGGAGCACTCACATCGGAGGGATTCGGGTCCTTAGAGAGATTCATGTGCACAGAGGCCATGGAGTTCATGGGGCTAGAGGAAGAAGAGTTGAGGTGGCGTCCTATGGGCGTGTCAATGTTCTTCATTCATGCCATCAAATAATGAGAGTTAGGGTTTTTTAAAAATATTTTATATAGGCCCATTGTGTTTTTTAGACCCCTTTCAATTACGTTTAGGGTTCCACCTTGCCAGGACCCCCCCCCCCCCCCAAAGCTCCCCCCCCCCTTCTCCCCCCTCTCTCCCCCAACCTCCCTACCCTCCACACGACCTCCCCACCTTGTTCTCAAGGGTGCCCCACCACACCTCACACAAACCTCGGACTCCTAGAGTGAGTACACAAATTGTGGTCAAAACGTGCAAGATGTTCATTTCATAGCTGTATACAATTACACCATAGCTTCTATTTTTTGTTGGATCCATCTGCTCCCTTGTCTAACTCTACCTTGAAACCAACATGCAACTCCTTGACTCCCCATGGATGCTTTCCAACAAGCAATATGCCTTCTATTCTTTGATACAGTTTGAACTACTTTTGCAAATTCTGATTCCTTTTCCTTTTCAAACTTCAAAGTCCTACCTAGCAAACATCTAAAAAACCAATCAAACATCTCATGCAATGCATTGCTACGAGTGACACCACCACCATGCCTTGTTCTTGAGGTAGGCTACCTTGGCTCTATAGTGCGACTTCTCCATGCCTTGTGTATTCCAAATGGAGAAAAGGCCCCGGCCCCAATTATGTACAAACCATGGTTTGTGTGCATAGAGAATATGTTTGCAAACATCACAAACATCATTTTAGCAACAAAATTTTTTAAGAAAATCAAGTGCTAAATATTATGATGGTGTCAAGATTATCATGTAATGCATAATGTGCAACTCCCCCCATGCTTTCACCATTAATTCAATAAACTCTTTCACAGCCATCCTGAAACTTTCATAATACGTCTCATCGATTTGACCCTGGCAAAGCAATTTTATCAATGCATCTATCTTTGTCCATACTTTAGCTTTAAAAGTCACTACTTGAGGATGTGAAGCCTTATTGTTCATGCATTCATGCAATGCTTTCTAGTATTCCCAACCCAAGGTACTTTGAGACAATATATGTTTGTCTTTGTCAAGATTGTGGTTAAATAGGAATCTCCTTGCCTTTGCTGCACCCATGAACACTTTGGCAGGAAGAATGTGTGTTGCCCTAGACATTTTCTTGTCCTCCTTAAGTTTGACATGTCCTCCATGTAATCCCATCTCTGATAGAAACTTCCTAGCTTCTATAGTGCACCATGCAAATACTTCTTGTGGAATCAAATTCCAAGCATAAACAAGATGCAAACACAACAACTTATCAAGTATGCATAGTTTTGCATGTAAAGTTCATATGTGTACTCTCTTTAGTGGGTTGGGCAAGATGGGACCCCACTTGGGATCCTTCTTGTCACAATTGGGAGCTTGCATTGGCTAAAAGAGAGAATGTCATTCTCCCATTGTAATCCATCGCTTTGCTTACGTCGAGAACACATGCAATAAAGGCATGTGAACATTGCATTTGCCCCTATATCACAACCATGCAAGCACTTGAGGGTATCAACCCAAAATCTTGCATGGCCATCTACTATCAATGTTTGCCCTTCCTCTTGTTTTCGAATAGTTGATGGAATTCCTATTCTATCTAGAGCCCACTTCAATGTCCCATGGCACTCTTTCTGAGTCTCAAATGCTGCAAGCCACCATATATCTTTTTCTGATTGAAATAAGAAATCTTGCTCAACTTCCTTGTCCCCTTGAACAAAGGCTAAGGCTTTGTTCATAATGTAGATGGTCACTCTCTCTAACTTATGTTCTTCCACGAATTGAGCTTCATTCATTTTGATGATGACAAATATGACCATGCCATTGCATTTGGCACAAAAAAAGAGAGAAATAGGTAGGATGAACACGATATAGGATATGAAACTAAGTAAAGTGCAATGATGTCAATTGTAATGGATTTCCTCTTACCATCTTCTCTCATGCCATAGAATTTGACCATTGCTTGTTGCAGTTTCTCTACATCTAAGTAGACATTGTTGAAATTGTTGTAGCGCAAGCATTGATGTAACAAGCAAGTTGCCACAAGATACATATCCTTGCATCTTGGCCAAGCTCACTGTATAGAATCCATTACAAAAAATGTTTACTAGACGAGGCAAGCATTGGGGAAACCCAATAACACAACTTCACACATATTGCAAAACTGACTAAAGAGCATCAACAAGGTAGGAAGAAGGTTTCACAAAAATGCTACAGAATTGAGAACCGTGCAACATCTAGGTATCTCAAAAGCATGAAGACACACCATCTTTTCCATGCTTTTGTTGTGGCTCACTATGCTTCAAGACTAAGCTTAGAGGTGTTTCTTTGTCAGCACGTCAGTTCTTGGAGAGCCATGCTCTCATTCCCACAAACTTGCCACATCAAGAAGAGCTATTGTGCTCCTTGTGCCACACTCAAATTTGGAAAGGCGTGGTGCCTAGATTCTCACTCAAAAACATGGCTTTGGCCCCCACATCTACTTGCACAAGCATGCTAAACTCGCCAGAGGCACACCTGATTGTAGTTCGCATACCTTTTGCACAGATTTGTGAACTAACCTTGATGGTCAGTACAGATTAAGAGGTGCTATCGTGAATGTTTTCATAGACATTGACCGAGCACAATCCGTCTTGCCATGCTTTTTGAATGACAACACGACTCTCATGGTTGCACTCAAATGCAAACTATTGTACATGTACAACTACATAAGCGGGTTTGTGTGCCCCACGCTTACATTGAAAGCCTTGCACAAACTTCTACAAACACCACTCTACTCCCAAAAACAAAGTGTACTTGAAACCTTTGTGGGCGGATCATTTGGAAAACATGCAATGGATGGATTGACTCCTTTCATCTGCTATTGATGATGAGGAAGAAGAAATGGCTAACCTCGTTATGGACACATTGGTGCATGGGATCTACTCAGTAGCACAAGTGGTTGATTTCAAGGATAGGACAATAGAGATTGTGCCATCCGAAGGGTACAGTCCTTTGAGCATCTTCAAGGACAAACATTGTGAAGAGCTTGCTTTCCCTAAAGTCTTATTTGGCCATGCAAGGCAATACACATTATCAAAACACACATCCTAGGTTAGAAGTGGTTGAAGCCATGAAGAGTTCGAGGGGTGGAACGGCTAAGAGACTGAGAGCCACCACTAATGGAAAGGAGAGGATGAGATTTTTAGCTAGAGAGTGTCATGATATGATTATTTGTATTAGATCCTAGTGAATCATTCTAGGGAATCTGGCGATTACCCTATGATTGTAACATTGTAAATTGGCCAATTGTAAATCTAGTGATTACCTTATGATTGTAACATTGTAAATTGGCCAATTGAATATATAAAATATGCACGTATGCATTAGGTCCTAACATGGTTAGGAAAGGGTAGCACTGTGCATGGGTATTGCATTAATCAATGGTAGGCATAAAGAGTCATAGGCTAAGCATAGAATAATGGGGTATGCCCAAGGGATGTGATCCCAAGAGGCATGAGGTTTGCACCCTCTCATGTCATTCATGGTGTGTGAGTATGGGCATTTTCTTGCATATGGATTGTGGATTGTGTGGAGCATGTAGAGAAGAGTCTAGAAAAAATACACTCACGTGGCACCCCTTCCACCCCATTTGGAGGGCCAATATGCCTCAATTTATGCATCATCTACACACATGTGCATCCCTACATTCAAGTTCGTGACAAGTGGTATCAGAGCCAAGATCCTCTGACTGTGAGAGCCTACCATGTGGAAGTTGCAACAGGCGTCGACATCACCGTGACCATTGAAGAGGTGGAAGCACTTGTTGCAGGGGTAGACACCATTGGGAACATTAAAGAGCAAAATCAGTGGTCCTTCTTCATTGATGTGGCACCAAGATGCTGCCCTACCCCCTCCCATTAAAAGGGCATCACCCCAATTTCCAAGGGCCATCACCCCAAATAGCCACATGGGGCTCACTGATGTTCGCAGGGCGGTATCAAGCACAGACTTTGTAAGACCTTGTGTAAGGCCTATGTAAGGCCTTGTGCTCTCTGCAATGCGTGGCATGTAGCACTGCAAATTGCACCCAGAAAAGGAATTATTTGTTGTTCTTTCATCAATCGACGGTTAATATAGATCTAGATCAGAGTAGACTAGATCGCCATAGAGGGAACGCTTTGAATTTCCCCAAGTTGCCAATCTAAGCCATGCCCAAAATTCTCAACTAGTACCTACAGTCCATATGGTTTCACATCATTACATTACCTAAAACCTTACGTTCATCAGTTCAGTGAGCAGACTTCAGAGAGTACAGAGGCATTGCAGATTATTTCAGTGGGCAGATAGCACTTGATTTCACACACACATGCCACCATTGTAAAGCCTATTCAGCTATCTCACGGCATTGTGCACATCATTTCAGCCTTGTAAAGCCTCTTGGCTATTCCTGACATCATTGCCACAAGCCTTGTAATATAGATCAGATTTTATATATTGCAGTTCTATCTTCACCGACGGTTTAGAGATTTCACTTGGCATAGTCAGTGTATTTGCAATTGATTCATATAGAGATTTTCACGACACTTTTGAGTACATTTTTTGAACCATGTCTAGGACTAGCAACCTCAATCTGGAGGCATCTGCTAAGTTAGACAACTCCAATTATAGTACATGGAAATACCGAATGGAGACCATTCTTGTACTTCAGGACAAATGGGAGTATGTTGATGGGTCTACACTTAGACCATTGGATGATCCAACCACCAGTAGCTCTACTCTACCTATTGTCACAGCACCAGCAATGGGATCTACAGCTACACAAATAGTTTTCGCACTTGTAGCAGATCCTGCCATTGCCCGAGATGGGATAAGAAAGACAAGTACGCCTATCATATCTGATCAAGTAGAATGTTCAAGATGTCATGCTAGGATAGCTCAACATAGTCAAGACATCGAAAGAAGCATGTGATATGCTCGCAGCTCTTTACGAGTCCAAGAACACATCTAGGATTCTCACACTGAGAGACCACATCAATTAGAGTTTTTGCAACAGTAGTGAAACCATTCATTCTTATGTACTCCACATAAAGGCCTACAACAATAACTTGCAGCAGCAGGAGAGACTATGAACCCCGCAGAAATGGTTCAAGTCATTCTGAATGGACTAGGAGAGGGATACGAGAATCTAGTGTAGAGTATTGCCATTCAACAGCAAATTCCAACACTGGAAGAAATTTAGTCAGTCCTACTTGGCGAAGAACTCAGGACTCAAGCTATTTAAGCTCGAAAAGGTCATTCTAATGATCAAGAATTCACAAAGTAGAGGCAGAGGTAGAGGCAGAGGTAGATCATATCAGAGAAGTGATAATCATCAACAATAAAATCAAAGTCAGCATCATCCTCAACAACATCAGAATCAAAGAGGATATCATTCCAACCGAGGAAGATTTCAAGGACGAGGGAATGCATCCACCAATGCATCAAAAATCCAATGCAACTACTATCACAAGTTTGGACACTATGAAAGAGATTGCCCCGCAAGAAGCAGTATGACCAAGGTGGTCAATCTAGCAGTAATTGAGGGAATTTTTGCAGTAGAGGAAATCATCGTGGTGGACATTCTAGTCACAGTCATTTTGCAAATGAACATGGAAATATGTTTCTTGCAAGTGAGGAAATGCATCAGACTGATACAATGTACCTAGACTCTGATTTAAATCCCAAAGAGAATTACAGCTATCAAGTCGACCAAGTGGAATAGGATCCTTGGTATATCGACATCGGTGCATCATCTCATATGACAAATCATCAGGAATGGTTCATAGAAATGAAGCCATTAGAAGGACAGAAGAATGTCATCTACATAGCAGACAATACACCGAATCCAGTTCAAGGGATAGGTGTTATCCCTATGAACAATTTCGCTAGTACAAAAGGATTGGTGAAAGATGTGCTCTATGTTCCGAAGCTCAGCAAGAACCTCTTGTCAGTAGGTCAAATGACGGAACACAATTATTGTGTGATCTTCAATGGTGATGAATGCACTATCAGAGATAAATCCAAAAGATGTCAGCTCTAGTAGCAAAAGGTGTCAAGGAAGGACGCTTATACAGAATGCTAGCTACAGTACCCAGATAAGCATGCCACGTCAGCTCAACTGCAACAGATGCCACTATCTGCAAAATGCCACAAGAGATATGGTCATGTCAACTTCAAGTACCTATTAGATCTCAGGAATCAGAATATGGCAATTGGGATTCCGAAGCCATAGTTTCTTGGAAAAGTTTGCGAAGCATGCTGCTTTGGCAAACAAAAGCGAACCAACTTTGGTAGAAGTACCTCTCGTGCACGAGGTATTCTTGATTTGATACATCGACGACTACATCAAATATTGTTGGGTCTACTTTCTGAAACAGAAATCTAAAGTGTTGTCTAGATTTCAAGAATTCAAAGCCATGGTAGAAAACCAGACAGGCAAAAAGATCAAAGTCATGAGATCAGACAGAGCAGATGAGTACATGTCTTCAGCATTCATGAACTTTTGCAGAAGTCACGGCATTTGAAGACAATTCACATGTGCAGATACTCCTCACCAGAATGCAAGAGCAAAAAGGAAGAATGGGACTTTAGCAGACAATGCTAGAGCGATGCTTAGTGAAAAGCATCTTCCGAATCAGTATTGGGCAGAAGTAATAGCTACAGCAAACTATTTGCTTAATCGGATTCCTACCAAACTGATACAGGGCATGACTCCTTATGAAGCATTCACTGGACACAAGCCACACATTCGGCATCTCCGTATATTTAGTTGCATAGCATATGCTCACATACATGATGATCATCTCGCAGCAGGAAATTGGATGCGAAGTCACGCAAATGCATCATGGTTGGAAGCAAAGCATACAAGTTGTATGATCCCATCAACCTTGCGCCGCAAGGTCATTATCTCTAGAGATGTAATCTTTGATGAGGAATTAGAATGGAAAACCTCACCTACACAGGAGATAGAAGCATCAACTTCACTGTCATCTACAGAATAGGTTGATGAAGAAGAGTAAGAATTGCCACCAGCAACACCCCAAGTAGAGAGCCACAACAGCTCAGATGGTCTACTAGGGAAAGCAGACCTCCAACCAGATTGACAAATCCTCAGAAAGGCAAAGCAATTGAGGTGGAAACCACCAACTATGCTCTTATGAGTATCATCATGGCTACAGAAGAGCCAGTGTACCTTGAAGACACAGTAGACAAGCCAGAATGGCAAACTACTATGAATGAAGAGATGGATGCTTTGTATAAGAATAATACTTGGGAATTATGCGACCTTCCACTAGGAAAGAAGGCCATAGCAAATAAATGGGTGTACAAAGTGAAGTACAATCCAGATGGCAGTATTCAAAGATACAAAGCCAGACTAGTTGCAAAGGATTTGCACGGCAATATGGTCAAGATTATTATGAGACTTATGCTCCAGTAGCAAAGATGGATTCCATACAGATCTTGATATCACTAGCAACACTAAATGGAATGTGTATTAGCTCGATGTCAAGAATGCATTTCTCAATGGTTATCTACATGAGGAAGTCTACATGCAACAACCAACAGGTTATGTTGAACCAGGAAAGGATAATAAGTTTTGCCATCTCAAGAAAAGTCTCTACGGCTTAAAGCAAGCACCCAGAAGTTGGTACAGTAGTATTTTGCTAATCTGGGATACATGAAGTCCAATGCAAATCATACTCTCTACTACAAAGTTCAAGGGGAAGACATTACTATTGCACTTTTGTACGTCGATGATCTAATTGTGACAGGAGGCAAGGATAGCTTCATCAGAAAATTGAAACAAGACTTATCTGCAGAGTTCAACATGAAAGATCTTGGAGTTATGCACTATTGTCTTGGAATTGAGTTCTGGAGAGATTTAGATAGCACATTAATGAGTCAACTCAAGTATGTTGATAGTCTCCTGAAAAAGTTTCATATGGCAGATTGCAAGATTGCAGCCACTCCCATGGAACAGAGTTTGAAACTTACTAAAGATTCAGAAAAGCCTACAGTCAATGACAGATACTACACGCAGCTCATCGGATCTCTTATATATCTGACAATCACACGACTAGATATTTGTTATGCAGTAAGCTCACTAGCATAGTTTATGGCAAATCCAAAATAGCAGTCTCACTGGAATGCAGCCAAAAGAGTCTTGAGATACATCAGAGGTACAAGATAGTTTGGGATAGAATAAAGAGGAAGTCATCCACGGTTGCATGGATACTATGATAGTGACTATGTTGGAGATCATGAGACCAAGAGATCGACATAGGTATATGCATTTTTCCTTGGTCGAGGTGCTATATCATGGTTGTCAAACAAACAGCCAACTATTTCTTTGTCTTCGACTGAAGCAGAATATAGAGCACTCACTACAGGTGCATGTGAGGCTATATGGCTCAGAAGACTATTATCAAAAACATATTACTTTGATGAGTCAAAGCCAACAACAATATACTGTGATAATCAATCGGCTCAAGCATTGGCCAAGAATCCAATATATCACTCCAAGACAAACCACATTGATGTTAGAGAGCACTTCATTAGAGAAAAAGTGTTACTTAGTGACATCACACTCCAGCATTGTGATAGCAAAGAAAATGTTGCAGACATCTTTACCAAACCACTCGGTAAAGAGCTATTCGAGAAACACCAACCAGCTCTTGGTTTGACGTAGAGGAAGGACATTCCCATTAAAGGGGTGTAATGAAATGTAATGCTTAGTCCTTCTTCGATTCCCCAAAATCATCATCTTGAGGGAAGGCCTATTTCATGATGTTGATCTTGAGGGAAGGTGTTGAGAGTTCACGCTCAACATCATGTGATCACGTGTGCATAGCACCATCATGTGATCATATGTACATAGCATTAACCTTATAGAGTGCTATAAAGGAAAGGGTTAGATCCCCTAATCCTAACCCTAAATGGGTTTGTATATGTTCTATTTTTTCAACTAAATCTAGCGTACAGTTAGTCATTTGTGGTGTGCTCTCTAGCTATGCCCTCTCTCCTCATCTCTACTCTTCTCCTCTCCCCTCTTCATATTTTGTCAACATAATCTTTATGGATCCGACTTCAAGGTTAAGACAGATCATTAGAGTATTAATCATTTGTTTTCTCAACCAATACTTTCACCCTAGCAAATCAAGTGGGTAGAATATCTTCAAGGGTTTGGACAACCTGAGTTAGAATATCAACCTGGTAAGAAAAACATAGTTGCAGATGCAGTAAGTCGTAGACTGAGTGTAAACTATGTCTCCGTAGTGAGAGAAGAATCTCTTAGTGCAATGAAGGACACCTACAAAGGTGATAAAGAATTTGGGACTATCTATGATGCATTACTTCAAGGACAAGGTGATTCCTTAGAGGGATATGCAATTCATGATGGGTATCTTCTTAGAGGATGTTTCATTTGTGTACCCTCCACTTTTAGATCCCTAGCTTTTTAAGAGATGCATAGTAGTCCCTATTTTGGACATAAAGGTATTAGAGGAACCATTGATAGAATTGAAAGATATTTCTATTGGTCAGGATTGAGAAAGGACATAACTACTTTAGTCCAACAGTGCTTAACTTGTCAAAAGGTTAAGAGTGATCATGGTAAGACACCAGGATTACTTCAGCCCATTACCCATACCTAGTGAGAAATGGGAGCATATTACCATGGACTTTGTGTCAGGATTCCCAAAGACAAGGACACACAATGAGAAAATCCTTACCGTTATAGATAGACTTAGTAAACAAACCCATTTCATTCCATGTAAGAAGAACATCATTGTCATAGAAACCGCCAAGTTATTTATTAAAGAAATCTTTACATTACATGGATTACCTAAATCCATTACATCAGATAATGATCCTAAGTTCCAAAGCTTCTGGCAAGCTCTTTTCGAGAACTTAGGAACTAAATTGCAATTTTGCACCACATATCACCCATCGACTGATGGACAAAGTGAAATAGCTAACTAAAGCTATTATCCAATTGTTATGTAGTTATGTCCATGACAATCCTACCCAATGGGAATTATATTTACCTCTATTAGAGTTTGCGTATAGAAACTCTACCCATTCTGCTATATGCAAACTCTATTAGAGTTTGCATATAACAACTCTACCCATTCTACTACCCCCGCAAGGCACCATTTGAGATCATCTATGGCCAAGTCCTTCCCACACCCATTGCACATTTAGGAGATATGATTTTGGCAGCTGATCAGTTTGCTGAAGATGTGCACGAAGTACTTACATGGGTTAAATTACATATTCAACAAGCTCAAGAAGTGTACAAGAAGGCTGCAAATAAGAAGCGAAAGGATGTACATTATGAGAAGGGAGATTGGGTCCTTTTAAAGATTGACAAAAGGCATATAAAGACAATTCGAGGAAATACCAAGTTTGTAAAGCTAGCAGTAAAATACTATGGACCTTTCCAAGTTTCAGAGGTTATACATCCAAAGGAACTCCAACATCATACAGGTTGGCATTACCTACTAGCTGGAGGATGAAGAATGGTTTCCATATTAGCATCTTAAAGCCATTTAAAGGTGAACCACTGGTGAGGCCTATTGAGGAAGAAGAATCAGAACTTGAAGATGGGGAAGAATTACTTGTTTTGGAATGAATACTATTCCATGAGGTCAGGAGTACCAGGAATAGAGAGAGATCTTGATATTTGGTAAAGTTTAAAGGATATCCTATGGAAGATGGTCAATGGTTCGATGAAGATCACTTGAAGGATTACCCGGCACTTGTTGAAGATTATTTGAAGGCACATAGATGAGGACATCTCCTTCTCTAAGCAAGAGGGCATGTCATGATATAATTATTTGTATTAGATCCTAGTGGATCATTCTAGGGAATTTGGCATTTACCCTATGATTGTAACATTGTAAATTGGCCAATTGAATACAATAAAATATGCATGTATGCATTAGGTCCTAGGATGGTTAGGAAAGGGTAGCATTGTGCATGGGTATTGCATTAATCACTGGTAGGCATAAAGAGTCATAGGCTAAGGGTAGAATAATGGGGTATGCCCAAGGGATGTGATCCCAAGAGGCATGAGGGTTGCACCCTCTCGTGTCATTCATGGTGTGTGAGTATGGGCATTTGCACACATATGGATTATGGATTGTGTGGAGCATTTAGAGAAGAGTCTAGCAAAAATACACTCACGTGGGCACTCCTTTCACCCCATTTGGAGGGCCAATTTGCCTCAATTAATGCATCATCTACACACATGTGCATCCCTACATTCAAGTTCGTGACAAAGAGAGGGACCCTCCACAGGAGCGGAGGGGATGAAGGGGATGGGGAAAGGAGGGAAAGGGGCATTCTATGATTGTAAGGGGAACAGGAGAGTGACAAGGAGGTTTTGGGTGAGCTCTCCTAGTGTAACATTGTGGTGTCCTTCTGGTGTACTTCTCTTCTACTCTGAATACTATGCTTCCTCCCATCTCTGTTCGCAAATGTAGCTTCCCTTCACCCATGTATTCCCCTCTTCATCCCCCTTCACTTGGTATAATGGTCGATGTGTCATATGGCTTATATGGCAAGAGCAATAAGGAATGTATGCAAACTCATTATACAAATCAATCCATATTGATAGCATCTTGCAATCTCCCATCCTCTACTCTCTTCCCTTCCATCCTTAAACTCATCAAATCTCTCCCTTTTTCTTTTCTCTACCTTTCTTATATCTACTCTTTCCTTCCACCCTTGCACTCTCCCTCGCTTTCCCTTTCTCAGATCTACTCTTTCCCTTAACTCCAAATTTCATTCTGCTTTCACAATCCTTTTCTTTGGCTCTTGATATTTCTATGCAATTCTTAAAACTCCTAGATTAGTCTTCTCAACACTTAACCTCCTTGATCCATGGTGACTAGGACTCCTCTTTATTAACTCTATCCCCTTTAATCTTGCAACCTTTTCTAGAACCCCTCTTTCCTATCTTTAAAAATCCTGGTGGAGGTGAATACATTCATCAAAGTTTATTAATAATAGATTGTTTCTATGACTCATTTTTCTCAGACATGCATTTGGATTGCCTACACTCTAGGCTCCATAAAGGTAGTATATCTATTTACATTTGGGCAAATAGAAGCAATGGATCATTGTAGGATGGATTGATTATGCTCATAACCCCTCATGAAGGTTGCTCATTTGTATTAAAGACAAAACAATGAATGAATACAAGTTCATACATGAATTCATAATGCACACATTGCCAAATGGCTTTGGTTGAATTCAAAGAGAATTACTTCTTTCATTGATTATCTAGTACAAATAGCATTGTCCCACTTGACACACCCATTTGTTTATTTTCTTTGCATGCACCCATCCGGCCTACCTCCAAATTCACTCATGAGAACACTTTGTGACCCACTACAAACTTTACATAAGCCCTTCGCAACATTAATTCACACCATAACATGAATCATTCAATGATGATTATTTCTACATCACAACAACCACCTCACAATTGACTACCCCTACCTTAAAATACTCTGCCTTGTAGGCTTGGCATGTTCCTCATGAGGAATATCTTGACATTAATGTACCCAAACCATCAGTAAAGATACACTTGAGACTTTTGTGTGAATTATCCATCAAGATTGTTGGAAAATTGCACCATGCCCATTTCTAAAAGTATATCAAATGTAATGCCAAATTAGAAAGCTAAGGCACCAACTTGCCCCAATTGCTAAAAAATACTATTACATTTTTTAGCATACTGACAAGCTATCCTAGAAAATATTTTGGGATGTAACTACTCTAGAGAAATGGACCTCCACTAATTTCTTGATGGGTTTCCTAAAACAATGTAGCCTATAATGACTTCAAACATACTGGCAAACAACTTAGTCAATTTTGATGCAATGAAGCTAGCTTGGAATTACAAAGAAAGCCTTGATTTAGATTGCTAAACATCACCTCTGATCTTCACTCATACCTTCTAGAAGATTTGCAAACATACTAGTCAGGCATATTATTTCATCATACTAGTCAGGCATGCAAACATATTCACCCATTCAATGACAATTGGTCTACTACACCAATCAAGGTTTTTGTAATGTCAACTTGAGATAGGGGATTAGTAGCCATTGATCACATCCAAGAGTGTGCTTGATCCAAAATCAAATTCCAACAACAACATCATATGCTTAACAAATTTGCCTTTCAGTGTGGCTTTGTTTACTAGGTACTCTAACGGTCTAGGAAACATTGATTTCTATCTAAATTGCAAAAGCCTTGGTCACTTTGACATTTCAGTAGAATACTTGTTGTATCATTCCCTTTGACCTAGTAGAAGCAAAGAATCAATCCTAGGGCTCTATGGAAGTCTATCCAAAGTCATCTGACCTCAATATGAGGGATATCTTGGACAAGTATTATCATGGTGTTGAAATTATGGATCCATTAGCCTTCAACCTCTAGCTTATTCTATTATACTAGCACTCTCTTGTAGTGTCATTTTGAGCGGTCACATTGATGCCATAGTGTTCCATCTACAACTTACACTCACCCTAGGTGTGACCATGATTATTCCATGTGATAGCCAATGCTTTTGTGGATAATTTCTTACTATCCTTTTTCCTAGGGTTCTTTTCTCTTTTGATGATGACACCATTTTTGTGTGTAGGTCATGTTCTTTTGTACCACATCTAAATATATATGCATTTTATTCTATTTGTTTTTGCTTTTATTTTTGGGTTTGGGAGCTCTTTCTTCTCCAATTTTTGAGCCTTTGCTTCAATTACTTTGTCTAGCCTATCTATATGAACCACAGCTAAGATGACTTTGAACTCATTCTATAACCTTTAAGTAAGGACAAACTGGTTCATCAAGAGTTGATCACCCCAGAATTCCTCTTTATCAATCCACTAAGGTTAGGTCTAGAACCTTCCTACAAATTCTATTGCTAACCCTGCCTTTCCTTGACAAATAGTGTACAAGTTTTAGAGAAATTGAAGTCATTTTTTCTTTTCATAATCTTTCCAATAAATTTGTGTTCAATGCCTCCCAATCAATGAATTTATTGTCACCATATTGGACACAACAATGCATGACAATTCCCCAAGCAGGGGAAAAGATTCGTTCAACCTTCATCACCTCAAAAATGATTCACTATCCATTTAGACTCAACCTCCATGATATTTTCCTTGAAATGAGAAATTGGCACCTTGATTGTATTCTAGGTCTTAGATATCTATTCAAGTGGGTGGCACATGTGACTAAACAAGTACTATTGGATCCTTTGGTTTTGCTAGATCTAATTCTATCAAATCTCCTTTTGATGATGATTCTAATAAAGACTCCCTAACAATTTGCTCAACTTCCTAGAAATAATAAATTGACATGCATCTAGGGCACGTCCTAAGAGGCATGACCAATGCCCTTGACACTTTTGTGTACTTTTGAATCTCTCCTTGATGACATTTTTCTCCTAGGTAGCTTCCAAATCTAACAATGAACTTATGAACATACCACTTTTGCTCCTTCTCTATTCACAATAATTCAAGAAAATCCCAATTCCCAAAATGGCAATTTTTGGAAGAAATTGTAGCCTTTCTCCATGAAAAAATAGGAGAAATATGTGAAATAGATACATTGCCATTCATGAAGTATGAAATATGAACTACATTATCAAACCTATGTTTCAAAATTCAAAACTCAAATTTGAATTTAAAATTCAAGCCATAGTTTCAAAATCAAATCAGAACTTAAATAAATATATGTCTATATGTAGGTTAAATAATTCATGTATATATATATATATATATAATGTGATCTTGTATATTTTTATAATGGCTTGAATTCATCCACGTGGGTTTTTTATTTGGTTGAATAAATCATGAAATGCATCATTAATATCCTATAGAGAATGGATAAATGTGGAGCAATGAGAATGATAAAGAAACATGGTAGTGATGATGTGCTCTACAAGATCATATGAAGTTGTGGAGACTGGTGCCATTCTCCAAATAGTCCTCTGATGTTTTGGACAATGGGACTAGTGCTATTCACATGACATGGACAATGGAGAATGGCACTTGTCATATTCTCCACAATCCATGTCATGATTGCACTGGCGCCATTCTCCAAAACATCACATGATTATTTGGAGAATAGCACCAGTGCCATTCTCCAACCATCATGTGTTAGGTTCCTCTAAATTTTATATGAGAAAATTGTTATGTCAAAACCCTAACATCTGGTGAGACAAACTCTCATTCAAACTCACATGGAGATTGGCATCTATGCCATTTCTCTAAAAGATTAGGTGAAATTGTGGAGAATGGTGTTAGTGCAATTCTTCAAATAATCATGTGGTGTTGTGGAGAATGATACTAGTGCCATTCATGACATGGAGAATGGAGATTGGCATTGGTGCCATTCTCCACAATCCATGTGATGAATGGCACTGGTGCCATTCTCCATAATATCATATGATTATTTGGACAATGGCACCATTGCCATTCTCCAACCATCATGTATTATGTTCCACTGGTAGGATAATCGACAACACATGATGTGTCCACAACATTAGATGATTATTTGGAGAATGACACCAGTGCCATCCTCCTACCATCATGTGTTAGGTTCCTTTAAATTTAATATAAGAAAACTATCATGCGAAAACCCTAACATCCGATGAAAAACTCTCATGGAGAATGGCACATAAATCATATGGAGATTGGCATTAGTGTCATTCTCTAAAAGATCATACGAAGTTGTGGAAAATGGCCTCAGAGGGTGCACTACTAAGAAATCCTAGGTATCACGTGCATTCAAGGGGTATTTAAAAAATACCTCAACTAAAATTTCCCCCCAATAAAACTACCCCTCGTTACTTATGAACTAACAAATTTTTTTCTAAATTTGAATTAAGAAACCCCTCATGTTATTGTAATCCTATTAAATGTTTTCCAAAAGTGGGATTAAAATACCCCTCGTTTTGAATGCATGTGGTACACTAAAGTTTTTTGAGGTGAACCCCCTGAAAGAATGGCAATGGTGTCATTCACCAAATAATCAGCTAATTTTGTGGATAATGGCACAAGTGCCATACATCGACATCTTGCAACACTTAAGGGTGCAATGGGTTGCATTTGGACGACCAAATAAACCAGCCCTAGGCCTTGTCAAAGGGAATAAATATCGGCCAAGTTGATATGTGAGTAATAAACTTTATTTTTTTGCATTATTTATTTCAGGTATGTTTTACAACTTTGTAAAAAAAGTGGTAATAGTGTCAACTCCCCCATGTGAGAATGGTGTTAGTGCCTCATTACCAAGTCATATTTTTGACATTGCAATGGGAGAATGGCTCTAGTGTCATTCTTCTCTCTATTACATGATTTGGATGTGAATAATATCTAAGATCCTTTTAGGTTTTTTCAAGTTTTGTAGGAGTTGCAAGTGTGTTGATGGGATCAAACTTTGCCTCCTAAGGACACTCACACGGTCACTTATGATGGTGACATCTACAAACACTGGATTAAGATTTTGGTGAAGCTGGGTGATCTTGAGGGTTGGAATCCTACAATAACATATATGAGGTGTCTGCTGGGATTAAGAAGATGACCATGCATGTGCACTTCAAGCAAAGATTGAGTTTGGAAATATTATCTTGGTTAAGTCATGAATAGATAAAGACTCCATTGAAATGTCTCAACGAGTGATGGAGAGAGATAAAGCATGATAAAGCACTGAAAGAAGCGCTCATCAAGGAGTTCAACTTATGCCACCCTTCACCCGGGCAGCAAACATGGGATGCCCTTGCAAGTTACTTTAAAATTGATTCAATTGTTTATCAGAGCTGAAGTGTTCATGTGAGTCATGGGTCAGAGAGAAGCTACAAGTTGGCAAGGCCACACCTGATTTCCCAGAAGTTGCATCATTGTATATTGATTGGGTAATTAGTACAAGAGAGGGTAACGCCTCTACATCGTAGGCTTGTTTTCCTTGGATAGTTATTCAAGTGAACATGGAGATGGAGGGGGAGCAATTTCTAACACGTCACTCCAAGGGACAGCTTCCAATTAGCTTGTGTGTGCTTGGCACCTCAGAAGGATCTGCGCATGTGTTGCCCAGGATAAGGTTGCCTTCAAGAAGTTGCTCCGTGGTTTGATGGAGACCGCTGCCTCTCCATCACAATTCGTATTGCTATCATTTTTTAATATGACAGAGATGGTAAATCTCAAGGAAGGGATGGTAGAGGCTCGGTTTTGGCATAAAAGGTTTGTGGGTGTTATCCATGAATCAAAGAGGGCACAAATGGGTTCTTGATGAACGGAGAGAGGAAAATCATGCATGTTCAAGAATGGAATACAAAACAGGAAAGTTTCCTCTTGCAGACCAACTAAGAGAGAGGGATATAGGTGATAACACAAAATCCAAGTGTGTACGATCCATGGCGGTGATGGCTAGGTGCCTCAACTCAATGCATCCCAAATAAGACTTTTAAGGAATGCTCCACAACTCTCTAGCATGAATGCTATGCAAGTTTCTCAATTGGCTATAGACCTAGGGTACAAAGGTCACTATGTCAAGAAACACATTGCTAAGGCCTACATAAACCGACTACAGAATGTATATTTTCCATGAAGGTACACATGTCAAAGTGCTCTTTGATTTTATCCCAAGTGACTATAACTGTTTTTGGAGCTAATTGGACTTGTCTTTTGTGATGTAGAGAGATATACACCAAAATCATGCTTGAGTAGGTACATACTAGAATGAGATCCATTTGGACCACCAAAGCTACCTATCCCTATCAACGAAGTGTTCTAGATAAAAAATGTGACTTTCGAGGTGCATGAGTCAACCATTGCAAGTGTTGGCATGGGCTTGTTTGTGCATGACTCCCTCAAGAGAGGGACTACGATTCTCCATTATGGAGGTGACAAGTACTCCTACAAAGATTGGAAAGAATTATGTAGCGTTCATACAAGGCTAAAGAAGTACTCCATCCAAAAGGACCCTACTATCCCTATGAAGGATATGGAACATATTGATGGTGATGTTCAATATGGAAATGTGCAGAGCTTATCAATAGCAACATAGATACCAATGCAAAGCCAAACGTTTGTTATGTATTTTCCCCTAACGTTCCACCTTGGTATGACCCCATGATGAACATAGATATAATTGCAGAATATGGTCACATTTTTATTGAATCCATAGATGATATATATGCAAGAGAGGAGCTATTTGCAGACTATGAGTTTTGATTAAAGACGTATTTCTTTATGCATTCATTACTAATGGGAATTACTACTTTCTTGTGAGCTATGTAATTTCGTACATAATCGTTGTGTGAATAATATGCAAACATATTCATAAACATAATGGATTTTGAAGGAGTGGCACTGGTGCCATTCTCCCCAATGGATTGTGGAGAACTGGTACTGGTGCCATTCTCCCTGCCAGGGCTAGAAATTGAGGGGTTTTTGGGAATCATGTTTTATTTCAAGGTTTTCAATTGTGCATCAACAAACCGTTATGTTTTCAACAAAAAATATAAAATTTTCCTTTGCAATGAGTAATCAACATGACATACAAAGTTATCCTTTTATAATAATACAACTTAGTCTAAAAATTGAAAGTGCACGATAAATAATTTTCATTGCCACTTGATTCTACATCAAATGCTTGTCATTGCCACTTGATTTTACATCAAATGCCTATCATTGCCACTTGATTTTACATCAACCACATATCTTGCATTCATCCTCCTTCAACAAAACTTGGTCAAGTTTAAGAGCCCATACATTATCATTGCAATATTCATTGTTATCAATTATATTGTTGAGTTTTTTAAACGGTGTTTTGAGAACCATTGGAGCACCACGAAGGGTCACAACATGATGGCAAGTATGGGAGATTTTGTATAGCTTTGGAGATTTTCAAATGAGAATGCTCACCAACAAATCAAGTCTCAATATCAACAATGGAAGTTCTAGAGAGCTATTATGAAGGTGTTTCTGAACACCACTATGGCTCACAAGATGATTCTCACTCAAATGGATTTGGAATTTTATTATTTTGTTGATGATAATGTAGTTTAGGCATTTATATTCTATCTTACGAATTTGAAAGTTTGTAGAGTTAGGAAGTGAGAAAGAGAGGGGGAGGCAGAGAGAGAGAGAGAGTGTGTGAGAGAGAGAGAGTGCCATGTGTGTGTGTGTGTGTGTGTGTGTGAGAGAGAGAGAGAGAGAGAGAGAGAGAGAGCTCAAAAGTCGAAAACAGTAGAGAGAGAGAGATGTAGCAATAGCAACTGTGAGTGTACTCCTCGATTCATGAAAGGTGTGACGGGTGAAGGCCATGTAGACTAAGGCTTCTTGAATGAAGATGGATCATGGATTTGTTGAACATCGTTCAGAGGAATTCACACAGAGTTGTGGAAGACCGTGCAGACGAGCATGAGCTGCATGATGGGCATAGGGCATGAGTCTACTGCACGAAAGGGTGTGAGTCTATGTGAGTCCACACAGAAGGGCGTTGGGAATCCCGCATCAATCTACGTGAATATGCATGGATTTTTTGAAGGGCGTGATAGATTTTGGGAAAGGGACGGATTCGTGGAAGGGCAGGACAGATTTGTGGAAAAGAATGAGTCTGCGAGCAAAGGGAGGTCTGGACTCTACATGGAAGGGCAGCTTGCATAGGAGGGAGTGATGGATTCTAGGATTCTCACAAGCGGCAGTTTGCAGCATGAGGTCGTACGAGGTCTCATGAAAGAGCCGATTTGACAGAAGAGAAGAAAAGGTGGGGTTTAGGATTTTTGATTTAGACTAGTTAATTTAGTTACCTAACTAGTTAGTTTAGTTTAGTTACTTAACTTTAGTTAACTAATTAACAAGTTAGTTTAGTTTAGTTAATTAACTATTGATTAGCTAATTATGTTTAATTGACTAGTTACGCTTTTTCTTCATTACACATTACATTAATTGACATTACATATATACAAACATTATTTATACTTATGTTTATGTAAACATTACATATATATTTGAAAAAAAAATGTGCATATATATTTTAATATTATGGTTCTTTTTTCTAGAAAAAGAAACATTACACACACACACACACACACACACACACACACACACACACACACACACATACATATAAATATATGATCATCTCTCTCTCTCTCTCTCTCTCTCTCTCTCTCTCTCTCTCCCACCCCCTCCCACACCCCTTTTTGTAAAGCATTAAATAATTTAAGACACCTGGGTTCCATGATGGGTGGCACATCAAATGTTTTAGTACATCATTATAGAAGGTCACACTTTGATCCAAATGCACTCGGGGTTAGGGATAAATTTTCAATGGTTATAAGTTCTCATAGAGAGCCCTAGTATCAAAAGAAAGAAGATGTTCATGATACTCATGCCATACCTTTGTACTTGGAAAATATTTCATGCTTTCATGGAATTTTTGTCTAGACCCATTCCTTACATGTGGATTTTGGAGATTGGCACCAGTGCCATTTTCCACAAATCGACATGGAGATTGGCAACAGTGCCATTCGATTTGGGATTGTGGAGAATGGCACTGGTGCCAATCTCCATGCGAGTTTGGCAAATTTTAGATTTCCTTGTGGAGAATGGCACTAGTGCCAATCTCTGTGTGGGTTTGTGGAGAATGGCACACAAACCCACATGGAGATTGACACTAGTGCCATTTTGCATATGGGGATTATGGAGAATAGGATTGGTGCCAATCTCCATTGGAGTCTGAGATTATGGATAAATTTGGCATTAGTGCCAATCTCAAGAATCGATGCACTAGTGTGCATCTCAATTTGAGTCTTGGATTATGGAGAATCACACTTGTGCCAATCTCCATTCGAGTATGGGATTATGGAGAATGGTGCTGATGCCAATTTCTAGAATCCATGCACTAGTGCCAATCCCCAATTTGAAGCTGCGATTAAAGAGAATGACACTGTTGCCAATCTCCATTTGAGTTTGGGATTATGGAGAAAGGCATTGGTGCAAATCTCCATTTGATTCTGATAACTTCTAGACCCACATGGAGATTGGGAACAGTGCCATTCTCCACAAACCCACATGGGGAATGGCACCAGTTCCATTCTCCATACACTAGTGACATTCTGCATGTGGGATTATGGTTAATGGCACTTGTGCCAATCTCCATGTTGTCCTTGGATCTCACCTGAAGTCTTGGAATCACAGTCACTTTTTGGTCCATCTTATCATGGATTATGCATACATCCTTTTTTGGATCCATCTCGGAGTACCTACACCATGCATAGTACAAGTTCCTGAAACTCTATTGCTATATCATATGCATCTTTCTCTCCTCCATTAGCGAATTGCGCTCATCTTGAATTTTTGTGGTTGCTACTAATTGAGCCTTGATCTAACTGCACAAACTACATTTAGAGAATTCTCTCGTCTTAGCAAGGGCTACATTTTTTAAGTCTGATTTCCAAATCTTGCCAAATGTGGATGTGGATAGGCTCTCACAACCACGATGATTAAGCGAAGCATTGAACTCACACACGATGTCTATCTTCTTATATACTTCAGGTATTACCTATTGTGTCTCTCTAGAACCATCTTGCATGGTTCTACTCTTGTAAGGCATATGCTCAGTGCTATTATCCACAAAGTGTTGAATGAGAGCCCTACCCATACCAGTGTGCTCCCTGCACCTCCTCACAATCCTTGTATTCCCATGCACATATCATTGCATGCCACTCTCGAATTCCTCTCTATATTGATAAAATGATGTCCTCGGGATTCCATGCATCCCATGCTCTGCAATACATATCCCAACCATTTACCCTGAAGTTGTAGCGTATCCTCCCAGTGTAGTCACGATGCCAAGCCGTTGACAAAACATCATATATAACATTTGTTCAAGACTCCAAGGAGCTGCCCCAAATTTTATTCCTTACAATCATTAAGAAGTGTCGCTCAGCATATTGGCAACACCTACTCCCAAAACAATCAATGGAAGAAACCTGCTGCACCGACTCTAGTGACATTTTGTACATTGATGTTGAAGGGACTTTTTGTGTAGGCACCCTATTAATGAAAGTGTACCTTCTTTTCTTTGAAGTTGGAGCATTATTTTTCAACATTCGATCGTTGACCACCTCATTTGTGCTAGTAACCTAGTCCATGGGCACATATTGTTACAATGGGCTTCCATCAAGTAAGGTAATCATACTTGATGGGCCACTTAAGTAGGTTGAGAGAGCTAATGTCTTGCATAGAAGATCCTAAGTCACTTGTTGTAATTTGTTCTTTCTTCTCAATACCCACTCCAATGAAATCATTAATAGATCAAAGTTTATAGAGTCACTTGGGAAAACATACAAGGTCACACCTTCCCACATGGTCTTTGTTTTGCTCTCATCCCACAAGGTAACCTTTTTCTCTTTCCAAGATTCATGAATGTGATTGTATGTTGTCAACAATGAAGAAATAGGCATTGCCTCAACATAAGGTTGCTCAGGCTCAAGTGTTGGTGCATCCTCTTGAGTTATCGGCTCATCTAAAGAATCACCAACATGTTTCAAAGAGGTCTTAGGCCACTTGACAACACTCCAGAGTTCCTCACTGCCGATATGCATTGCATCCATAGTGGGAAATGGCAAGAGCGTGTTGCGTTGAAAGAAATCTTTACTATCACTGACACATTTTCTACCCCAATCTTCACACCACTGTAGTAGCCCTCTAGATCTATTATACAGGCTACACCAATTGCAACCACTTCATTCCCCACCATCATCATGGCCTTGTCCCCACACTTGATAGCCATCACGTGCCATTATGATTATGGGAAATACATACAAAGAATTTTATAATGTTGAGCTGACAAGTCCAAAATCATTAACCATGTGTGGTTTTGGAGAATGGCAACAGTGCCATTCTCCATAAACCCACATGGAGAATAGCATTGGTGCCATTCTCCAAAATCAAGGAATGTGTCTTAAATTTTTTTCCAAATCTAGATATTGGCACTAGTGCCAATCTCCATTTGGGTTTGTGTAGAATGGCATTGGTGCCAATCTCTATGGAAATTGACACCAGTTCCATTCTCCATCGAAAAATCTAAAATTTGCCAAACTCACATAGAATTTGGCACTTATTCGATTCTCCACAAGCCCACATGGAGAATGGCATTAGTGCCAATCTCCATGTCGGATTGTAGAGAATGGCACGCTGCATGGCAATTATAGGTTTCACTCATTGGAGTGATTACCCATGGGCATGGACATGGTCATTATGGACACTTCACCCTGAATGGTTTGTGGCCATCGGATCCCAACATGACAATTGGATTGCTTGTGCAACCTCGAGAGGAAGGATATGCATAACCTTGGAGACCTTGCTACTGATGGGATTCCAAGAAGTGGTGTTCACCTTTTGAATGCTTTATGCTCAAGAAACGCTTTGGATTCCCATTATAGTTATGAAGGTGCATAGCTTTCCATAAGGGGAAGTGGTTTGTGTGAAATTATAGATGCCACGATCACAAATCTAGAGACTATATAAGGCGGTGATCCAAAGTCTAACACGGATGCCATGATATTGCGAAGGATGCACATACACGTGAAAACCCACCCTCTTGAGATGGAATTGTTGCTGCTGAGCCACCATATCTTGTAGTAGCAAGGGGCATTTTCAAGTCAGTTCAATTGGTCTTCTTAATGGTAGGGCACACACATGAGGACATTGATGCAAGGTTCAGCCGGCTCTCTAAGAGTTTGCAAGTGGGACAAACGTTCCCTTTTCCTCATTTGATGGATACATTCAGAAAATGTACATCATCTTCACCAGCACCATTTCTACTTACACGAGTTCCTAACTTCAAGGATTATGTGGATAGCTACGTATGTGATAAATATTTGGTCATGCAAAGCCATTGCAATTTCAAATTTTCGTGCAAGGTGACATACCTATGATGCAGTACAATTTGCATCCAAAATCACCAAACTGGAAGGGGGTAATGAGTTGTGGAAGAAAGATAGCAAGGAATGACCATTGTTGCCAACAGGTTGTCTGGATATACTACCAATGGCTGAATTTGTGAGAGACCACTTGTAAGTAATATGAGGGATAAAGGATTACATTAACTTTTGGGAGAGATGTGCAAGTGGAAAGAATGCACTGTATGAGTCCTACATTAGGCCAGTGATAGACTACTGGAAAAACATGATCGGTGAGCTCAAACAGGAAAACATATCAGAGACAGGAGTGTACAGAGATTTTGGGCCAAGAGCACAATCGCCTGATGAGGAGGATGATATAGATGCTTGCATAAATGAGTTCCAAGGCTATGAGGAATGGAATGATCACTATTATGGGCCTCTAAAAGGTAAGCCGAGGGAAGAGTTTAGACCAATGGTGGACGTTAGCCAAGGTGACTTCATCTTGGTGAGGCCATCAGACCCTGTATACCCCGTATGGCTTGGGGTTGCCGTTTCAAGTGTCAAGATGGATGCTGCATCTCCTAACTCCAAGAAATTATTGATTCAAAATTGAAAACCATCGGTAAAGAGAAAGGGCCTCAGTGATGTAGATGCATATGTTGACTGCCGGAACAAGTATTAGACAGAGAACATGTTGGATGCACAGGTATGGGAGTGTATTGATGCGGTGGTCTGTGGTCGTGGACATCAAAAGAAGATTCCACGGAGTGTATGTATCAAAGCACAAGAGAGCCTACTTGGTATCAGATCATAGAAAATGCTGATCATTTTCTACTTGTTGATCTCCCTAAAGTGCAATATGTTCTCTCATGTGATGTTTCTCAATAATTTATGTGATCTTATCGATGCATATTTGCATTATTATTATTAATATGACAATTTTCACACTTGTCTTTCACCACCAACTACTTTGTTTTTAATGGTTCACTTTGCACGGTGTTTATTGACACCACGAACTGGTGTTATACATGATTTTCAAACTTTGCCACAATACCAAATGCTATGCTACTCCGATTCTTATACCTAATGAAATGTTTCAGAACCAATGTTTTCAATAATCATTGGAATTTCCAAATATCAACAAAATTCTCAATATTTGCATAATTCGCTAGACTAACACAATTTTCCACAATCAATGAAAAAATTTCCCAAATTTAATGAAACCTTTCCCGAATTTAATGAAATCCACCCAATTTTAGGCGGTAACTAAAAGCAATCATTATCCTCTTCCTTTTATTGATGATATATTGGATAGAGTGGTAGGGTATGAGAAATACAGTGTGTGTGATGGATACTCTGGATACTTCTAGATTTCAATTGTCGAGGAGGATCAAATCAAAACTACATTCATCACACCTTGGGGTTGCTTTTGTTACAGAGTAGTGCCATTCGGATTGAAGAATGCACCGGCATGGTATTAGGAGAATACTGATGAAGTGTTAGCTCCTTTCAATATTGATAAATTTGTGAGAGAATTTTTGGATGATATATGTGTGTACAGTTCCAAGAGAGAGCATGCATGGAGGCTGGATCAAGTGTTCCATAGAATGGATGAAGCAGGAGTACAATTCAACCCACGGAAATGTCATTCCCTTCTTACCAACAAAATTGCCAAAAAGTGTTGGTGTAGAAAAATGCACACTTAGATTCGTAGCTCTATCCTTGGAATAAAGGGTATATAAATTTTGACCATGTGCATGATTGTAAACAAGAACAATACAAAAAGATTTCAAAATAACACTTCACATAAAAGATTCCATCTTTGTCTTTCACCTGCATTCAATTACAAGGATTTGTAGAGAGGATACAATCCACAATGAGCATTGTCTGGCATATATTGCCCTCCTCTCTCTCTTCTTACTTCCATTTAGCAAATAGCTACATGAGCTATACCTATCACATGGATCCCTAGGAGCACATAGGTCATACATATCATTCAGATCAATTGTCCATCACACGAACTACACATCAGCATGCTACACCAATCATTTCTACTTACATGAGTTTCTATTAATAAACAATAAGTGCTGATACAATATGCTTATGCCATATGCCATTTATGAAAACTTAGTGGCTAGTCTTAAAAAATATTTTTTCTCCAATTGTCAAGTTGTGTCACATGTAATCAAGCCACACACTTGTTTGGATATTGCATCACTTAAGATCATCTTCAATGATACAAGCCTCTGAGTTAAGCCTTAACCCAAAATTGCAATTGGAAGACTAATTCTTAACTTTAGATCCATTGGTACTTGTTCATTCTAAATCCATTGTTGACTATATAGTCTACAACTTGTATCCCACATCATATCTATGTTTTTTATACCAGCAGTGCATTTTTCATTGCCTACTTGCCAATGCATGTATGTGACTACCAATAGTAATGCCATCACGCTGCATCATCCCATTGCCTATGTGTTTCATTGCAATCTATCGGTCCACTACTACCCTTGTCTTCCACTACAATCTATCGTTCCACTACTACCCTTGTCTTCCACTGCAATCTATCATTCCACTACTACCCTTGTCTTCCATTGCAATCATTACTATGCCTACTATATTGCCACATTTTGCACTCTATTCATCACTTCTAAGCCCCCTTAGCTGCCTCTACTCTAACAACCTACTACAACCTCTTTCACAACTGTGCCACATTTTGCACTCTATTCATCACTTGGTCTAAGCCCCCTTAGCTACCTCTACTCTAACATCCTACTACAACCTCTTTCACATAACCCTATGTAGGGTTGACTACCATTGGTGATCCTAGACTGCATCATCCCTAATGGCTACTCCATCCCTCACTACCTCTACCACATCAATACACTATCACATCACTACCACTACTACATCATTACCGCACTTTTATTTTTTCATAGAGATGAAAAAACGTGACTATAAAGAAAATGTGGGATGACTCTAGATCTCTAATTACACAACAAGGCATAACAATGGCATCTACCATATATGGGCATCCGCTATAACCAAGGACTAATGGGTAAACGTCTTGGAACCACCATCTAGAAGACTTGTACAAGATTTTCTATGGACTATGGTAAGACCACATACCACTAGCTTGTCCAAAAGGGATTCTCTTTGCATCCTGGATTCAATGATGCCAAGTACTCCCTTTGCCTATGGCAAAATCATCATCTGCCAAGAGACCCAAGCTCTAGTTCTTCTAGTGCCACCCAAACCCACCCACAAGAAATTATGCAGCAGGTGCTTGAGCTATCCCTTACAAGTTCAGTGAAAACACAAAAAAGAGGCTATACAAAGCCATATCTAGGAGGACTTGATTGGAAACAAGGGTCCTACCTACTAGAGAGCGTATGGCTAGGTTCCAATACAAAAGAAACTCCGAGCATAGGGTCAATTTGTTGCTCTATTGAATTGTTAATGCACACCTCGTAGCTTAAGTACTTTGCTATGTGCTCACACAAAATCCTCTAGAAGATGAGTGTAGTCCCTCAAAATTATATCTTCTCAACCTCCTCTACCATAGTGAGGAATTCAATTGATTTGGTCCAGTTGGACCTTCATCCTAAAGGCCACATAGTATCTCTCTAGGGCTCCTTGAACCCTGAAGACTCTTTGCCATGCCCTCCACTATGAGTGCTATGTCATTTGCAAACTCTGAGCCTAGTAGCTCCTCCTCTTGATGAATTAGGAGTTACAACCCAGAGAGACCTATGGCCTTAAAAATGCTAAAAGTAGTCCAAAGCCTTTGCCATAAAGAGAAAGAAGAAGGGAGCAAGGTGGTAGCCCTATCATATTGAGCCGGGACTACAAAGGCCCTCCCACATGTGACCATGACCCATCAATAAGCATCTAGCTGGTGCTCTTGGCATATATAACCAAGACCCCCTGGATCCAATTGCTTGAAAAACCCATCCTCTACATCATGCCCCCCAAAAAAGGCCAGTCCACCTTGTCATAAGCCTTCTCAAAATTAAAAAGAAGGATAAGGGTAGTTGAGAGACCAATCCGTGGCCACCCAAAAAGTGTCGATATTATCCAAAATGTTGCGTTCTTGAAACAAAACTGTCTACATGCCATGGATGATGTAAGTGAACAACCACAAGTTCAAGACCTTGTCCAAGATCTTATAAGTGATGTTTAGTAGGATAATCGGTCTCCATTTCCACATGTCAACCTCCTTTAGTATCAAAAAACTCCTTCCTCCACTCAAGGATTGTGGAGGAGACCCATAGCAAAAATGTCCTACGAAGCCAACCAAAGGCGGGCATGAATGGGCTCTAAGAAGCCCATAAAGAAGGTCACTATCAATCCATCCTCCCCAAGGCACTTTTAAGGGAGGGCCTTCAAGGCCTCCAAAATCTCTTCGTTAGTGAATACTCATAGGAATACTCATAGAGAACTATGTGGGAACATGAGTCCACACTACCTCCCGAGATGCAAGGACCTAGGGGGACTCCTCCTTTGACTAAAACAAGTATTGATAAAAGCCCATGGTCATCTCTAAGATCTCTAGCGAGCCTAAGTGCATCTGACCACTTGCATCTATCAACCTGCTAAAGCTACATCCCTACTAGTCAGGGGCCTCTAGTTTGAGAAAATTGCCTAGTCATCCTATCTTCCTTGTGGGTCCACTCTTCCCTAGAGGAATGATAAGAGAACTTAGCGTGATAGATCTCGATGGCCCAAACATTGAGAAGAGACTTCTCCCATCCAATCATGGCACCCTAAGGAGGAGAGAAAGAAGCGTGGGATGAAATGTCATTCCATGCTGGCTAATTAAATTGTGCAAAAATTGTCCCTAAGGGACTTCGCGTATTCTCTTGGAGCAATCTTAGGAAGGGATTGGATTACAAGGTAGGCAGGCTTGACCACATGTATGCATCGCAGAAGGGATGGTGGATGCAAGGACCGCTTGGCAGAGAATACTTGGGTCCGATGGGTCTTTTGGACCACCTTCCCCTACTATGGAAATTTAGCATTCCTATTGAGTCAGAAATGATATCTCCTTCCAGTTCTGTAAAAGGAGTTGGAATCTGACCATTAGGGAGGTGGTAAGATTTTCTAAGGGTTGGGATTCTCAGTACAGAAAGTGCACGAAAAGTGCCAGGGACCATATGATCAACATTAGACTATGCCTTAGGTCGGCATTGGCATCTAACCAAGGCGACCCATATTTGACCACCTTAATGGTGGAAATCGACGAAACGACATTTGCGCTGTTCATGGGGCCTTTTCCATGTAAAGAGCTAAGGACCAGTCAGCCATCTGGAGCCTTTAGCACTCAAAGAGACTTCTGCATCCAACCATCTAGAGACTAGAATTTTGCACAGGGTTCTAGTATTGTGCCTCCCCTCTTGTTTTTCTTCAATCCCCTGATTCGACCCTGTTGGATCTAGATTGAAGATTCTTTGATCTATTTGTCTTTTAAGATATATTTAGAATGCTGAAGTAGTCTTGAAATTGTTAATAAATTTCTTGTACCTTATGTTTTGAAAGTATGAAAGCTTTTAGGGCCACGTATGGTTCAACCAAGGGCATTTTCCCATACTTCTTCCATACTTCCATACCTGTATGCATATGCCGTATGGAAACATATGGAAAAGACTATGATGGAGATGCTTCAATAGAAGTTTGCACTCAACGATGGATAGTCGAACCTCCTACGAGCGGTAATGGAGAGAGTTCCCAATCAATGGCCTACGAACAGTGTTTGCTCAACTAGATGGAATGCGAGTTAGTGAATCTTAAGGAAAACTTGGTGAAGGAAACTGTCTCTATTAGGGTCATCGATCACCACCTGATGGTTGGTAATTCCCTGGTGTAGGTCTAGAATTAGTGCTGATCCCTCAGAGCCCTTGATAGCACTGTAGAGTTAGTTCATTCTTTGGAAGGTGCTGCTATAGTGGTTACCCCTTAGGGGGAAACTGACTAAACATCCGTCAATCAATCATGTTTGCACCTTATGTGGGAAGTCGGTCAAGCTATTCACCACCTTCTATGGCTCTGTCCCGTCACTTGCCAAGTCTGGCGTATGGTGGAGGCTGCACTTCGAAGGGTGTTCTTAATGTCCAAGTTCCATTTGGGCTTGAGATGGTTAGTCTTATTAGGAGGGGAGATGCATGGCTTGCCCTCTACCCTGGCTGCTACATGGGTTTATGTAAGGGCAGCCATTTTCCAATGGTGTGGGAGGTGAGGAACATAGTGGTCTTCCAAAATCAAGTCCCCCTTAGTAGGGAGTCTCCAATACTAGTTACAATGAAGAGTAACATGTATAACTTTGGCTGGGTAGTTTGAAAAAAGAGCAAGTTGTTAGTAGAAGTCTATATGAAATGGGATGGTCACTAACAATGGGTTAGCAAGTTTGAATGCTATGTGCAACGTAAACCTTGGGCACCGCATCCCTATGATGGGACAAATTTTGTAAAGGTCCTCTTTTTTGGGGTTGATAACCCGAATGGGAAAAAATAGTCACATCTATATTTAAATGTATTCCTATCCCATTCAAGTCCCACCATGTGATAACAATCAAACTATCGTTTATGTGAAAGGACAAATGGCATTGGCTCATGTGTTTAATAGGCAAAGACAAGTACGCATGTCACCATTCCATGCTTTCCAATCCCTAAAATATGATCTCATAATTTCAATTCCAGGTCTTGACGAGATAATGCAACATGGAAGGAAACGTGGCTATTCCCATCCTAAACTCCTTGTAAATCACTTATTCTAGAATGGGAGTAATAATGAGAAATAGATATTATCTTGAATCCATGCTAGCTAGCTTCCAACCCTTACTCACATTCTAGATTCAAAAACCCAAGCTTGACTACTGACTCTAATTGCTTCATCGAAGCTTCTCAATGGCTCCAGACCCTATAATAAGAGAATTGTTGCCAAGAATAATGGAAGCTCAATGTGATGTGTGATGGAGCGCTCACCATTTTTTACTTCAAATCAAGGAGTTCAAGTTAATAACACCTAAAACCAAGCAACGTGGATTCATGTTTTTAGGAGTGGAAGAAAATCTAAGATTTGCTTGTTTGAGGCCATAGTTAACATTTTCATATAGATTGATTACTTAGATCTTGTCTTTGCAACTTGGGCAACGCTTGACAAAAGAGAGAGGGAGAGAGAGAGAGAGAGATGATTATTCATGAGAATAATTTGAGTAGCTTAAGCTCCCACATGCACAACAATGCTATTGCAAGAGTTAAGATATGGATTCAAACTCGCTTTTGCCAAGGATTAGTCTATGATCTCCAATGTCTGCATTCACGGATTGTCTAAGGTTTTAAAGCCTTACCAATGGGGTTTGGAGCAAGTCTGAGAGTGCCTACATGGATGCAATTCCTGAAAATTGAAAGCCTAGGCTCCCCTTCAATGAGAAGGCCAAAATTTACTATAACCTTCAATTAGCTTCTAATATAGCCAAAATACATATATTTATATGTAAATTTTGAAGCCTGAAAATTTTAAAGGCCTTAATTTGAAGTTAAAAAAATTCTATGCCTTATTTTCAAGGTTTGGAGGGAAAAACAAAGGGCCTCTGAAGATAGCACTGTATGGATGTACATGCACCATGGAGCAACACCCAATTTTGAGTCATAGGGTTATGAATCGCGAGGTGAAGTTATCGATGGGGATGAGATTTGGGTTGTGATCTCTCATTGCAACATTTTGAGTTGCATGCCAATGTAAATTTGGGGGGAACAGAGACTGCTTAGAAGACCTCCTCGCGTGGAGGGAGGCCACCGACTCAATAGACGTCTTTATGGAATGATACATGTCCCCGTGCATCGACTGTGATCTGCTGCAGCACTTGAAAACTGGCTGCACCGGGTGAAACCAACGTCCCAGGTCTCTCCACCACATGCTGCAAAACGTCTCAAGTCTCAACAATAGGCAATCTCAAAAATGAATGAACAGTTGAACAAGTCCAGCACTGAAATGCTAGGCTGGAATTGGAATTTGAGAAATGCAAGCACCCAGGCTAGAAAATGCTAGGCTGGAATTGGAATTTGAGAAATGCAAGCACCAAGGCTAGTATTCATACGCCAGAATTTGAGAAAAGTTAGCATTTGCCAGCCATGGGGCTGCAAAAATACTATGCTAACACGAGTGGTTGGCACAGGGAGGCCCTCTAATAATGTTCTTGAGCTTTGTTTCTGCGTACAGTTTCAAAGACACTCGTGTCTTCTTGAGCTTTGTTTCTGCGTACAGTTTCAAAGACACTCATGTCACACAACCCGTAGCTGTGTCACGGGCCAATACAATAGCACTACGGATGCCCGGGTGCGAATAGATGCCACTTGGAAATCTTGAAGATGTTCTCGGTATAACAGATTGAAATCAGTTTGTGTGTGCACACCATCAATGAGTAGGGGCTGTATACATCACTATGCATTTTATTGCAGATGAGTTTCATCAACAACTTTTATAATTAAGATGCTGCTATGCATATTGAATCCAACAGCACAAACTGGAAACTAGCATCTGTCCTTTTCTCCACAACAGAAGAAAAAGTACTTGACCTTGCGAAGAAAGACATCTGAAGTTGAACTGCAGCTATGCCACCTTGAAATAGCAAGGATGCTTATTCCCCAAAAAATGTAATCGCCCCTATACGTTCAAACGTAACTTATGTAACACTTGAAGTTCCTTCTCTTTTGTTCTGGATTGTACAAAGCACCATATTTTTGAGATACAGGCTCAAATCTCAAAAATCCACTCTTCTTGAAAGGGAAGCACAAAATACGCCCCAAAGCATCTGATGAGAGCGCTGTAGTTTCCAAAAAGGGAAGACGAATACGAGTTTGTCTTTTAACATGACCATTCAAAAAATAAACGTCCGGAGACTAGCTTTATGAACAGAACAATCCAAACGTCTGGGGCACTACTGAGCTGCTGCCATGGGAAGGGGCCAGTCATCGAGTCCCATAGGAATGTGGAACTTCGCCTTCGTACGCTTCTGCAAGGGAACCCCATACGCCGCCGCTCCTGGTCCCCAATCCTGAAATCCGAACAGCTTTATCAGCATGAACTGCAGGATAATTAATCTAATCCTAATGTATACCCCATTCTCAGCCTCCACTAGCAATGACAGGGTCTAATTAGACCGATAATCAAACAGTGATATCTGACAATTGTCACGTGTGCAGATGAACTCGATAGTAGAGCCTCGAGGGCTACTCTAGATCGACCATTATGATTGAGTGAAGAAATAACTTAAGATGACGGCATTCTAGACGACAACGTAACGTTCGTAAATGCTTCCAACATGTAAAGATTCAAGAACGTTTGCTTGAGAGGACCAATTCAATACCTGTAAACAATATCCTTGCTTTGTGTCGCAAATAGGGTAGTCCGGTGGGCAGCACGACAAATGGTCATCACAGCAAACAGCCGACTCGTAATCGCAACAGCCCCATATCAAGCAGAAGTGGGCAAACTCGAAGATGCAGCAGCAAGTCTGATGGGGAGGGCACGTAAAGAAGGTGTCGCATTGTACTTCAGGAGCAGGAGGTGGGATGAAGGGAGGAGGGGGAGGCTTGACGGGAGGAGGGGGAGGGGGAGAATAAACTGGAGGTGGTTCACCTCCAGGCTGAGGAGACGGAGTTGGGCCGGGACTTACATCAGGAGACGGGGTCACAGAGAGCTTGATCGGGTAGGATGGTTCGCTGTTAATACCGCAGATGCCCAAACGATCGCCTGTGTTACGAACCATGTAGATATATCCTTCGTCTCCCCAATCATTTCCCCATGAATTCCGAACAATCCAGTAGTCCAATCCATCCGAAGAACCCCATCCTACAATCACAACTGCATGGTCCAAATCCTCGGGCTCCCCAGGGCATTCAGCATCGAAGATTCCCTGCAGCAGAGGGCAAATTTAGAGAGCAACTTTGTCGAGAAAGGGTAGCATCAGACGAAAAGCTTCCGACTTTCGGATCGTGCAGTCATTCCACAACGAAAATACTCTTGAACCGCAACTTCGGCATTAGAAGATAATTGCAACTTCGGCATTTTTAGATCTTTGTAATACAGCGAACCATCCTTGACCGGCGTATTTTTGATTCATACATCAACCCACACAATTGGAGCAAGACGCAACGTACCCCTGCATAAAGTTGAAAGTCGAATGCTCCTCCATTGATGGCCACAATCACAGGCTGCTGCGCAGCAGCGCACAAGAGAGCGTCTTCGTCGTAAGAGGTCACGTCTGCGTAGCTATCAATCGATACAGCCCGGTTGCTCACCTAAAGAAAACAGATTGGCGAAGCCTTTAGTGGCTTTTGAAGCTTCGTCTCCGTCATATATGTTAAGTAACTCCCATTCGCTGCACATAATGCAAACTAGGGATTTAAAAGATTTAAGGTCGCACCGAGACATACCCGTCGAGCATCGCAGAACCCTGTTTCGCCGTCGCCACTGGAATATGGGTAATCTGCTTCTGTATCCACACCGCCGTTGTTTATTACCCACTCCATTGCGAGATCCATGTCTCCTCCGTCACAGCCATCGTCCGTGTTGTCGCAGCTAACTAATTCCTGCTCAGAAAGGCTCACAAGGTCTCCCGTTGTAAGTGCGTTGGCAGCCTCGATAGCCGCAACGGTAGCGAAAGCCCAACAGCTTCCTGCAATGGCAAGCAAGACGAGTAAATGTCCAACGTAGAGCTCTGCATTCAATCTGTAAACTGGATCGTACATCTCCAAGAAAAGGTCGGCAAATAATCAATTCAAGAAACCTCGCACTATCGATCTAACAATAACCTTTCCTGATCATTCTGATAGCACGGGGAAAGGATGTCCTACCGCAGCTCCCTTGATCTTTGATGGGCAAGACCGCGCCTTGTTCTCTCCAGTCGTAAGACGCAGCAAGGTGATACAAGTTACAGCTTTTCTCCGCTTGTTTCCCATATTCCCTCCAGAGGCTTCTCCTAAGGATGCTGGAGCTGTTCAGTCTGAGGCCGTGGAACCTTGACGCCTTAAACTCCTCATTTGTTAGATCTGCAAATCGGGTCAACCCAAGCCTGTAGGAGGATCCGCGCTGATTGTGCTCGTGGATATGGTGTAAGTTCCTCTTGAAGATTTCGAACCTTCGCTGTTTCTCTCGGGAGGCGGTTGGGGGATAATGCTTGTCATGGCGATGGTTCCAGAGGTCAAAAAGCGACGACAATCTGCTCTCCGAATAGAGGTCTGTAGGTGAGTATTCTAGAATCGATCGAGGTGTAGAGGAAGAGAGGACGGCTGCACAGAAGAGCAAGGCGAGAAGGAGGAGCCTGGACGCCATGGGGGAGGCTGGGGAGGGCCCTGTCATGGCCAGAGGCAAGGAAGGAAGAGTCTACGTACAGGGTAAGAGGTGGGAAACTAGCATATGTGTGCACTGTGATCAGTGGTAACGATCAACAATGGATGACAAAGGGAGGCATAATAATAAGGGTAACGAAAGCATGACGAGCTGTTAAATGTGGATTGACGAGACTTCGTAATGTCGGTCCAAAGAACTGAAGGAGGTGAAACTGAAGCTAAGAAAGGAGGCAGGTGGCAAGTGCAGGAAGCAGCAAACAGCTGGGAGGGCGGTGGCACTGGGTGGGGAGGCTAGGGTACAACAACTTTTGCGAGGAAGAGGCGAAACAGGCGAGTGAAAACGCGTGAAGGAGGTGAAGAAAGAGGACAACGGTGTATGAAGTAAGTAACTTGTGATCCGTGAGGAAGTATGGGTTGATAGGATAGAGTAATAAAAGAATTTGCAACAAGATGCAGGTTGCAGTTTGTGTGCATGAAAATAGGAAGAGTCGAGAAGAAAGAGATTGAGTGGGAAGGTTGCGTGGTGAGCATGGAGAAGAATTGTCTTGGAGACGAAGTGCTTGGGAGTCAACAGCATGGGATGAGAGAAATGTTGGAGAGAATGTCCTTGGAGCTTGCGCTTTGCTTTCGATCGTTGAATCTGACCACTTAAACACATTAATCAATATCTTATGGTGTTGACACTTCGCCGCCTCGTCGACCTCTCGTAATCCATCTACTCAAGTATTCTTCCTCACCATAATCCATCTCCTCAAGATTTTCATCCCCTGTCGATCTTTATGTCGACTGTCGTCCGGATCTAGAGAAAAGCTACGACGGGAATGTCCCGGTTCATCCGTCAAAAACCATTGACCACTCTTCAAAAGACTCGCGTTTTCTGATCCTGAGAAACTGTAGCTGCCGTCTTTTGCAACGTAAATCCCAACGCCGGCTTAGATTCGTCTGCTTTTGTACAAGCATCCCTTATATTGTAAATAAGTATAACATTGACACTGCTCACACATCAATGCGCAAAGGGTCAAGCCAAAACGACAAAAAAAAAGTGCTTGATCAACAACGAACTTCAGATGAACGCATTACGCCTCCCGACTCCTGAGTCGAGTCTGCTTGCACCGTGAGCAACCCAGGTTGCCGCAGTATACCTGCCGATCAATAGTTTCAATGGGTGGCATGTCATCTCAAGTGCTAATCGTTCAGTGACAGCAATTCATTCTTCGATTAGTTTTACGTTTTGCCTCCTTCGGCACAGGTCCAGACGGACTTCTCCCAGACACTCCCCCCTCTTCTCTTTTTCTCTTTCATGTTGGCTCTCTCGCTACTGTTTGTGCGAGACTCAAAGCTTCCCGTCATTTCTTTTGGGCTGCGGCCCGGCTGCCCCAACCCCTCTCTACAAAGGTTCTCAATTGTTTGTCACATTAAAAAAAGCTTTTCGTTGGTAAAGTTTGTTTTGTGTTCGTGTCAATTATCAGGTATGCAGCCACTAACCAGTTCTATTTAGGCTTTGCGTTCAATCCCTTGCATATTCTCCCGTATCGACGAGCGGACATTCTCTCCCGTGAATTATCAGAAGTTGAGAGCTTATGACCTTGCATTGAGCCCAAAACTTTTGCAGCTTGAGAAATCCCCATCGACCCTCGTGAATCCTGATGACATCTGTTTATCCGGATCCAATTGGAGCCCAAAGAAGTTGAAAGCTGTGCTGGGCCCTGGGCCCGGGCTGCTCTGATGAACGTGGAAAGGATGGGGAACGTACACGACGCAATTTGTGCATGGGAACCGATAGATACGACCACCACCTCTCATCTCTTCCTTCGAGATAATTGTTGCGCGGTATTTACCCCGTGGCGGTATTAAATCGAGTCGGTAATTCCAGACGAGGCTACTTGTCCCCCACGCCTCTCTCGCATTCAATCCTCCTCCCACGAGCTACGCGCCTCTTCGATTCCCGAGTCCCCTGCACCCCCTACATCTCCCACGTCCTGAAAATTTGCAGGTATGTCAGCCACTAAAAAGACGGATTCATTTTCCCGCTACTCCACGTTTGCCATGGCCTTGATGGGTTTCTTTCTATTGCGCGCCCTCGATGTGTAGATCTTTGAAAAATCGGACTTCTACTCGCATTCCTCGCTGATCATCTAGCTACTACAAACTATTGGAGGTTTATTCTATTGGTGTGGCAGCATTCAACCCATTTTAGACTTTTGGCGGTTAGATTGGAAACCGGCTGGGTGCTAGCTCCGCACCTTCCATGAAAATTTAGTATCGAGAAAGCGGACGTGCAAGGTTTCCCTCATTGTGTGCTCTCCAAAGATTCCCTTCAATTGTGAGAGGTTATATCTCCACTATTGCACCTCTTTGCTAGTGTTAAAGCCCATTCCCACGACGTGCGAGCATTAGCGGGCATTTCTTAGCAAGGGTTCCTACAAAATGTCGGCTATGAGCGTGTCTACTGAAAAACCTAGAAAAGAAGATGAATTTCATTCATTCAAAGGGCCTCCCCATCTAACCTTGTGTAATTGTTGTGTAGACAAGGGAGTTGTGGGACGATAAAGGTAGTTGGTCCCCGTTGAGAACTGCATCTTCTCAAGTCCTTGTGCCTAGACGTGGTCGAGCGTGGACCCTGTTATTGTTGTGGCCACATCAATCAATTGCTCCATGTTGTTGAGACGCATGAATTGTTTGAGTTTAGTCAAAGAGAGGGTCTCTTTCTTGTAACAAATGTTGTACTTGAAAGATGGACGGTCTCATTTTCGTTGCTGAGTTTACGTAGCACATTCAGAAGAATGTTTGTTCATGCTCTTGGAGACTTGTAGACGTTCACAATTGCAACTTTCTAGGCCCGTGGTGCGTGTAGTACTGTCAACAGGCACTCCACACCGTCTTCTTTGCAAAATTCTTTGTGAAGAACGGTTGTAATTTCAGTTTTGTAGTATGTTGCGACTCCAAATCCTTCAATCCCACGGACATGAAGGAAGCTTAGGATGTGGGGGTCATGTGCATCAGCGATACATGAAGTTCCCGCAGGCACAAGAAATCAATAGTGAGGATGCTCTCACATGCATTAATATCATCTCCGTGTGCATGGAAAGCCCTGGTGTTGAGAGACTGCAATGAAAGCGTATTTGGGGATGCTCACGTGAAGTCCATTTGTGAACTTGTCCAAGCGTGCGTGGTCTTAAGGTGTTCAATTTCTAGAAGGACTGTAGGGTCAATGTTTATGTGCTTATTCTCTAGCGGTGAAAGGAGGTAGAGATGGGCGGGGATCGCACACATGGGAGAGAGCCGTGTATGCCAAACCATGTGCTCTTATGTGCATATGGTCGAACGCAAGCACATCCATTGAAAGCCCTTGGGGTCGATGTATAGTTTGTGTAGAGGCTAGCTATATTGGGAACTGATAGCGGCACACTATGTTCTAGTGGTTTTTATCGATTTGGAATTCGCGCGACACCTGGTCTATAGGTGTCCAAGATGGTTGAATGCTTTCACAGTACATGGAAGAATGTGCAAGGCGTATGTTCTCGCCAACCTTTGGATTAGTGAATTGGATCCAAACGATTGGAGGCTGTTTGTTGAGGTCTGCATCCATGAAAATTCCGTCTGCACCGTTCACGAGACCATTGGCAATGTTGAGATTGCCGAAGCAAATTTCCATTATGCTACCATCTTTTAGTTGCAACTCATTGTGAAGGCCCCTTGCTACCCTGGGGTCTGCTAGAATTTTTATTGATTTATTGCATGTTCGATGCCTTATGTCCCTTGACCTCAGGTAATGGTATGTCCATAGACCTCATAGCACATGACATTCTCCAGCTACACTGAAGGCGCCATTACTAATGTTGTGGCCTTGGAAGAGAAAACCCAAGCGTCCTTTGTAGGGCTTGCTTGGCACAAGTCACCACAGAAGATCACGTCGACTCCCCGGAGGGTAGAGCGTGGACCTTGTGTCTTCATTGTGCATGTCTTTTGATGTGTTTGTGTAGAAGAGGTTGGGTGTGCATTCTTTCCAAGGTGGTTTGCGACAGTATGATCGATTGAGTTTGTTGATGTCATGCGGTGTGTGTGAACTGGTGCGTATACGGTTGAGCTATTCCAAAAACATGGGGTTTTCTTATTGCATGGGTGTTAACAACTCATAGCACATGACATTGTCTAGCTACACTGAAGGCACCACTGCTAATGTTGTGGCCTTGGAAGAGAAAACCCAAGCATCCTTTGTAGGGCCTGCTTGGCACAAGTCACCACAAAAGATCACGTCGACTCCCCGGAGGGTAGAGCGTGGACCTTGTGTTTGATCTCGCGAGTGTGCATATCGCATGCTATGAAGGTGCTCAAGCCCATCAATGAAATCTCGTTGATGACAACGAGTTTTAAGTCTTTTTACAAGTGTGTCAAAGCTTGGAGTTTTTCCCCAGAAAGGCTTTTATATGCACTTGACAACAAGGACAAATGTAATACAAATTGTATTGTCATTCCTCATATATTGTAGGCCACTTTGCTAGTGTAAGTGAGCAGTAGCGCTCTTGGCAGGTCGACATCCAATGACTCTTCATGCGAATAATGTCTAAGAGGGGCTTGCACAAGGAGAAGTAGCATAAAGGTTTTCCATGTCCCTGCATTGCCAGACAAGAAGAGGCAGATAGGTGATCTCTGCCCTAAGCATTTCTTTAGAATTATGTCTTTGAGCGCTCTTTGTTGAGTATATGGAGTGAGCAGTGGTATTCATGGTTGGGCATGAGACGATAAGTGTAGTGCTGATAGCGATCCGTGAAAGGAGCATTGCTTGTTGTGTCAAGCTCTCGTTGAAGGTTGAACACATTGTCATTGCTTTTGCAAGGTGAGAAAATGGACATGTCCATGGACGTTGTGCTTGCACTAACTTGACGTACAATAGGGACAATGTGCTGGCTGAATTTTGATCTGTTTGCTTCAATGACACTTTGGTTTGTGTCAAACATGTCATGCCATGTGCTTATTGGTTTGTGTAGCACGTGTTTGCTTCTAATGAAGGGCAAGTAAAGCAAACAAAGTTCATGGTTATGGTTCTCTGTATCCTTTGCTTTGTTGTAGTTGTTAAAGTGAATAACTTTCCCACATCTTCGTTTTTTAATAGCCCTAGCATTGCTTGAGTAATCGCTTGCATATTCAGCAAGGTAATGACATTGTGAAGACAATATGCAAGGTCTTCTTAGGTATTTGGTGATGATGTCATCGATGAACACATCGCTTTTTTGTGGATCCATGTTCTCAAGAAGGGATCGTCTCTTCAACAGCATGGCCCAATTTTTTGGTGTGCTCGTGTTGATGTAGCAAAATTCCCTTATATTGCTTGTTAGCGGCAGCAATGAAAGGGATAAGTATACCACTTGTTGTGCATTAAAGTGCTGCGTGTTTAGTATAGCATTGCCGATCTTGCACATGTGTTCATTTGGTGGTGCGTTTGATTGAAGGCATTGTTGGAAAGCTTGTTTGACAGCCTAACTTGTTGCCGTGTCTAGTTCTGTCATGTATTTCATACCTTGGAACTTGTGACATAATACCTTGTTATTGTCACAGGATCATGTCGGAGGAAGTCGCGGACAGGGGTAGTGCTACTCTGTGTGGTGTTATTGCTTGTGAGACCATGACATTTGTGCAAACATACAATGAGCAACTGCCATGTCGTCTCCGCAGCCAAGAACTTGATGAAGAACATCGGAGGACCTAGTTGACACAACATCGCAAACATATTGTTCTTGAGCTTGTGCTTGTAATCTGTGGGTGTTCGCATGCACATCAGATCGTGATAGCCTATTTCTGATTGCAGCAAATGCTCGACGTTAGTGTCCTGTGCAACATCTTGTGTGGTGATGGTTCTACCTTACAGCTTCCCTTTTCTCATGTGCACCCATGTCGACGATAAAATTTGAGCGACAAGGATTTTCACCATCTTAAAGAAAAGATTCTCGATGGAGGAAGTGAAATGATGATCCTCATTGGTGAGTTCCCATTGAGCTTGTCTGAAGGGGGGGGGGTCCTAACACCTCTACAGGTGTTACCGGAGGCCTAGGGAACTTGGTGCGAGGAGCAACTAAGGGAGGGCCACTATTGTCACTGATGGTGCATGCATAACAATGTTGTCAAGGACAGAACGCATGAGAACAATGGTGTCACCGAAGGTGTGAGCGAGTGCAAGAGTGATGCAAGCCTAGCAAAATGAAGTTACAAGAACCATCCTTCAACATGAACACAAGTGAACTCAAGCCACATGACATAGGGACTGTTATACGAGCATTATACCAAGTGAACGGGGATGAAGAGGGGAATACATGGGGTGAAGGGGAACTACAATTGCGAACAAAGATGGGGGGAATAATAGTATTTAGAGTAGAAGAGAAGTACACTAGTAGGACACCACAACATTACACTGGGAGAGCTCACCCAAAACCTCCTTGTCACTCTCAGTTCCCCTTACAATCATAGAATGCCACTTTCCCTCCTTTCCCCATCCCCTCCGCTCCCGTGGAGGGTCCCTCTCTCTAGCTGAAAATCTTATCCCCTCCTTTTCATTGGTGGTGGCTCTCGGTCTCTTAGCCATTCCACCCCTCTAACTCTTCATGGTTTCAACCACTTCTGACTCACCAACCTCCTCCCAGTTGGTGATATGATTACCCAATGTGCACCTCTTTGTGCACCGCTTAGCCCTCTGACTCCTTCGATGTGCATTTATCTTCTCCATGTGAGCTCCTAGTTGGCTTCTACTGCACCACCATTGACATAGTTCTGACAGGTAGACTTCCAAGAGATCTCGTCGAAGTACGCAAGTGACCACGATTATTTCTATCTCTAGTTGACATAGTTGTCACCTGTTTGACATGGCAACATAGTTGTCACCTTGTTCGCTCACCGACATAGTTGTCACCTGGTCAGCTCGGTGACATAGTTTTCATTTGACCAGCTCATTGACATAGTTGTTACTTGGTTAGCTCGGTGACATAGTTGTCATCTGGTCAGCTTGCTGACATAGTTGTCACCTGGTTAGCTCGGCTTGAACTTGAATGCTTGAACTCGAATATCTGCAACAGTTCCCTTGCCACTATCATTCACCGTCTTGGTGAATGGGGGTGAATGGATGATGCAAAGGCCAAGCTTTTCTGGAACAGTAGTAGTAGAGTAGTAGTATAAGGCTGTCCCATGAGTGAAGGAGAGTACAATGTTGCGATTTTTTTTTTTAAAAATACAAGAGACCGTGGCCCCATAGCACCAAACAGAATAAAACAATGTCTCACGACCTAATAGAGGAAACATAAACTGAAATAAAAGACTATGCAGTGGATACTCATGGCCTTACAATGGATGAAAATAACTCAAGATCAAAAGATGACACTATGCTATGCAGATCTGGCATGTAGTAGTAAGGCCCATGTACATCACCGAGAAAAAGACCATACGTCTCTAAAGAAGAAAAACATGTCCAGGAGCAACTGCTTTCTGGATCAAGAGAGCGGTAAACCAAAAACTACGATGTACAAAAGTGAGAGCCCGATCCAAGAGAACAGTCAACCAAAAACTACTATATACAAAAGTGGGAGCTCTCCAATCATAGGGAGATCAAGTCTCACACCAAGAGCACCTCATGGAGTTGCAGATCCTCCCGATCATGTATCATCCTTCTTCTCCTCCTCAATGGTGTCCATGATATTCCTTAAATTCTCAGATTTCTCCTTATATCGATGAAAGGCCGACTGGTAATGATCATGGCGCGATTAGAGAAAGGCGAGTTCATCTTGTAGAGAGGAAAGGTTTTGCTGCATGGATTCATGTGATGTCTCAAGAGAGGCATTGCGCGCTGTCATGTTTGCAAGCTCTGTTTTGACCTCGCTGATCTGATTTTCAACGGTGGCATGCTCTGATGTATGGCGCTCCTGAAGCATAGCATACTCTTCCTGCAAAGTTGTAAGATGAGATGTGAGGTCTGTTTCTCATTTCCCCATCCCTGCTCCATGCGATGTTGCTTGTAAATCTCTTCTCGATCTTTGTGCTAGAGTGCCTCCTTTGCTGCAAGCTGTGACTCCCATCCCTACTGTTGTGTGTACGTGAGACGCTCGTACTCTAATCAAAGCTGCTGCATCTGGGTTAGTATGTGCTGAGTATGCCCTGTGGAATTGAGAAGCGCTGCACCAAGCTGAGTTAATGTGTCATCGAGGATCCTCTACGCCATGTGGATGGATCGCTTCGCCCAAGCATAGCGGTCCCCGTAGCTCAGCCTGTCTACCTTTTCAAGGATCTGACCAAACACCTCAAAAACCCCTGCCATGGAGTGATCTTCCAATTTGTCCAAATCCTCCACTAGGGTGAGGGCATCCATACTAAGAACACATGTAGGAGCTGTAGATCTAATAGAGTTGGTGGGGTCAAGGCATTGCGCAATGGAATGGTCACGGCCTACTCAATATCCTCCTCCTCCATATGACTGTCCTGAGGATGCTGCGATATAGTGGTCCAACATGTCATTTTCCTTGAGAGGAGCACAGTCAGCTTCAAGGGGCAAGGAAGTAGCTACAAAAACAATGGGACCTACTCAAGGTGCAGCTGTGGCAGGTGGCCCCGTCCGATGTCGCTAAGGGGGAATAACTATAGGAGCTGAGGAATTGACCATGGGGAGAGAAGGAGCCCTGATGAGGGAGTAATCACCACACTGAGGGAAGACCAGAGGCCCAATGCCAAAGAAAGATCAAAACCATGAGATGCCTGAGACAGTGGTGCCCTGTAAGGGGCCTGTAAGGGGAGAGTACCTCCATAGACTCAACACATGGCAGGGAAAGTGGAACGAATTGGTCCTTGGAGGAGGCCATGGGTGCTGCAGAATCATCATGGATGGAGGAGGCGATGATGGGATCACTGATTGTACATATAGGGGAAGGGGCGCACAGTGGTAGTACAGTCGCCTCTGATCCCAATCATGTGCCCGCTGAGAGAACTGGTAGCACTTGGCCTCCTAACCCCACTGGAGAAGTATCCGAAACATCAATCACCTATTGAGACACCCCAGTAGTGGAAGAAGTGGGGGATGTTGAAGGGGAGGGATGGAGGATTGGGGGTAGGAAGTGGGGCAGAGGTAGGATGGAGAGTAGGGAAGTAAGATGGAAGAGTGGGGGAAGCTAAAGAGGTGGAAAGAACGGTAAGGGAGGAAGATGGGGACTAGCAATAGCTGTCGGAGAAGTAGAGGTCGGAGGTGAAGGAAGAAGCCGTGTCGGAGGGGAGGGAAGTATGTGAGATGAGGACCACATGTACAAGTATGTGTACCATCACGCTTGTAAATCATACTTCAAAAAGAGGAGTAGAAGAATGCAGCAAAGTCATACGACTAAGTGATGAAGAGGGCGTTGAGGGCTGGCCGAATACCCTTAGTGATGAAAAAATGCCCTGGTGTGGAATATATGCACGAAAAGAAGTAACGAGTGATGATGTCCTCCTTGCTTGTCCTGTGTCCCTGCCGTTGAGATTTGCACTGTGCAAGGGAGGAAAGAAGCAATTGTGACTTCCCAAAAGCGGGCTATACTGGGAGGGTGGGAAGGTGCATGTAAGCTGACACTAGAGCTAGTGTAAGAGTGTGTCGCACGAATCGAGGAACTCAAAAGGGTCGCTACTTGTGTCATAAGACCGGATGAACGTCGTGCACATCTTCCCATCCACGGAGGGAAAATTTGTCAAACTTTGAGAGGCATAATGCCTTAATCTTTGAGGAGGATAAGACAGATGACAGTAAGAGATTGGGATCGAGTAGACGTTTGTAGGCCACCTTCACCTTGGAATGATTTGAAGTGGGACGAGAAGAGGAGCTGACATCGAGGGGATGAGATCTTACTGGAGGGGAGTAGTCCAAACCACTGTGATTAGAATTGGATGCTGAAGCATTGCAAGAGGAGGTGGGTGAACCCCATTGTGAGGGATGGACATGATCCTCATCCGAAATCACCGTGATGTCTGGTCGATCATCTACTTGAGGGATTTTTGAACGTGGAGTGTCTCCAAGGGAGGACTTCCTCGAAGCTGTGCCCTGGGAATCCTGCGACGAGGAAGAGGAGAGGACTTGGGGCCGGGATCCGAAGGAGCCTTGGAAGTCATGATGTGGAAGGGAGTGAAGAGAGTATCCTTTGGTAGGCGAGGCTTGTACTTAGGTCGTGATTGTGGCATGAACCTACATGTGCCAAAGCAGCTCCATGATGAACCAGAGGAATAGGGGAGGGAAGGTGGTGATGGAAGGGAAAGTAGTTGCCGAGAAAGGTGTGATGGGGGTGCTCATAGGAGAGGCTGAGAGGATGAGGGAGGGGGATACGAGTAGTCGAGGGCTACCGATGGAGAGGCAAGCTAAGTAGAAAAATTCGAATTCGTGATTCGAAAAATTCAGGAAATTCGAACGGATAATTCATTTGGGGGAAAAAATGAGCAAAAATTTGATGCCACGTCACATTTTTTTTCACAATTCGCCACATCATCCTTCAATATTCGTACGAATAAAAAGTATTCATACGAATAGCTTATTCATATGACTAAAGCTAATAGTACGAATAATTTCTCCTATATAGGTAGGCCAACAGTTGTTTGTACTTTGTTCATCTCGCGCTTAGTTCTCTAGCTGAGCAATAGAGATCAAAGAAGGAAAAGAAAACAAGGAGGGCCTCTTACATTGCTCAAGCAATCTCTAAGGTCTAAAATAAGATTGAATTTTTGCTTTTGTATGTGTGAGTTCTTAGGAGCTTTTCTTAAAGCTCTTAAGATCTCTTGTGTGAATTGTTTTTGTGGTTTTGTTTGTTAGAGTTCATAGGATCTCTTCTGTGTGACAAGAGTGAACCTGGAGTCAAGCATGGTGACTGTGAAGTAGGGTGACAAGGTTGTCACAATGACCCAGTGAGACAGGAGTGGACATGGTGAAGCAGGGTGACAAGAGTGAACATGGTGAGCAGGGTGACAAGGGTGAACATGGTGAAGCAAGGTGACAAGGTTGTCACTTCAATGACTCAGTGATAGGAGTGAACATGGTGAAGCAGGGTGACAAGGGTGAACCTGGAGTGAAGCAGGGTGACAAGGTTGTCACATGGTGAAGGATAGAGGCTGGAGAGTGAAGGAGTTTGTAAGAGAGAGGTGGGGGTGACACACGGTGGAAAGAGAAGCTCCCATTAAGAAAAAAAAGGTGACAGGGATAAAGGGTAATCCCCTCTAGAAAGAGAAAGTGATACCGGTGTGGAAACTGAATCCATGATTAGAGAGAGAAAGTGACACAAGGGTGGAAAGGGGAGTTCAAAGTTAGAGAGAGAAGGTGACACAGGGTGGGGTGAATAGGGGAGTCCTCACTTAGGGAGAGAAAGTGACACCGAAGTGGAAAGGAGGGTTCTCAATGATAGAGAGAAGGTGATATGGGGTGAAAAGGGGGGCCTCACTTAGAGAGAGAAAGTGACATCGAAGTGGAAAGGAGGGTCCTTAGTGAGAGATAGAAGGTGACATGGGTGAAAAGGGGGCCTCACTTAGAGAGAGAAAGTGACATCAGAGTGGAAAGGGGGGTCCTTAGTGAGAGAGAGAAGGTGACACGGGGTGAAAAGGGGGGCCTCACTTAGAGAGAGAAAGTGACACTGGAGTGGAAAGGAGGGTCCTCAATGAGAGAGAGAGAAGGGGAGGCCTCACTTAGAGAGAGAAAGTGACACCGGAGTGGAAAGGGGGGTCCCATTTAGAGAGAGAAAGGGACACCTGGGTGGAAAGAGGAGGACCCAGTTAGAGAGAGAAAGTGGTAGCGGGTGAGCAAGACGACCCATGTAAAGAGAGAAAGTGGTAATCATGTAGGAAGAGAAGGTGACATCGAGGAAGGAGAAGGCAACAGTGTATATACAAGGGTTCCGAGGTTGTTTCCTCATTGAACATGGTACCTCTTGACTCGTGACCCATTCATTAGTGCAGGTAGGAGTCTGCCTTCCAAAGTGGCCAAGTAGACTCCTCCACTTGGGATAAGCTTGGAAATGAAAAATGGGCCTATCCAACCACTTACAAACTTAGGTTTGTGTTTGAGAAACTTACTCGACTACAACAAGACCAAGTCACCAACTTTAAACTCCCTCTTTCTGAGGTTCCTGTCATGCCATGCTTTCTGTCTCCTCTACCATACTTCTTGAGCAAGGATTGCGCTTCATGATGGCGATGTTTGTCCAAGGCTTCAAGATCCCATAATCTCTCAAGCGTGCATGCTTCCAAGTTATCATCCATTTTTTCCATAACCCTAGTAGTCTTCATGTGGAATTCATAGGGCATAATTTGTCCAGGTCGTAAATTAGTTGAAATGGTGAGTAACTACCTTCAAGTCATAAACTAGTTGAAATGGTGAGTACCCCGTGCTCGCCTTGTATGTTGTCTTATAGGCAAAAAGAGCAGTTTGTAGTAGAACATCCCAATCCGCCAAGGAATGGAGACATAAATGACCCACAATATGAGACATGGTCCGATTGGAGCTCTCAGCCAAGACATTGGCTCGAGGTAGTATGAACTAGATGTTTTGTGAATGATTTGTAGTTGGGTGACGAGCTCAGCAATGGCATCATTGAGAAAATGGGTACCTCTGTCACTCATCAATTCCACAAGACATCCAAACCTTGAGATGATTTGATCATTATACAAGAAGGAGGCCACAACTTGAGCAGTACATATCTTCATGGCCTTAGCCTCCACCCACTTGGTGCCATAGTCTATAGCAATCAGGACATACTTGTTCCCTCTTCGAGTGGCAGGAGAGATTGGTCCAACAAAATCCAATCCCCATTTGTAGAAGGGGGGTACAGGGCTGAATGGTTGAAGGGGGAGGTACTCCCATTAGGTAGGCTTTCACCTCTTTGACATGAGTTGTAGGGGTGCACATGAGCATAGTAGTCTTGGAAAAACTTTGGCCACCACAACCCCGAGCACATTATCTTTCTAGAAATGGCCTATGGTGCCATATGACCTCCCCCCATTCCTGAGTGAGCCTCTTGAAGGATGGGTTCTGTTTCATGAGGGAGCATGCACCACCTTAAAATATGGTCTTTCCTTAGATTGTATAGCTGACCCGTAATCAGTTTGAAAGGAGTAGCCTGAACAATGTGCCTTTGCTTTTGAAAGGAGTAGCTTGAACAATGTGCCTTCACTTTTGTGTTGGGGTCAGTACTTTGGGGACCTCACCTGTAGACAACAAATGTACAATGTTTGCATACCATGGTGGGAAGTAGTCCATCGCAAACAGGCAGTCATCTTTTGGTATTGTGACACTGACACAGAAGAGGCGCGCATCTGGGAGGTCATCATCAACTCCTGTGGCTGCTTCACCTGAAGAGATCATTTACAAGTGATCTACAGGTTGATGCAATCATCCAAACTCTCAGTAGGATGTCAATGTCAAACTCTTGAAACAGAAGTATCCACCTGCTCAGTCTCCCCCCAAGCATGGGTTTGTTCAGCACAAGTATTTGAGAGCTTGATGATCAGTAATGGCAATAAACTTATTGCCAAAGAGATAGTGCCGGTACTTTGTCATGGCATAGACCATGCCCAAACTCTTGCGTTCAGTGGTGCTATAGTTTCTTTCTACTCCGTTGAGGTGCCTGCTCGTGAAATACATAGGTAGGTCTAGTTTGTGCTCTTCATCCAGTTGGGCCAATAGAGTGCCAATTGCCAGTCCACTTGTAGATTCTACATGTACATGGAAAACAACATCCCATTGAGGTTGCCACAAAATGGGTGCCCTCAGTAGACAGTTCTTGAGATTGTCAAATGCCAGTTGTTGAGGTGCGGACCAAATGAAGGATTGTTCCTGGCGAAGGAGTTCCGTTAGTGCCACTGCTATGTCGGCATAGAACCAGATGAATCTTGTATAATAACTCACATGTCCAAAAAAGGACTTGACTTCTCAGCGTGTACAAGGAATAGGCAAGGTTAGTATCACCTCCACCTTTGCTGGGTCTGTAGTCATTGCCTCAACCAAGACAATGTGGCCAAGAAAAACCCCTCGCAAGGCGAGGAAGAAGCTCTTGTTAGGATTTAAGCACAACCTAGATTCTCTGCACTTATCAAAAACCCACCTAAACTTACTGATGTGATCAGTTTGAACAACAGGGTCGAAATGAGATGCATTCTTACAATTGAACACCAAGAAGTCATCCAAGAATACCTCAAGAAACTTTCCGATGTTCTCTTGGAAGAGTTTGGTGATGACAAGACATTGAAACGTTGCCGGTGCATTGCATAGACCAAAAGGAATCATCCGGTAAGAATACATTCCCCATTGAGTGACAAAGGTGGTCTTCAAAACTGATCTTGCTCTCGCACCTGCACCTCATTGTACCCAATGTATCCATCCATGAAGGAGTATAGAGCATGACGAGCTACGGTTTCTAGCACCCTGTTAGTGAAGGGGAGAGGGAACCTATCCCAGCGTGTGGCTATATTCAAACTCCTTCAGTCGATGCAAACACAGAGTTATCCAGTCTCTCTTTTGGGCACCACTACAATGCCACTCACCCATTTAGAGTAGTCAATAGGGTAGATCCCCCGCTTGCTCCATCTTTTGAATGTCAGCATGGACAACCTTGCCATAGTTAGGATTCATGCAATATGGTCCCCTTATCACTAGGTCTACTTCCGGATATAGATCGATGCGATGCTCCATGAACTCAGTAGGTACTCCCTTTAAATCCTTATATGACTAGGCAAAGACATCAACATACTCTTGAAAGAAATCAGATAATGTAGCAAGGAGATAATTATGCTCCCAGACCCAACTAGCTACCTTGAGATGTCACGGTTGGTCCTCTGTACCAATGTTGAGATATCGCCAATCCCGAGCATGGTCAATTTGGGGTATGCTTGTTGATGTGGAGTTATCCGACTCCTTTTTTCCCACTGCTTACTGCATAGAAGTATCATCTAAAGGAAAATCCCCCGCTATTTCTTCCATCCAAGACCTTGGAAAGGAGGGTTGGATGTCCTCTTGAAATGGCTGAGATGTGGAGGCAGCACTTGGGGCCATTCTCTTTTTTCTTCTTTGTGCTTGCTTGAGCATTCCTCTATACGGTAGACCATCCACCTAATATATAGTTTTGGGAACCTCTTGTGTCGTTGGAAGGTCAGCTTCTGACATGTATAAGTCGAGCAGGGAAAGGTCTGTGACATCTTCTTCTCCATGTATGCTATGGGCTTGCCTGTCACATTTAAAGTTCCAGACTCCAGTGCGAAAGTGAACCATTTTTTCCAAGTTGTCCTATCTCGTGGTCCCTCCTAGGTTGGATAGGATGCGCAATGGAGTCAACTATCCTTCCAAAAGTCATCTCTCGCACCAACTGACTTCGAGTAACATAAGTCAGTATGTGGTCATCCTCTTCTTCGGTATGAGAGGGATTCCATGGGTTTGCAGTTCCATGAGTGTCTCCTGATGCATTCATGTGCCCACAGTCCACCTTGGAGGAAGGAGGTAGGGATGCTCCTCTAGTGATTGAGTTGGTACTAGTTGGTGATGAGGCCTCTGATATTGATGCTGAGTCATCCTTACTACTGTCCCCCTTCATTTGTGACCTTGTCACAACTCCCAACACTACACTAATCAAATGGGGTTCGTCACCCTCCTCCGCCACTACTACATCAACCATGTTGACTTGGGATGTTGATTCCCCTTAGCCATTGGGACAATCTCTGGTGTGGTGGTCATTTGTGTTGCACTGTGTACAAGAGGGTCCCCCAAATGGTTATGTACATTGATCATCTTGGTAGTGGCCATACTCACCACATCTGTAGCACATGATTGGTCTGTAGAAGTTGGTACCTCGTCTTGTACCTCCACGTCCACCTCGAAACCCACCCCGTTGACTGTGTTGATAAGGGGATCCATATCCACCCCTTGGCATAGGTGGTTGATATTGTGCATAGTAGGGCGGAGGATAGAAGTATGGAGCCCCAATCTGATTAGGAGTAGGAGCTTGGAGCAAAGGAGGATTAGGAAGCAGTGGAGGTGGAATGGTAGGAGGGGTAGGTGGTTGAGGTGCCTTCACTGGGGCTGAAACTAGGGGCACTGGCCCCCAAGTGGTTAGTGTGGCTATGTTGACTGAAGCCACCATAGGTTGACCAGTTGGATACTCCAGTAGAAGCTTCCTCAACCCCTTAAGATACCTATACTCGGAGGCATCATGCCCATGAATTTCACAAATGCGCACAGAGGTTGAGGCCAGAGCAGAGGGAGTCACCACTCCTGTAGAAGTGTTTGTTGATGAAGACATCATTGCAAGAAGAGGAGAGGGGTTGTCTTGATCTTTATGAGTCCATGAGGAGTTTTACCTTCCTCTTTCACCTATTCTCCACTTTGTACTTCTTCTTCTCTGGAGTCCAGATCTGCGATCTTATTGATCCAAGTCAATGAGGGTGTCGATGAAGTTACTTGCTTTGGCTACTGCTCCAATGGGCTCACTTTGTGCTTGCCCTGAGGTCTTCACAAACTTCCATCACATGTAATGCTTCTTATATTGAGTTTGGTCTGCCGTAAGTCTTTTTTCCACTCTCCTCAAGTACCTCCTAGTTCTCTCACTAGCCCCTTCAAATGTTTGAGAGCTACTCGGCATAAGACCTCTCCCTAGGACCCCAGAACATCACCTAACTTGTGCTACCCAACACCAATAGTGTCCCACCGCGATCGCCATAAACTGTCTGAGCGGGGGGGACCTAACACTTTCAGAAGTGTTACCGGAGTCCTAGGGCCACTGGTGCAAGGATCAAGTAAGGGAGGGCCACTGGTGTCACCAATGGTGCATGCAGAACGATGTTGTTAGTGATGGAAAGCATGAGAACAATGGTGTCACCGAAGGTGTGAGCGAGTGCAAGAGTGATGCAAGCCTAGATATATGAAGTTACAAGAGCCATCCTTCAACATGAACACAAGAGAACTCATTTGGCTATGCTTGGAATTTAACTCTCTATACGTCACAATTGTCTGATGATAAATTAAATATATTTAAATATTTTCTACAGAATATGAATGATCCTTATAATGAATTTGTGTTTGTTCACCTAACTTTTTTTAAATGTCATGTGCAAGTGATCATATTGATAATTAGCCTTGACAAGAAATTGATCTAAATTTGATTACAAAAGGTTGAGAGAGAGAGAGAGAGAGAGAGAGAGAGAGAAAGACCAAAATGACATATGGGGCCAATGATTAGACATTACATTAGAGTTCAAGAATTAAGTGGGAGTGCATGATGAATCATCTCCATTACATAAACCATCTCCTTCATTATTACATAAGACTTCTAGGTTCTACTACAAAAATATTATGGCTATGCAGTCTAAACTATTTAATATTTCTACCATGTTGGTAGACACTTTCAACTATAAAAATGGTGTAGCTAAATAGTCTAAAGACTTTGGTATTTCTACCATATTATCTTTTGGTAGGTCTTATTAGATTAAATTTGAGTAAGAGCTACAGAATTAGAGTACAAATGTATGCATGGAATCTTCAATTGCTCCATGTCAATGTACTTATATTTCCTTAGCTCCCTTGTTGAACTTCAACCCCCTTCAATTGTTTCATGTTGATGGACTTATCTTTTGCTAGCTCCCTTGCTGAATTTGAACCACCTTGGGCTGCACAAGAGGGATCATCCTAGCTCAGAGTGAGGAAAGAAAAGGCTTCTCCTATTTGGACTTGCTAGTCCTATGTCTAAGAGAAGGAAGGACCAACCGACAAAACCGGTTATGTAAGGGCTGAGTGGCTAGGTGGTAAGGCTAAGATAGATAGATAGATACATAGATAGAGAGAGAGAGGGGGGGGGGACGGAGGGAGGGAGGGAGGGAGGGACACAGAGAGAGAGAGAGAGAGAGAGAGAGAGAGAGAGAGAGAGGGGGAGGGAGGGAGGGAGGGAGAGGGAGAGGGAGAGAGGGAGGGAGGGAGCGAGGGACAAAGAAAATAATTGAAGTTAGTTATAGGCTTGTATATTGTACTATGCAAAGCACAATGATTCCAAGTAATTTACAAGGGCACAAATGCAAAAGTTAGAAGGAAGAAAAATGGGCTTTTTGCGTTTGATTCTAAAAAAGTACTTTAGTTATCTTATGACCCATTTGTGTTTTGTAAGAACTATTTTGCATTCTTCTACAACGAGGCAATTAATGAAAAATTATTGTGTAGTATATGTAAGTCCTTGTGGGAGACACGCTTTTAAAGGTGCAAATGTGATTCCCATGATGAAGAGATCCTCAATGATGAGAATTGTGATGAATATCAAGAAGATAAAACCACCAACATTGATGCCATTAAACAATCAAAAGGAGGTCCTTTACAAGAAAGTGAGGATCAAGGTGATGAAATAGATGTAAAAAATATAGAAGGTGATCATGACATTAATGAGGTCAAAATGTTTCAAAAACTTACAAAATTTTTTCAAAACCTTCAAATTTGAGGAATGTTACTAGAGGAGATTGAGAAATGTAGTATGTTTTTCCAAAATTTTGCGCATTTTTATTATATCTTACTTAGAAGGGAGGTAGCAAGCTAAGGGTGTCCACTTCCGGACCACTTTCGGGTGAGTGTGGCACCGCTCGAGTGAAAATACAAAGGTTTTGCTTCGGTCTGCAATACCTCGATCAACGTATTATCTCCAATGAAAATCACACACGAGGACAACCGAGCCAAGCCAATACCTCGATCGAGGTCCTAGAAATTTTTCACCAAACCGAGCCTATACCTCGATTGAGGTCTCGTGGCATGCCCCCTATACCTCATTCGAGGTATCGTGGCAATCTAGCTATACCTCGATCGAGGTATTGTGGCAAGTCCACATACCTCGATCGAGGTATCGTGGATAGATGTCTTCGATCGTGTCAAATACCTCGATCGAGGTATGTGCCATCCGACAGGGCAGTTGACATACCTCAATCGAGGTATGCTGGACCGATGACTTGGCCGCATGTCCGATACCACGATCGAGGTATGTGGCATCCGGCTGGCAGCTGACATACCTCGATCGAGGTATCGTGGCAGGTCCATACCTCGATAGAGGTAGATGGACCGATGTGTATGGGGCATGTCAAATACCTCGATCGAGGTATCGAGGTATGATGAAGCGATGTATATGTGGCATGTAAAATATCTCGATCGAGGTATCGTGGCATGTCTATACCTCACTCGAGGTATGATGGATCGATATGTATGTGGCATGTGAAATACCTCGATCGAGGTAGCGAAACCCTAAATTTTCGTATATAAAGAGAGGGATCCCCCTCATTCTTCATACCTCGATCGAGCTCCTCCTCATCGAAATCGACGGATTTGTGAGAGCTCGACGGAATTGCGGTAGCGACGGAGAACGACGGACGGACAACAACAGAGATGGACGGAGTAGGAGATTCCAGGTAAGGTTTTTTTTTTTTTTGCAAAAATTTATTTAAATTTTAGTTTATAGGAATAATTATAAAATATTTCTAAATTTCAAATGCATTTTAAAGTTTTTTAAATTATTTTTTGAATTACGTAATTTTTTATTTAAAATGTGAAAATGTATATATTTTGTTTTTTAAAATCATCTTTTTAAAAAAAAGAGATTAAAGTTATTTTTTAAATTAGTGCTATTTCTATTTAAATTAAAAAACATTTAAATTTTATTTTTAAAAATCATCTTTAAAAAAAAAAGAAAATAAGAGTTTAAAGTAGCTTTTATATAATTTTAGTTTATAGGAATATGTAATTTAATTATAAAATATTTCAAAATTTCAAATGCATTTTAAAGTTATTTAAGTTAGTGAAGTTTTTATTTAAATGTCAAAAAGTATATAATTTATTTTTTAAAATCATCTATTTAAAAAAAATATAACTGAAGTTTTTAAATTACTGAAGTCTTGAATTAAATATAACGTTTAAATTTTGTTTTTAGAAATCATCTATTAAAAAAAAGAAAATAAGAGTTTAAAGTAGCTTTTATATTATTTTAGTTTATAGGAATATGTAATTTAATTATAAAATATTTCAAAATTTCAAATGCATTTTAAAGTTTTTTTAAATAATTTTTTTTAATTACGTAATTTTTTATTTAAATGTGAAAATGTATATATTTTATTTTTTAAAATCATCTATTTAAAAAAAGAGAGATTAAAGTAGGTTTTATGTTATTTTTCAAATTAGTGCTATTTTTATTTAAATAAAAAAACGTTTAAATTTTAGTTTTAAAAATCATCTTTAAAAAAAAAAGAAAATAAGAGTTTAAGGTAGCTTTTATGTTATTTAAGTTAGTGAAGTTTTTATTTAAATGTTAGAAAGTATATATTTTGTTTTTTAAAATCATCTATTTAAAAAAAGAGAGATTAAAGTGGTTTGCATGTTATTTTTTAAATTAGTGAAGTTTTGAATTAAATATAACGTTTAAATTTTGTTTTTAGAAATCATGTATTAAAAAAAAGAAATTATTGCAGTATGCGTTTATCTATCTTTATGTGGAATATTATAGATTATATAGTTGGTTAAGAGTTGTTTCATAATTTAGGTAGAGTAAGTAGGCTGAGTAAACAAGCTAGAGCAAGATGATCTAGTTAAGGCCTAGTCAAAAAGTTGTTTAGGGCTAGCTATTCCCAACTAGCTAGGAGCCAGTCATGCCAACTAATCATTCAATAGATGCTCCAAGTCAAGCAGTATAACCAGGGTTATCTCAATGACCATAACCTATCTCTATCCTATAAATATTGTCATTTCCTATATATTCTATACATTTCAAGATGCTATTCTACTTTAGTTTGGCATATGTTTAGAGGTGCAATTTGACTTCCACTTGCAATTATTGAGAGGTGCATTTGTCCACCTTCATGTGGAATATTCTAGTATGCAGGTCTTGCTGCCTTGGGTTATATCTTTCAAGTTAGCATCTATTCCTTGTAGTCCATTATAATGTATTGTACATAACATTTTCTTTCTATCACTCAGTATCTTTACATCTCTCTTCCAAAAATACACCTCTACTACATACTTTGACATGCTAGTAGAGCCCATGGTAGTCTAGAGCCTCAAAAAATAGAGGGAGCATCTAGAACAAAAGCTATTTGCTATTAATTACAGCAAGGGTGGGTAGTATAGACAAAGAGAATGAGCTTGAAGAAACCGGCTTTCTAAAGTAAACAACTTGTAAATAATTGTAAATACGAATTGAATTTGCAACATAGCACTGTTGTAGGCATAGCCACACATTTGGTCCATCTACCGGTAGGTGCATAGGATGATCCCAACGACATCCTACCTCATCAAGGAGTACATACAAATAGTTTTCATTACATAAATAGATTATAAGTCATATTGAATAGAATATTAATTTCCATGTGTTTTTTTTGTGCATGCGCTAGCCAGCGCACAGGTTCTGGCACTACTATTCATATGCAGATAGCGATTCTGAGAGCTGAGATGAGGGCACTGCAAGATGCTAGGGCACCCCCTCACTTGGTTGCGAGTCTAGATTCAGTCATTGATGCTCTGGGTCGATTGGACACAGTTGAGGACATTGTGGATACCTTTCAGGCACAGGCTGAGGCAGAGATCACTGGTCATGGCTTGGATTGGAGAGCCATTCGAGAGTTGTTTGAGCGTGAGTCACCTCACAGGCAGGCCTTAGAGGATATGTTTTGGGATGGTCACACTGAGACGATGCGACCACAATTAGGGCTGCCCTTTCATATTTTACGTTGTAGGCACTCTGTCATAGCAGCACATATTTATCCGAGATATCTCACTGCGAATGATGGTCGATTGCCTCACAACCGTCAGATAGCCAGGTCATTTGCCATGCAGCTATACATTGAGTTTGTGCTTGGTCATCGGGTAGACTACCTTAGTACCCGGTCCAGGATCAGGAGCGGGACATGGTAGGATGGGGCGTCAGGAGCGTCAGACTACAGGTATTCATCAGCATCGACGCGAGGCACTAGAGTTGCACACTATCCCTGCACCGGCATTGCGAGCTGTTGGAGGATGGATTAGGGGGGATGTTCATTCAGTGGCATCATCCTTGCATGACATGGTCTCTGCCTTATCGAGATCACTTTCGATTCCATCTCTCACATCTACACCACCTCAGCACGAGTTGGAGACTCGAGATGCACGGATTGCAGAGTTGGAGGCATTGTTGGCCGAGTCTAGGGACGAGGTTAGTTATTCTGATTATTTTAGTTTATTTTTTTGTTGTGTGTTTTGAACTGAAGTTTTTTGGTTAATTCTCACCATGTACGCGACATGTTTGCATTGCAGGCACATCTATTGCAACAGGATATGGAGTCTCATGTACGACTATTAGAGGCAGATTTGGAGGAGCAGAGGATTCGGACATGCATAGCGTACCATCGAGTGGAGCACTATATTTTGTAGTTGAGACATATTAGTCGTGATCCATCTCGCCATAGGATCGACCCCAGCATGGCCCTGTACCCCACTCCTCCTGTAGATGTGCCGACTAGGACACCCATAGACGCACCAGTCATAGCTAGGCTTCCTACCGCCACTTGCGTCCTTTGCCACGAGGAGTTTGACACCATAGGGTGGTTTGGACTAGGGTGCGGCCACATCGCACATCTGCATTGCATGACCCGCCACATGGTGGCACGATCAGTGTGCCCTGTATGCTTTGCTAACATTGATGTGGCCACATAGAGAGGACTAGGCATGGATGATCTATATCCAGGTCATCGTCAGGCCATTGATCCATTCGCCCGCATGGTCTTGACAGAGCACTACAGGGAGGAGGCACAGAGAGCTTTGCTGCAGCAGGAGGGTGCTGATACGTCAGTGGTTGCAGCATGTGTTCCGCAACGCTTCTCATATGGTGATTTCATGCCAGGTGACGAGGCACGAGCAGAGGAGGCACGCCGTATTAAGCGAGAGGCAGAGCTTTAGACATCATTGTAGCAGTGGGTGGAGCAGCAGCTTGGGCGGGGCCTGCAGCATGCCCTCCTCTTCATCAGGATGAGGCTGGCCCATCTCATGCAGGAGATGAGGCTGGCCCATCTGATCCGGCTTTGCTTGAGGGCACACAGCGGACGGTTGGGCAGCGGGTCATATAGGAGCCATGTCAGAGGATGACTAGAGGATCATATGTGGAGTTATCAAATTCTGATTTAGGATGATTGTTTAGGCTTCACATATTTCTTATTTAGGGACGCACTTCTGCACGATGATGATGATGATGTACACATTCATTTTGGTACTTTCATGATATTGTTCTTACTTTTATGATGTATGAGCATTTTCGTACTTTCATGATGTTCTTCTTACTTTGTTTATCTTAGTTTATAGTTTGTTCAAATCTAACATAAACATTTAAAATTAGGAGTATGATTTTGAATTTCAAATATCTCAATTCACACATCTAATACATAAGGTATTTTAAAAAGAATGCCATGTGAAGTAATTGTAAACATTAAGCATTCAAAAAGTGTTCAAGTATAAGGTCTCTCTCTCTCTCTCTCTCTCTCTCTCTCTCTCTCTCTCTCTCTCTCTCTCTTTCTCATGCTATGAACTTTATCATTTTGAATATCATATTGAATTTCGTATATATCAATGCTTGCAATTATTACACTAAACCTAAGAGCCATGCGAAGTTTCATCCCCACGTGCGTATTTAAAATTAAGAGTATGATTTTGAATTTCAGATATCTCAATTCACACATCTAATACATAAGGTATTTTAAAAATAATGCCGTGTGTCGTAATTGTAAACATTAAGCATTGAAAAGGTGTTCAAGTATAAGGTCTCTCTCTCTCTCTCTCTCTCTCTCTCTATCTCTCTCTATCTCTCTCTTTCTAGAGCTCTCTCGTGCTATGAACTTTATCATTTTGAATATCATATTGAATTTTGTATATATCAATGCTTGCCATTTTTCATACATAGTCACTAGTAGGGATTATACCTTCCACGTGGCACATACAAAATCAGTTGGAGACCAAATCTTGCGTGGATGTATGCATTATACCTTCCACGTGGCGCATACCAAATCAGTTGGAGACCAAATCTTGCATCGATGTATGTCTAGGGTAGCCTAAGAGCCATGCAAAGTTTAATCCCCAACAGATAAGTCCACATGCATATTTGGTTAGTACGTGCGCCATTTTTCATACGCAATCACTAGTAGGGAGTGCTTGCAAAAATGTACGCATTATACCTTCCACGTGGCACATACCAAATCAGTTGGAGACCAACTCTTGCGTGGATGTACGTCTAGGGTAGCCTAAGAGCCGTGCGAAGTTTCATCCCCAACAGGGTTTAGGGTTTAGGGTTTTTTAGGGTTTAGGGTTTAGGGTTTAGTCGTGCTAGTAGGGATTGTAAAAATGTATGCATTATACCTTCCACATGGCGCATACCAAATCAGTTGGAGACCAAATCTTGCATGGATGTACGTCTAGGATAGCCTAAGAACCGTACGAAGTTTCATCCCCAACAGGGTTTAGGGTTTAGGGTTTAGGGTTTTAGGGTTTAGGGTTTAGGGTTTAGTCGTGCTAGTAGGGATTTGTAAAAATCTACGCATTATACCTTCCACGTGGCACATACCAAATCAGTTGGAGACCAAATCTTGCATGGATGTATGTCTAGGGTAGCCTAAGAGCTGTGCAAAGTTTAATCCCCAACAAATAAGTCCACATGCGTATTTGGTTAGTACGTGCGCCATTTTTCATACGCAATCACTAGTAGGGAGTACTTGCAAAAATGTACGCATTATACCTTCCACGTGGCACATACCAAATCAGTTGGAGACCAAATCTTGCGTGGATGTACGTCTAGGGTAGCCTAAGAGCCGTGCGAAGTTTCATCCCCAACAGGGTTTAGGGTTTAGGGTTTTTTAGGGTTTAGGGTTTAGTCGTGCTAGTAGGGATTGTAAAAATGTACGCATTATACCTTCCACGTGGCGCATACCAAATCAGTTGGAGACCAAATCTTGCATGGATGTACATCTACAGTAGCCTAAGAACCGTGCGAAGTTTCATCCCCAACAGGATTTAGGGTTTACGGTTGAGGGTTTTTTAGGGTTTAGGGTTTAGGGTTTAGGAATTTTTAGGGTTTAGGGTTTACGATTTAGTCGTGCTAGTAGGGATTTGTAAAAATCTACGCATTATACCTTCCCCGTGGCGCATACCAAATCAGTTGGAGACCAAATCTTGCATGGATGTACGTGTAGGGTAGCGTAAGAGCCGTGCAAAGTTTAATCCCTAATAGATAAGTCCAGATGCATATTTCGTTAGTACGTGTGCCATTTTTCATACGTAGTTGTGCCGAGAGTCGTGCTAGTAGGGATTGTAAAAATGTACGCATTATACCTTTCACGTGGCGCATACCAAATCAGTTGGAGACCAAATCTTGCGTGGATATACGTCTAGGGTAGCCTAAGAGCCGTGCAAAGTTTAATCCCCAACAGATAAGTCCATATGCATATTTTGTTAGTACGTGCACCATTTTTCATACGTAGTCGTGCTAGTAGGGATTGTAAAAATGTATGCATTATACCTTCCACATGGTGCATACCAAATCAGTTGGAGACCAAATCTTGCATGGATGTACGTCTAGGGTAGCCTAAGAGCCGTGCAAAGTTTAATCCCCAATAGATAAGTCCACATACGTATTTCGTTAGTACGTGCGCCATTTTTCATACGTAGTCGTGCTAGTAGGGATTGTAAAAATGTACACATTATAACTTCCACGTGGCGCATACCAAATCAGTTGGAGACCAAATCTTGCGTGGATGTATGTCTAGGTTGGCCTAAGAGTCGTGCGAAGTTTCATCCCCAACAGATAAGTCCACATGCGTATTTCGTTAATACGTGCGCCATTTTTCATACGTAGTCATGCTAGTAGGGATTGTAAAAATGTATGCATTATACCTTCCACGCGGTGCATACCAAATCGGTTGGAGACCAAATCGTGCGTGGATATACGTCTAGGGTATCCTAAGAGCCGTGCAAAGTTTAATCCCCAACAGATAAGTCCACATGCGTATTTTGTTAGTACGTGCACCATTTTTCATACGTAGTCGTGCTAGTAGGGATTGTAAAAATGTACGCATTATACCTTCCACGTGGCGCATACCAAATCAGTTGGAGACCAAATCTTGCGTGGATGTACATCTAGGGTAGCCTAAGATCCGTGCAAAGTTTAATCCCCAACAGATAAGTCCACATGCATATTTCGTTAGTACGTGCGCCATTTTTCATACGTAGTGCTAGTAGGGATTGTAAAAATGTACGCATTATACCTTCTACGTGGCGCATACCAAATCAGTTGGAGACCAAATCTTGCGTGGATGTATGTCTAGGGTAGCCTAAGAGCCGTTCAAAGTTTAATCCCCAACAGATAAGTCCACATGCGTATTTCATTAGTATGTGCGCCATTTTTCATACATAGTCATGCTAGTAGGGATTGTAAAAATGTACGCATTATACCTTCCACGTGGCGCATACCAAATCAGTTCGAGACCAAATCTTGCATGGATCTATGTCTAGGGTAGCCTAAGAGCCGTGCAAAGTTTAATCCTCAATAGATAAGTCCACATGCATATTTCGTTAGTACGTGCGCCATTTTTCATACGTAGTCGTGCTAGTAGGGATTGTAAAAATGTACGCATTATACCTTCTACGTGGCACATACCAAATCAGTTGGAGACCAAATCTTGCCTGGATGTATGTCTAGGGTAGCCTAAGAGCTGTACAAAGTTTAATTCCCTATAGATAAGTCCACATGCGTATTTCATTAGTACGTGCGCCAATTTTCATACGTAGTCATGCTAGTAGGGATTGTAAAAATGTACACATTATACCTTCCACGTGGCGCATACCAAATCAGTTGGAGACCAAATCTTGCATGGATGTATGTCTACGGTGGCCTAAGAGTCGTGCGAAGTTTCATCCCCAACAGATAAGTCCACATGCATATTTTGTTAGTACGTGCACCATTATTCATACGTAGTCGTGCCAGTAGGGATTTGTAAAAATCTATGCATTATACCTTCCACGTGGTGCATACCAAATCAGTTGGAGACCAAATCTTTCATGGATGTACGTGTAGGGTAGCCTAAGAGCTGTGCAAAGTTTAATCCCCAACAGATGAGTCCACATGCATATTTCATTAATACGTGCGCCATTTTTCATACGTAGTCGTGCTAGTAGGGATTGTAAAAATGTACGCATTATACCTTCCACGTGGCGCATACCAAATCAGTTGGAGACCAAATCTTGCATGGATGTATGTCTAGGGTGGCCTAAGAGTCGTGCGAAGTTTCATCCCCAACAAATAAGTCCACACGCGTATTTCATTAGTACATGCGCCATTTTTCATATGTAGTCGTGTTAGTAGGGATTGTAAAAATGTACGCATTATACCTTCCATGTGGCGCAAACCAAATCAGTTGGAGACCAAATCTTGTGTGGATGTACGTCTAGGGTAGCCTAAGAGCCGTGCAAAGTTTAATCCCCAAGAGATAAGTCCACATGCGTATTTTGTTAGTACGTGCACCATTTTTCATACGTAGTCGTGCCGAGAGTCGTGCTAGTAGGGATTGTAAAAATGTACGCATTATACCTTCCACATGGCGCATACCCAATCAGTTGGAGACCAAATCTTGCATGGATGTACGTCTAGGGTAGCCTAAGCCGAGCAAAGTTTAATCCCCAACAGATAAGTCCACATGTGTATTTCGTTAGTACATGTGCCATTTTTCATACGTAGTCATGCTAGTAGGGATTGTAAAAATGTACGAATTATACCTTTCACGTGGCGCATACCAAATCAGTTGGAGACCAAATCTTGCATGGATGTATGTCTAGGGTAGCCTAAGAGCCGTGCAAAGTTTAATCCCCAACAGATAAGTCCACATGCGTATTTCGTTAGTACGTGCACCGTTTTTCATACGTAGTCGTGCTAGTAGGGATTGTAAAAATGTATGCATTATACCTTCCAGCACATACCAAATCAGTTATACCAAATCAGTTGGAGACCAAATCTTGAGTGGATGTATGTCTAGGGTGGCCTAAGAGTCGTGCGAAGTTTCATCCCCAACAGATAAGTCCACATGCATATTTCGTTAGTACGTGCACCATTTTTCATACATAGTCATGCTAGTAGGGACCAACAGATAAGTCCACACGCGTATTTCATTAGTACGTGCGTGAATTTTCTTAGTCACGTTTTTGAAATGCCCTAAAGCACAAAACATAATTACAACATTACTACTAATAAACAATTTTTTGTTTTACAAATATAACAAATCCCATTGAGAAGACAACGGACATCATGTATAAAATAGAATCTAATACAATGATGTGAATGAACGTGCATACAACCATCATAGTGAAATACAAAATATGAGTCCATGAAAATTACAATGGTACGGTCACACATTGAGCCTATACATATCAAATACAAAAATATGTAATCAACTAGTGATACCCAATAAAAAGTCAATCTGATCAACTGATGATCCCAAAAAATATGATATGTAATGTGCTACTCCTCAGGATCAGCTCTCATGCCAATAGTTGCAAGTATGCTCTCGTGATCCGCCACTGCAAGGCGCCATCGTGGAGTGGACGTCGCCTTGCGAGTGCAAACATGACTCAAAGTAATCTTGATCGCAACAACAAGATGAGAATACATGTATGCCTCCTGATCCGCCATGTACTCTTGGAACTCAATATAGCGACCACGCCTCTGTATCTGCTGAAAATAGTGGCCACCTACGATCATGCTATGAGCATTGAAGTGCATCCCATGCCCATCCACTGTATCCTCATTTAGCACACTCTTCACCATAGAGCATCACAACAAGTAATAATCCACACCCTCCTCATAGCCCTCCGAAGCAATAACCGTGAAGATATCACCAATACGCAACATATCTGTAAGCTGGTCATAATCAATAGAGGAACTGAATCCCGCATCCTGATCATCATGTACCTCCTCCCAAGGTTGGAAGGGAGAAAGCACTCGTCGTACCCATGGATCGGCCCATGGTATCATGGAGCACCCTCCCCAATCATCATCAATGCATGCAAAGCAAAAACATGCAAACCATCGAGAAAAGATCATGGGGTGAGACTCACCTATGCTCCTGATGGAATGGAAATCAAGAGTGCCGGACACTGAACGACAATCAAAAGGCCTAGATCGATCAAGACTCCCAATGTCCATGCACCAAAAATACCGGCTCACCACCCTATCATCATGCGACTGAAACGAGGAGATAGCACTAGTGATGCTGGCTGCACCATCGCACCACATCATGTGCATCCTTGAAGCAATCGGCACTGTGACGCAACTGGTATCGATGCAAAGCACGCTTCACGCAAGCACCTGCACCATCGTGCTCTCCCTTACCGTGCCCTATCTCGAAGTAGCTCCCTGTGATCGGAATGCCTGGGCAATTGATGAGAACTTGTTGTGTAGTATACATAAATCCTTATGGGAGACATGCTTTTAAAGGTGCAAATGTGGATTCCCATGATGAAGAGAGCCTCAATGATGAGGATTGTGATGAATATCAAGAAGATAAAACCACCAACATTGATGCCATTAAACAATCAGAAGGAGGTCATTCACAAGAGAGGGTCAAGGTGATGAAATAGATGTAGAAAACATAGAAGGTGATCATGACATTAATGAGATTCAAGATGTTTCAAAAACTTACAAAAATTTTTCAAAACCTTAAAATTTGCGGAATGTTACTAGAGGAGATTGAGAAATGTAGTATTTTTTTCCAAATTATCTTATTGAGAGTGAAAGATAGATTATTTTTTAATTTTGATCTTTCATCTTTGTCATTAACAGCTTTTATCTAAGATTGCTCCTAGTGGGCTGGCCATTTAGCTATGCTTGGAATTTCACTCTCTATAAGTCACAATTGTCTCATGATAAATTATATATATTCAAATATTTTCTACTGATATGAATGATCCTTATAATGAATTTGTGTTTGTTCACCTGACCTTTTTAAAATGTCATGTGCAAACTATCATATTGATAATTAGCCTTGACAAGAAATTGATATAGATTTCATTACAAAAGGTTGAGAGAGAGAGAGAGACAGAGAGAGAGAGAGAGAGAGAGAGAGAGAGAGAGAGAGAAATGATATATGGGCCAATAATTAGACATTACATTAGAGTTCCAAGTGGGAGTGCATGATGAATCATCTCCATTACATAAACCATTTCCATCATTATTACATAACACTTCTAGGTTCTACTACAAAAATATTATGGCTATGCAATTTAAACTATTTAATATTTCTACCATATTGGTAGACACTTTCAATGATAAAAAAGGTGTAGCTAAATAGTCTAAAGACTTTGGTACTTCTACCATATTATCTTTTGGTAGGTCTTATCAAATCGAACTTGAGTAAGAGCTACAATATTAGAGTACAAATGTATGCATGGACTCTTCAATTGCTCCATGTCGATGTACTTATATTTCGCTAGCTCCCTTGTTGAACTTCAACCCCCTTCAATCGTTCCATGTTGATGGACTTATCTTTTGCTAGCTCCTTTGTTGAATTTGAACCACCTTGGGCTACACAAGAGGGATCAACCTAGCTTAGAGTGAGGAAAGAAAAGGCTTCTCCTATTTGGACTTGCTAGTCCTATGTCCAAGAGAAGGGAGGACGAAACCGACAAAAGTGGTTATGTAAGGGCTGATTGGCTAAGTGGTAAGGCTAATATATAGATATATATATATATATATATAGAGAGAGAGAGAGAGAGAGAGGGGGAGGAAGGGAGGGAGGGAGGGGGGGGAGAGAGAGAGAGAGAGAGAGAGAGAGAGAGAGAGAGAGAGAGAGAGAGAGAGAGAGAGAGGGAGGGAGAGAGAGGGAGAGGGAGAAGGAGAGGGAGGGAGGGAAAGGGAGGGACGGAGGGAGGGAGGGACAGACAGAGAGGGAGAGAGAGAGAGAGAGAGAGAGAGAGAGAGAGAGATGTATTAATAACAAAATGCATTTGTTATTTAGGAACAAACTCTTTAAAATATTTCAATCAGTATACAAATAAGAAGCAATGTCGTTAGATTTTTTAGATGACTTTCCCCTATGTTAAGTCACATAATTAACTACTATAAACTAATAGACTTTGGTAGAAGCTGTACGAACCTTGTGTAATGATGATCTGCATATGCATAGCATGAGCATATAAAATCATAAACATATCTCTATTCTAAAAGGTTCATAGTACATTTTCTTATAATTACAACCTTTCATTTGCTTTAAAGAAGTAAAGATGTGATCAAGTTAGGTCATGGTCTATATATATAGATCAGATAGTTGTATTTGACTTGCAAGGAACATTGTAAAAGTGGCTTATTTAGTATCAGTGATGATTGTTGTGAACTTCTTGATTCACTTCTTGTTTCATTACTCCTTGGTTCACCCCCCCGGTTTCCTCCTCCTTGCGTTGCTCCTCCTTGGCTCTCTCCTTCTTGATGCCCAACATAGGATGATGCCATAATGTGTGCCTCTTGAGCTTGATCTTTGCTAGCATGTCATCAATGTCACCCTATGATATCTTTCAATTAATCTTGCCTTGGATATCTAGATCCATGTTTGCCCCATATATGTTTTGAAAAAGATGCACCCTAGGGAGGTTTGGTAAGTCAATCTTACTGCTCATAATATGATAAGGGCATTGATAGAGTTGCTTTATGTATAATGTTGACAAAATATGAAGAGGGGAGAGGAGAAGAGTGGAGATGAGGAGAGAGGGCATAGCTAGAGAGCACACCACAAATGACTAACTGTACACTAGATTTAGTTGAAAAAATAGAATATATACAAACCCATTTAGGGTTAGGGTTAGGGGATCTAACCCTTTCCTTTATAGCACTCTATAAGGTTAGTGCTATGCACATATGATCACATGATGGTGCTATGCACACATGATCACATGATGTTGAGCATGAACTCTCAACACCTTCCCTCAAGATCAACATCATGAAGTACGCCTTCCCTCAAGATGATGATTCTAGGGAATCGAGGAAGGATTGAGCATTACATTCCATCACACCCCTTTAATGGGAATGTCCTTCCTCTGCGTCAAACCAAGAGCTAGTCAGTGTTTCTCGAATAGCTCTTTATCGAGTGGTTTGGTAAAGATGTCTACAACATTCTCTTTGCTATCACAATGCTGCAGTGTGATGTCACCAAGTAACACTCTTTCTCTGATGAAGTGCTCTCTGACATCAATGTGCTTTGTCCTTGAGTGATATACTGGATTTTTGGCCAATGCTTGAGCCGATTGATTATCACAGTATATTGTTGTTGGCTTTGACTCATCAAAGTAATCTGTTTCTAACAATAGTCTTCTAAGCCATATAGCCTCACATGCACCTATAGTGAGTGCTGTATATTCTGCTGCAGTGGAAGACAAAGAAACAGTTGGCTGTTTGTTTGACAACCATGATATAGCACCTTGACCAAGGAAAAATGCATATCCCTATGTCGATCTCCTGGTCTCATGATCTCCGACATAGTCACTATCATAGTATCCATGCAACCGTGGATGACTTCCTCTATTCTATCCCAAACTGTCTTGTACCTCTGATGTATCTCAAGACTCTTTTGGTTGCATTCCAATGAGAGTGTTTTGGACTTGTTTTGCCATAAACTGTGCTAGTGAGCTTACTGCATAACAAATATCTGGCCATGTGATTGTCAGATATATAAGAGATCCAATGAGCTACTTGTAGTATCTGTCATTGACTGTAGGCTTTTCTGAATCTTTAGTAAGTTTGAAACTTTGTTCCATGGGAGTGGCTGCAATCTTGCAATCTGCCATATGAAACTTCTTCAGGAGACTTTCAACATACTTGAGCTGACTCATGAATGTGCTATCTGAATTTCTCCAGAACTCAATTCCAAGACAATAGTGCATAAGTCCAAGATCTTTCATGTCGAACTCTACAGATAAGTTGATGAAGCTATCCTTGCTTCCTGTCACAATCAGATCATCTACGTACAAAAGTGCAATAGTAATGTCTTCCCCTTGAACTTTGTAGTAGAGGATATGATTTGCATTGGACTTCATGTATCCCAGATCAACAAAATACTTGTCAATTCTGCTGTACCAACTTCTGGTTGCTTGTTTTAAGCCGGAGACTTTTCTTGAGATGGCAAAACTTATTCTCCTTTCGTGGTTCAACATAACCTGCTAGTTGTTGCATGTAGACTTCCTCATCTAGGTAACCATTGAGAAATGCATTCTTGACATCAAGTTGATACACATTCCATCTGCTGAGTGTCGCTAGTGATACCAAGAACCGTATGGAATCCATCTTTGCTACTGGAGCATAAGTCTCATCATAGTCCTGACCATATTGTTGTGCAAATCCTTTTGCAACTAGTCTGGCTTTGTATCTCTGAATACTTCCATCTGGATTGTATTTCACTTTGTATACCCATTTATTTGCTATGGCCTTCTTTCCTGGTGGAAGGTTGCATAATTCCCAAGTATTATTTTTATACAAGGCATACATTTCTTCATTCATTAGCAGTTTGCCATTCTGGCTTGTCTACTGCGTCTTCAAAGTACACTGGCTCTTTTGTAGCCATGATGGTAGTCATAAGAGCATAGTTGGTGGTTTCCACCTGAATTGCTTTGCCTTTTTGGGCATATGTCAATCTGGCTCGTGGTCTCCTTTCCCTAGTAGACCATCTGAGCTGTTGTGGCTCTGCTTGGGGTGTTGCTGGCAATTCTTGCTCGTCTTCATCAACCTGTACTATAGATGACTGTGAAGTTGATGCTTCTATCTCCTGTGTAGGTGAGGTTTTCCATTCTGATTCCTCATCAAAGATTACATCTCTGGAGATAATGAGCTTGCGGTTGATGGGATCATACAATTTGTATGCTTTGCTTTCTTCACTGTAGCCAACCATGATGCATTTGCGTGACTTCACATCCAATTTCCTGCAATGATCATCATGTATGTGAGCATATGCAATGCAACCAAATATGCGGAGATGCCCAATGTGTGGCTTTTGTCCAGTGAATGCTTCATAAGGAGTCATACCCTGTATCGGTTCGGTAGGAAGCCGATTAAGCAAGTAGTTTGCTGTAGCTATTTGCTTCTGCCCAATACTAATTTGGAAGATGCTTTTCGCTAAGCATTGCTCTAGCACTATCTGCTAAAGTCCCATTCTTCCTTTCAACTCTTGCATTCTGCTGAGGAGTATATGCACATGTGAATTGTCTTTGAATGCCGTTATTTTTGCAAAAGTTCATGAATGCTGAAGACATGTATTCACCTCCTCTATCTGATCTCATGACCTTGATCTTTCTGCCTGTCTGGTTTTCTACCATGGCTTTGAATTCTTGAAATCTGGAAAACACTTCTGATTTCTCTTTCAGAAAGTAGACCCAACAATATCTACTGTAGTCGTCGATGAAAGTCAAGTAGTAAAGTGAACCATTGATGCTGCAGGTCTGGGCATAACCCCATACATCTGTATGTATTAAATCAAGAATACCTCGTGCACGAGAGGTACTTCTGACAAAGTTGGTTCGCTTTTGTTTGCCAAAGCAGCATGCTTCACAAACTTTTCCAAGAAACTGTAGCTTCGGAATCCCAATTGCCATATTCTGACTCCTGAGATCTAACAAGTACTTGAAGTTGACATGACCATATCTCTTGTGCCATTTTGCAAATAGTGGCATCTGTTGCGATTGAGCTGACATGGCATGCTTATCTGGTACTGTAGCTAGCATTCTGTATAAGCGTCCTTCCTTGACGCCTTTTGCTACTAGCTGACATCTTTTGGATTTGTCCCTGATAGTGCATTCATCACCGTTGAAGATGACTTTGTAATTGTGTTCCGTCATTTGACCTACTGACAAAAGGTTCTTGCTGAGCTTCAGAAAATAGAGCACATCTTTCACTAATCCTTTTGTACCAGTGAAATTGTTCATAGGGATAACACCTATCCCTTGAACTGGATTCGGTGTATTGTCTGCTGTGTCGATGACATTTTTCTGTCCTTCTAATGGCTTCATTTCTGTGAACCATTCTTGATGATTTGTCATGTGAGATGATGCACCGTTGTCGATATACCAAGGATCCTGTTCCACTTGGTCGACTTGATAGCTGTAATCCTCTTTGGGATTGAAATCAGTGTCTAGGTACACTGCATTAGTCTGATGCAATTCCTCGCTTGCAAGAAACATATTTCCATGTTCATTTGCAAAATGACTGTGACTAGAATGTCCACCACAATGATTTCCTCTGCCTCGAGAATTCCCTCGATTACTGCTGGAATTACCGCCTTGGTCATACTCTCTTTCATAGTGTCCAAACTTGTGACAGTAGTTGCACTGGATGTTTGCCACATTGGTGGATGCATTCCCTCATCCTTGGAATCTTCCTCAGTTGGAATGATTTCCTCTTTGCTGATTCTGATGCTGCTGAGGATGATGTTGATGTTGATGCTGACTCTGACTTTAATTTTGTTGATGATGACCACTTTTCTAGTATGATCTACCTCTGCCTTTGCCTTTGCCTCTGCTTCTATCGGAAGCTGTGAATGCCTGATCATTAGAATGACTTTTATGTGCTTGAATGGCCTGAGTCCTGAGTTCTTCACCAAGTAGGACTGACTGAAGTTCTTCCAGTGTCGGAATTTGCCGTTGGATGGCAATACTCTAAACTAGATTCTTGTATCCCTCTCCTAGTCCATTTAGAATGACTTGAACCATTTCTGCGGGGTTCATAGTCTCTCCTACTGCTGCAAGTTGATTGTTGTAGTCTTTTATGTAGAGTATATAAGCATGACCAGTTTCACTGCTGTTGCGGAAACTCTGGTTGATCTGGTTTCTCAGGGTGAGAATCCTGGATGTGTTCTTGGACTCGTAGAGAGCTGTGAACATATCCCATGCTTCTTTTGATGTCTTGACTCTGTTGAGCCATCCTAGCATGACATCTTGCACATTCTGCTTGATCAGGTGATAGGCATACTTGTCTTTCTTATCCCATTCTGTTTGAGCTCGGGCAATGGCAGGATCTACTACTGGTGCAAAAACTGTTTGTGTAGCTATAGATCCTGATGTAGATCTCGTTGCTGGTGCTATGACAATAGATGGAGAAGAGCTACTAGTGGTTGGATTGTCCAATGGTCTAGGTGTAGACCCATCGACATACTCCCATTTGTCCTGAAGTACAAGAATGGTCTCCATTCGGTATTTCCATGTACCATAATTGGAGTTGTCTAACTTAGCAGATGCCTCCAGATTGAGGTTGCTAGTCGACATGGTGCAAGAAATGTACTCAAAAGTGTCTTGAAAAGTCTCTGTATGAATCAACTGCAAAGACACTGACTATGCTAAGTGAAATCTCTGTACTGTCGGTGAAGATAGAACTACAGTATATAAAATCTGATCTGTATTACAAGGCTTATGGCAATGATGTCGGGAATAGCCAAGAGGCTTTACAAGCTGAAATGATGTGCACGATGCTGTGAGATAGCTGAATAGGCTTTACAATGGTGGCATGTGTGTATGAAATCAAATGCTATCTGCCCACTGAATCAATCTGCAATGCCTCTGAACTCTGAAGTCTGCTCACTGAACTAATGAACATAAGGTTTTAGGTAATGTAATGATGTGAAACCATATGTGAGCGTATGGACTGACTCCGAGTAGGTACTAGTCAGGAATTTCGTGCATGGCTTAGATTGGAAACTTGGGAAAATTCAAAGAGTCCCCTCTATGGCAATCTAGTCTACCCTAATCTAGATCTAAACCAACCATCGATCGATGAAAGAAGAGCAAATAATTCCTTTTCTTTTGTTCTTTTTAAGTGCTGGGTCAGATGCATCGATGTAGAGGCAAATGTGCGTGAAGGAAGTGGTTTTGTTAGCAAGGCTAAAATGTGAGTGTAACTTGCACCGAAATGTGCACATGATGTGACAAGCACATAGAGCACAAAAAAACGAGCGACTTTCCTTTTTAGAGCACCCTCAAATTCTTCCTGGATCAAGAGATACGACTTGATCTAGGTGGAGGGGCAAAAGGAGTGCAAATGGTGCTTAATGATGATGTGTCACTGTGGGTCACATGCAATGATGATGTGGCACTGTGCCTAGCAAGAGGTGTGCCTGTGAAGCCTGTGCTGAGGTGGCAGGAGTGGTCACATGAAGTGACTATGGAGCACTGTGTGTGCCTGCAGAGGTCAGTGCTGACTGGACAGCTGAGGTGGCACAGATGATGATGTCAGTAGATGACGTGGCAATGTTGACATGGCAGTGATGACATGGCTTGCTGATGTGGCATAGGTGACGTGGATGATGATGTGGCTTATTGAGCTGGCAGGGGTGACGTGGGAGCCTCATGGGGCTACTGACGTGGCTTGATGAGCTGATGTGGCAGTCATGCCACGTGTCAAGAATTATGAGGCTTATCTGCCATGTGGCAGATAAGATGACGTGGTGCACGGGCCATGTGTCACTTTACAACAGATGATGTGGTAGTTGTGGCTAAGGCTATCTGCCACGTGCCGACCCATGGCTTCACCAGAATCTACAAAGATTCCGACGGAATCTAAGAAGATTTCGTCCGGCTACGGATTTCCGTCACAACTATTCGTTGGAGTCTTGCGTCAGAGCGTTGGAGGCTTTGGAGATGGCGATTGGCGGTTGCGCTGCTGGGGAGCTGATTGAAAGAGTCACGTAGGTGTTGGCTTTATGGAGACGTGCTAGAGGCGAGCTTGTAGGAGGGGTAGCCGTAATGCTCGTTGGAGCTAAGGCACCATGAGAGTTGGCTGTGGGCGCAGTTGGAGATCGTTGGAGAGGCATAGCCAATAGCTTGATCGCTCAAAGTCGGATGCTTCCGGAGAAGTTCGTGACCCTGCAGCCCACCATCCTTCCTACAGACGACCATCGTGAGGCTCAGCCGCTTGTAGACGAAGTAGTTCGTGTGCTACTGGAGTCGGTGGAGCAGCCTGAGGATGGAGCTACTGATGCAAGACTATGGCATCAATGTCTTGTAGAAGGCTGCAGTTGGAGCGTTGATGAGAGCTGCTGGAAGAGCTAGTGCTAGGCTGCAGCCGTTGGAGACTCTATGTAAGGCGATCGCTACAGGGCTTGGTTGACGATCGATTGAAGGTCTGACAGCAGAGCTGAGCCGTTTGGAGGCACAGGAGCTCGAAGCTAGGCTGTTGGAGACTAGTCCACAACATGGTAGAACAGGGCGCTGGAGTCTTGGATGCACCTTGGCACTGTGCTAGCCTTCGATTGATTCCTTTGGCTGAAGTCGCTGCAGTCCGCTATGGCTTGAGAGTCGTTGAAGCATGCACCTTAGTGTGTGAGCGAATGATGAACATAGGAGGGTGCTGTTGGACGGCGATGGCTGGTGATGCTGGCCTTATATGTTGGCTTAGTTGTGGGTGTGCCGTGAGCTCCGTTAGCTCAAAGGAGCTTTAGTTGGAGCTGTTGTAGAAGGAGCTTTTGATAGGGACGGCCGTCGAAGGAGACTTGTTGGAGAGGCTTAGCTTTGGAATAAACCTTTCTTTCTCTTTCTCACAGATCTCTCAAAACCTCTCTCTCAAAGACTAGGATCTAGATCTCTCTCTCTCTCATAAACAAGAAATACTCTCTTTCTCAAGAATGAAATCTCTCAAGAACTCAAAGAAAGAATAATGGATGGAAATTTCCTCTCAATGGATGGAAATTTCTCTCAACGGAAGTGAAGGGAAGGATCTCACAATCACTCAAGAGAACTCTCAATCTCACAATCTCTCTCGCACTCTCACAAATAAAGATGGCGCCTCAGCGAAAGGCCGAACCATGCTCTGATACCATGACAAAACATGAAGAGGGGAGAGGAGAAGAGTGGAGATGAGGAGAGAGGGCACAGCTAGAGAGCACACCACAAATGACTAACTGTACACTAGATTTAGTTGAAAAAATAGAATATATACAAACCCATTTAGGGTTAGGGTTAGGGGATCTAACCCTTTCCTTTATAGCACTCTATAAGGTTAGTGCTATGCACATATGATCACATGATGGTGCTATGCACACATGATCACATGATGTTGAGCGTGAACTCTCAACAATGTTAGAAGAGCTTTAGTCAATACACTTAAGTTCAGGTCAATTGTAAGAGACAATTGCATGTGGTACACTAAAATATTTTGTGGTGAACCCCTCAAGATTGTGTTCCACCTCTAGTCTATGAATGAAGAGAGATTTGATTGTAGACATGTATTGGGAATTTGTGTGCTTTGCACAACTTATCTAACATGTGAGCATGCCCATCCTCGATGAAGTTATACTGGAAATTTTTGTGCCTTGCACGGCTTATATAACATGTGATTATGCCCATGTCTAAGGAACCATGACCTACTCTTTGGGAAACTCTAGATGTGTATCTTCTTGTTCAGAATGAGAAAGTAGCATTTGCATGAATTCATCGATCTTTTCTTGTGCTTCAAAGTTCTATTCCCTTTCTTGCTTCCTTCCATCACCATGAATGTGCATGACAAAGTGGGATTGCTTTACCATTACAAATCATACTCCCTTGTGGATGCCTAAAGCAGTTAAGTTTGGCATGTGATGCCTCCAATATACCACTACTTCCTTGGCCATGGGTAAAGCAATCGTCACATACTCTTGTGTAGATATAGCATCTTTTAACTAGCATGTATATGTCCCATTAGGTTTCATGTGCAAAGAAGCATGTAGTGAACCATTCCTCAAAAAAGGATAAAGTGGCAGAGCAGGTATGGCATGAGATGCCTCCACTACCACTACTCCAATGTGCACAACTAAGTTCGATGTTCTGTCCTCTTGTGTAGGTAGAGTTTGTTTTTATTGGTGCACAACTAACCCCACATCTTTCACTTATTAACAAGCATGCAGATGAAGTATTTGTTTATGGTAATTAGAAAGCATGAATATATAAAGCCTCTTGTCATCAATGCACAACTTCTCCCACATGTTTAACATCCAAAGAAACATGAAGATCAATCATCTACTCTCCTCTTCCTTAGGTATGGGTAAAGCAATTGAGTTAGGTATAAAGTATGTGATGCCTCTAGTATCACTACTTCCTTGGGTAGGGGTAACATAGCTATTGTCTCCTCTTGAGGAAGCAAAGATTCTTTTTGTTGACATATAATCACCCTCTCATCTTTCATGTTTGAAGAAGCATGTTGATGAAGCATCTACTCCCACTTCCTCAAGGATGTGTAAAGCAACTACCACTGCATCATAGATTTTCCAATCACACCAACATCCTTGATTCTATGCTAGTCAAATTTCTTAATTCTAGGCTAGTCAATACAGTAGATTGTTGACTTTGGGTCAACAACCTAACAAGCTGAGTTCCAGGTGACTAGGCACCAACATTCCGCTTCACTAGTGCCCAAGAGGCAAGCATTTGAATGGCTAGGGGAAAACACTAGGAGGCCATGAAGGCAGTCCAATTAGAGCCAATGGTTCACAAAAGATCCTGTGCATATTTGAGGAAGTTAGTTCATAGAACTACCGGGTCGAGATAGATTCTTAGGAATATTTAAGTCGAGGGTCCAAGCTAGAATGGGCTCCTCCCCTTGTTTTTCCAATTGCCTAAGTCGTTGAGTAGGTTAGACAAGGTCCAGCCTTGGTTTTTTTGCCTCGAGAAGAGGTGATAGAGAGACTACAAGTCACACGCCAATTGTTGCACAAGCACATTGTAGCTATGATTGTTTGTAATAGGCTAAGGCCTGTCTTACGATACAAACATTAGGTTTGATACCTCAATTTTTTATTTGATTTCTTGCAATGTTATCTCCTTTTTGGCATGTTCTTCTGTATGTCTCCATATAGTTTTGCCCACACAACACAAAGCTCTGTGGTAGAAACAATATAAGACTCTTGCAACCAAGCACTGAGTAGGGCCTACATACCACACACACCTCGGATTCCAAGAGAGGTAATCTTCCACCTAAGCGTTTCTTTTGACCAAGTATATTGCACTTTAAGCACTAGGTACTCGTGGGTACACCGATCAACCAAGGGGTGAGGAGAAAAGGCTAAGATTTGACAATCTTACTAGGAAATTAATTTGATAAAAGAAAGAGTGGAGAATTGAGTGGATTGAGTAAAGCAATCCATAGAATTGAGTGCATAGATATTGAGACTAGCAATTCATGTAAGGAGGTGATGAGCTATGATATTTGCTTAGATTGGCATATTACTATAAAAGAAACATCCAAGTGTCCAACGACTATTTGTGGTGTTTGAAGACCTATCTGACTACTGATGACTAGTGTCTAGCAGAGGAGAGTTCCCAAGCAGCTTGTAGGATTCTTTAGGCTTTGACGGATGTTTCATACACACTCAAAAGGAACTTAAGGTATGTAGCCAAGAGACAAGAACACCTACGTGGCATAATGAATTGGAAACTTTTTATCTATGGATGATGGAATGGAATCAGAACCAAGGATAAATGGTTGATGGTAGTGAGTGGAGGTAATTGAGGCCACTCAACAATGAAGACATGGCATAGTGGAATTTGACTACTTTACGACAGCAAGAGCGAGCCAATCCTAGAGCTTCTTCAAAGTTGTCCTAAAGCCCTTGTCATGAGAGAGCCTCAAGGTAGTGGCATGAAGATTTCATGCATTTGTCCACAAAAAGTAAGATTTTCAGTCATCTAATGAGTTTGTACATGAGTTAAGCCACGATTATAGCCAAAGACATGTGGAGTGCACCTCAAGTCTTGAGGCCAGACCAGCCTTGAAACCAAAACGAAGACAAAGAAGACCTGCTCATGCAACGGAGGTGTAGTAGGAACCAAAATACATATAGAATATGCCAAGCTCGTAGCACATCCAAGTGGGTAGAAGCCAAGGCCCTATGGGATGACTTCACTCACAACATAGCCAAGTTCATGTTTTAGAACATTATTTGTAGGCATGGTTGCCCAATTGAGTTTGTTAGTGACTAGGGTACACACTTTATGTGTTCTAATCACTGACAATTGAGTTCATTGTAATGCAATGAGTTGCTACAACTTATTATCCTTAGTGCAATGGGAAATCCGAGTCCACTAATAAAATCTCAAGTCAATAATCACCAAGACATTGAGTACACACCGATAGGATTGGGACATCAAGTTGCATGTTGCACACTGGGCATATTGGATAGCATATACGCTAATCATGACCCAAATCCCTGTAGAATGGCATTTGGCCTCGAAGACATGGTGGCAGGTGCCTTTTGGATTTTTTGGTCCCAAGCCTCTTAGTGGTGGTTGAACATCGGCTTGGGGAACTCAAGGCAATCAAGAGACAATTGCCCCAACTCACTGACTTGGATGAGCGTAGTTGCAACAAGTAGTCCAAAGGAAGAGGAAAGCTTGGCATGGCAGACACATTGTTCCCAAGCACTTGAAGGAAGACATACTCGTCTTGCTTCATAATACCAACTTGGTCCTCTTAGGACCAACCTAAAGCTTGGTTGGAGTGGACCATACAAGCTCGTTGACACATTCAACAACGGGATAGTGCAAGTGACCGATTTGTAGGGATAGGTCATCTTTGAGATCTTCAATGGTGAGTAAAGCTCTACTAAGCCAAGGCATGCCTAGTCATAGTAGTTGGAGCTTGCATGCCTAGTCAAAGTAGAGGTCAAATGATTAGACTTAATGACAAGTTAATAAGGGGAGATTATGATGATGACGTGTAATTCACAAGCTCCAAAGCTCCACATGCAACATTGATTATGGCAATGTGGATTCAAGACAACTCTTAAGCCATGAAACTCAAAGTAGCAATCAGTATTTATCAACTCTCACTTCTCCTTGAGGCCCAAATTACCTTATTTTCCATCCTTTTGCTTTTGCTTCATCATGCATTGCCTTTTTGCTCTTACTCTCCACACCCTCCTCTCTCCTACAATAGCAACTTACATCCTGATCACCAATGAAAATGCTCAATTCGTCCCAGTCTCCTCGTAGTCTGATGTTTAGCAAAGTGGAAACTTCTAGCCACATGCCGTGTCCTTGCTTTGCACCCCCACACCCTATGGACTTGATATTGAATACAATGAAGTCATTTCTAAAGCAAAATCATATTTATAAGTTTGTGAAACTTCCATGAATGGAGGTCTGGGATGCAACCATCACCAACGAAGTGATGGAGAGCTATAGTGTAGCTATTCACAGTCTTTACTTCGATTGTCATAGTATGTTCTTCTCTCACCATGGGACTTGTATCAAGCTACCTTCATGCTTCCCCCTGGTCCCAAGAACCCACTACTTCCAACAATGAATGTTGTGACGATTTCTTACAAGTAGAGCATGCAACTTTGGTCATCTAGCCCCAATAAAACCAAGTCTCTACGTAGATTGCAGATGCCGAATTCGCAGAGGTACACAAACGGGTGAGAGCACAAAGGAAGTTCATTCAAGAACTCATCGACCAAGCTCCCAAAATATTGTGCCAACACAAACGAGTGAGAGCACAAAGGAAGATCATTCAAGAACTCATCGAGCAAGCTTCCAAAATATTGTGCCACATTGTTTGCAAAAGTCCCATCACAAAGTGGATTGAGCCACAAATGTAGCCGAGCCACAAATGTAGCATAAAAGATATAAATATAAATACACGCACTTGGGCATTGTAGATCCAGATATGGTGCAAGTGGTCAAGCAATGGAAAGAGGAGAGGCCTTTGCACTCAGGTCCCTATGGGCTTCAATGCCCTATATCCATGGCCACAAGCACTGACACTAGGAGTCGAGGATCTAATTGGGCCTTATATTTTGTAAGATAGCTCAAGTGGTCGGTGCGGTGATAAGTCCTCCGCCTGATTTGCCACTTATCCCCCTTTGACGCCAACGGCCAGCTCCTAAGTGTACATCAACACCTCAATGGTGCTCTTGGGGGCTCCAAGTTTTGAAGAATGGCTTGTCCACACCAATCTCTAACTTTGTTCCACATCTATGTGGACATGGATAAAGTTGAGTCGATATGAAATGCTAGCCTTGGGTCAACATGTTACCAACCTGAGTTCCAAGTGGCTAAGCACTAGGGCTTCGCTTTACCACTTGCCAAAGTGGTGAGCATTTGAATGGCTAGGGAAAGCACCAAAAAGCAATGCAGGTGGTCCACTCAGAGTCAGCAATTCAAAGAAGATCTTGGGTAGAGTTTAGGAAGTCAGTTCATAGAATGGCTAGGTCAAGATAGAGTCTTAAGAATATTTAAGCATAGGGTCCAAAGCTAGAATGGGCTCCTCCCCTTATTTTGTCAATTATCTAAGTCTGAGTTGAGTAGGCTAGATAGAGTTGAGCCTTGCTGCTCTTAGTAAGTGTTGTGCCTCAGGTCACACACCACTGAAAGTGCTTTTAGTAGAGATACTGTGAGTCATGCACAAATTGTTGCACAAGCATGTTGTACTCATGTTGTAGCTATGCTTGTTCTATAATAGGTTGAGGGCTATGTTGTAATACAACTATATTGGGTTTACAATACTCATATCTCCTTTCTGCATGCTTGTCTTCCTATCTCCATATGTAGTTTTGCCCACCAGGATGGGCCTCCATACCATGTACACCCTAGAGTGCAAGAGAGGGCATCTTCTACTTGAACAGTGCTTCTGACCAAGGACCTTGCACTTGCACTGAGCACCAAGCAATGGGTACACCGATGAACCAAGGGCTGAGGATAAAATACCATCAATATACATGATCAGTTATAAAATCATTCAACACATTATGCACCAGCTTGTACCATAATATTTATAACCCTTTGGGATTTATAGCACTATTAAAGGACAACTTTTAGGTGGTTGTAGTGTCAACCTATGATTTATCCACATCATTTCTCCCTCTTGTATGCAAATGCTTTGCACAACATCACCTGAGGGGATAAATCATTGGTGTCTATTTATATCTTTCCCCATCATACTTCATGTACACCAAGTCACATGAACTAGTAAGTGGAAATCCTAGCAAAAATTAAACAAATGATGTGGACATAGAATTCAAATGAATGTGGATGCATTATCCATCACCATTTGAATAAAATGTTTCTATGTTGAGTTTAATGCAAAGCCATGGTGATATGTAGTGTTGTATGCCAAATTTAACCCAAAACCATGTGGATGCAAGCATTTTTTATTTAACTAGTGTTGTATGTTGAGCATGAGCAATGAATATAAAAGTGTGGTATTTTAAAGCAATAAACTAGCACATAGCCTTCTACATTCCTATTACTGACTCTTTCCCTCTTCTTGCATTGTGATCCCTCTCTTAAACAATTAGCACAATTGTGTTATGAGTTTCTTGTTTTCTAGAGTGAATTCACATATTTTAATACTTGAGTAGGTTATCATTGACCTAGCTCAATGGTTCTTTCCTTCAACCACACGTTGCATTAAGCTCTAGTCTTCTACTAAGCCTCCCAAGAGTTATCATGACCAAATCTCAACTCTTACAGATGAATTACAAAGAATGGAGATGGGAGTTAGAAACTTCTCAACAAAGGACTCGAGAACTCAAAGCCACAATATGTAGTGAAACCACAACATCAAGGCCTTATACTACTCCCAGCACTAGCAAAATGCTTCAAAGAGGAAACTGCATTGGACTTACTTCCTTTGATGGAAGAATGGATGTTGAAAAGCTTGAATAGTAAGGATCCCAAACTTTGGGGATCATGAACAAGGCAACATCAAGACCTTCTACTACTCCCAACACTAGCAAAATGCTTCAAGTAGGAAACTGCATTGGACTTGACTTCCTTAGATGGAAGAATGGATGTTGAAAAGCTTCAATAGTAAGAATGCCAAAATTTTGGGAGAGAAACTTGAGCCCTTTCATCACCACATGGCAACCAATCATAGAAGCCATGGAAAACACTCTTGGTTAATGCAAGGATAAGTTTCTCAATCAATGGCCATGTTTAGACAATCAAAGCCAAATAGTACCTGAATACAATGAGGACTTCCATTCACCTATACTACTATAGTGGATAAGCTAGGCGATAAATTGACAACCAAGTACATTGGAGGATGTTTCCATCCTCCAAGCGTCATGGTGACTCCATCAAAATGGAAAAGCAATGTAAGATCAACTCTATTGTTGAAAGCTTTATTGACGAATTTGTCTTTGAATTTGATAGAAGTGAAGTCTATGATGCAAAGGCAAACACCTATTCAAATTAATGTCTAACATGGTTTCACAAATAATTGCTGAGACATGCTTCAATTCTACAATAGGATGGAGGTAGATGTAGGCCAACCTGTAAAGGTACATGATTGATTTGGTTTTCATATGACTAAGTGGTCTTTTCTTAGTTATAGGTCATGTTCTCTGATTTGAGAATGCCAAAAAGGGGTTGAAATAAATCCTTTAATTTGTAGCTTGGTTTTTGAATTAATGCAATTGGAGGATGTTCATGTAGATTACTTGCATCTTGAAAGATTATGGCAACACAGTATCCCTAGGAGGCTTGATTGGACGTGTGGATTGAGACAATATTTGGCTAACTAGGCCATCCTCCTTGGAGAGGGTCAAAGGTCCCTTCCCATCTGCATCCAACTGTGGGATTAACCTCTATAGTTACAGTCCATACTTTGGCAAATGTCTTGAAAGTATGGACTAAAAGTGAATCCCATTACCATATTCTACTGTCTTTTGTCATTGCTCCTTGTTATTCCCTCATGTTTGCCAATTCAAACATCTATAGAATGTGAAATCCTTTGATTTTGTTAGCCACTTCTAATAAAAGTCAATATTAGATCATTGTTTCATAACATGCATAAACTTTGATTTTGATCCAAATTGTGGCTAGATTATTAGTCATATCAGAGGAGAATAAGTCCTATAAATAATGAATAGCCTTGTAGTTGATGAGTATGTTGTTAAAGGTTTTGCATATAAAATCAATGAATAAATTACATGGGTGTGATGGATCAAACTATGCTTGTTGTTTGGGGTTGCTGCCTTCATGATCAACAAAATAGCATCATCTACAACAATTATATCATGCATCTAGAAAAGTTATTGAATGAAAAGAAACCCAGGATATGATTCAACAAGTTTATACTATAGGTCTTAGCCTAAATTCATTTTAGATTATTTTCAATATCGACATATGTTCTAACTAAGGGCTTGCTAGTCCTAAATGGAAGTGATTCTCACTTTTCATCACTAAAATCCTCATACTCTATATTCATTTCCAAGTAATTTCAATATCAATATAAGTCCTAACTAAGGGGTTGCTTGTCCTTAATGGAACTGTTTGTCACTCTTCATCTCACTAAAATAATAAATTCTCACAATTTTCGTATACGCATTGTAATCCTTTGTGTGAGTGCATCCGTGTGTAATGATATTGTATTTGATGTTGCAAGCCTCAAGTTTACAATAGAGATCTTTTTTAGTTACTTAAGCATATCTCGTTATGTTCTAACTATGGGTTCATATTTCATTGTGTCCCTCTTGTGAGTTCATATCTTGTTCCGTTCCACTTGTAAATTATATATATGACAAAATATTATGAAAGTGAATTCATTAAATACTACGAGAATGCCCACATTCCTATCATCATGTCCCACTTGTAAGTTCATATCTTGTTCCGTTCCACTTGTAAATTGTATACATGACAAAATGTTTTGAAATGGAATCCATTAAACAATATGAAGATATTCGCGTTCCTATCATTATCTTTGCTTTGAGTTCGAATTGGATGTGATTTAGGAGCCCTTTTTGTTCTATGTGTTTTAAACATTTACACCTGCTTATGTTGACCTAGCATTCCATTTTCTTATACATGCATTCAATGAACAAGAAAGAAAGAGGGAGAAAGTATGTTTGCCAATAGCTTACCAGGAGGAAAGTAGGATCTATAGAATTTGTCAAACCCAAATAAAAATGTCAGAAGCGTGAGAAAAGAAAATGTACACATATTGTACATGCATCCAAGTAATGTAAGGCATGTTTTCCAATGACTAAGGGTCATTTATGCAATTACATGAAGGGTTTCTCCAAGGACTCTAGAGTTGCTAATGCAATATTAAAGGCACATAGTGTGCCTTAGTGCAAGCTTTTTGGGTGGAATTCGACATGGTAGGCAAGACCCTCGAGTGTGTGCTCAATGTTACACACTATATATGTCCTTTTTTTATTGTTTCACAATTTGCTCATGTTGATGTAGCGATGTATCGTACTTATGGGAGTAGTTCCTCGAATTGAATAATACCATCAATATTCCAAAGTTTCTAGGAACATATATGGTTCTATATAAGTGGACTCAAATAGAACCATAAATATTCTTAGAAATAACCAATTGTTTCTGAACATTTATGGTTCTATTTGAGTGGAGGAACTACCCTCATAAGTACATCCCTACCAAGAGGACAACTTGTTTTCCTTCTTATTGTTCATGGACTAATGGAAGGCAAGTAGAGTCGAAGGTTGAAAAAATGGAAACTATAGGTAAAAGCTGGGCACAAAGCACGCACACAAGATGCTGAGAGTGACCAACCGGGTCTAGAAAGGATTGGTAGTGTAAGTGCATGTGCGAAGTGATAGGGATCAAGATTGTTGGATGAAGGTTCAAGTTCATGCCAAACATCCTCAAGGTCTCTCCCTCTCTCTAGACATGCTTAATTACGGTAGGCAGCCTAGAAGGAAGTTTTCCTTTTCTAAGCCCTTGTTAAGCCATGTGTCGTGATTATAGGCGTTGATCTTTATGAAGATCCAAGGGTTTGAAACGTGCTTTCTAGAAAAGCAAAACTTTTGTGAGCTCTCCTTAAGCCACGTGTACAATTTTAGGCCCTTGATTTTAGATAGATCTAAAGGACTAAAACACTCCTTCCAAATTTGATACTCTTTTATTCATTCTTCCCGCAAATCTATTATATAAGGAGGGAGATAATTGCATATTTTCTTTCTTGCCATCACTTGATTGCGTAATTGTTGGACAAAGCTCACAACCTTGCTATTGAAACTCCAATTGGATAATAGTGAGTATTGAGGTCCAATTTGGAGTTAGAGCCATGACGGAAAGGCTGCCTACCGCAATCTAGTTACTTTGTTTGATCAAGGTCTCCCTTGCTGCCTCAAAGGTGGGGTGGATTCCCGGCCCCCTCTCTATCTATGCTCCATTCTCACATGTGCTTCCATAGCAAAGTTTGTGTGTGTCTCTCTCTTCCCCCGCCCCATGTAAGGTGGGTTCTACCACAATGCATTTCACTTTTTTGCAACTCGTGTCACTGTCACTCGTCCTTGCTTTGGGCTGCACGTGAATAATTTCATCTCGACGAAAGTAGAGCTATTAGCAGCAATTAGCAAAAGGTCCATTAGCAATAGAGCTATTGGGGAGTGCTAAAAAAGAGGGAACGAGGGTTAGGTAACTTAGGGCAGGCAACAAGGAATTAGAGGAAAATAGAAAAACATTTGGAGTCCGGGTATGTAAGAAGAAAAGTCGCGGCAAAAGTTGTGTTTAGTTCTTTGGATCATCTTCTTCACTTTCGTCTGCTCTGTTTCTGCTCTGCTCTCTCTCCCTTCCTCATTCTCCTCTCCTTTTAATCGGCCACGATTTGATCCCTCCACCCCCCCATTTCCCTCCCCTGCCCACCCATGGCTTTCGCTGGAACCCAGCAGAAGTGCAAAGCCTGCGTAAAGACCGTCTACCTCGTCGATCAGCTCACCGCTGATGGTGTCGTTTACCATAAGGCTTGCTTCCGATGCAATCATTGTAAGGGCACCTTAAAGGTAGGAATGCTTGCCCAGGTGGAGCCCTGATCAACTCTTCCTCTTTCGTAGCTGGATCCTTTTATCTGTGAATCATGCTTGGGGTTTGAAGCGACGGTAGTCTATGGCCGCATAGGTTTTTACAGTGCGTGAGTACGATTGGTCGTTTCTCTTCTTGATTTCTTGAGTTTGTAGGACATTTACAGCTTACTTTGTTCCTTGCAGTTGAGTAACTATTCCTCTTTCGAAGGGACTCTGTATTGTAAACCTCATTTCGATCAGCTGTTTAAGAGGACTGGAAGTTTGGATAAAAGTTTTGAGACAGGTATTTGGAGTTTTTTTGTAATCGTTTTCGCCATTCAGTATGTCGGTCAGCAAGTAACAATTTTGAGCTATCTTGCAACATATGCCAATTCCTACAGGGATTCCAAAGACACCGAAGTCTGTGGACAGGTCTTTTGAAAATGAAGCGGTACGCTTTCCTTTCCCAAAATTTTTAATCTAACGATTATCAACTACTGTTCGGAAATTCTTATAAATTTATCTCGAGGTATACAGTGCGTTAATTATTCTGGTGTTTGCCTCTGATCAGCTGTTGGCTACCTGCAATTAGGGGCTTCATTTGGTAGCATCAATTAAGTATGTTAGCTCATGAACTTTTGTTGGTATGGTAGCAGAAGACGCCCACAAAGTTTTCAACTTTATTCGCAGGAACGCAAGAGAAATGTGTTGCCTGTGGGAAGACTGTCTATCCGATTGAGAAGGTAAAGCCTTTCTATTGAAATTCTGAATCACGATCTGCATAAGTCAAGTGCATGTTAATTTCTTCAAGTCTGTGAACGTGACTTTCTTATGCAGGTCAGCGTTGATGGGTTGTCATATCACAAGTCATGTTTCAAGTGCTCTCACGGAGGCTGTAGCTTAAGCCCCTCAAACTATGTGGCACATGAGGGTCGGCTTTATTGTCGGCATCATCATTCTCAGCTGTTCAAAGAAAAAGGAAACTACAGTCAACTGGAGAAGGTTGCACCTGGGAAAGTTGTGTCAGACGAAAATGGGGACTTGTAAAGTTGCATGATCTATGTAACCATGGAGGCATTGCACAGCTATTTCCTTGTGAGAAGTTTGGTGTATATTACCTTATGCCAGGATTCTTGGTAGGCTCAACGGCCTTGTTGATAAGAGAGCATTTTCACTGCGTCCTAGGTTACTGAACATCCCCATTGTGAGAGTCCGTCATTTTCTGGGTTGAGTTCTGTGTTGTGTTGTGTTGTTGTGTGTGAAGTGAGGAGGAGAGATAATTGTTTAGCCTAGTGAGTGTATTATTCTGTATTTAGTGCTTGGTGATTTGATGCATCCAAGCAGGTTCTTCTGAATCAAAGGTACATGATGTTGCCATTGCAGCTGGTCATGACTTGTAGATGTTTGCAGAGGACATTGGTATGATCTTGTCCACAAGACATGTGAAGGTAGAACGCTGGCACTTTTTATGAGGATTTCGTAATCTATAATATTCTGCTTTGGTTTTCGTAATACTGAATGGTGTATGAATGAAAGCAATGTCTGGCTTGTAGATGGATTTATTTCACTCGTGGACTTGGTTGTGGAGTTGTGTTTTCCATCCTCAAGAGAATAAATTTTTGTTTTTTTTTTTTTGGGGGGGGGGGGGGGGAGGTTGTTTACTGTGGCTCCCAAGCTCACATTATTCATTGTTGCTAGATTCATCATAATTCAAATAGCACTATAGCTGCTGGCACAGGAAATAACAGTTTTGCATTGGGTTGTCTTGTGATTATTACTTCCAGGAGAACTAAGCCTTGAGCTTGCATTCGTTTCTATCTGTTGTGTGAATTATCCTTTTTGTAAGGTGTTCTCTATTAGTGAGACAAGGGTTAGTACTGTATTTTATAAGTTCCTGAGCCAGGAATAATGGTAGTATATCTGGTTGTTTTCTTGATTTATTTCTGCTTTAGTTTCTCCTACTCAAGATGCATGCAAATGAATTGTGTCTAGGTGCTTGAAAACCAAGATTTAAGAAACCTCGATGAAGAGTACCATTCTTTCAATTGGAAAGGTAAATAGGAGAGCATTTTGAAATTAGATATATATTGAAAGTAGTATGGTTTTCAACCTTCTGAGTGAATGTCACGACATTGAAACTACACTACGTAGTGTGTTTTCAGAGGATGAGTTTTGGCATGCTCTAGATACTTATGATATTTGCACTTGGAGTTTTGTCAGAAATGACAGGGGTCTAGGTCTCTCGATGTCACGACATTGAAACTGCACTATGTAGTGTTTTCAGAGGATGAGTTTCGGCATGCTCTAGATACTTATAATCTTTGCATTTGGAGTTTCCTCAGAAATGAGTACAGGGGTCTATGTGCTCTCAAGGTCTCTCGCAACACTAGGGAGTTTTGTCAGAAATGAGGACAGGGGTCCAGGTCTCTTATGATCTTTGCATTTGGAGTTTGTCAGAAATGAGGACAGGGGTCTATATGCTCTCAAGGTCTCTTGCAACACTAGGGAGATGCAGAACCACCTCAGGCCGGAGCTGAGGCTGGGCTGAGAACTAAATGGAAGAATTGGGTATAGCGAAGCCGGATAATGGGATGGGGAGAAGTGACACCATAAAACAGAAGTGGGGCAGAAGAGCAGATGGTTGGGAAGAAAGGAGGCAAGACCGGAAAAAAAGCACAAATGAGGGGTGGGATGGCGGGTGAAGCTAGCTGGGAGGGGGAAGGGGGCATGTGACTTGTGAAGCCCTTGTGCTGCCAAAGGTCTTAAGTCCACATGGAGAGGGACTCAAGGCCAAGGGGACAATTAGAAGCTGTCCCAAGCACATAAACACACAACCAACCCTTGGCTGTTTTTATGGCTCTGATTGAAGGCCAACCCTTAGTACTTGAGTGTGTGGGGTTGTCTATACAACTACCGACTATCAAACATCTGCCTCTATACATAGAGCGAGCTCCATCTCTAACTAGTGCCGTAGTATCCTACACAAGTCAATTATTCGCCCCTAGCTCTCCACCAAAATACTCTACCTTCAATGCATTGTGACTTGGAACCATGAAGGGCTTGCACATCGACCGATCTTCCAAAATCCAATTTGGAGATCTTGCCTTCCAAAACATATTATGGGAATTCTATTCATCTTTCTAAAGGAGCCTCACCAACAAAAGCTCAGGCTCCTTAAACAAAAGCTCAATGGACGTGGTATTTTCTTCAAACCTTGCTCAATGAATGCATCAAATCAATGATGTGGCACCTAATGCCAATTGAACTCGATTCATGGTATGTTAATTGTCACTCGATTGAACCCTATTCAATGTTGTGGTGGTAATTCTTGTTCTCCATTGAATCTTATTTGATGGTGGAAATCGGTTGATCATGCCAAATTTGATGATGTAGTAAAGTGTAGATGCTGAGTTCATGCAATCACTTAGAAGTCACCTCTTAGTGATCAAAACTTACATTGCAATGATTTCTAACATCCCCTCTCATTGGCACAATGTTGACCTACGCTCAAGTGTCAATGAGATTCTCCATATGTTCTCGAGGCAAATATTTCGGGAAAATGTATGTAGCATTTTTCTTAGCTTGTCCTCCATAAGCCCTTGATGAAGTGGTAATGAACGTCGATGCATTTCATGTAGTGTGGCACATTGGTTCTTATGATAGTTATGTAGCTTTGATTATTGCAATAGATCTCCCGCACTTCATCACTTTAGAAGACCTTCATGTTTTCTAGCATTCAGTTGAGCCATAAAGACTCCCATGATGCCATACACACTAATTGGTACTCCAACTCCACTTAGGACAAAGCCACCGTGGTTTACTTCTTGTTGAGCCATGAGATAGCCTCATGATGCCATACACACTAAATTGGTACTCTTGACTTCATCAAGGAAAAAGCCACTATGGGTTACTTCTTTTTGAGCCATGAGATAGGAGCAACTCTTAGCATGAACCAATATCCAAAAATGGATCACTATGTTGACATCTCCAACCCAATTTGAATCACAATCCTACCCGAAGTTGATCCACTTTGTAGGTGGTTCCATATCCTATGGTACCTTGCAAGTACGGGAGCACAAGAAGGCATGCCTTCTAATGTGTCACCCTTGGCATAGATGTAAATCGATAGAGCAACGCGATTGAGAAGGCAATGTTAGGACCAACTGTTGAGCCAAATATAGTAGACTCCCAACTAGTTATTGATAAGGAGTTGAGGCTATCGATTGAGTAAAATCTTCGGTGCTTAATGGGTCGAACCTACCAACTGAGTAACATCTTTGATGCTCCACTTTGCCTCGGCTTCCATTAGAGCGATTTGGTGCCTCAAATTTCTTCATTAAAATTGCTTCAATATCTCTATGTAGTATTTCTCTTTGTGAGATGAGTGTGCTACACTACTCTCCTACCAAATCTTAATGCTGAGAAAGTAAAAAAGAAGGTTGCGGCCAATCAGCTCAAGCTCGTCTTTAATATAGTCCACTTCTTCAATCTTCTCTTCACGATCCCCATCACGATCAAATCATAACATATATAATCACAATCAATTCAATGGAGATATAGGTTTCCGTCTGATGCACTCTTCATTAGATCAATTCTTCTAGAGTAATCATCAATTCCTCTGTTGGGATCAAATATTTATGAGACCTAGTTTTGATGTGTTGATCAAGCCCTAAGCTACCATTTGGAAATGTTTGGATGCATATATACTCTCTTAAAAACCACAGGTTTACCAAACGTTGGCAATTTGAATATTGGCAACATCTTCCTAATGGTGGCTTGGGCATCTTCGTGCCATGTTTAGATGAGGCAGCCAAAGATATTAGATATGCCCCTGACTAGACCAACATACCTAACACCTTCATGTCCAATTGGTGCTTGGGCAGCACCTGAGAGGGGTGTGGTGCCAGACACTACAAATCACTCCATGCCCCTTTTGTGGTAGTGGCCACACTGCCCCATCTGAACCTACGCTAAGGCAAATTGGCTAGCCAATTGGGATTAACCATGCGGATTCACCTCTATAAACAACGTTAAGGAATTAAAAGTTAATCTCATCATTGCTCTCTCACTCCCTTCCCTTTACAAATGTGCTTAAGACACTTTTCATCACAATAATTCTTAGGTCTTTACCCTTTTCACAATATGTGTCAATAAAGCAAAGCACACAGAACAAGCGGTTGCTATTGCTATAGTTTTCCTATAATCATAAAGACCATTCATCCTCACATGTCCACTTACATTAACTATGAATGTTTTAAATTAGATTATGATTATAGACCTACTAATCCAATTGCAACTAGACCCCTCAACAGTTGTCCAATGCCATGGACTATATGATCCAAACACTCACTTAGCTATGGACAGAGCTCAAGCTTATGCAAATGAGATAGAGCTAAGAAAATGAGAAATCACAAGACGTTTTCCTCAAGATTCTTCCTTATAGAGTCCTTGTTAAAGATTTGTCCTCACACACAATCAATGATGCAATGTGTTCACACCCAATCTTATGAGGCATGTTAATTTCAAGAAATATTAGCCAAGTGGAATTTACCAAAAGACTACAAGGTGCATCCAATGTTCCATGTTTTCTCAATTAGGCAAGATTTACAAATAGAGTCACTAATTGAGGTAAATGTCATGTTGAAAAAGAAAGGAATGGTGCTAAGTGCAAATTGGCTATAATATCTATAATATCTTTGTGGCTTGTCCTGTGGCCAAAAGGATTTGGAAAATAGTCCAATTGGAGATAGGTGAGCCAGTGAATTGGAAGGCCATCTTACTTGGAGACTCTGCTAGGACAAAACAGGACACTTGGTCACCCCTGAGAGCACATGCACTTTGGTTCATATGGGTAACGAGGAATAATCTTCAGTTTAATCAAATTATTTTGCAAGCTGACTTACTGTTTGTTAACTGGCTGAGTAGGACCATAAGAAAATCATAGAAATGATTCACAATTTCAAAGCAGAGGCTGCCCTTTTCAATGATGGACTTACAAGAACACACTCAAAGCTGCTTTGGGATTGATAATTCCACGCCCTTTGTAGTCCCTGCTGAGATCACTGAGTTTCTTAAATAGGTACCCTCCACAACTGTCAAGAAGGAACCATACTCACCTTGTGAAGCCCAGACAGATGGCACTGACAGCTCTGGGGACTCAGAGAGTTTCAATTACTCTAATTACTTCAATGATGACAATATAGATGACACTGATGACTCCTATGTCCCCCTCTTTCGACTCTGCTGCTGCTACTGTTTTTTACTTCAAAATTATTGCTCAGAAATGTTTTGATGAAACTCTCCCCATGGGGGCTGGTTGTTCTTTACCCAAGAACATGTAAATATTTATGTTGATGATGATGATATTCTAATATAATACAAACTTTTTCTTCCCAAAAATTTATTTTATATATATATATATATATATAGGAGAAATGTAAGCTAAAAACATGGAGATTGCCTACAATGCTATGAGCATAGCATAGACTGCTCTATCAAAGAACCCCTTACCAAATGGGAAGGGCATTTCCAATATTTGCCATTATGAGGGTTGATTTTATTCAGGGAAACATGCATTACATTCCAAAATCTAGTGAATCATTGATGAAATATTTATAGACTACATAGAGTAGTTTATTATAACTTAAAAGCATATATATTACATGGTTTGTGTGAGAGCTAATATTGATTCCTAATTTTTATTTTTTTAAAGGTTATAATGTTAACCAATGGTTGTTCAAGTATTGCCATGGTTTACCATGGGGACATAAGTAGGTTAGGCTCACACAAGTAGGTTAGACTTCACACAAGATATAACAAACATTGGTAGTGCTCAAGGGGCTAGTTCTAAGGTCGCAATTAAAGTTGTCATGTTTATCTATAAGCCCTAAAAGGATATACTATAGCTTTCTTTGCAAAACATAGCTCATTGCCTTGGCTACCTTGACTGGAGGTGCCAAAAAGACAAGTGTAGTGGACTATATGACTGGAAAGGCTCAACCACAATGGGTTGGGCCCTCTACCACCACATCCCTTTAATCAAAGTAATGCAAAGCTTCAAATGTAGCCACTTAAATAGCGGTATGCACTTTGTGAGTGGGGTAGCATGCTTAGCCAAGACCCTGTCTCCATACAGAGGCTTTGGGACTACAAGTCTGATTCGTAGTGCATTGTGGATAGGTACAATTGCATGAGACTTCTACTTGACACAATTGAGGACAATTAGGTAGATTAGTTCTTCAACCCCATTGTTATTAAATCGGAGTGCAAGGGAGAGAGAGGCAAAATAGTGGAAGCTCTAAGAGAAGTGCTCACACTAAGAAACATGAGTGAGAGAGACAAGAGAGCACGAGAGCTATCCACCAACTTCAAGATTGAATTTCACTTCCACACCACACATTTCACCCATGTGTGTTCTGATATAAAAATATGGATTGGGTCCTCATCCCCAAATCCACACGCCCACACCTCATTGGCTCCTCACATATTTAACCAAAATACCACTCACCCATGCACTCCTCTTGCTTCAATTACATGGAGATATTCTACCATTCCGTCTCAATTCCAACCTATGGCACACGTGCACTTATCTTCAATGATTACAAGGTTACATTGCATGTATGGCATATATGTGTTCAAGTACCAATGTTATAAACATTATTCAGTTTCCATGTAGAGAAGTTCATGTGTGCATTTTGGGGGAAAAAAACATAGGGGGTTTAATCCCCTATTGCTACATAATTATTCCTCTTCTAATTAGGAATTCCAATTCTTTCTTCTTCTCTTGAACATCCAGATCGAAAAACTTCTCCCAAGAGAATAAATATCAATAAACTCGTTCTTCAAGAGATATAAAAAAAGAGTTGCCATGCTTGAAAAATGTTTTCCGATAAAATTTCTTACACCATTGGAAGCACAAAAATGGAAGAACATACTACCAAAAAATAGCACCAAAAATATATCTCACATTTCAACAAGACTAGTGGCATGCAACTATTCCCTTGAAGTGATTAACCAAGGCTACAAAAGGCAGAATTAAAAGAGTCAACCTCAAAGTTGACCAGCCCAATGAAGGAATTTGCCATGTGTCAATAGTTGGTGCAGCATCACAAACTTTGCCAAAAACGATTTGGAAAGGGACTTCTATGTAGCAACGTCATCGTTTAACCATCTGCCAACTGCTTGATGTAGAAGCTTAACACATCGCTATAGCAATACACAACAATATAACACAAATTTTCAATGTTATTCCTTTGAAAAACACAAAAGTAATAGCAAGGAATCCTTCAAAAAAGGTGACAACACCCGTAATAATAAACTCCTTGAAATAGTCATAGCTTTTTACGGCAAGCAGCCTAGGGAGAAGTTTAGTGTTCTTGAGCACTCGTTGAGCCACGTGTATAAATTTTGGCCCTTGATTCGAGATTCATCTAAAGGCGTAAACCAGGCATTCCAAATTTGACCCAAAAGCATGCCGTTCTCTCAAAAAACAATGTGTATTTGCTTTTGAAAATCATAAGTTCTTAAGTGAGTTCTCCTTGAAAATCATAAGTTCTTAGATGAGTTCTCCTCTATCAGATTTAAGAAAGAGTGAATGTTGATTGTGTTCCGACTTGTCATGGAAGCTCTGTAAGATCATCTTGTAGATGCTGTGGGTGACAAAGCTCCAGCCACAAGCACCATCCAAGCTGTTGCCTTCTCTACTAAGGTTCTTTTGTCTTTTCTAAGCTAGAATTGGCTCTCATATGCACTTCTCTTTATATGGTGTCCTAATGTCACTGAGTTTGAGCAACTACCTGCTCTTAATACAGTTTGTGTATTGGTTTCCAATGGGCTTCAAGTGTGGAATCAACTACCGACCACCGATGGTTGTAGAGCCCATCTCCTCCAGAATGGAGAAATGATATAGAGTTTGTCATAACCTCCCCAAGTGAACTCTCGGTTCAATAATGCGTCCACGAGATTTTGGAGATTGAATGTGCATGCAATCCTATCACTTCGATGCAAATCATATTGTGAGCGTATCACATTATACATTCTTTTGATTGAATCCTTCTCGCCATTGTTGACTTCCTCTAGTTTATGACTCGCCTTTTCTTAAAGTGTGGCCAGCTCCCTTTGCAGATGGATTAGTCTACAGACCGGGGACCCAAACATGAGAGCTGATTTGTGCGACACTACTTTACCCCCTGGCTGTGCTCCCAGTTTCATCTTGAAGGCATGAGAATTTATACTGACTAGTGGATTAGCTGCTTCAAAAATGATGACAAGAATTGGACCTTTGGATTGCAGCTTATCAAAAAGCCCTTTGGATTCCGCAAAGCCCAGCCTGCTCATGAGATCTATGTTTCATGCAGTCAAGGACATGTGAGTCCTTAGTGTGATCAAAGAGGGGCTCTTAAGTGATACTCCCCACCTCTACCACTGTTAAACCAAAGAGTAAGAAAAAGCTCCAACAGGAAGGCCCAATGTGGGACCCCTAGGGGTTGGAGAGCTTCTTTGGCTTTTCTCTGAAAGAAGATGAAAGAATTCCTAAGTGGGTAGGTGTCCTAAGACCCCTCCTCCTGAATATATATGTCAATCAGCTAGACCAATGGATGAACAAAAAGGTGGAGTTTCTCAAGCCTAGCAATTTTGATACAGATTACAGTGGAGAGCTACATAGGTATGACAACTCAAGAATATCAATCAACTAATAACTAATTTGCAAAACTTTCAAGCTCACGAGATGCTAATTCTTGAATTATGATTTTCAGGGTACTATGTGCCACAAGATGTGTTCAATCCAGCAATCAACATTGAAGGATTCATGGGTAAGATCTATATACTTTTTCGAGAGTTATATCATAGGCAGAACCTAGAGAGATAATAAGTCAACTTCTCTAGAATTATTTGGACAGAGGAGTTCCTGATTTCTCATCCCATCCACTTTGCCATCCACTTTGCATAGGATAAGTTAGGTGATTGTTAAAACTGGCATTAGTTTGAATTACTTGGGTAGAGCTACTTGAGGCTTATAACATTTGGGCATCATCATCGGAATAAACAATGCTAGATGTCTTACTTGATGCATCAAAGAGTTTCTTGAATAGCTTTACGCAAGGGGAAGCAATCCTTTGTAGACCTTGGCGCTTTCCATTTTGCGAGACAATAGTGAGACTGTAGGAGAGGAGTCAGGCCCTTCCGCATAGACAAAACCATTTGTGTGCACTCTGCCAAACGCCAGGAGATATGCATCAACAACAATACTTCCAAAAGACAACAATAAATTGGCCTCGAAAAGGGCTCGCTCTAACCAAGTCTTTTTAAAACTTTGATAGCATTGACACCAATTTTATGACAATCACTAGGTAACGAGACTACTACATCAAACTGTGGAGTTTGAGAACTACAAGGAAAAGATTGCCAAGCAGCTCACAAAATCTGACATTGACACCAATTTTATGACAATCACTAGGTAACGAGACTACTACATCAAAACTCCATGATTGCATAATCAAATGTAATGCAAGGAGGAGTAATGCAATCAGTTTGGGGGACTTATAAACCCTGTGGCAACAATGGTCAGAAGCACACTCCAGAGCAACTAAGATAAGCTCATTGTATGCATGGAGTTGCAACAAAGTTTTGCTTCTAATATCTTGATCTTGAAGATAGATTTGGTAGATCTATGAAGATAGGGATTGCCCAAGTACTCTTTAGAAAAGATCTAGACATACTTGCAAAATCATGTTCTAGAGAGAAATGTAAAGCCTAAGCGGCAGACGTTATGGAAAGAAGATAAATGTGCATACTCTCACACACATGTGACACAGAGTATGCGGGATAAAAGAATGAGGACAATGTGTCATTCCAAACATGAATATGCATAATGATCAAGAGACACTTTGTCCCATGGATATACAACATATGTGGTTGCAACTGCTGACTAAAGAGTTATAGCCACTTGTGCCCCTTGGAAATCTGTGCTAACCCATATTAGGCTATTAATATCTTAACACATGGCACTCGCTGTGGACTGTGAGAATCCACACTAACAACTGAGCTTGATAGAAGTCAGATTAGTGCGATGCAAAGTGCACAACAATCATTTTGGGCTATGCCAACTTGTGCAAGTAGACATTTGCTTAATCCATAGACCACATCTTGATCCATCTCCAAATAAGAAAGTACGCTCATTTTATTAGGGGAAAAAAAAAGTACGTTTGTTCTGATAATTCATTAGGATCGGCAATCTCTCATCCCGATAGCTCACCGTGGCCAACAAAATGGCAGTTGTACTATCTTCGCTTAAAGGCCTGACATTTTGGGCTTCTTCTTCTTCTCTCAGCAACGCATCTATCGCAGACTCAAAGAAACATCATTGGTATCGCTCGATTCTGCACCCTCATAACCCCATGCACCTACTCATTAATTGTGTTGTTGCTGGTGTTGCCCTCGAATGTGCATCTCTTCCATGTCCACCAACCACTACATCTGGTTCCTTTGCATTGGGTCAATTTGAGCCGGAAAAGTCCATTGCTCATGTGGAAGCTACTCCCAAATGACTGCTCTAGATGGAAGATAGAGATTCTATCTTTCTTGAAGTGATGCCGGGCACTCGAATTCCTATGGCCAAAGAGAGGGTACATCTCGAAGTGCAAGAAATGGTATGTGCCGCTCTACATAGTGCACGTCCAAAAATCGATCAGCATCCTTCCACCAAGGAGGTCAAGGTGGTAGGGTAAGTGAAAACGAGTGTGCAGTGCATGGGATCCTAACTCTGCAGGGGCATTGTAGCAGGCTTTCCATGATTCCACAAACTCATCTATTGCCTTGCCTTTGTCTGTAGTGTGGCCATCGCTCACTATGGTGACCTGCTAAAACACGATGACGATAGGAGTCAGACGCATTCTGGTTGTCTTAAAAAATGGTATGCATCGGCACCGGAGAACCTACCTGCAACATCACCTGTGTCTATGAGAGGAGGTCTCATAAATATGCTCCGACATGTATAAACCATTGTACGTTGACACTGTGCGATTTGGATGTCACGCTCTCATCAGATCTCATCCTGGAGTGTGACCAGCAAGTTGTACATCTACTCCATGTTCATGGCCACTGTCTCGGGAACTGTTGCTAGTGTATCCGACCATTGTTTGTTGTGCAACTCCACAAAACTACTTCGGAGGCTCTCTTCATGTAGAGTGCCCAGATACTGCTCCGCATTCAAAACCTGCTCTTCAAGTGTGCGGAGTCGAGCTTCATTCTATTGGAACTGTGCTAGTTGTTGCCGGAGTGTTGCATTCTACGTTCACAAATTCTCATTTTCTCTCTACAACTCTTCCAGTTGCGCTTCGTCGACCTGATGAGGTGTCCATTGCCATGACATCTTAGCATCCACACCCCTCCAACTGGGCAGGCGGTGATGCTAGTCGTGAGGTTTGTGGAGCCGTTGGCAATGGATGGATGCCGGTAGTGACAAACAATGCTCCTTGGTTGGCATTGAGGGAGGTGATTGGGTGCCCTGTGACTTGTTGTCTAAGTGTTGCCACAAAGATCTAGCATTCAAGGATTTGTCTAACAGACCCTTTTTAATATTCTGATACAGAAATATAAGAGCTTGATTTACAAGACTATGGCAAATGGTACTTGTCATGGTAGAAGGCTTACTGTCTCATTTTATTGGAGATGGACATTGATATTCCATATTTTGTGCAAGACACACCAACAATCTTTTTAATTAAAGAGCTATTGATGTCAAAGAGATTATGGATGCCAACAACTATATGAAGAATCGACTCTGTAGCACCCACAATCAAAGCCAGGGGTGGAAGCCCATAAAAGGAAGGAGGAGAGGGAAGGACCATCGGTAGGATTCAAGAGTTCTATGCCAAAACCAAGTGTCCAAGGACCCAAAATGGAATAGAGGGTGACTAGACTGAATATGGTTGTATATCAATAGGAACCAGAACCAAACACCCCTTTAGAAATTGAAGAGGCATTAGCGAAAGATGTCAAAGATCAAGAATGAGGTTAGCTTGTATTGGATGAAGTAATGTCACAACCTCCACCCCCTATCATTATTAATCAATAAAGAATGCTTTTCTTTTAAGACATACAATTCTTGACACAATTGTGTGAAGATGAGGCTCTATCCGCACTTTATTATTGGGAATTAAGCAATTCCCTAGGCATTGTAGATGGAGTGCCTAGTAGCACAGATCTGGCAAAGGTGGAATATTTGGAGAGTGCACTCCATGCAACTTGGGAAGAGATGATGGATGTTGAAAAAAGCTACATCACAAAAGAAGAATATCAGAGAGCCCAAGATGTGGTGGTGGAGATAAGTTGAGCGGTAAAATGACGTAGAGGAGAATCATCGAGAGGCTTCTTTGTCTAGTGGACTTTTGACAATTGATTAAACGAATAGCTCTATTGACCTTCATACGAAAGGCCTTGAGTAGGCGGATGCACAAGTACTAGTATGTATAATTTAATATATGTTTTAGTTTTCAATTTCAATTCATAGTTAAAAATGATCTAATCTATATGTTTTGTTGGATTTCTTAGGCTGCAATCGAGGTCCACAATTTTGGAATGCATTAGTTTGCACCCCATGGAAAAGGGGAACTAATAAAGTGTAGGGCACTATCAAAATTGGCATCCTTTACACCATTATCACATGTAAATAAAGAAATTTTGTTGCATCAAGAAGTAGCACTTGGATGTGTTTGGCGAAAGGTCTCTGGAAGGATCTTCACACTTGTGTAAGTTGGTGCATTAATTGATGTTGTAGATGCTCTAGTACTCACTCAAGGATTTGCAAATCCAATGATCTTACCAGCTCATGTGGTCAGCCTAGTTGCATTCTTATCCACAAAAGTAAAAATGCATATTGCAACCTTACTAAGAGGGAATCCCATCCTTTGAAGAGATCTCTCAATTTGGATGAATGGACAGATGGTCACTCTCAAAGAGCTACCCACCACATGGAAGCAGAACCCCATGCAAAGAGCTAATTCTTCTCAAGAAACCGGTCAATCAGTTAGGCCAATACTTTGAAATTGATGACACCAATGTTGTACTCCTGATCACCTACCAGAACAAGGGTGCCACAACATTCCTGGACAAAGGTGTAGGAGTGAGCATACTCATCAAACAGTGTAGGGCTAAGTGGGGATGGCGCTCAAAATGGAGAGTACCAATCTGGAAGTCAAGCTGGCTGATGGAACGACTGCCCAACTGATGGTAGTGTTGAGGGACATTAAGATCAATACCTTCAGGCTCACTTACTAGGTATGGTTCATTCTTATGGATTTCCATGACTAGTTACAATAAAGGCTATTTGTGCGTAGATAGGACTATTTCATGGATTGATCCTTTAATAGAATCTATATATCCAAAAATGAGAAAATCATGAGGGTCAACCTTTAGATCTGGGAGGCCCACCCCATGACTGGTAATCTATTTGTAGCTAAGTCTGACACAATGAAGGGGACTGTCTCCATAAATGTGTTCCAAGGTTGCAATGAGAAGGATGCAAGAGAAGACCAAGATGACCACTGGTATGCTCCATTGCTAGAGCTCGAGTTCTCTCATAATTGGATGCACATCCTAGCGAGCATAGATGCAGGCAAGAAGACATGAACACAAATGGTGGCATATGACTCGAAGGTGCCTGGGGCTATAGTCCCTCTAAATATGATTAATGTCTTATGGGCACCTAAAGAAGGAAAGGGGATAAGGAGGGTCAAGGCTAGCCTCCATTGGTTGAGGTACATCAGTGATGTCACAGTGTGGCACAAATTCTCCTCCAATTGGGGAGCTAGATTAGATAGGATAAAGGCCCCCTTAGGGTCCTTAAAGGCAAAAGAATCCCCTCACCAATGGCTAAGTCCCCCTTAGAAGCTAAAAAACTACATAGGGACAAGGCCCAGGGCCCAAAACAAGAAGACTTGTCCTAAGGAGAAACAATCCAAACCGAAAGGCTTGGAGACGATGAAAAAGAAGAGACTAACCGATGCCAGGTTCCCAAAGCACTTTAAATCCTATATGGTCCAAGACCGCAATGTACTTCTCGAGCAAGTGAAGAGGACTACCAAAGGAAACCTATATGGTTATGATGGTCAGTTAAAGGAGTAGTCCTTGCTTCAGAGGATGAAGACCCTAGACCTGGTCATATAGCTGATAACCTCAATCAGACAAGAAAAAGCCTTGATTGCCCTCCTATGAGAATATGAGGATTGCTTCACTTAGAAATATACTGACATGAAGGGTGTGTTGCCCAAGGTCATTCAACATACCATCCCAATGATGGATGACATCAGACCGATTAGGAAAAGGCCCTACTCTAGGAATCCCAAATACATGATGATTATAAGAGAGAAAGTACAAATACTTATCGATGTGGGATTCATCTATGAGATCAAACATACAAAGTGGGTATCTCCCATCATCATTGTTTTAAAAAATAATGGAAAATTTTAAGTATGTGCCAATCTAAAAAAGGTTAAAGCTACTATGCATAAGGACCATTATCCCTACCGCTGCCCTTTACATAGCATGTGCTAGAGAGAGTCATAGGAAAAGAAGCCTATAGCTTTCTTGATGGATTCTCTAGGTACAACCAAGTTTCCATAGCACCGGCAGATCAGCATAAAAGAATGGGGAGTTTTGTGCTTCCAGAGTGATGCTCTTTGGGCTCACTAATTCTCTCACCACATTCCAAAAGCTAATGATCACAGCCTTCAAGGAGTATTTAAGAGATTTCCTAGAGGTGTCCTTGGATGGCTTGTGCATACAGGGATGACCACCTCAAATACCTTAGACTAGTCTTTGAGAGGTGTCCCCTCTATAGAATTTTTGAACCCTCTTAAGTGCCAGTTCTAGGTTAAACGTGGAAAGGGAAGGCCTCGCGATGATCTATGCAGTTGAGAAATTCCATCACTATTTGTTGGCAAACAAGTTTGTGTTCTTTGTGGACCACTAGGTGCTCCTTTATCTAGTAAAGCAACCCTGCATGACCGGATGCATAACACAGTGGATTTTCATCCTATTAGATTTTGATTTCACAGTGGCAGTCTACAAAGGATGGACACACTTCATGGTAGACCATATGTCTTGGATTCCCAATGGAGAGCCCGCAACTGAGGTTGACGATGATCTCCCTGATGCCCTTCTATTCCTTGTAGACCTAATATCGGAATGGACCCAAGAAGTTGGACAATTTGTGGCCAATGGGTTTTTGAAGAACAAGGACCTTAATAAAGCTAGGGCCCAAAAACTCATCAAGGATGCAATAACTTACAAATTAATAGTCGGCCAATTATACCGAATGGATGAGAATGGCATACTTTGCCGCTACATCATGAGGAAAAATTGGTCAAGGTTTTGGAAGAAGCCCATTTGAGACACTTTGCAAAAGAGCTCCCAGCCTGCAAGGTGCTACAAGTAGGACTATGGTGGCCCACTCTCTTTGCAGATGTAGCCGAATTTGCCAAGCCTTGTGACCCCTACCAATGAACTTCCATACCTCATAAGAAATATTATATGCCTCTTGCAGGGGTTCTCATAGAAAAACCTTTGAGAAATCAGCATTGATTTCATAGGACCTATTAGTCTAGTGGCAAAAGGGACACAAGCTCGATACATCATCGTGGCTACCGACTAGTTCACTATGTAGGCAAAAGCAAGGGCTTACAAAAAGGTCGTTGCACAAGAGACAACCAAATTCCTCTTTGAGAACTTTATATCATGCTTCGGCCTTCCTCTAGAAATTTGAGCGATAGAGGAACCCACTTTATCAATGAAACAATTTGCATCCTAATGACTAAGTTCCCAATTGTTCATAGAATATCCACTCCATACTACCCTCAAGTGAACGGCCAAGCTGAGAGCTCTAATAAAACTCTATGCTTAATAATGTCTTGCATGGTAGAGGCTAGCCGAGTGACTGGGAGTACAAACTCACCGCTCGCCGCACTATGGGTACCGCACCGCATATAAACTCTTTAGCCTTGTGTTTGAGGTAGAAGCAATAATGCCCATGGAGTTTATAGTGCCAAGCATAAGGGTGGCAATCCAAGATAGACTATCAGAAGAGGCCATTCCTAAGAGATTGATTGAGCTTGAGAAGCTCGACAAAACAAGGCTAAGAGTGGCGTGGTATGCTAAAAATGATGGTTTCAACCCAAAAAATAAGGATCTTAGTGAAGGTGAACTTGCATTATTGTATAGGATGAGTAAGACTAAGCATAAGCTTAAATATCACATAATGAGTCCATATTGGCTTATGGAAATCACGCCATAAGGGCAATCCTTGATGGAGTTAAAATTGATGGCTTCATTAACGAGAGTAAACTCAAGCGCTACTATGGCCCCTTGACTCTCCAAACCCTACAAGCCATCCATAGAGAGAAGGAACTCAAAAACGAGGTTCCTTGCATGAAAAGGCAGGCAATAGAAGAGGCCTAAGCCCTCCAAGCCAAAAGGAAAAATTAGGGTTCATAAGATTTGCAAGGCAACAATAGAAGGGCTAGACCCTCTTGAGAACCTAACTATTACCCCTACTAGATTGCCATTGGACTTTCAGATGTGCAAGGAGATGTTTTTCTCTAATGAAGACTTCGTGGACCCTGGGGCAAGCCATAACCTAATCTCCCAAGAGGTATGTCACCAATTATTATTATAAGAGGTAACCCTTGAGCCCACCCTTGTCATTGTATGAGTGGTAAATGGTCAAAGCACACTGACAATGGGGTATGTCAAAGCACACTGACAATGGGGTATGTGGACGTACAAATTTAGGTAAATAGCCATAATGTGGCGAGCAAATTCTATGTGATGCCCACAAGTGCCATGGATGAACAGGTAATCCTTGGTAGGACCTGGTGTTGGGCTGTCAATTGTTAAATTGACTGGTGAGAACAAACAACAACCTTGATAAGCAGTGGTTGCACCTCTTGTCGGTTTGGGAGTTTTAGGGTCAAAGATTTCCCCAACATACAAGTCCAATAAAGCACCCACATAGGTTTGCAAGTAAAGCAAAAACCCACCCAACAAGGTTGAGGCTTCATCATCCACTCTCGCCATGATGTTAATCCAAGTGGAAAATCCTACACCGTGATTATACTTCCATCCTTCAAGAATGACACCACCAAGGCACCCAAAGGAAATACAAGGACACCACTAACCATTGTACCCACAACATCAATGGTCCAAGCCTCTGCCTCTTCGAGTTACCACCACAACCAGCAAGAGATGGGACACCGTTGGCTTCCCAAGGGTATTCTCCAAGCCAATGCTATCCAAAACTTAGAAAGAGAGCCTCAACATATGGCCTCACTCCCACCCTTACTTTCCACAACAAATTTGGCTCAAGCTCCCAAACGAAGGAAACCCCAAAAAGAGGATGTGGAATGAATTCCAAGAAGCAAAGGATTTGCCTCAGGTGGATCCCTAAGCAGATATTAAAAGCTCAAGGCTACTACAAGGGTAATGCATACACTTGGATACCTAGGTACTATCACACAACTACTCTGCACTCCATCGACCCCCACAGAGACACAAGGCAAGCTCCAACTTCATCAAGCAGCACGGTGGAAATAGCCCCACAAGAACCTTGCCTATCGAAGGAAAGAACTACTAAAACAAAGTCATAAGTGACCCATTTATACCCTCAAATCCTTATGTTACAAGGGAGAACGTCATTAACAACCATGGCAGTAGTCACACAAGAACCTACTCCTAAAAGGGGGGTAGAGACATAAGAACCTACTGCATCAAGAGGCAAATTAGGAGCCAAAGAAATTTGTGAACCCCAATGGGTTCCCAAGGGCAAACCTTTCCCCTTTGCTTCTACTTCTACATCAACATCAAGCTCAGTAGCACCACAAGAACTTGCTCCTAAAAAAAGAGTCGTGTCACAAGAACCTATCGTTGTTTGCTCCTACTCTAAAGATACTGGCCTCCAAGATAGCCATCTACACAAGGGACGAACAAGATTGAGTTGAGCCACCTTAGAAGGAGGCAAGGTACCCCAAGCACCCACAAGCCTAATTTTATATATGAAATCATGGGGTCTAGGTGAAGATAGAAGGTCCATGGAATAGGTGAAAACATGAAGTCAATGCGATAGAGTGCTGGCTCTTAGGTGAAAATAGCATCCACAGCTGGTCATAGGTCAACTCGAGCACTGCAAGCCCAAGGTAAGTGGATTAGCACCTCACAAGTCAACTTAGGTGACTAGAGTTTGGGATTATGCACAAGTTTAAGTTCTAGGGTTATCAGCACACAAGCCCATAGGTGAAGTCTAGGAAGGTTAGCATGTCAATCAAAACCTAAAACTCACTACATTAAGACTAATGCAATGACCTTGAACATGCCTTGAACTCGTTACTTTACGGTCAATGCAGCAACTCTTGACCCGCTGCTTTATGCCTAACATGGTGATACTTAATGCCATGACTTCCTAACTCATCGACCCTACTAACGCGATGGCAGAGCGATACAGGCAATGCATCAACTATGAACTCACTACACTATAACATGACCTGTTGTGCTAATAACATTGTCCTGCTATGCCATAATGCCATCCGCTACGTTATGGGATACACTGACCCATTGTGTTACCAAATTTTCTATATAAGAAGGTAGTACATTTTGCAGTTGTTGCTTAAGCAGTTGTAACAAGTTGCTAGCAAAATTTTCATAGAATTCCCACATCATTGATCTATCTTCCAAACCACCTCCTTGCTACCCTATTCTATGTCAGACAACTCCACACACTCCATGGGGGTAGATGATCTTTACTCCACTGACAAAAGAGTGTGGGTGGGTGGAGCCATCATTTGTACTACATCAGTATTGAAGGAAAATTTTGTACTACATCAGTACTCTCTATTCTTTGTTCAGTTTCTGTTCCACTGAGCCATGTAATTTAACATGGTATTAGAGCCCAGGTGGCTCTAAGGATCGAAGAATAGAAGAGAGGTGAGGCTTCAACAACATATGGAGTGATGGCAATAGGAAGCGACTCAATAGGAAGCGGCTCGAGTTCAACAACTGCTGCTATACCAACAATCCAGGCGTTGAGGATTTGCCCACAAGCCTTCACTGAAGGCAAGCTAGATGGTACGAACTACACTCTGTGGAAGTTTAAAATTACTGCTAGTGTGGATTCATACGAGCTTCTAGAGACAGTACTAGGGACTGACCCAGAACCATAAGGAACCCCCGACCCAGCAAATCCAGGGAGTACGATACCTCCTAATGCCAACCTTCTACGAGCTTGGAAATGCAGGAACGCAGATGCCCTGTGTGCCCTAGTTACAAGTACTACTGATAGTGTTTTGACCTTGATTCAGCATACATCTAAGGCAATTGTGGCCTGGAACATATTGAAGAGTCAATATGAGACACGAAATCAGATAAGGATCCAGAACCTGGAGAATATGCTCACAATAGTTGAGAAGTTTAATGAAGGAGAGACAATGGAAGGATTCATAACCTGAATCAAAATTCTGCATGACCAGATGGCTGGTGTTGGGATACAAAAGACTAGTGAAGATCTAGCTCGGTAGTGTCTTCGAATATGTCCACCAAGGTCTGATGGACTGGTAACAGCGCTTAACACTCAGGTGAGACCCCAACCATTGTCATTTGAGGAGTTATGTGCTTTACTTATGGAGGAGGAATTGAGGCTTAAAGCTCGAGATGGAGGCGGCAATGGGGATGATGCATTCTCTGCCATTGCGAAGGCAAAGGTGGTTCCTCCACCAAAGGTGAGTCCTCTACTAGTGGTGACAAAAAGAAGAAGGGCGGCAAGAAGAAGTTTCAGGGAGAATGCTTCTAGTACAAGAAAAAGGGCCATGTGATTGAAGATTGCCGGGTCAAGAAAGTAGATGAAAAGAATGGTACCCTAAAGAAGAGAGATAAGGGGAAAGAGACAACTAACATAGCGAAAGTAGAGTTGGATCTATTTTTGGCCATTGAGGAAGAGTGTCCCTCAGTTCAAGAAGCATCAACCACTGATTCATGGGTGTTGGATAGTGGTGCCTCCCATCACATGACCTACAAGAAGGTTCTATATTGTTCCATGTAGCCTCTACAGGAACCCATCACCATGATGGTTGGAAATAACACAAAATGCCTTGTTGAGGGTATAGGTACGGTTTCATTTGTTTCTTCTATAAATGGAGATGTTAAGAAACTATCTAATGTGCTGCATGTTCCACAAATCAAGAGAAATTTGCTATCAATTGCTTCCATAACTAACCTTGACCATGAGGTGAGCTTCAATAAGACAGGAGAAAAAATTCTAGATAATGCTGGCAATCTTGTTGGCACAAGAGTAAGGAGGAACAACCTATATGAGCTAAGTGCTCTTACAGCCACTACTGGAGTGGGCACAAGCAGACTTTGGCATGAAAGATTCGGCCACATCGGATTTGCAGTGCTGAAGGAGATGCAGAAGCAAGTTTGCTCACTTACCTGTAGTAGCAGAAATCAAAGAACCGTGTGAAGCTTGCATGATGGGCAAGCAACAAAGAAAGACATTACCACAAGAAAGCAAGAATAGAGCAAATGCTCCTCTAGAGTTGGTGCATGTTGAATTGTGCAGTTAGATGCCTACACAGGCCTTGGGGGGATCTTCCTATTTTTTATTGATTGTCGATGACTATAGTAGGAAGATGTGGGTGTACTTTCTTCACAAAAAGGCTCAAGCTTTTGGTAAATTGAAAGAATGGCTACAGCTTGTTGAAAATGAAACAAGGAGAAAAGTGAAGAAAATCAAATCGGATGGTGGTGGTGAGTTTTTTTCTAAAGAGTTTGGAGATTTTTGCAAGAGCAAAGGGATCAAGCAACAAACGATGACACCACATATGCCTCAGTAGAATTCGGTTGTTGAATGCTGAATGCAGACCACCATGGAGATGGGGAGGTGTATGTTGAAAGGTGTTGGATTGCCAAACCACTTTCGGGCTAAGGCTGCCAATACTGCAGTTTACATCCTTAATCGTGCAGCTATACAAAGGCACTCAAAGGTAAAACACCACATGAGGCTTACAGCAGTAAGAAGCCATCTGTCTCCCACTTTAGAACATTTGGGTGTGAATGCTATGCGCATATACCAGACAAAGAGAAACAAGCTACAACCAAAAAGCACCAAATGTATCTTCTTAGGCTATTGTGATGAGAAGAAAGCCTATAAGTTGTATGACTGAGAGGCAAAGAAGATCATAGCGAGCTGTGATGTGGTGTTCAGGGAGCAGCCACATGCAGTGGAGGCAAAGAAGATCTCTTCCACTTTATCATCAAGCGAAGAGGTAATTCACTATGGACCTGTCCTAGGAGCTATAAAGGAGGAGGAAATATCAGATGATGAAGGTTTATGTCACCAACCTATTGTTACACCACCGGAAAAGCCATTACTGCGATGGATTAGGCAGCTCTACGACCATGATAACCAGATGCCTATGTCTATTGAGTAGCATGCAAATGGGCCAAGGCCATGGTCTCAGAGAATCGAGGATCAAAGGAGGGCTTTTGCTCACATAGTCAATATGGCCTTGATGGCTAAGATTATTGCACAAGTAAAGGAGCCTGCGAGTTTGGAGGAAGCACTTGCAAACCGAGATTGGAAAAATGCTATGCAAGTAGAATATGACAGCATCATGAAGAATGAAACTTGGGAGCTGGAATCAACCACCTAACAGAAAAGTTATTGGAACCAAGTGGGTTTCGAAGGTAAAGTACAAGGCCGATGGGACTTTGGAAAAGTATAAAGCCAGATTGGTTGCACAAGGATTTTCGCAGGTTGAAGGGTTTGATTTTTTGGAATCTTTCATTCCGATTGCCAGAATGACCACTATTTGCACAGTACTATCGATGGCTGCTCATAAAAAGTGGCCAGTTTATCAAATGGATGTTAAATTAGCATTCTTGAATGGTGACCTCAAGGAGGAGGTGTACGTGGCTCAGCCACGTTTGAGGCCCCTCATTCTGAGAACAAGGTATGTAAGCTAAAGAAGGCTCTGTACAGGCTGAAACAGGCCCCAAGAGCATGGTACCAATGGATAGACAAATTCTTTCATAAATTAAACTTCAAAAGATGTGCCTCAGATGCTAACGTGTATGTGTACAGGAAAGGTGGAAAATCTACTTATTATTGTTCTATATGTGGATGATCTCCTTATTACAAGTGACTATGAAGACATGATCCAACAGACTAGAAAGGCATTGAGCACAGACTTTGAGATGATAGACTTAGGCTTTTGATGCACTACTGTTTGAGGATTGAAGTCTGGCAAGAGCCAAACTTGAAGTTTGAGGATTGAAGTCTGGCAAGAGCCAGGCAAGATCTTCATCTCTCAGCAGAAATATGCAAGAGAGATCTTGAAGGCATTTGGTATGTCCGAGTGCAAGGAGATAGCTACACCTATGGAGGTAAATGTGAGGCTATCTATGGAGGATGCCTCACCACCAGCAGACATCAAGAGGTACAAGAAGTTGGTTGGCAGTCTCATCTATCTGTGCAACACTAGACCAGACATCAGTTTTGCTGTTGGCATTTTGAGCAATTTCTCCAATAAGCCCTGGGAGAATCATTGGAATGCAGGGATGTAGGTGCTCAAGTATGTGAAGGGCACTCTTGATTATGGCATCACTTATGGTACGGGCACTTCCTTGGCTGGTCATTGTGACTCAGATTGGGCTGGAGATGTTGATTCTAGGAAATCAGTTTCTGGATGTTGTTTCTCTTTAGGTTCAGGTATCTTCTCTGGGATTAGTAAGAAACAACCAACAGTGTCATTGTCTTCTACTGAGGCTGAGTACAAGGTAGCATGTTTTGCTGCTTGTGAAGCAGTGTGGCTGAGGAGGATCTTATGGCACATGGGAGTGCAAGGATGAGGCAATTGTGCTGAGCTGTGACAATCAAAGTTGCATGGCCATTGCTAAAAATCCAGTGTTTCATGTGCACACAAAACATATAGAGATTTAGTATCACTATGTGCATGATTTGATCAAGGACGAGATAGTGGATTTAGTATCACTATGTGCATGATTTGATCAAGGACGAGATAGTGGAATTGGTCTACTATCCAACAGAGCAAAATGGAGTAGATATCTTCACCAAGGCACTCAGGAAGGATAAGCTTCAGGGTCATCTTCAGAGACTCGGCATTGGGCCGAGAAAGTAGTTCACCTACGGGTGGACATTGAGGGGGGGTGTTAGATATGCTCAATGCCCCACCCTCTTGGTAACCACCAGTGGTCCAAGGTGCTCAAGTTGTAAGGCCCCCATATGAGGAGAAGCCATGTGTGAGCCCGGGACACTAGATGGATCCTGACTTGCATGTCAGATGAGGTCTATCAATGAGACCGTTGATGGTAGAAAGGTGATTGTGTGGGAGCCCCTTACTCTTGTTGGGCCCCCTAGGCGACGGTATATGGAATATTCCCTGAATATTCCATGGACGACTAGTCGGTTCCACCGACTAGGTTGACTAGTCGGCTTCACCGACTAGGTTGATTGGTCGGTTCCACCAACTACATTGATCTGACTACCGCCCTCATAGCTATAAAAAGGTGACCTCCCTAGTCCATTGTACCAGATCAGATCTTTTAGTAGAGATCTTCCAGCTAGTAGCTCTTCACCTAGTATCTATCTAGATTGCCATCTAAGCTCCATTGTGGGAGCGCATAGGTGGATAGAGCCATCATCTGTACCACATCAGTATTGAAGGAAATTTTTGTTCATCTCGAGTTTGTTGTGTACTCTCTATTCTTTGTTCAGTTTCTATTCCGTTGCGCCGTGTAATATAACAGGGGGTGGTGGTGGGGTGGAAATGGAGGGGATGGTGGTGGAGGGGGGAATGGTGGAGGGGGAGGGGGAAAAAGAAAAAAAGAAAAAACTTGACAGACAGAAAACTTTGACAGAAATTCAAAGGGAGGAAGAGATGGTCACCTGAACGCTCTCCAAGTCTTTCTTGATGTAATGGGATTGTTGAGGACCAATGGACGGTGGGTGGATGGCTAGGTTATCGCTATGAGATGGGCTCGAAGTAACTCACCGTGTGAGGATGGGAGTAGGGTGGTGGTCGATAGAGAGGGAGGAGTGTCTTGCATAGGGCTCGGAATGGGGAAGAGGATGGAGGCAAGATGTGAAAGATGAAGAATGAGGGGGTGGAGTGGGTTTTTATAGGAAATGGGTGTAGGTTTAGGGTTAAACCCTAAACTCTTCCCGAGTCATAACTTTTCATGGTTAGCTCGGTTTGCTCTTCTGCAAAAAGGTAAAATGATCAAAATTGCAAGCACTATGTATTCGTATTGACTACCTAGCCTGATTTGTTTATCAAGTGGCTTCTTTTTAAGAAATAAAGAAAATTTCTTAAGGTAGTAAACCAAGGTTGATGCTTGGGGTTGATATGTTTGGCTAGAGTTGGAAAAAATTTTACTCTCCTTGCCCTTGAGTGGTATGTATGTGAAAATTCATAGTAGTTTGTCTTTTATGCATACCTGTGTATGTTTACTCGTTTCTTGAGATGCTAGTATCCCCAGCAGCGGTGTCAAATGTTGACTCTTTCCCACGGCTTCCGTAGGAAGAGCATGGTTTTCTTAGTATGTAGGGTTCCGAGGCTTTTTGTCACCTACATATATATCGGGGTTGTTGTTTGTAGTATACGTGTACCTACAGATATATCGGGGTTGTTGTTTGTAGTATATGTTTGTAGTATTCTGGTGAGAGACGTAGGCTTAAGTGTGGTAAGTAAACATAGTGCATGCATGTGTAACAGGAACATGTATCATCATGGTTGAGGTAATGAAGACTTTTGCCTTCATTGGGGGTTGAGGGGTTTAGGAGGAGTTTAAGGGTTAGAGGGACGTTCAGGGTTTAGAAGGAGTTCCAGAGTTTAAAAGAGGTTCCAGGGTTAGAAGGAGGATCCAAGTTTCAGGGTAAAGTACATGGTGGAGAACTCGTCTCCCTCGTAGATCATGAGGGTTGAGGGTTGAGGAACTAAGGGTTTAGGGGGAGCATAGGAGTGGGAGAGGAACACGGTGTAAGAGCATGGGGAAAAGAAGAGAGAGGAGGGAGGAGGAGGAGGAGGGGGAGGAGGAGGAGAAGGGAGGAGGAGGGAGGAGGAGGAGGAGGAGGGAGGAGGAGAAGGGAGGAGGAGGGAGGAGGAGGAGGGAGGAGGAGAAGGGAGGAGGAGGGAGGAGGAGAGGGAGAGGATGGGAGGAGGAGGAGGGGGGAGGAGGAGGGAGGAGGAGAGGGAGAGGATGGGTTGCATGGTTGGAGGAGAGGGGAGGAGGAGTTGCAAGGTTAGGACAAGCTTTTGGACATGGAGTCTAAGGAGGCATGGACACTTGAGACAATTGCTTGGAATACCAAAGTAGAACTCAACACAATGCCCCAAAGAGTGCAGGCTTCATTCCATAATGGGGTATTTATACAAGTTGGAGAGCTTCTCTCTCTGCATGTAGGAATTGTAAGACATTCTCTCTCTACATGTAGAACTTGCATATAGAAGTTGCAAGTTGCATGTAGGAGTTGCATGTAGAACTCACATGTAGAACATGCATGTAGGAATCACATGTAGGACTTGCATGTAGGAGTTGCAAGTAGAACTTGCATGTAGGAGTTGCAAGTGGAAGTTGCAAGTAGAACTCACAAGTAGAACTTGCATGTAGGAATCATATTAGAACTTGCATGTAGAACATGCAAGTTGGATTTCTAAGAGGGAATATTCCTAGCCTTATGCAAGTACAAGCGGAGCTTTGCCGCTACTCTACACACACATTCTACACACACATTTTGTACTACCTAAGTCCATGTTGGCATAAAGACAATAGAATTGTATGCAAATGGATACACTAGAAAGGGGTCAACCAATGATCCAACTTTTTTTGTTTCAACTTTCCTTGAAACCTTGAGATAGCTTGGTCGCGCCACAAGAATGGAACCAAGTGGTGCCTATAGAAAGGAAGAGCCATCCACTTCCATATAGAAAAAAGGAAGAGCCATCCACTCCCATATAGTGAATCATGGATGTGAGTTGGATGCATTTGATGGAACCTTGTTGCTAGACATGTATGCAAAATGTATGCACAGCATGTGTTTGTAATTTTCCAGATGTGGTACGAAGATGTTATAGAAAATCATAGAGCTTTTATCAGTGCATTGATTACTTGCAAGTTTAGGACAAAAGTGTTGATAGATGGAAAGCGAGTAAAGTGGCTTGGAATTAGATGTAGGTAATGCTTTGTTGCTGAATACATATGCCAAGTGTTGGAGCCTAGAGGATGCATAGAATGTCTTGGGTGAGTTGTTTCACCAGGATGTGGTTTCCTAGAGTGCCATGATTTCTAGGTTATTCCCAGAGGGAAGTGGATGGACTAGTCTTGGAATTGTATACACAAATTCTCCTAGAAGGTGTTCAGCCAAGTTGTCAAACTTTCATTGTAGCATTGAAGGCATACAATAGTCTGGCAGCATTGGAAGTGTAGGAGCAAGTTGATGTAAAGATATTAAATGAGGGTATTCAGAGACAGGTAGTGCCATCCTCTACCAAGAAATGAATATTTAATATATTAAATGAGGTCATTCACAGATAGGTAGAAGACTGGAGTTGATTCAGATGCCTTTGTACATGCAATGTTGGTGGATGCATATGATACCACATTGATTGCATCCTTGCATATAGATTTACATAAAAGAAATGCGATGTTGATGTGGTTTCACTTTGATCCTCCTTGATCCCTCACTTTCACATTATGTTGTGCGAGAATTTCAAAGATTTGTGCACAATTTCCCATTTCACAATGTCCAAATATGTTAATTTATCATTGTTAACACGTCTAGCTGAACCGAAGAAAAGCGTTGGGAAATTTAGCTCCTCATTATGTTGATCTTGAAAAAGGCCCAACGACTTTTGATCCTCCCTTGGAGCAATGTAAGTCACTTTGGTTTTGTAGTCAATTATTTGTTTTACGATCAAAATATTATGAATCAAGATATCGGTGTCAATATTGTTGTTTTCAATGTCGTTATCAATATTGTTCGCACTTCCTATTAATTTCATGTTGGACTGTATTTCTTGCATGGTTAGTACATGTTTATACCACTCATGGTTGATAGTAACATTGTTTTCAACATGTAACGGTTAATCTATTAGTACATGAAGTGCTCTCATCAGAGTTTTGGGTCGAACATTGCCTAATGCGTAAGTGGATTTGTATTGTAGCCTCTTCTTGATTCCAATGGCTATTAAATCTTCGCCCTCCAAAAAGTGTGGCAAAACATTTGGTATCAACTACCACATTCATGATACTACCATTGATAGCTAGTTGTCCATTGAAACCCAATTCTCTAAATTGATTGAATGTGATCCTTGGTGCCACAAGCCGTTCCTCAATTTCATTTAGTTGACTGAAGGGAACCAAGGGGGCATTCAAAGAGATATGCATAGGGACGAAGTACTTGGGAATCGTATTACGCTTTATTAATGTGTTGCAATCATGGCAAATTTTGTATTCTTTTTCCTTGTACATCAAATCTGCATTACCCCTTTGCAAGTAATCCAATCGAATTTTGTCTTTGAAAGGTAAAATCTTTTCTTCTTAAAATCTTTCAAAAGAGAAGCAATCATTTGATGGTGTGTCCTTTATTTGTTTTAAATATTTTTAAACATGTTTTGAACATATCTCAAATATAGAGATGTAAATTTCCTCATTCAAATTTTCATCAATACTGATTGGATGCCCTCTTTTCCTTTTTCATTGCAAGGGAGAATGTTGTTCAACACTCGTGTGGTTCATTTCCTTGTGCACTTGACTAGCTTCATTCTTTTGTGTTTCGATCAAAAAAAATTTTAACAGGGAAGCTTTCCTTCTCATGGAAGTATAAGATATATTTGTTGTTGGGTAAATAGTTTTCATTGTACTCATCATTTCTTTGATTGATCTCTTCTCCTTTTCCAACAATTTTTTTTTCAAACTTTCTTCCATTTCATTAGTCCATATTTTTCTTCTATCAAAGTTATTACTTAGTGTGCATGGAAATGCATTCATGTCTGGGTGTTGTATTGCAATTTGTATTCCATTTTTTTACCCATCATATTATTATTCTCAAAACATGGGTACCCAATATCATTTTTGTCGTGAAACATTTCTATCAAAGTAGATAGTAAGAAGATGTCTAATGGTGAGAAGAGGAATCTTCTCTTTACAATTGAAGAAGATATGTTTTTGCACTCATGATTTCAGGATAAATATTTGGTAAATTGGGAGAGTCAAAGAATGTAGTGTTCCATTTATTCACTTCTTCACTATTGGACTCCAACATCTTCATAAGTGTACTAAAAACATGTTGTTTAAGAGCTCTTATGGAAATGTGAAAGTTTAGCAAGTAAGAAATACAAATTAATATGCACTTATTGTTGGAAAATTGGGACACAAAGTGTTCATCGATGTGCATGTCACACAATGACTTGTTATTACTCATTTTAGGCCTATTAAGTGAAAGAAATTACTTATTTGTAAGAACAAGATAGAAGAGAAGAACTCATCTGGAGCAAACACAAAGTGATTAATAAGTGAAATAAGTTACTTTTTGGTAAGAATGAGCTAAAAGAGAAGAACTTTCATGAAGCAAATACAAATTGTTTGTTGCATGTACAGTTTGTATACAATGAAAAATGAATGTTTTGATATTCTTTATTTAATGAAAAGTACATCTAAAAGCTTAAAATAAACTAATAATAAATCACACTGATTAAAATTTCAAAGTTCAAAGTTTGCTCATTTGCAAAAAGATAGAAGCGAATAACTTTGGAGTAGCAACACAAAGAGTTTATTGCATTAAAAGTTCGAATTCAATGAATTATGAAGTTACTAAACTTCTCATTACACTATGGCTTGCACCTCTTCCACTTTTGTTGCAATATATGCGGTCACCATACCAAACATGTTAATCAAGAAGCATCATTCAACTTTTTTGTTGAAGAGATAAGACTTCAACAAGTGATGATTGTCTTGGAGGAGGTCTACAAATGGATAGGGCAATTGTAACACCTTGTCCACTGTGCTGTCTTTCAGGATAACCTCAACTGAGATGCTCCCTCTGTACTTCTTATAGTAGCCTTGATTTTAATGATTTTAACAAGTGAATTTGTCTTGTGACATGCTAGGAAAAACACTTTTTTGTGTTCTCTTGAGATCTTATTTTCTTTGCAAAGAGAACATGCCGCCTCATACAAAGCAGCATTGACACCAATAATTGATAGTGTGCCAAGAACCTTTATGACAATCAAATTTGTCATACAAATATTTGAAATAAACATGCCATTCAAGACCTCAATTTTTTATGTACTAGATTAAGCTATGACCTGTTCCCGTAGCCAATATGGTGTATCTGTGTGCTATAAACCCTTTGAAGGAAAATTGTGAGATTTGGTCTTTTATTGGTGCAATAATAGTGATGTCTAGCATGTTCAACACAATGGGCTATGTGTTCTTCTTGCAACCCACATTGTGAAGAACAAATTGTGCTTCACCAAAGAATTTAAATCTCTCTGCTACTTTGATGTAGTCAAGCATGCGTATTGGTCCAAAATGTAAGCTGGAAGAATGATGAGAGAGTCCAAGTTAATCGAGAATTACTTGATTATGCAAAGGTGCATTATAGGTGGAGATGGATATTATATTGGGTTATTCCCTCCATATAGGATAGGCCCATGTGGGGGAGGTATAGAAGATCCAAGAGTGCAAGTTAAATAATGGGGAAAGTAGGATGAGGTGGCAAGATTCCTTGTGCCAATGCTCCACTTGTTCTCCTAGATGTTTGAATGTATTATAAAATTAGAAAGAGACCAAGGGAGTATCATAGACTTGGGATATGGGAGTTGACATATGTGGAAAAATGTGGCCAAGCGTTATCGCACACAATTGAGAGTGTGTAACTGCCTAGCCCACATGGGAGACTCTTCCACACACACCATGCATGTGGGAGGATGCATTTACTAGGAGAGACCCTCTCTCTTGGCTATAGAATGAGGGGGCTATTCCTTGATGAGACACGCTCATTCTTGTAAAGCCACCTAGCTAATACTTTGATATTTCCCCTCATCCTTACTTTTAAATAAAGCATGACCCTCTTCCCTTGATGTCTCCATCTCTACATTCCTCCTCCACCCATGTACATACTCCTCTTTCCCCTCTCCCTCTCCCCTTGTGCCATAGTCTCCCTCTTCTTTCCCTCCCCTCTTAATCCCTTTTCTCCACCTAGGTTAACACTTCTCCCCTCACGTTCCCTATTCCTCTATGGCCCTCGAGCGTCACCATACCTATCCTCTAGCCTCTTGTCTTGATTTCTTTTCCAGCTAACAGTGTGTGAGAGAGAGAGAGAACCAAAATAGAAGAGGGCCACTTGTTGGCAACAAACTGTGTGGGACACTTTTAACAAAATTGTAAGTATAGCATTGCTTGAAAGGTAATGCTAACAAGTTGAACAAAGTTCAAGTGGCTTGCGGGATGCATAGCAAGGAAAAGAGGGCCCTGGGGAGAAAGACACAAAGATAGAGAGAGAGAGAAACAAGGAGGATTGAATGACTCAGCAAAACTAAAAAGGAATGATGCTAACTAAAGGTAAACAGCAAATTATCCAAAATTCAAAAAAATACAAAAATCCCATTTTTTGTTTCTAGTGCAAAGCCTTCACTAAGACCCCACCTACCTCAGGCCAAAAAAAGAATTACATCTTTAGCATTTTAGCTAAAATGGCAAATTCATTGAACCTTGGACCATAGAATTTTAGATAGAGTAGTTTCTCAAACCTAAATTAGCATTGACATATCATTCGAGATTGACTGCTACTGAAAAATCAAGATGTTACGATACATCCACACTTGTTGAATGACCACTGCCCTGACTAGATTCTTGCAATGCACTTGAGCATCATTTAACTTCTGTTTGTCCCCAAATAACATAACTTTCCATGTCAAACACAGATGAATTTGAGCCTGAGAGAGCCACTATTGAATTTTCCTCCAAATACCTTGAACTACTTGGCATCTTCAAAAAAGATGAATATGCGATTCAAACAAGATTTTGCAAAAAGGGCAGAGAGGCAAGAAGCCGCTTTTCCACTTACAAATATGATCTCAAGTAGAAAATTTTTCCACCACCATTCAAAGTAGGAAGTTCAATCTAAGGGAAGGGGTGGCTGACCATATCCTGCGCAGCCGCATACTTCACACAGCAAGCTGATCAAAAGGGGCAAGGCTCTGCCACTGACGTTTTGTATCAACTACTATGTCGCCTCCAAACTAGAACAGAGTCTTCTTGTGTGTGATCTGAGACACATCCTTACCTTTCCTGTCTACCCATTCCCTTATATCTAGGGGCCAATTACATAATAGAGCATGCTAGTAGGCCATTTGTGGTGGACTCTGGCAATGGTAGCTCCCAGAAATCTTTTCTCACTATCTAACAAGCCAAAATATGTAGCTATATCCTCAAGTGTTCTAAATTGCTTTGTGTGAGGATTCCACAGATGCAAATGCCTCGATCATTCATCTTTTTAGCTAACCTTGGCCTAATTTGAGCCGGTGCCACCAAATTGATGTAAGGTAAACGGTTCAATTCACAAATATCAAATTGAATCTAGACACTCTGTCGAACACAAACGAACGGGAACTCGAACATTAGTGAAAGCCTGTGCGGAGTGACACAAAGATGCACATCTGCTGCCCCTCCACGTTTCAGCACTGCCATCCCCCATGACGGACTAAACCAACAAAAGCTCGAGGTAGTGAAGCTGTTGTGTGATGTATGATGGTGCTTGGCATTTGACCTATGGGCTCCTTCCAAACGTGTTCCTATACCAAACGAATGGATGGTATAGGTGGTTGTGCGGGTACCAGACCTCCTTCGTCCAGCAACTCGACCATCAAGAGCATGCCTTCTTCTCTTATTCATCAACCGCCTCTAATTTGTTCGAGTTCTAGTGTGCACCCATCCGTGTATTGCTCCAACTTGTCCAGGAGCTAGAGCACTTCCACTCATCCATAGAGCCCTCATGCACGTCCTCTGTCCCCACACATCGATATCAATCCCACCTAGATCCAAACCAATTGAAAACATCAACTAGATGCAAGGGGGCGGATCCTTGGTTGCACATATGCATCCGCACTATTGATCCCACAACTAAGCGGGAGATCAAAGATCAGAAATCAAACTTTCGCATTAAGTGGAGCTTAATTTGAACAAGGGAGGGAAATTTAGCGAGAATCAGTTGTCATAATCGAATTTCAAATTGAGATTGCGAACATGGGAACCTCGCCTTACTAGAGTGGAGCTCCAGGCCTCTACCTTAGTGATTTGGTGCTACCTGCCATATTACCATCCTTCCATTTGAGTGTGCACTTCCAATCAACACACACACATCACAATACCTCCTCATCCATCCATAGGAGATTCAAGCCCAGAGTTGGAATCTATCTTTGGAGTTTGCACCGGTTTTAGTACCACAAGACACATGTCAGTTGCATGCCTCCATTTGTTTCCCTCAAGTGTCACTTCCACTCAGCCCCTTCCACTCAGTCCTCAATCTGCATTTCTTAGATTGCATGCTTCTCAAACTTAACATCTGGTTGTACTCTAACTATCACCGTTTGTTCTTTGACTTGCAGACATTCAAGGAAATGGCCCATACTAAAGAAACCAAGGGAGCAGCTGGATCCAAACGATCAGTTCTCACTGGTCCTCGTTCCAAGAGAGTCAGTGCCAAACAACCTCTCAAAAAGAGCTAGACAGGGTCAGCCATGGCCAGGAAAGGGCAACCCCCACAAGAGAGACTCAAGATGGAATGTTGATGACATGCGCAATGCAATGGAGGAGATTGAAGCAGGAACGTTATCATTGAGAGCAACTGCCCGCAAGTATGGCATGGGCCCATCTTCCTTTGCTGATTGTTTGGATGGCTAAACACAAACTCGAAGGAGAGGCCCTAACCCTATGCAAAGCAATGTAGAGGAGAAACTGATCACCGAATGGGTGTACAAACATTCAGATGCTGCTCAGCCTCTCACACTTCATGATCTCAAAGTGAAGGTGGCCAAAATTTGCGAGTTAAGGCACACCCCCTTTTTGGAGGGCATTAGGGCTGGTGGAGAGGATTTCAGCGTAGGAACCCCGACCTTGTGCTAAGAGTGGCTCAGGGACTAGATAGGGATCGAGCAATGAACCTTGATCCAGGACTAGTGGGTAAGTTCTTTAACAAGCTTGCTTCATCGTATGATAAGAATAACTTCACTACTGTTGATCGCATTTGCGATTGTGATGAGAGTGGTTGCCAAGTGGGAAGGGTAGGAGGAATGCTTGTTCTAGCCAAGAAAGGCAGTATTTTGAAAGCCCGAGAGTGGATGACTGTTATGTGTTGTGTTAATATGACAGGTGAAACCATTCCAAACTTGTACATCTTCAGAGAAAACTATAAGGCAAGGAATTACTTGAGGGAGTGCGAAGCCAACAGTTGCATGGCCATTCGACCCAAGGCCTAAATGACTACTCGGATTTTTCACCTATGGTTGAAGCACTTTCAAAACTCCATGGGGACCCTCAACCCCACAAATTTACATATTCTAGTGTTGGATGGGTGCAAGTTCCACATTTCCCTTGATGCTGTCATCCAGGCCATAAAAATGGGCCTGAATATCTTCCCTCCCACACTAGCCATAAATTGCAACCACTAGATGTTGTTGTTTACAAGCCTTTCAAGACACATTTCAAGACTCAAAGACAAGGCTGGATGTTCATGCTATCAAGATCCTTTCCTTTGATTTCAAGCACAGTGGCCTACTCAATGGTCTGAATGGAAACTTTTCGACTGAGAGCATCTGTGACAGGGTTGTTTTTATCGAAAACATACTCGATCATTCCCCCAAACTACTGGAATATCTGGCTCCACCGTTGCTGCCAATCGCTCCATTGCATACTAGGCATTGTCTGAAGCCACTTAAGGGCTTGGTGATCTGTCTTCACCATGAAAGTCTGTCTGTATAGGAAAGGCTTTCAATGTTTTAATGCTTGGATGACACCGAGGAGCTCTCTATCATACATTGAATAGTTCTTTTCGGCATCGTTAAGCTTTCTGTTGTAGTATGCCATGGGCCTATCGTCTTGTTGTAAAATTGCCCCTATGGCAACATTGCTAGTGTCTGTGATTACCAAAAATGGATCATCCTAAGAGGCAATCTTCATAACTGGTGCTGTCGTGGCCAACCGTTGCAAGTCATGGAAAGGATGCAAAGCTTTTCCTATGACTTAAGCTTTTTGTTTGCGTGTCTTTACCCCCTTGAGTAAATCTATAATCTAGGGGATCTGTATGTTGAGAAACCCTCCATGTGCGAGCTATATGCTTGACACAAACCCACAAAGGAGCAGATCTCTTGGGCCGTCGTGGGGACAGCCCAACTTGTGATAGCTTGGATCTTCTCAGGGTCCAATCGAATCCCTTGAGCACTAATGATGTAGCCCAAATACTAAATTTCCAGCAATCTGAATTCACTTTTCTTTGCATTGAGATATAGCTGGTTATCACGTAATAATTGTAGGGCACCTTAATATACTGCTCGACTGTTGCGGAAAAGATAAGGATATCATCGAGAAAGATGAACAGGCACTTCCCAATATACTCTGCAAATACCCGGGACATCATCTTGTTGAATGTTGGTGGTGCATTCTTCAGACCAAAGGGCATGAGAACGAACTCGTAATGAGCTCGCTCAATTCGAAAAGCTGTCTTTGGGATGCCAGCTTCAAAAATCCAGACTTGATGGTAGCCACTCTTGAGGTCAATCTTTGAAAAAAATATTGTACCATTGAGTCTCTCCAAGATGTACTCGATGCAAGGCATAGGAAACTTGTTGCTTACCGTAAGCTTGTTGAGTGCTCTGTAGTCGACACATAGTCATGCGGACTTATCCTTCTTTGCCACAAATAGAATGGGTGCAGCAAAAGGTGAAGAAGGTCTACTAAACCCTACGCGCAGTAATTGAGACAATTGCTGCTCTAACTCCCCCTCCATAGACTTTGAAAGTCGATAAGGAAACTTACTTGGAGGTGTCGAGTCCGGAAGTAGATCAATGTGATGGTCTTCCGCTCAGTTGGGAGGCAGCTGGGGTGGCAGATTGTCTTGGAGCATGATGTCTTTGAACTCTTGGAGTAGATCCACCATTGCTTTCCCCATCGGAGGAGGGGCTTGAACTGCAGTGATTTGGCATTTGACATAGACAAGTGCACACATGGCACCCTTGTGAGCAGCACGACCTGCTTGAATATGAGAGATTAACGGAATCCTTCGTATGCTTTGATCACCACGTATCATGGCAGGCTCATGTAAACCTTCCATAATCATGAAGGTGTCCTACCACCAATCAGACGTTGAAACATGCTCACGAAACCACTGAATCCCAAGGATCATGTCGTACCCCATCAAAGGAGTCAATATAAAACCTCGCGTAAACATGGTCTTCTAAACTGAAAAAGTGAAATGGATGGTCTTATGTGTGATGTGTGTGCGCAAGCTGGGCGTGAACCCCTCCACTACAAGCTCGTGAGGCACCAAGGTGCACCCCACTATCTTTGCAAGCTGAGGAGAGATGGCGTCTTCTAAACCCCACATATCGAACAGGACAATAAGCTGACGCCCATTAGCTATGTCGTACGCTCGAATGAGCGCCTTCTTTTGATCTGAGAAGTCGTCCTCCTTCTTACCTTGAAAGACCACTATGGGAACGGCGTTCAAAGCAGGGAAGATGACATTCGTAGGTGAGGATGGAGGCGGGGTTGAAAGAGCCAATACATTGGCGACGGACGAAGTAGGTGCTTTCACAGCCTTTTCGACAAGCCACTTCGGACAATCCTTCTTGCCATGCCTAGCGATGTGGTGGCAATGAAAGCAGGGATGTTCTTGGTGGTACCGCTTCTGCTCGTTGGCTGTAGATAGCCTCCCGTAATACCCACTTTAGCCTTCTCATCCGGAGTCATATTTGGCTTGGACTCCTTCTTTTGACCAGAAGCCTGGCCGTCTTTCTTTTGGAACTGGTTGTCCTTCTTCTTATCCTTACTCGCTGTGTTGTTTGATTGCTACGGGGCTTTGGAATCTTTTGGGACCTGCTTAGGCTTTCCCCTATTCAACATCATCTCCTGATCCTGTGCGAGAGTCAGTGCCCACTCGCAATACTCGCAATCCGGCGGGTCGAAGTTCCGAATGGTAAAACGTATGTTCGTGTCCAATCCTCGAATGAATTGCTTCATTTTGGTGCTCTCCATCATGCCCAACTGTTGCGCCAGCGTGATGACCTTGTTACTGTATGTCAACACAAGCAAACCATTCTGGGAGAGATGAGCGAACTCATCCTCTAGGTTAAGCATATATTGGGGTGGGAGAAAACAGGCTTTGAGGTCGGCCATAAACATTGCCCAAACGAAATTCGTCTTAAACGTTTTTGGGTCAGTATGCTTACTAGCCCAATGCTGCCACCAAGTCACCGCCTCACCTGTAAGATGAGGGGCTGCAAGGTGGACTTTATCTTGCTCATCTTGAATCCGCATTAATGGAAAATGAGCTACAAACTGATGAATAAATTGCAAAATTGCTGAATGGTCACACTTGCCATCATACTTAACAAAATTTGGAGTGGACCGAGTGAGTGGTGTTACCTTTGTCGATGGCGAAGCGGTGGCAGAGACGGCTACTACGCTCAAACTTCCTACATAGCAGCTAACATCTATTTGTGTTGGAGAAGCATCGCCTCTCGGTCTAGCTTTTGTTGCCTCTCTGCCTTGGCGAGCTCTGCGCGTCGCAGTGCCTCCTCATTTTTGCATTCCTCACACATCAACAAGATCAGTTTTTCAAAATCTGTGGTTCCTCTTTCTTCCAGTGGCTTTTCTGCTTCTTTTTCCTCCATACATTGTTTTGTCTGGTCCAGCTGTCTTCTGCTTTCTTCCGGGTGGAATGAATGTTCTTTGAGTTGCTGCAAGGAGGACCCGATTCTGCTCTAGAAGGTTCGCCATCACTTCTTGAACATCTAAGCCAACGTAATCTGTAAACAACGGATTGAGTCGGTCTGTTTTATAGACTGGTTGGGCTACAACCAGGCTATAAAAGCCCTCCCTGGCTCATTTGCTAGGGGAGTTTTTGGGCACCCTTTGCAAGCTGCCTTCCCTGCTTACCTGTCCAGCCTTTGGGGGTCCTAAAGGGGCTCCTAGCCTAGGCTAAGACCTACCCTATAAGATGGAAACACTTAACCTACTGTTCTCCAGTGGGTACTAGTGAGCAAGAACTGAATTACAGACTTGACCTAAGGCTTAGAGACTGACCTACATAGCTTGTGCCTAACTGTCCCTGGACAAGTGCTCGGTCACATCATACGACAAAATCTCCTATCTAAGAACTATAATGCACTTGTCAATGTAGCCAGTGTGTCACCTTGCACCCAAGTGCAGGGGTGCATGTGACAACAAAGCATCAAAGAGACAAGAGGCTAAGGTAAAGAGACTTGCAAAGGCTAATGCCAAGGCAGCTTCCACCAAGAAAGGATTGAACGGGGAGTGCAAAAAGAGGAAGAGAGAGAGCAAGGCAGAGATTGAAGCCCGAGTGAGGGCAGAAGTTTTAAGGGAGGTACAAGAGAGATCTCCAACGATTCCAACTGGACTAGCGAGCAACCCCTGACAGCCTCCCAACCCCCCGTCAATACTACTTCCTAACACTATGCCAAGTACCTCTACACTAGACCAATCTTCCGGCCCACGTAGAAGGGTGCCATTTGCATACGAGATTTTTGGGGGGACATTGCCTTAGACCCACTACAGATGCCCCCCAAACACCGAGGTGACAGTAGGGAGTGAAAGCCTAATCACGTATGGTCTGAGTGCACCTGCAGATGGGGTGGAGTGGGTAGAGGCAAATCATTTCCATGGTTTGAGTGGAAATCTATGGGCTAATGTTCACACCTCGGATCCATGGGCTTATGGAGATCCCAATGGCGCCATGTACACTGACCCATGGAACATGAAGGGACTGTGTGCAGGGAATGACATTGGAGACTATGACTCAGAGGCTACCTACAGTGAATAGGGAAGTTTTGCTCGACCTTTTTTAGACAGCAATGACATGGTCGAGTGTAGCCCATCCTGGAAAGGACCTTTTTGTATGACTTAGATGTGAAAACGACTGTCTCTACTCTCTTTTTTGGACGAGTTTATCTTGCAGTTTTTTCTAATGCGAAGTTGATTCCACGATTTCTATAGCCCTCCTCCAAATGCATGCTACAATCCCAAACTCAACGAATGAAGATTTACAAACGAATGTGTACTGCAAGCGGCGGACCCCTAAAAGGATGCACAGTAGAATGCCCCCTTTCGAAGATACAATCATAGCCCTTAATCGGCTCCCCTTCACAGTCAATTCCCTTGAATTGCTCCCTTAAAACCAAACACAGATACACGAAGACCGTCGACATAAGCCTTTTTAACCTTCTCTCCATGCATCGAGCATTTTGAGAGGCTTTTGTAAGTACTTACCCTATGTGCAAGTCGAATCAAAAGCCCCATGGAACCCAAAATAGAAAGATGAACAGCTGCGACAACTTACCATAAACGACAAGGCACCCACCAGGGTATTGAGTCCGAAACCTCGTCAGAAACGCCGTCGAGGAGTCAGACGGATGGCACGAAATCCCCGCATGAAACCCATGTCTAAAACCTCGTCTAGGAGTCTGCGATGGGCATTCGGCAAATGGGGCAACCCTAGAATGGGGGCAAGAGAAGACGAGGGCATGGGACAAAGCTGTGCATGCTCTGAGCCCCTTCTGCCCGGCTCGTTCGTGTATTGGGCACGCAAGTGATGGGCACGTGAGCCCCCTTTGCAATGTTGACATGTGGCGGAGTGCATGGAGGAAAGTCTCGCCACATGGCTGGTCTCTTGTCCACACACTTGGCGATGAGAAATACGATATTCCCAAATTTTGTTGGGATTTCAGAAATAGTTGTTGTGTATTGAACCGTTTACCTTAAGGCCATTTGGTGATCCATCTCCAATCGTGTGCCGCCTCTCCATTAATCCACTTCTCCCGGGCCTTCGCGCCATATCGAAATGAGTTTATTCAATATCTCTTATAGCCTAATCTTTATCGGGAATTCAGAAAGAAGTAATTCCTGCCACTATACCCTTCCCTAAAATCCCTGCCTCCTCGATCCAGCACCTGGCTAGAGTAGCCCATGGTTGATTCGAATGTAGCTTTAGGAGCCGCTTGTAGCACAGCTTGTTACACATCGTGTGTAGATCCTCCACACCCAGACCATCTGTATCTCTCGAAGTGGTGACAAAGCTCCATGGAAATCAGTGCCACTGCTCTCTCCACAGAAATTCCTTTGCCAATCGTTCTACTCGTGAAATTGAGCCCTTGGAAAAAGGAAATACAGTAGTCACGTACGCCATCATTAGAGAGGGGATATGTTTCAGAACCGTAATCCTTCCCAACAAGGATATCAGTTTATCATGCCACTTATGGAATTTCCTTGTCACTTGTTCCAAGCACCAATCAATTCTCTGTTTGAGAGTGATCCAGCCCAAATATCTAAAAACTTCTCCAACACATATCTGTTGAAATCCGAACCAATGCAACCAGTTAGGAGCTTCATCCCAACCTAAATAGAGCACTGTTGTCTTTGCAGCATTGACCCAAGAACCTAGTCGACAACATTAAATTTTGAATATTTTGTCCAACATATTCGTGTTGTCATCGGCAAAAAAACGGGCTGTAAGATGAGACCCATTTCGTAGAACCAAATCACGAATGGAGCCCAAATTAACTTGACGATCTAGTTGCCTGAGCAGGGGCTGTGTTACCATTGTGAACAACATAGGCACCAATTGACATCCTTGCCTCATAGATCGTTGAAGTGAGAAACTGTTGTAGTGATACCCGTTAACAAGACAATTGCCGAAGCATTGGAAAAGAGGGTTCTAACCATGTCACAACCCAATTTACGTAGAGCAGCCAATATAAAATGCGAATCAACTCTGTCATACGCCTTCTCTAAATCTAAATTGAGAAGGACAAACTTCTGATTTCAGTAACAGCAAAATCAATTGAGAGCAGCAAATTGAGGATCGAATCATGAATATTACGCCCCGGGCCGGGACAAAAGCCATATTGCTGATGATGTAGGTGTTTTCCCAGTAGGAACTTGATATGTAATGCCAGGGCCTTCGCTAAATTCTTGTAAGGGGGATTTAACATCGTCAGAGGCCTCCAGTCTCACTGGGATTGAGGCGATTCACAGATTTTCGTATTAACTTTATCAGCCCCTGATTCACCGAAGGCGGAAGACTCCTTGTGGCAATCGAATAATTGAGAAGCTGTACCATATCATGCCCACAGAGTTGCCAGTAATGTTGGAAGAAGTCTATTGGTACCCCATCTAAGATCAGGCACCTTCTCCCTCGCGATGGACTTGACTACGAGCTTCAAAAGAGAAAGGTCATTGCAACACCTAGGCTTCATGAATGGAAATAACCTCCTCCATTGGTTCAAGAAACTGTTCTACTTTCGTTTCATAATCGGTCCCATGCACTGGTTTGTTGCCCAATACACCAGACAAGTGCTTCACAAAGACATCAGCAATCTCAGTCGAAGAAGAAACCACCCGCCCCTGGTCTTCCAAAATCATTGTAGTCTGCTCCTTCAACTTATTCTCCCTCACCGAGCGAAAGAATTGCTCAGAATGTCTGTCACCTATAACCACCCAATGGAAATAACACCTAACACCTTTGCAAGATCCATGGCTCTTATGTGAAGCTCGAGAGAGCTGAGTAAAGGCGGGAGAAACAAATCCTCCAGTGACTCTTGAAGCGCAAGCAATAGCGATGCTTGAAGGGAGGAGTGAGCATAATGCTGCCTACGAGCTTGGCGACGGCCAAAGTATTTGGTTGCTTGCACCACCCATGCAATGCATGCCTCCCACTACTCTACTGGGTGTAAACTCGATTCTTTACCGGACTGCCAAGGTTTGCTTAAGGATAGATTTAGGGGGCTCGGGTTTGTCGCTTGTACGCATGGAGACACGGGCCCGCCAGCCCCCGCACGCAAGACGCCCTTTGGCCGTTGCCCAAATCCCGGGTCGTGCCCGAAAGCTGAAGACAACCTTTCCGGCGTGGAGCAGCTTTCTGTCCATGCACGGCCATGCAGCGTCCATGCATATTCATGGGTCCAACGCCCATGCCTCCTGTCACGTGGTCCAATGCAGAACTGGCACCACTGCTACCGCATTAAACACCACGCCGCACCCCTCGCTCCGCTTAAAACTTCTCTGCTACTCAACGTCCGTCCTCCACTCGAAATCCGCCCTCACGCTCCCTTCCGCAGTACCAGAACCGTCATCGCGTACCGTCAAAGTTGGAGCCTAGCACCTAAGTTGCGTGTGGACAACGACGTCTTGGCGCCGTCTCGTCAGCCTCGAAGTCTCCAGGCCCTCTCGTGCGTCCAGGTTGGCTTCTCCTCCATGCGAAGACCCGTTTTCGCTGTCAGGACCATATTAGTAGCTTCGTTCTTTTGTTTTTGCTGTGTGTGTGTGCACTGTGTGTGGGGGGGGGGGGGGGGGGCGAGAGAGCCGGGTAGACGTTCATTAGCGATCTGTGTACAGTAAGGACTACAAAACAACAAAGGGACTTGTGAGTTGCTTGCGTTCTGCCTTCATGAGTACTCCCCTCGCCCATTTCCCGTTTTCGCTGTCAGGACCATATTAGTAGCTTCGTTCTTTTGTTTTTGCTGTGTGTGTGTGCACTGTGTGTGGGGGGGGGGGGGGGGGGGGCGAGAGAGCCGGGTAGACGTTCATTAGCGATCTGTGTACAGTAAGGACTACAAAACAACAAAGGGACTTGTGAGTTGCTTGCGTTCTGCCTTCATGAGTACTCCCCTCGCCCATTTCCATCGCCCCTCTTCCATAGCTCTTAATTACAGCTCCATCCTTCCATTTCCCAGCTCCTAGATGCTCACTTCCCGTGTACATTGCGCCCTTCAATCCTTCGTCCTTGCTGCTTGGAACTGTAGACGAGTGATAATGTTAGGCCGAGAGCGAGATTACGAAAGGCCAAGAGCGGGATTACGTCTGGAGATGTGAGAGCTCCGGCTTGAACCAATAGAGCCCACCTGTGCATGCACGAGATTACACCTGGCCGAGAGCCGTCGGGATTACGTCTGGGGATTATGACAACCTGTCTGCGCAGGGGGATTACGTCCACCCGAGAGCGAGATTACGACCAGAGATTACGTCCATAGTACCTTGAGTTTTCTTTTCATTGTGCATCCAGGGGTTTGACCCTGAACAAAATTATTACTAAGTCACTTTTGTAAATTCTCATAAAATAGGAAATTTTGCAAAAAGGATACAAGAAAAACTTTCTACCTCAAACCCTTTACAAGTGACGTGAAACGTACAAGAAAGGGATATTTATAAACCCTTTAGGCTTCTAAGAACTTTGTAATCTGCTTTATACTTTCCTTTTTGAAGCTATTTACTCTTCTTGGTCAAATATATAGCAATGGTCTTGTGAATCCCATGAAGCATCTAATCATCTAGACATGCACTCTCCACACTCTACGTAAGCCCCATCTCTAGTTGGATTCCTTTACAATAACTACTTTGCATTCCTTCTTTTCACATGATTCCCATATTCTACTTCTAATGCAAAGGTTTGCATCCCCAATCTTGTGGATTATAGGTGGCCGATATGACCACTATTCGCACAGTACTATCGATGGCTACTCATAAAAAGTGGCCAGTTTATCAAATTCATGTTAAATCAGCATTCTTGAATGGTGACCTCAAGGAGGAGGTGTACATGGCTCAGCCACCAGGGTTTGAGGCCCCCTATTCTGAGAACAAGGTATGCAAACTGAAGAAGGCTCTATACGGGCTGAAACAGGGCCCAAGAGCATGGTACCAACGGATAGACAAATTCTTTCATAAATTAAACTTCAAAAGATGTGCCTCAAATGCTAACTTGTATGTGTACAGGAAAGGTGGAAAATCTGCTATTATTGTTCTATATGTGGATGATCTCCTTATTACAGGTGACTATGAAGACATGATCCAACAGACTAGAAAGACATTGAGAGGAAAAGAGAGGAAAGGAGAGAAGGAACGAGAGGAGGAAAAGAGAGAAGAAAAGAGAGGAAAAAAGAGGAAGAAGAGGATGAAAGAGAGGAAAAGAGAGGAAAAAGAGAGGGGAAAAGAGGGAAGGAAAGAGAGGAGGAAAGAGAGGAAAAAGAGAGAGAGAGAGAAGGAAAGAGAGGAAAAGAGAGAAGGAAAAGAGAGGGGAAAAGAGAGAAAGCATATGATTATGCTGGTGGGATAAAATTTAACATGCCACATATGATTTTGGTCAGGCTTAGTGGATTTATTAAACAAGATAATCAAGAAACAATGGAGATGAGGAATTTGTAGAATGGGCCTATCCTTTAGTTACCTCATACCTTTAGTTACTTCATAACCATTGACTTGACTATCTCCTTCCCGTTTAACACATTGGCAGTGGTGGATTTTTCATTTACTAATTCTTGGATGCACTTTTAAACTCTAAAGATGTAGGACATGAGGTTAGTAATGCCGATTTTTGAAGTACATTCTATTTTTGCTATGGAAACCAATCATGTTTATCAAAGTTGGTAACCATTTCAGTGCTTAGAGGTCCTTTTTGAATAATCATGGACGATGTCATAAAGATATGAACAAAGAGAAAGACACTTACATGGGAGTTACTTTGAAATTTTCTTCATCATAAATCTTCATGGATGGGTCAGTGCATGCGTGCGTGCGTGTGTGTGTGTGTGTGTGCGTGCGTGCAACAGGAAGCTCTAATTTGCTAGGGAATCAGATGTTGTTGTGTAAGGATTATGTTTGCATTGAATTTTATAATTTCAGTTGTACTACCAAAGATTTACATTTGCTTGAGGGAGAGTATATTATTGGAGAAGTAGTTGGTATTATTGTGGGAAAAGCCAGGCTTCAAAGTTTGGTCCATGCTCAAATGTTATCCTCTACATCATCAATGGGCATGAGATAGTACTTTTGGTCTCTATATACAGAAGTTTGTTTTTTTGCAGAGTATACTACTAGATTTTTGTCATGGCTTCCCGAGCTGTAGCCACGAGTCTCAAAAATTCAGACAAGGAAAAATCAAAGGGAAAGCGAGGGGCTAAGAAGGCCATCGCCATTAAGGACAACCAACCACTTTCTGCGCTACTTGCCAAATCAAAACGCGCACAAAAAAATCCCGAGAAGGTACTTTCAGTACTTGTGTGTGGCCTGAAAACGTTTCAATTTTATGTGTGTGAACTAATTTGGTCCTTCTGGTGCTTGAACAGATTCTTCTTAAAACAAAGGAGTTCAAGGTACGGCATGATGACATATTGGCCAAGAATTGGTACACCTACCTCGTTCCAAAATGTGTAGAGAACCTCAAGGAGGTTTGTGGTAGGTGTGCCTTCAATAGGCACAGGGAACAGAAGCATGGCTTGCAAGCCATGCCGCCTCTTCCGAGGGGACCAATCCCTAAGGGTGGCCAACCTAAGGAGCATGTGGTTGATCCACGTCACTAGGATCACTCTATCAAATGCTTGCTCGACACGAGCAAGCATTATGACAATGTTCGTAACATAGCGTGAGCTAGGACTAGGGCAGGCACAAGAGAGGCATGGGAAGGTCTACCTGAGAAGAGAGGACTAGACAAAGATACTTGGATAGAGGCAAGAGTCATGGATAAGATGTTGAAATGGGAGGGTGGTAGGGAGGATAGAATTAGGGGTCAAGCAAAGCATGTGGAGGAGAAGAAGGACAAGATATTTCATTTTTTCAAACCAGGCGACATCTCCATATATGATGAGGACACATCCAAGGAGGAGTGAATGGTTTGTTTTGTGATTGTGTGTCTTTTGGAAAAACTACTTGTTCAGTGGATTTCACATATACATCCACTTTTGGTAGTTACAAAACTAATATTTTCTGATCTTTTCACAACAAGACAAAGCACCCATAGACGCGCACACAGACACGTTTACTGAACTAAATAAAAAACTTACGGGTGCGTCTATTTATGCATCTATTTTTACGTCTGGAGACCCGCGTCTACCAGCACGTCTATATATCAGACACACGCGTGTATAGACGCGCACGTAGACGCTTAAATAGATGCGCTTATAAATGTGTTTATAGACGCAAAAATAAACGCTTGTCGAATAGACAGACGCGTATATAGACGCGTTTATAGACGCACTGATAGACGCGCTTTAATTTTTTTTTTTAATTTTACAGAATGCTGTGTATGTTGTGTATGCTATATAGTTACAAGAATCCCATATCCACATTGTGTAATTCAATTCTTACAGCCAACCGTATTTTAATTACAATTCCAAATAAAACATTACAACTCCAAAACGCAATATAATTGAAAGCTCAAAAAGTGCTTGTATATACATATAGCACGAAGCTAAGCCACGTCATGTGGCTTCAAGTACAAAAAATAAGGAAGCTAAGCCACGTCATGTGGCTTCAAGTATAAAAAATAAGAGGAGTGTATATACAAGAGGCACGAAGCCAAGCCAGTGGCTTTAAGTACAAAAAAGAGTAGCTAGCACTACTTCTACGACTAATCTATGTTCTCCAGGTTCTCGCTCCCTTCCACGCTCTCTTCTGCGCTCCTTTCTGTGCCTCCTTCCTCGTCTTCCTCGTCGTCTTGTGCACGGGCCTGTAAACAAGGGACAACATATATATCAATGTATGAAAAATCAAATCTTTACTTATAATTTTGGCATTAATTAATTACTTTCAAATACCTCGGGGGCCGCTCTAGTAGCCCGGGTATATTACTCCTCAGTAATTAACCCGTCATCATAGAAGTGCCTCCATGTATCTCCTCTGCGATGGTGGCGGTGGTAGGCTGTCTCCACAGGTGTAGGGTATCTGCCCACGATCTCAAGCTGCAAGACGACACACTTTGCGGAGGGATTAGTATAAAGAAAAAACCTCCTAATAAACTATATAAGTAATATAATTTGAGATCGATACTTACAAATTGGGCCTCCCATGATTCAACACCCCCTGCTCCAAAATGCGCGCTTCCATATTCCTCCATCTGGATCCTTCGTGCCTCCACGTGCTGCAGACTGGGGTCCTCCCTCGCTGACTTCATTGCTTTCTTCTAGTCACGCTTGTGAACGCGGGCCCCTTGGTGGTTGACCTCTCTCAAGCCTGGCAAGCTCCGCTAGTGCCGGCCTCTTAAGCGAAGATCTTTTATTGCCAAGTATCGTAACAATCTTTGACTTGGCCCATTTATCTGTGAACTGGCGATTGGGGGGGTTAGGATACCTAGAGCGAACAGCAGCGAGGGTCTCATCAGCCAACCTCTTTGGCTGGTCTTTGAAGTGGATAAAGCAATCTCTGTAATTGTTAGCAATTACAGAGCGCATGAAGGCCATGATGTCCTTCCCCCGCGCATCCATCAAGATGCCTCCTGTCTGAGTGATGTCATAGAATATTGTACCATCACCCTAAGGCACGTCTAAATCATCTGAATCATCGTCCCCACCACCCCCCCCCCAAAGCACTATGCCATGCATCCCCCACCACCGCTCTCCCTGCTACTACGCCTGCTACTGTGTCGTGTTGAGCTCGTACGCTGGGCCACTCGTAGCTGGAGACTGCACGGGACTACGCTGACCACTCGTAGCTGAGAACCGAGTCTCGACGGCACAGGAGTACGTCGACGGCTCTGCGAGACAGAAGGACCTCCTGACGGCATGGGGGAAGGGACATAAGACGGGATGGTAGATGGGGCATAAGACAGCATGGGGGAAGGGACATAAGACGGCATGGGGGAAGGGGCATAAGAAGGGGCATAAGACGGCTGTGCTGACTCCGCTAAGGTGATCTCAGGCGGTGTGGGGTGGTTTGGAGTCTGTAGTGCCGACTCCTGGGGAGTGTTTAAAGTACCCGTCATATACCCGTATAACTCCGCAGGACTAGGAGGGTGCCCTAAAAGGTTATATAAGTCCTTCCAAATAGAATTCCGGGGATCAGGTGAGCTGGAAGCGCTTCCTGGCCACATGTTGAACTGAAAAAAAGGAAAAAAATCTATTACTGATGAGCTGAGAAGAGAGGGGAAGGGAAGAGAGGCTTACTGTCGGAGCGCGTCTATAGGCGCGTCTGATTAGCGCATCTATTTTCGCATCTAACAGTGCGTCTATAGACGCGTTTATCTGTGTCTGCAAATAGGCTAGACGCGCTTGTAGACGCGCTCTGAGACGCGCCTATAGACGCGCTCCAACAGACGAAATTTCTAAAAAGTAGAAAAGGACATTGCGCCCGACACACAAACATGACACTGATACCCAGATCATGCGTTTCTTAGATACGAGAAAGTACAAACCTAAAGAGAGCAAACTTTCAAAAAAGATCAACTGCATAAAGACTTACCTTGGATAGAGGTATGGAAGGTTCTTCTTCTTTTTGAAAGTTGCTTCTCCTCCTTGTTCGTCCTCCTCTCCTTTAAGCTTGGAAGTAAGTGTGGGTGCCTTCCTCTTAAGTGTAAGCTTGGAAGTAAGTATGGGAGCCTTCCTCTTAAGCGTCAAAACTGTGGATCTGCTAATAAGGAAGGAAGCAAGCCGCGCAAAGTATAAGTAATGTGAAGAAAAGCAAAGCGAGCGCGCTAAAAGCAGGTTTAAAAGTCACGTCTATAATCGCGTCTAATAGCGCGTCTATAGGCGCGTCTAAATACACAGAGTAGACGCGCTTTTAGACACGACTGTAGACGCGCTTTTAGATGCGCCTTTAGATGCACCACAGAGTTTAAAATTAAACATTTAAAGAAGAGCAAATTTAGTGGGTTGTTTGTTTGTAGGATGTCTTTATCTTCAACAAGTAGCTCCAGTGAGGATGAATCCCTCCGTATCCACCATCGCAAAATGTGGTTGGAGCAAAAAATCAAATGTCTGTATGATCGATGTCGAGGAAACATGTATCGTGCACACAGGATTACACTCAATCATATCTCAAAGTATGAAGAATGGGATGTGACCGTAAACAGGGTAAGGGTTTGTAAGTTAAGGTTGATTGAGATACCTATGGGTGTTCATATGTTTGAGTTATGATCCCGTTTTAATTTAATACAGGATGCAGTGCCACACCCGCATATGTTGCCCTATGCTCGCCGTGAGGAGGCGAAGCATCGGCGATATGAGGTGGGATCTTCAGGAGGAACCGTTATGGATGCATGGAGTGATGGTGATAGTAGCCCTCCGCCATTACCTCATGAAGCCGTGGAGGAGGAGGTGTTTGATGATATGGTGCGAGATTTATATGTCCATCAAGGGAGGGATGATAGCATGGAGCAGGATGATCTTTTTACTGCAGCATCGACTCCACTGTTTGAGGGGTGCACATTCTCTGTTCTACGTGCCTCCCTTGAGTTACTAAACTTGCAAACCATCTATGGATGGAGCAATGCAAGTTTGAATGCATTACTCAAGTAAGCTTTAAAGTCTATTTTGCAAACTTGGTGAATTATGCTAGTGGGTCAATTACTCGAATGCTTTTCCTCATTTATGGTCTTCACGTGCAGGCTATTGTGTAAAATGCTTCTAAGGGAAAATAAACTACCGACCTCAAGAGATATGGCAAGGCAACATGTGACCTCTCTTGGAGGATTAGATTACAAGCGCATCCATGCATGTGTCAACGATTGCGTTTTGTTTCGTGGACTACATAAGGATGCAAGAGAGTGTCCTACTTGTGGAGAGGCAAGATATAGAGCAGATCTCAAAATCTTGGATGTGCCTCGTAAGGTTCTGTGACATTTTCTCATAATCCCTCGCATCCAACATATGTTCAAGTGCAAATCTATTGCAGAGCTCATGTCATGGCATTCCTCCCATCGATCAACCGATGGCAAGTGGAGAACTCCCGCGGACTCTCCTGCATGGAAGCATATTGAAGACACATGGCCAAGCTTCAAGGAAGAACCTAGGAGCTTGAGACTTGGATTGGGTATGGACGGTGTGAACCCATTTGGTCTCAAAAGCACGTCTTACAGTGTATGGCTAGTGATATTGGTGAATTACAATCTTCCACCCTCTATGGCTATTAAGAAAGGACACGTTATGCTGTCCCTTCTAATTCCAGGGAAACATAAAGTCAAAAACCCTGATGTTTAATTGGAGCCTTTGATTGACGAGCTAGAGATACTTTGGAGAGGTATCGAGGTGCATGATGTGAGCAGGCCTCTCTCGTCACGAGACTTCAACTGCAAAGCAGTCTTGATGTGGATGATGCATGACTTCCCAGGCTATGGCGAGTGTTTAGGTAAGCATTGCACTTCTATTTATGAATAGGCAAAGGATGTGGCACCCTAAACCCACCTTCAACTCTTAATTGCGTCTATTGTTCAGGTCTCACTACATCGGGTTACCATGCATGTCCTGTTTGTGATCCTTCACTAGTTGCCTCACGGGCAGACGCATTGAATAAGGTCATCTATGAGAATCACCATCGATTTCTCCCACCTGATCATCCTAGATATGTTGCCCCTTGGAATGAAGTCCTCCCACAATCACTCACCACGGGAGATTGGATGAGAATTTGGGACGGTTCCACGACTCCTCCACCACTTGGCATGAGCCGGTAAGGTTTGTAACTATTGGCTGGAAGTAAAGATTGGCTATATTGGCTGGAAGTAAAGATTGCCCGCTAATACTTTATTTTGTTTAGATACTCCATCTTTTATCGTTTACCATATTGGTCCCACCTCAAGTTCAATCACATGCTTGATCCCATGCATATCTTCAAGAATGTGGCATCTACCATTTGGGAGCATTTGAATGGGACACGAGATTCCGCAGGCATAAGGGAGGATCTACGTACCACAGGGAGGATGCGTGAAGCTTGGTCTCAAGAGAGACCAAATGGGCGTGTTTTTTTACCTCGTGCACCGTGGATGTTATCAAAGCTAGAGATGGCGACGGTGAAGCGCGCTATTATTACAATTCGTACTCCCACTGGATGCATGAGGTGTTTGAAGGAAGCCTTTACAAAGAGCAAGAAAAGAGGTGTAGAGCAATTATATGGCTTGAAATCTCATGATTGGCACAAGATGCTCCAAGTAAGTATTTTATGTGCATAATATCTTTTTCCTTTCAAATTTGTGAGTGAATAGTTATAAGCAATTAATCAACCACCTCCTCGTGTGTTCAGTTCATACTACCTACTAGTATTTCACGTAGTGCATCGAAGGACGTGAAAGATTGTATTTACAAGATGGGCGAGCTTGTGAGGTACTTTACATGATACAAAATATGATGCGTATCAATGCTCCATGCAAGTTTGAATGCATATTGCTAATATGCTGTACTTTTTCATTTCTAGGTATGTGAGCTCGAAGGAAATAGATCCCACCACGCTTGAGAATGCTCGACTTATGTCAGTGGAGGTGGTTTGTTTATTGGAGGAGACATTTCCACGTTCTATTCTCACAAGCCAACTACATCTTATAGTGCATTTGGTGGATGAGATTGCTATATGCGGTACTATACATGCACGATGGTTGTTCTTCCTCGAGCGCTTCATAAAGACCTTGAAGGGCTTCGTGAGATAAAATGCAAGACCCGAAGGTAGCATGGCCGAGGGTTGGTTGGTACAAGAGTCACTTGTATATATTTCTGAGTTTCTTGTTGATGTGGATAGCTCTCTCCCACGACTATGGAGAGATGATGAAGACCTAAGGATGACCTCTATTGTGCCTCAAGGAAAAGGACGCAACAAAGTAATAGACACGGAGTTGCATAATAGTATCAACCTCTTTTGCGTGCTTAATAGTGATGTGATGAAAAGATGGGTGACAAGATACGAGGATGCAAAGGCAAGAAGACAAGAAGAAAGCGCCCTCTTTCGTACACACCACGGATCTCGTGTGCCATACCCTTAGTATCTAAGAGCACTTCCAAAGGATATTCATGTAGATTGGCTACTTGATGAAATGGAGAAAGCAGAGAAAGACGAGGGGATACATATCACAATGGAAGAATGGGAGTATGCTAGGGGATGCATGAGCAAGGTCAGTATATAGAATCTTATGCATAAGTTAGGAGCTTTCAATAATTTAGATTGCTTATTTAATTGATTTTTTCTTAGTGTAGTGCACTATGTTCAATGCTATATGGTGTGAGGGCAAGCATTTTCGAACACAACGGATTGATGATAAGAGAAACACACAAGACTGCGGCGTCATTGTTAGCTTTGAGGGAGCCAATGGAGCCATGGATGATTATTGTGGCATAATCCAAGATATTATTATGCTTGACTTTCGACGCTTCTTTGTGTATGTTTTGGATGTAAACTGGTTTAAGGACGTGGTGGAAAGAGGCCCTAATGCAATAATCAAACGCCATGCAAGTGGCTTTGTAACTATTGACTCCACAAAGTTTTGGCAAAGTAGGAAGGACACACTAGTACTACCGCAACAATGTGAACAGGTACTGTGCACACATATAAAAATACTCTCTTTTAAATATTTGATGCAAGAAAAATAACATGATTGTACTTGTGTTTGAATTAGGTTGTCTATCAACCAATGGTGGATAATAATAGATGGTGGCATGTCATACCTATTATGCCACGTTCCAAAGTGATGTATAGTACATTTACTAATATGGAGCGTATGGAGGATGATCATGGCCATGGACGTGATGATGACCGTGATACGAGAGAGGAGGATGATCATGAGATAGGAGATACAGATATTGAGGCCATTACCCGTGAGGACGAGCCTACCATTCGAGATGCTGATTTCAATGAGCACATGAGTGGCACAAGTAGTAGTGGGTTGAATGTATTTGTAGATCTAAACACTTGTTTGGATTTTGAAGTAGATAGTTTGGCAAGGGTTGATCTCATTGAGGATGAGATTGAACCGTAGCCCCATAATTGATATTGGCAAAACTATTTTACATATTGTCTCATTCTCCTCATCTCACTTAATTCTTGTATATGTGGTCTTGCAAAAAATTATGTGCTTTGGTAATCATGGGCAATGTTTGGAAAGCAATGATGTACACCAAAATCTCACTTTCTGTATTCTCTAGTTTGCGTCTATCTACGCATCTAAATGCGTGTCTGATTCTCAGTGTACACGCGCAAATAGACGCGCTAATACACGCGCAAATAGACGCGCTGATAAACGCGATGTTAGACGGGCCCGTATTTTCTCAGTTTAGACGCGCAAGTAGACGTGTTAATACACGCGCAAATAGACGAGTTGTTAGATGCGCTTTTAGACGCGCCCGTAATTCCTCTACTAAAGCAACGCCTATAGATGCGCCCGCTATTTTGCACGTCTACCAAGCGCGTCTATAGTTGCTTTGTGTTGTTGTGTTTGTATTCCCTTTACTTTCATTGGGCAAGTGTATCATTCCCTATTTGCTTATAATATGGTTGTGTATACGATTATGGCTTATGATTTTGAGGACATGGTTTCAATCATGTTGAATTTATCCATGGTAAGAGTCCATCTCTGAATAAGTAATCGTTGTAATGTCTTATATGCACATCTTCTATCTTTTTCTCTCATCTTCATATCGATGGAACGGCTAGATCCTCGGATATCTTCACTCAACCCATCCCCCATCTCCCCTGTTCCCATCATACGCCATGTGGACACGCTTACTGACCACATGGCTGAGAAACTGAACCATGATAAAGAGTGGACATAGGAGTGCGTGCACGTGGATGGGATCGAGACCGAGCACGGTTGGACTAGCGTGCTTTGAATTTGGCTTGGGTTTATCCTAAGGACCTGCAAAAGCTTTGGCAAGACAAGTACACGTGTGATTTTCCCAAAGAAGAGTATGTCAAAGATATCATGCAGTGCGTGGACGTTTTCTTCAGTCATGGCTACATCACCTGTGCAGAGTGCCTATGCTTGCAAGAAGACACTAAAGAGGAGGTGCCGAGTGACCCGCCTAGTGATGACGATGACAACAGCGGGAGTACAAGCGATAGCAACGCTGAGCATCTAAAAACATGCCCATGCCTTTTTGGGATTAATAAAATACATTTACCTAATGGCCTCGGCCCAGTTTTAGCAAATGGTTTCCTCCACTACTCTTGAATGCTACATTGGTGAAATGCTTAATTGAAGGTTGGAGTTTATACACTTGTTTCAATATTGAGCATAATGTTAATGATTATTTTTATACTTATGAAACCATAGCGGTGTTTCTCAGTGGTTTATATGCATTTTTGTAATGGTGAGGACCTTAGCCCAAACTTAACGCCGATATGAACATAAAAAAACATCTGCGGGTTTGGTGACACCCCCTAACATTAACCCTCTAATACTGTGTCATACTGGAATGTTAGCAAAATGTTTTATGATTTGAGAGCAATTGTCCTTCTTCGCTCTATGTCACGAACCTAGTTGATAACATTATCGATCGACAAAATCCTTGTATGCATACGTTCAATTATTAGGATGGCTTCTCGAGGGACATAATCTTTACACATAATTATTATCTTGTTTGGTAGATGGCTTCTCATACACCGTGTGTCCCAACCACTATGGTAGTTGCACCCGAGGAATCCCAACTGAAAGGCAACTGACGTATTGCAGACATCCTTGAGGATGATAAAAAATCCAGCGTCCTCTCTGAACACGGGGCTCAACCCCGCCAAGGTGTACCTATCCATGATTATGTTGGTCATGACCATCTTGTCGTGCAAAACCCACTGGATGGCCCCTTTGTCGTGACAGCCTTCAGTGGTTCCCGTTGTTGGACCCACATGGACAAGGAATTTTGAGACGGGCACATGTGCCTTTTGCGAGGGTCCAAGACTTCATCGTGGGAGAAAGCAATAGGGAAGGCTTCCCCACGATGTTCAAAAGGTTATCTCATCACAAGAGGGCTCTTGGTAGCATGACAATGCCGAATGAATGAAGTTGGATGGAGGAGACAAAGTAATTCTTTCTACAACCAACCTCTCCTAGTGCAAGTGTTCATTGCATTATGCAATCCATCGAGCGAAGGAAATTCTAGACGATCATGTGACCTTCCTTGAAGGTGACCATCTTACTGCCACAGTGCGAAGCATGTCCAGAGTAGGGGCAATATATACCGTGTACAATGCCGATTGCGAGTGGGCTTGTTGTGACTGTGATCTTGCAAAGGCAACTTTTGCAAAAACCAAGCAAAGGTTTTGATCAGCTTGGGCATCCCCTTAGAGATGGTGGTACATGGGGCTATCCGCTTGCATGGTGGCCAGTTCATGGAGTTCTGTACGAAAGGTTTTTTGGGTGTAACAAGAGCACATGAAGTTGGTGGTGGGGGCAAGGTTGTTGGAGAAGAAGACATTGATTTCTCCACATTGCAAGAACATTCAAGCATTTCAAAGGTAGAGAGACTTTGTCGGTGTGTGTGTCCCTACTGGGAAACATTGCAGGTACATATGAGAGGGTTTTGTGGGTGTTCTTTGGATTTCCTGCATTTGAAGAACTGAAGCTTGAATTTGGTTTGTTATAGGGGGGTATGAGTTCTTATTGTCTCGAGCAGTAGCCATGGTGTCCCATGCCGTAATTGATTTACAGGTGCTCAAGGATAGGATGGCCGACCAAACACTACACCCCTCCACCATGCTACAGGCTATAGATGATGGTTTTGGAAACTCAATACAAAGGGCTAAGCCTTTTATAGAGAAACATCACCAACGTCAAACTAGCTCTACGATGGCCTCACGTATAATAGCTCCTCCAACACTGGTGCCTATAGGCAAGCTGAGACATGACAAGAAAACCATGCAACAGTTCTTGAATGACAAGTCAATGGGCACCCAATTGTAACGATACTATGATGTCGAAATTTGATTGTTGTCCTCGTGACTTTTTCTCATTAATTAAATTAATGCCTATACATTACGCTCTTGTGCTAAATTTGGTTTTTCGGAGATTCCTATATGGTTATGATGTTCATGTGATATTATATGGTTGTGCATAAATGGTTGGATGCTTATGCTCTTATGTTTCGATCTTATGCTCGCATGGTTAGATGAACACATGCAATGAAACAGACGTCCTGTTTAAGCACTTATGGTGATATGCTCTTATGCTTGTGCTCTAATGGTTATATGCGTATGCTCCTATGCTCATGCTTGTCCAGGCATGCTCATATGCTACCATACTTATACGGTTATTTATGCTCTTTTGCTTATGGGCATCTCGTGACCTTATATGGATATGCTTATACAGTTATTTGGTTACGCTCTTATATGATTATATGCATATGCTCGTACATTTTAATGCATTGGTTTTGCTCTTTTGCTTATGATATTGCAGAAATTGCCATATGTGCGGAAATTGTTATTTGCTTATGCTCCTACACTTATTACTGAATGGTTATGCTCTTTTGCTTATGGGTGTATCGTGATATGGTTATGTGTGTGGAAATGGTTATATGCTTATGCTCCTATGCTTATACGGTCTAAATGCTCTTATGGTTATTTGGTTATGATCTTGCATGGTGCTATGGTTATGCGCAAATGGTTATATGCTTATGCTCTTATGCTTATATGATCATATGCTTGTATGATTATGCTCTTTTGCTTAGGGGCGCATCATGTAGGAATATGGATATGCTTATACGGCTATATTGGTTATGCTCTTGTATGGTTATATGGATATGCTTGTACATTTAGTGGGTTTTGATCTTTTGCTTATGATCTTGCGAAAATGGCCATATGTGATTTGGTTATGCTCCTACGCTTATTACTGTAATGGTTTTTCTCTTTTGCTTATGGGCATGTTGTGATATGGTTATAATTGTGGAAATGGTTATATACTTATGCTCCTATGCTTATGCTTGTATAGTTATGCTCCTATGCTTGTACCGTTATGCTCTTTTGCTTATGGGCACGTTGTGTATGAATATGGATATGCTTATATGGTTATTTGGTTATGCTCTTGTATGGAGCTTGTATGGTTATATGGATATGCTTGTACGTTTAGTGGGTTTTGCTCTTTTGCTTATGATCTTGCGAAAATGGCCATATGTGGGGAAATTGTAATCTGGTTAAGCTCCTACACCTATTACTAAATGGTTTTTCTCTTTTGTATGATCTTGCATGGTGCTATGGTTATGCACAAATGTTTATATGCCCCTGCTCTTATGCTCATGCTCTTATGCTTATATGGTCATATGCTTGTACGGTTATGCTCTTTTGCACATGATCTTGCGAAGATGGCCATATGTGCAGAAATTGTTGTATGCTTATGCTCCTATGCTTACGCTTGTATGGTTATCAACTTTTGCTTATGTGCTTGTCGTGATATGCTTGTATGCTATTTTGCTTATGTGCTTGTCGTCATATGGTTATATGCTTATATGCTTATGCCAATATATTCAAGATTATAAGGTCATATGTTACCTATATTAAATGCTCTTGTGGTTATTTGGTTATGATATTGCATGGTGTTATGGTTATGCGCAAATGGTTATATGCTTATGCTCTTATGCTTACATGGTCATATGCTTATGCTATGACATGTTCTTATGCATGTATGCTTATATGGTTATATGGTTATGCTCTGATGCTTATGCTCTTATGATGCAGTTACATGTTTATGGTCATATGACCGACGATGATTGTGTTCAGATGCAGGCTGATGCTTAAGTTCATAACAATCGTTTCATGTACAAGGTCCATTGATCCATTCGCGTAGTCAATGTTCAACAAATCAACATACGAACATTCAATCTTAACATTCAATGAAACTCTGAGGATATGTTTGTTATGATAATAAGCTTACATGATCTTATGCTTATATGCTTGCATGGTTATATGGTTATGCTCTTTTGATGCGGTCATATGTTTGTGGTCATATGACCGACTTTGGTTTTGCTCCAATGCCGGGCTGATGCTTAAGTCCATAACAATTATGTCTGTTGTCCATGATCCATCCACGTTGTCGATGTTCATCAAATCAGCATACGAACATTCATTCCTAACATTCAAAATTTTTTTGAGGATATGTTTGTTATGTTATTATGCTTCTATGGTTATATGGTTATGCTCTTATGCTTGTGCTCTTATATGTTTATGGTCGTATAATATTGTTTCATGTACAACAACCATTGATGCATCCCATAGTCGATGTTCAGCAAATCAACATACAAACATTCATTCTTAACATTCAATAAAATTTTGAGGAATGCAAAGACCATGGGGACAGCACTCGTTTACATCGTACCCCAAAAGATCATTTGCTACAAGTGATAATCTACTCTTACGCTATGATGCTTAAGCACTCATAAGCTTAAGCCCATTCACATACACAACAACCACAACCATAAGATGGAAGGGCTTAAGATTACGCTTGGAGATCTCAGAACATATGAATTAGCAAGATGTAAGGACGTAAACGGCATTTGGAAAAATGTATGGGAAACCAAAAACGAGGAAATGGACCCAAAACAATAAACATAACCATTTCATGTTCATCAATGCAAAACTTCATTGTTAGAAAGCTACCAAGATATTGCATAACAATGAGCATAAGGTCAACTTCCAAGTGTAGTAGCCATAGATATAGTCCTCCATATCAACTTAGAGTACTTCAAATTCCAATATGGCTTCTCAACTCATTGGGCATGCATGAAAATTTATCAATGAATCAAAATGAATTGTGTGTTTGAAGAACCAACAACTTCATTTCCAAAACAATGGTCACTTCTTAGAGCTAACAATTATCTGTGAAGCATGGCCATGTCCTTACATAAGTGGCCGCAAACGAGCATAGATCCCCTCCTCTCGTGGGAAATGGGATTGAGGCTCCACGTCTGGCAACTCTCCCACCACGCGCAAACCCACGTGCTCCTCCTGGGCAGATGTCTACATACCAATCACATCAATGGGTACTTCCACATCATCTTTAGCATGATCAACTATACATTTGTCACCCATGCTCTCATCATCACCAAGCAAATCACCATTGTCTTCGTCATCATCATCATCTAGATGAGGGGTCATCTTTCAAAGAGAGAAGGAGATATTGGTGCATCATAACTCTCACATGCAGTTCGAGACGTGGCTGAATAGATCCTAAAATGGATTGCAAGATAAAAGTTATCATATATAACAACACCAATGGAAGGTGGAAATGCACAAAAATGTAGAAACTCCATAGCAGACGTACAAGCGGCCATACCGAGTGCCTCATGCTTTCAGCCATCTTCATGGCTGTTGCTGACTTGAGGTCAATGGCCACGGAGCCCTAAGATCAAACATAGCATTAGTCAAAAGTTAATGCAAAGGCATCAGATGTGGCATTTGAAAATTTTAAAGTCACGAACTTGCGGTGTGTCGAGGAAAGGCCTCTTGCCCTTCAAGTCAAATGGAGTGGGGCAAGTTAGGTCCACATGCATGGATCTATGTCCCTTGCACTCCAGGGGGGTCTCCAAGTCAAAGTGGACAGGGGGCCAACCTAGTGCCACAACATGACATAAGAACAAGATATAAGACCATTAACGTATAGGCCATGTTGACATAAACCTAAACCCAAGTTCCAATTAGGGAGGAGTGGTTCGCACATACCATGACCCGCAATAGCATGTGGATGAGAAGATGGGGTAGGGGTGCAGTGCTCCTGCTTTACCTCCGCCTTCATCACGGCAAGTAGTGGTGGAGTCCGGGGTGGAGGTGGAGGTGGAGGTGGAGGTGGAGGTGGAGTTGGGGTTGGAGGTGGAGGAGGAGGTGGAGGTAGTGGTGTTGGAGGAGCTACAGGACCCCTTCTAACTTGAGGGGCCTAGAGATAGGGAGTTGGGGGGAGGCCATGGTCACGCACGCGATGGTCGTCTCATCAATTCTTTGCTTGCTGCCAAAGACCCTGGGGATCTCGGGAGCTTTGTGACAATCTGGTCTAAGATAGATCCAAATCGTACTAGTAGATACGAGCTTGCGCTCCTCAAACTACACAAACATATCATCAGGAATAGATAAGATTGACTATTTGGAAACTTATAATAAATTGCGTCCAACCATTATTGGAAAATAATTATTAAAAAAAAGGTCTTAGCAAATTCTAATTTCAAAAGGAAGTGATTACTCACATCCTCCCCTTGCCGATAGACTCTATAATTTGGTTGTTCTGCCATGTTGCACTTTCCTAGAGAGAAAACGACAAATGGTAAGCGTTCGACATAAACCCATATACAAACAAATATTTTTCTTGGACGATACATAAGAATATCATTGCCAACATCATGTGGGCATTCATACAGTAGACCGTATTAAAGGACGCCAGCAAAAAAATTAGAAGGCCTTGAATGGTTCACAATGCCTATGCATAGTAAATAGCAAGGATGCATAGCTCAATCCATAGATTAATAAGCTTGCTAAACAAACACATGTATTCAATAAATCTTCCAAAAGGGGGTCCCAAATCGATGCGCTATGTCTACAAATGCAACTACATTCTCCTTTAAAGGCTCAGTGTGTGCTTCTTACTTTTTAAAATCCTTTACTATATGATATCAATATCATGGTGCAACCTACTAATAGGTCCTCTTTTATGAGGGACTCAAGCTTTCTTTCTTTGTCTACTTTTTCCACCCACACATCGAAGTTCAATAGGTCCCCCAACTGAAAAGAATCTTAAAATGTATTAATTAATAAAAAGAAAGGGGAGGGAGGGGAGGTTTTGTCATAGATGGCAAACAATCAGGGCATCTCTTAATTTGATGAGGGAAGGGGTCTTCTCCCCTCTTATTTATGAGGGTGAAAACCTTACATAACCAACATTTCACAGCATCTCATGCAACTTAGTGAAAGGCTCTATAGTGGGTAAAGGATGTCTTGACCTTAAAGGCCCCCTTTCCATGAAATTTGGAAATTATCCCTTTGATCTTAGCTTACTTGGGCTATCTCCAACCTTTTGCCTAAGAATTCAATTGAATTAAAAATAAAATGCCATTTCGAATAGGTTCATCCTTAGACCGGAATAAGTAGATCTTATGGAATAAAGTTATCATATGGAATAATTTATTGGGACTAAGGGGGGATTAAGAGCCTTTAGAATAAGTAGATGGAAATCTCCTCTCGATAAACTAATGGAAGTAAGTATACATCAACAAACTTGGGTGAGAGCCATTAAGGGGTATGACCCTAATGGAATACCTGCTAGAGCATACATGATCATTTGTTATATAAGACCAATCCTAGCTTAAGCCGACAAAAATAATAGTAAGATTTGGTCTTTTATTCGATGTGGACTTCCCCAATTCTCACTTATTAACATTCACATTGCTAATGAATTTTCTAGTCATATACATTTATAGTTTAAGCAAAAATATATTTGAGGTCTTCTTTTTTGTAAAGACCTCATACGATTACCAAATGGAATAAAATAGAGGAGGGGAGGGGCATGGTATAAATGAGAGTCAATAAAGAGGAAATCCCTTAATTTATGGCTGAAGCATTGGACAAATACATGTGAATCAATTAGGTTGGGAGGGGTGTCAAAATTCGCCAAGAAATTGCTTTTATAAATATATGGAGCAATGAACGTAATCCCCCTCCCTCGTAATACCCATCTCTATTCGTTCGTAATCTCTTGCTAGGAATAGCCTACCGGCATACCAGGCCAATCCTATTAGTCATCTCATAATCCCCATATCGGGCAGAGCCATAGATGTAAACGGCTTTAGGGTCCACGCACACAAATGCCCATCAGTGTTGCTAGGCTGTAATTCTGACATGAACAAAAAAGACCATGTTCCCCCAGCGGTACATCATGTTTTCACAGTGAGAGAAGTTGAAACAGGAATCCATGGTGCAAAAGGGAAGGTATTGGGCGAGTGCCAATTTTTTTGTGCATGCTAGAGGGCCTAACACCGGGATGGAACCATACATCAAAAGGCAAAACTAACCTGGAGCTTGGAGGCATAGCAATCCCGACTCCCACATGTGCAAGTACACCGATTTCGAGTCAACGGAGCGTGGGGCATATGAAGAAGATGGATGTTTGCAAAGAAGACGGACTCTAGAGCGTGGAGTGTGGAGCATGAGAGGGGAGGATGGCTTCTTTTTTGAAATCAGAGCGAGGTAGGCGGCTTGTTAATGTGGTGGTAGGCCAACTCATCTAGCTACCACGTCGTGAGAGGCTCGCTTGAGCCATGCATGCCGCATGCATGTCCATGGATGTTGCATCCCCTGTGCATGGCTGAAAAGTATGCCGATGGAAGGGGGGAGGGTGGGATTATGAACTAGTCAAAGGGCATCTTGCACGTGAGGGCTAGCGGGCCTGTGTCTCCACGTGTACAAGCGACAAACCCGAGCCCCCAAAATCTATCCTTAGGCCCAAGGTTTAGCTATCGAGTTATCAACCTTCAGTAAACCCCCATGTGACTAACGTTCATCTTAAAAGGAACCAGGACCTAGTCAGTGCAAGGCTAAAGAGGGGTCTCAAAGGTAACCAAGAGAGGTAGATCGTTAGACTCTGTACAAGCATCAAAAACCTATCCATGAGCTTGAGGTAACTAGGAGAGGTAGATGATCAAACAATGTACAAGCATCAAAGACTTGTCCATGAGCTTGAGGAGAGATCCACCATGCATAATCCGATATGTATATGCGGTTAAGGCAAGATACTCTCCACGACGAGTTTGAGTGTTTGTTATGCCATGTGAAGTGCCGCATTCTACTCAATGATTGCATGTCACAACTATCAACCAGGCCGCAAACATACACCATGCTCCCAGTTCTAGAGCTGGAATATCATCGGAAACATGTGATTTGTCTTGATGAAGCAGTACCATATTCCAATCCCCCATAAAGATGGCCTTCTTCCTCAAAATTTTTTGTTGTAGAGTTTCCCATAACAAAATGCATTCCTTAGAGACATTAGGAGCATGTACTGATACAATGTAGATTTTACATTGTTGCATCAAGCTCTCAACCGATATATAAAACCCCTTGTCAGAGCAAGTATGAAGCACTGGTTGCAAGCTATATTTAATAAAGAGTGTAGAGCTGCCCTTTCCTCAAAATGGACAACTCAAGAATGAAACATAATTACAGAGTTGAATGTCTTGCAAGTCATTGTTACCCTTTTGAGTTCTTGTAAGGCACATACAGGTGGATGAACTCTATGAATAAACTACATCACTTTCATCTTCTTTTACTATGACCACAAACCTCGCACATTCTAGCTAGACATGACAAAATATTCATTATGAAAATTCTACTCCTCCTCCATGATATTAAGAAGCGATGTTGTCTCTGTGCCAACATGGACTTAGGTAGTACAGAATGTGTGTGTAGAGTAGCGTGGCAAAGCTCCGCTTGTACTTGCATAAGGCTAAGAATAATCTCTCTTAGCAATCCTCAACATGCAAGTTCTACTTGCAATTCCTACATGCGAGTTCTACATGCAACTCCTACATGCAACTCCTACTTGCGACTCCTACATGCAACTCCTACTTGCGATTTGTACATGCAACTCCTACATGCAAGTCCTACATGCAATTCCTACATGCATGTTCTACTTGCAACTTCTACATGCAATTCCTACATGCATGCTCTACTTGCAACTCCTACTTGCAAGTCCTACATGTAAGTCCTACATGTTTGAGATTGTCATTGAAGATGTGTCACCCAACGCTCTAGGCACAATTGGTTTTATAGCTCCTGTCCCCACATTCACCCTGACTACGGTGTCGTGATTCCTCCGCGATTCTGGATTGTTAGTCTATCAATTCCCCATTTATGGACTGATGCTTCCCGTAACCAAGGACGTCCCAGTAAGATTTGATAGGATTTTTTGGGAAGATCCAAGATTGTGAATTGAAGGGAAAAGCAGACTCTTGCGACCTTTGTAGACATGCCATTCACTATTCCCAAGGGTTTAGCCCATGAATCATCGGCAAGGCGTATATTGAAATTAGCCTTTGCATTGGTGGGAGATCCCATTCATCGTAGAGCTCCTTTGATAAGACATTTACACCTGCTTCACCATCCACTATGGCTTGGACTTCACTATATGCCTTGTGGATCAAAGACATAATAAGTTTGCATATGTCATCTCTCTCACCCATCTGCACAAGGATATCTTCGATGTCATTCATAGGTGGAGGGGGATTTGCGAGTTCAATCCATCCTTTGAAACTCTCCCAGAGATTGGGACAATTCCATAGGAGGATTCCGATGGGATTTGACACAGGGCAACTCAAGATGCTAGAGACTATGGCTCCTTCAAGTTGACGTGGCGGTACATTATGTTGTGGAGTCTATTGTTGGAATAGAGGCTCGAGTACAATATCAATACTTTGTGGGGCCAAGTCATGGATTGGGTCTTGAGCTTGTTTCTCAGCCTCAAATTGAGCTTGTTTCTCAGCCTTAAATTGAGCTTATTCCTTTTGTACCCATTGTTGAAGTGCCTGAAAACGAGCTTCTCCACTTTTGCATTTGGGTATGGAGCTTCTTTTATTTGAGGCTCGGAAGCTGATGTGGATGAGCTTGTTGCTCTTGGCGGAGGTGGAGGCACTTGTGCTTTCTTTTTAAGAAGTTGCTTTGGTTGGATTGGAATGTTAGGGTCCTTGATGGCCTCTTTATGCTAGCGTGTAATTACATTCATAGGTTGTGATATTATGCTTGTCAGCCCCAGACTTTGATGGTCCACCCCTTGATGCTCGATATGTATTGGGACATACTTGATTTGCATAGACTAGTAGTAGTCCCTCTGTGCCTTCTACATAGTACACTAGGTACTCTGCTTCATACTCAAATGATGAGTCTACTTCCTCGGCTTGTAATTGATGTATTGGAACTACTTGAGGAGCTGGATTTGGCGCTCTTGGATATGGTTGTGGATTCGTATTCCTGAGTAATTGTGGGACTTGTGTCCGAACAGGAACAAGATTTAGCCTTGGAGTTGGGCGCGCTTGTGCAAGTGCCCATTGCATGTACATTGGCATGGGTGCCACTTGGTATTGTTGAGGTTGAGGCGGGTTGTTGCGCTAGAGTGTGACCAAGCCTTTGAGCGTTTAAAGTGGCACCTAATCACAACACCCATCCTTGTATCTCCCAATTGGGATATTGATTTTCATGTTCATACTGATGGATCCTAGTATGCAATTGGGAGTGTGCTTTGTCAACCTGGTGAACATAAGAAAGACTACCCATTCTACTTCGCCAGTCGATAACTCAATGATGCAGAGATCAACTATACCACCACAGAAAGAGAAGCCCTAGCAATGGTGTATAGTGTTAAGAAATTTCGGCACTATCTACTGGTGGCAGATGATTTTGTCTTCTACACTGACCATCAAGCATTGCTTTATCTTGTGAACCGTCCGTGTACAACAGGAAGAATAATTAGATAGCTCCTCTTGCTTCAAGAATTCAACTTCAAAATAGTGGTCCACAAAGGTGTCCAACACTACATTGCCGATCACATGTCTCATGTCAAGTCAGGAGAAGAAGCCACTGGAGTAGAAGATGACTTACCAGATGCCACACTATTTTAAATAGATTCTATTCCAGAGTGGTGTGGAGATATAATTGGGTACTTAATGGCAGGAAGACCACCCCCTAAAATGAAAGTAGTAGATGCTAGAAAACTAATTCTAAAGGCTGCACCCTATCAATTCATTGCAGGACAACTATACAAGATATGCAAGGACTAGGTATTAAGAAGATGTGTAATGCCTCATGAGATCATGCCAATCCTGAGTGAAGTCCATGAAGGCATTGCAGGATGACACTTCCAAGGGGAAGCCACAGCAAGAAAAGTCCTCCTCATAGGCTACTAGTGGCCAATACTGTGGGCAGATGCCTATGAATATGTAAAAGGCTATGATGTATGACAATGGACTACTAAACCACAACACAAAGACTTCAATCCTCTAACAATAGTTGTTGCACAAAAACCATTTGAAAAATGGGGGATTGACTATGTGGGTCCCATCCATCCAGTAGCAAAGGGAACACATGCACGCTACATCATTGTGGCCACTGATTACTTTACAAAATGGGCTGAAGCTAAAGCAGTTAGAAAGGCAGATGCCAGAAGCACAGCAAGATTCTTATACGAGAATGTGATCACCTGATTCGGATGCCCCATTGAAATTGTGTCGGATAGAGGTACACATTTTGTCAATGAGGTAATCCAAGAACTCTTGTCTGGCTTTATGGTAATCCATAGAAAAGCACTACCCCCAAGGGAATGAACTAGCTAAATCCACCAACAAAATATTATGCATTATCCTCACTAAGGTAGTAGAACCACAACATTCTGATTGGGCAGAGAAACTGATGGGCATACAGAACCACACTCAAGGTCAGTACAAGGAACACCTTTTCAATTGGTGTACGGCCTTGAAGCTATGGTCCACTAGAATTTGTAATACCAAGCCTACGCATAGCAGTATAGGAACGCATGGGAGATCATGAATCCTTGAAAGAAAGACTCTATCAGTTGGAGAAGCATACAGAGACAAGACTAGTCGTCGCCTAACATGCCATGACAATAGAAAAATGTAGAAGAAAGGCATGGTTTGACATAAATCTTCAAGCTAAAGACATCAAGGAAGGTGACTTGGTCTTGTTATACAATGACACAAAGGGAAACTGAAGTATCTAGGTCAAGGACCCTACCGAGTAAGAAAGATGAATCCCATCAGAGCTGTGCTGCTAGAAACATTGGATGGAGTCTAATTTAACACAACAATAAATGGGAGTCGACTGAAGTGCTACTACTTCAACATGCAAGCCATCCCCGACAAAAATGAAGATTTGGGAAACCAAGTCTTCCTTAGTTAGGATTAGATTGTATCACAAATACTCACTTGCATATGTACATCTTCGTACATATAGGTAGCATCAATCGATTTTAACCTAGGGCTTAGAATTGATGCATGAGTTCTAGCTGCCCTATGAAATCCCAGCAAAAAAAAAAAGCATATAGTTACTCCCTACCTAGCTACTAGGTCACGTGCACTCACACGCTTTTGCTTAGACACATAGATGATTGCATGAATAATTGTGCCACACACTTTCATTCCACACTCTCAAAGCATGTATAAAAATAAGATCTCTCACAAACACATACAAAGGTCATACCTGCATGCCAACTAATCTAATGATCAATGGTACACCACATGCACATGGATGCAGGTGCAGAAAAAATGTCGCCACTAAAGAGGATGCATAGAAAGAGCCCACGGCCTCAACCTTTAGACCCCCTCCACAGTTCGCAACCATCTACATCCTCTCAACCATGGCAACCACAGGCATTTGTGGTCCAAAGTGATAGCTCCGAGGAGGAGTTAATGCATGACCAAGAAGAACAAATGCCACCCCAGTCACCACCGGCCTACACAACCATTGACGGCCCAGTCACTAGAACTTGTTTGGCCATCTACATCGACTTATGCTCTTTCCAAAGAAGCAACACTTACTTAGAGCAAAGGGGTCTAGGTAGTTTGCATGAGAGCCTAAAATTCTTGGAGGACAGTCCTACAATGACCACATACATCAGGGACTTTCTCCATTCTTACCACTCCAGCAATGCACAAGTTGGCAAGTACGGTACCATCATTGTACATCAGAGCCCACTCAGCATTATCCTCGACAGTCTAGTCATTCAAAGGGCTTTCTCACTCCTTGCATGGCCTGCCGATGCAAAATTTTTTGAAGTACAGCCTCTCCTTGCCAAGGGCACATTGATCCATAGGGACGGCATATTACTTTGCACTATCCTTAACCATCGCCTCAAGGAAGCAGCACAATTCCTATCCATAATTCTGGGGGTTAAGTGTGGCAAGAATCAATCCCTTCCACTCCACACATTTGTTTTACTAAGTAGGAAACTAAAGCAAGACTAGATCCAGCACTTAATCATCTTCTTCACAAAAAAAATAGATGGTTCATCAGGCCAAAAATGTAAAATTCCACACTTATTAGCTATAATCATCAAAAAAGAGCTACACGAATGAGAAATGACTCTGCCCCACCAGTTCTACATGCAACTCATGCAACATGCGAGTTCTACATGCAACTCCTACATGCAACTTCTATATGCAAGTTCTACATGTAGAGAGAGAATGTCTTACAATTCCTACATGGAGAGAGAGAAGCTCTCCAACTTGTATAAATACCCCATAATGAAATGAAGCCCACATTCTTTGGGGCATTGTGTCGAGTTCTACTTTGGTATTCCAAGCAATTGTCTCAAGTGTCCATGCTTCCTTGCACTCCACGTCCAAAAGCATGTCCTAACCTTGCAATTCCTCCTCCCCTCTCCTCCAACCTTGCAACCCATCCTCTCCCTCTCCTCCTCCCTTCTCCTCCTCCTCCTTCCTACTCCTCCTCCTCCTCCCTTCTCCTCCCTTATCCTCCTCCTCCTTCTCCCTCCTCCTCCTCTCTCCTCTCTCTTCTTTCCCCCATGCTCTTACACCTTCTTCCTCTCCCACTCCTATATTGCTCCCCCTAAACCCTTAGTTCCTCAACCCTTAACCTCCATGATCTATGAGGGAGACGAGTTCTCCACCATGTACTCTACCCTGAACCTTGGATCCTCCTTCTAACCCTTGAACCTCCTAAACTCTGGAACCTCCTTCTAAACCCTCAAACCTCCTCTAAACCCTGAACCTCCCTCTAACCCTTGAACTCCTCCTAAACCCTGCAACCTCCAATGAATGCAAAAGCCTTCATTACCTCAACCATGATGATACACGTTCCTTTTACACATGCATGCACTATGTTTGCTTACCACACTTAAGCCTACGTCTCTCACCGAAATACGACTCGAGGTCCAAACCTACACGTATACTGCAAATGACAACCCCGATATATCTGTAGGTGACAAAAAGCCTCAAAACCCTGCATACTGAGAAAACCCTGATCTTCCTACAGAAGCCGTGGGAAAGAGCCAACAAGTGGCATGAAGATATTATTAAATCCCTCCTTCTTGCACGTTGCTCCTTTAATTGCTCTGAATGCCTATTTTTCTTGAGGGGATTCAGCCTCCATTTGTTTAGGGGAATTTTTGGAAGTGGAAGCGATATTGGCAGCAAGTTTTTTATCAACATTCTGATTCTCATGCCATGCAACAATAGTTTGTTGACCTATATTCTCACCTACCACCTTCTAGATCTTTCAGCTATCTTCTCGTTGTATAGCAAAATCATTGCCTCTTATCCTTTTGATGAACAGCTTGATCAATATGTGAAGCTTGTCCTTCCTTTGCTCCTTTGTGCAATGGTTGAGCCAGAGACTTCTCCATCTGTATTTGATGATCACCTTTGAGTTCATTGTGCTTATTTAAGCTCATCAAATCCACTGCTAGGAGTTCATCCAATTAGAAGGATGACTCTTCCAAGCGGTCACATCACAATCCATGGTTTAGAGCTCATCCAATTCAAAGGATGACTCTTCTAAGAAATCAGCTCACAATCACAACAATAAGTTGGATACCATCAATAGGTGAAACTATAGATCAATGTAGATTATTTCGTAGATAATGTACCCATTGTCACAACTACTTGGTCATCTTGTGAGAAGGGATTTTGTGTGTTTGCATTAAAGGAACCTAACCCATTGATGAGTAGGTATAGCCAAATGTAAATGTGGGTGGTGGTACATAGCATGCATTATTAGAGGGAGTTGTACAAAAGGAAGTAGATAAAAGAGAGGCATGTTCCTATGTTTGATTAGTGGGTTTGTTGAGTTAGGCAAGTGAGCTAGTTGTACTAACTTTGTGTAGGATTATGGAACCTCATTAAGGCAGTTGTGATAGAGCAAATTTGGTTTTGCAAAAATAATCGGATCTTCCATCACTAGTGATTCCCCTCGGATCTTAGTATACTCTTACAAGCTAGATTCCTTAGTATTTTTTAAAATGTATTTTGCAAGTCAAGAGGTTCTTAAGATAGTAGCTACTATGCTCAAGTCTGGCACTTATCAGTAGGGCAATTGTAATTTCAGCTCCCACCTATTTGTTCTTAGGGCAGTTCCAAGCAGCATGGTCTTTGCCCAATGGCCCTTTCATAATCCTCTTTCTTCATGAGAGTATATTTTTGTGTTTGAGGTTTCTTACGTGGTGCATGAGAAGCCTCCTTCTTGAAGTTCCCCTTCCTTTTCAAATTGGAGAATTTTTTAAACAGTTTGTTTCAAAGTTCCAACTTTGGATTTCCCCATCGTTTCATCGTATATTTGGACATATTTAATTGCTTCTTCAAAGGTCTTGGGAGAATTTCTTCTCAGCTCAACCTTGTAGGTGTCTTTAGACGCCTCACAAAACCCCTTATCTTTTGAAATTCATCAATTCCTTTCCTCTTAAAGATTTTCTCCCTATAGCTCCCTATGTACTAAACTAAAGTGTTCTTACCCATAGTACAAGCATCCTAAGCCTCCCAAGCTCTTTCTAACTCATTTTCAAGTAAAAACTCTTTTTAAAAGGATTGTTCAAATTCAACCTTGTACATAGGGATCTTATCATTTTCGATGAGGCTCATCCACCATTTATAGGCCTTATTTCCGAGGAAAAGACTCGCTTTTATGACTTGATTTTTAGGAGGGGTATTCCTGAGTCGATGGAAGTCTTGCCATTTTTGCAAGAATGTATTTATTGCATCCTTGTTGCATTCTTTATTTTCCCCATTGAAAAATGGTGGTTTCAAGTCCTTAAGAATGTTAGAGGTTTCTTTAAGGCAAGAGGTTGTACTCTCAACTTGACTAGGAGGAGTCGATGATTGCTCCATAGGAGTTACCGATTGTTGAGAATTGGATAGTTTAGATATGGCTTTAGTTTGGGCCTTCATGTATCATTAATTGTCCCTAACTTCTTTTCTATGTTTTGTGTTCGAGTTTCAAGTTTAATGAATTCTGAATACAAAATTCTGTAATCACCATAATCAACATCCTCCATTTCTATACTATCCTCTTGAATTTTGTTATGCGCTTCCTCACGTGTTTCCTCTCCAACTATCATTTTTCTTTTTCTATCCCTTTCATCTCTCTCCCTAATCACCTTCTCTCTTTTTGGACTCATCATTTTAAAAATGAGAATTATCCAGATATTATAAAACAAAAAGATCTATAGAGAGACTTGTATTTTTTTAAGGCTTTGGATCCATATTGACTCACTCTTTTGCTTGAAAATATTGCTTTCTATTCCTCCTTTTTCTTTGGTCTAAAGAAAGTTCTAATCTCCTCGATCCTGACCTTTGATCCTATTAGCAAGGCTAAAGATTATAATGGGTGAAAGCTGCAACCCTTGGAAAGAGGAATAAAGAGAAGACTTTGAAAAGTGAGGGGCTTTGGAGAGGGGTATTAAATCCTTGATGATGTGGCTTTTCTCAAAGGAATAAACGTTATGGTAATGTGGCTGGACTTGATTTTTTTCTTTTGGTTTTCTATAGGTCAACAAACATCGAGGTTGCCTCTTTGTGTGCAGATGGCTTTGTCGACCTTTCTTCTTGATGATCCACTTTGTCTCAGGTTACAAGAGTGACTTAGGGATTGTTTCTAGGCTCTAGCAAAACAGAGAATGGATAGCAATTGATCATCAAATCCTCCCTTTACATTTCTCTATGGCTTCTCATGGAACGTGCGCTCTCACCAAACAAAGCTCGCATGATGATAACGATTCTCAACAAAATTAAAATGAGAACGATTGGATTAATAAAGCTTGTCTTCATAACCTTCCAATTTCCAATCATCCTAGGCTCTGATCTATTAACTTCATTTAATCAACTAATGAGTGCATACATTAGCTTTTGACATGCTGGGGAATTGAGAGAGCATGCACACAACCACAAAAGATTTTTATGCTTGTACAAAACTTTTGGACCAATTCTTTTGGGTTGCTCCAGAAACAAGGCGTGCAAATGGAATGATCATCAAAGAAGCTTCTTTGAAGGCAATGTTTCCAGCGTGGATGCCTCTTCCGCTGCTGTTGTCCAATACTCCAAAGACCTATGGCTAATACATGCTATCAAAGGTGACACTAGTGTAGTCAATCCTTTCAGCTAGCAGAAATCATGCTTTGGACAGCTTCATGAGCGAGCCTTTTCCCTATTTCTATTATTGTTGATGGAGAAAAAGATAACAATAATTTTCCTAAGCTATGTTGTTCCACAAAGGATCAACCGAGAAGAGCTCTCAACAGCAGCTTCTGTTCGTGATCAACAAGTTCTCAAGCTTCCCTTCAACCTGCTTCCCACCTGCTCTGATACCAATATTCTAGATTTCTCAATACAAAGAGGGCTCTTGTATAAGTTTCCACCTAGCCACAGATTCCCACCTTCAAGAGCTCGTGTGTCTCATCTCCTTCTTCACGTGAGATCCTTGTGTGTACACCTCCTTCCACTTTAAGCTCCTATTTTGGAATCCTCCCTCCTAGCCTAGTGCTTGACATGTGGCCTCATCATTTGATGCCATATGCCCCACAAGAGACCTTACCATAAGAGCCCTCTCTTGGGCTTCATTTACACCTCCTCAATATTTCCTAGATGTAGGTGTGGCCCTAGACCCCAACCTTCTAGGCCCACAACTAACCAAGCATGTCAAGCCCTTTGGTTTCCCGCCTTGCCATAATCAAGTATAGCTTCCATGATTATAGATGACGTAACAATGGATCCGCAACATGAGGCATATGGTGACATGCGGTTAATCAGTGAATGATATGCAATATGCCCAAAATGCCACCAACAACTTCTCATGTGGCGGACATTCACTAGCAGTGTTGACCCGTTTGAATATTTTGTTAGTGGATTCCGCCAGTCCATTGCTCTATCAGTAGTAGAGGTAGATGACTTCTTATGGGTCACCATATAGAACAACATCGTGTGCTTAATCACTTTATTAACAAATTGTTTGCCTTGATGACTGACCAATTCAATAGGATATCCAAATCCATAGAACACATCCTTGTATAAACACTTGGTTATTGAATTTGCGGTATTGTCTTACAATGCCAAGCCTCTACCCACTTTGTACAATAATATGTTTTGCCGCACGAACATAGCTATTCCCAGTCTGTGCTGTTGCTAGCTTGAACGGCCCCATGAAGTCCTAGCCCCATTTCTGGAAAGGTTCCAAGGGCAAGATCAACTACATAGGCATTTGATCTCGCTCTAACGGGACCAAATATTTGGCACACGTCACATCTTTGCACGAACTTCTTGGCATGTTTTTGTAGCAAATAGCACCACAACTAGCTTGGAGCACTTTTTTCATCGTGATGGCACCCACAAAGTGTCTGCCTCTGACTCTGCAATGCTTCAGTTTTAGTATTGTGTCTTGCTCATGCAGAATAACACAGCAGAGCAGCACATCCACTAGATTTTGTTGATAGAGCTAGGCCACAACCTTTGTGAAGCACCACATCCACTAGATTGTGTCAATAGAGCTGGCCCACAACCACTTCAAACCCACAGCTTCACAATGCTAATCTCTTGGGCTGGTTGTGATTGAGATAATTTAGCATGGTAACTGTAGTCGAAAGGAAAATCATTTCATCACATTCAAAAGCACCTCCTGATTAGTTTTCGCCGCATCCACCACCACAGCCATTGTAGAATCCTAAAAGTCATCTTTTATGCTTGTTGGGGACTCTCTCAACTCTAGGCGCAACAGGTAGTTCTCCACCACATGTTGTGATCCTAGTCGATGCATCACCTCCAACTAAATCTCTTGCAGCAAGAGCATCCATCGTGCTAGCCGCCTGTGAGATTCCGTTGTTTCAATAGATATAGTTTCCACATGAAAGACAAATGGATGGCCCAAAAGATAATGCTGATTTTTTTTCTCAGAATGGATCATGCCTAACCCTTCCCACTCAATCAACTGAATAGTTCTTATTCGCTGGAAACAATCATCGACTAGCATAATAAATAGGACGATACCATCCAGCTTCATCTTTTGCATCAGCATACTGCCAATTTCTCTGATAATAACATCGGTGCTTTGCACAACTGGATCTTCAATTGGTGGTATTCCTTGTCATCTGCATGATTCAATCAGTCATATTTGCCTCTTGAGGCACAAAACCCATGGACACATTTGGCATGTCCTAGGGGGGCTCTTTATTCATGTGTGCAATGTCTTCCCATAATCATATCACTACCTAGAGTAGTCAGGTCTTTAACCACCATTATCCAAACCTCACCATGCTGAGTCCCTTCCTCTCTTCATGCTCTCTTCCCCCTCCTCTTCCTCTCCTTCTTTGCCTCACCAATGTCACATGTTTGCATGCTATTGCTTTACCATATCATGGACTAGTTTGAGATTTGTATTGTATGAGTTAGCGAGGAGCACCGTAATTATAGGCAAGAGGATTCTAGGCTATTGTGTTCCTATTATTGGTTGTGTGGTTATTTAGGCTAATTGGTTTCATATTATTGGGTGTGTGGTTACTTAAGCTAATTGTTATGGGTTTGGGCGGTTGGAAATGCTTGCTATTTGGGTTTAGTATGTTAGTTCACTTTGGCATATTTTCCAAATCATGTTGCATAAAGCTTTAAAATGTTGTAATTTCATGAATTTTTTGTCCATTAAATTAGAGTATCAACCCAACTCATTTTATTGTATTTTGAAGTTTGGATCCTAATGTGCTAACTTTTAAATAGTCTATTTTTAAACGCTTAAATAACTTGAGGCAATATGGACTATTACTTATGTGGCTATTTTGTTTGATGGTCCCCAAGCCCTATACATTTAAATAATACTCCCACTCTAGAATCTCTTCAGGTTGTCTTACAAAGTTGATACCATAATATAATCAAGACATTTTGGTTATGGACAAAGTGAGCCAAGTGTATGCAACATCCATGGATTGAATCCCTATGCAACAATTGGCTTCTTTTACTACACAATATGATCCCATGTTGCAAACAAGTGTCAACATTTATTTACAAGGCTGTCCTGATATAAGAATACAAAATTGAGGTAGCAAAATTTTAATATCCATTCGGAGATATTGGAAAGAGGGCAGCAATTTGGATCAAATGTTTTTTAAAAAATGTATGAAAAGGGCTCCACTCCCATTAAATGTATGACAAGGGCTCCACTCCTATTTAATGCATGACAAGGGGCTCCACTCTCTATTTAGTGTAACTTCTTCCGTCCTTGTATTCATCATCTCCTCTTGTCTCTTTTCTCCCTTCTTTCCACGTCTCCTCTCCCTTCAACTTTGCCTCTTTTTCCATGCAACCCCCTCCTCCCTAACAAAGATCATAGGCATCACCATGGAGGGTTATTAATGCACAAGGAGACAAGCTTAGGATTAAAGGTGGAAGCAGGTCATGCATGGCCAAACTCAAAGCAAAAATTTCAACTTTATTGCCAAAGGAGCTTAAGAAGAGCACTCCAAAAAAAAGACAGATATTTTGTTATGAGCAACATGGATAAGATTTGTATCGAGGTGCGTGGGAAGAGACAAAGGTAAAAATTGGAAGCTTTTATGTTTCCTCGTGTACATAGCTCAGCATACCCCTGTACGAGTATCCATCGTCCAAGGGAAGGTCCAAAAGAAGGGCCATAGTACTTACGATTCCCTTAGTACAAGTAGGGGGAGGGTCCTCACAACTCTTATTATAGTAGCTACACAAAATGCTGAAGTGATGGAAATGTGGATATGGCACGCACATAGGTCACCACCATTGTTGTGCTCATCCTTAATGAATTGTGCCTTATAAGAATAAGTAAACTGAAACGTCTCTTGAAAGCATAAGGAGAGCATCCCACCCCTTGTGAGAGTGGCCTTAGGGACACTCATGGGTTCTTACTAGGACAACCAAGGGTACCCATGCTGTCTCTTGTGAAAAGTCTAGCATCATTTTGAAGTTTGAGGTCCACCACCCCACACACACACATATTTAAAAAATTCTTTTGCATATTTCTTATCAACACCCACTTATTAAAGTGAGTCTCCATTCCTTGGCTCCTTAAAAAACTTCAAGGTGTTGGGCTACCTCCCTCCCTTGAAAACTCAAGTCTCCTTCAATCCTCCCTCTTTGACGTCTATGTTTTCTTAAATAACCTTGAAGATACATGTGTGGTTTCGTCCATTGAGGACCCTTACCTCCTTTAAGGTCATCAACATCCTAGTGTTTCTCCCTCCCCATAGTTTGCACAAATAACTTAGAGCATTGGGAAAGATTGTGGAGATTTGAAGAAGTACAAGGATTAGGTTTTGCTCTCTCCCCTTTAAGAATTTGCAACTCATTGAGGAACTTTGAAGATTAGAATAAAAGGGCCCTTGAGGAGCTTTTACAAGGTATTAGTTGGAAGCTTGCTTTTTTTGGAAGATGGTATGGAGGGATCTTCCTCAACATGCACTAGGGAGATGGCCTCAATCCTTAGGGCCATGTTAGCATTAAAGGATGGTTGCCATAGAGTTGACAATGTGTGATTGAGGAGTGAGAATTTGAGACAAGCCATGACATAGTTGATTTTGGTGCTTCTCCTTGCATTAAGACTTAGGCCTCCTAACAACTTTGAAGATGCTTCCTACGAAAGAGAAAGGACTTTTGTGTCCTTGACGATCATTCTAGGTTAGAGCATTTGGTGGTGAAATTGGTTTGGGTTCATGGTTAGTTTTGGTCCCTCTTTGCCCCCACGAGCTAAGAGTGATGGAGAAATTTGGGGCACTGCTTGGGAAACCCAACTTTGCAAGTGGCTTGGCCATAATGATGCTTTGGAGGAGGTGTTTTGATCCTGTTATGGTCTCGTGTGGACATGCTCTAACGAGTGCTCACAAAAAGTTGGCATTTAATATATAACGGAGCTTCAAGTTTTCAAATTTACATGCGAGATTTATCTTCTAAAAAGTTCTAAGAAAAACCTTTGTCTCACATGGACACCACACACACATTTTGACCACTGTTCTAGGACACTAGGCCCCACGCCTCTAGGATTTGAACCCATGACCCGAGCGTTGGAAGCCTAATGCCCAAACCACTAAGCCAAAGCTTTTGACCCCAGCTGTGGACCTTGTGCCCACCAATCTAGGACAGTGTGCCCCTCGATAGGACCACGTGTGGGTGAGTACGGGGTGGGTGCATCCCCCCCCCCCCAAAAAAAAAACCACATGTAGTAGTTTTGGCAAACTTCAGTAAAAAAGTGCAATTAGATGTGTGGCGGATGCAAACGGACTACACATGCAGGGAAGGGTTGGGAATCCAAAAGAACCGGAGAATCCTGCTTCGCTTGCCTATTGGATTTCAATCCGAACATACATCCGTAAGTGTGAGAGGGACTAGCAAACTGGAGGGTGCCATGTGTTCTGATGGCATGGGGCAAGAAACCTTCTTACACAAGTGCCCAACGTATGTGTGTGTGTGGAAACGTCAAGGCCCGTGGTCGCTCAGAAAACAATATCCACCGTTGGATTTTAGCGTCTTCCTTCTTGGAAGTCACCATTCGCACACTTGAATGTCCTTGAATGTAGCTGGCAGCTGGAAGGTGAGTCCCGCGTCACTGTCAACCTCAAAATATGGCCCGGAATCCCAAAAAGCTGAGTTGTTGATTGGAAGATTACCCTGCCATCGCTGTCTTCAAGCTCTCGCGGGGCCCTCGACGTCCATGAATTCGCCATCTTCTTTTTCAGGCACAGGGAGCCATCTTCTTTTCTTCTTTTTCATGAATGGACTCCCTTGGTCCATTCACAAAGGACTTGAAGGTTTATCTTCCCACAAGGTAAGAGTAGAAGTTGACGTAAGGAGTATATAAGGTTTCGTGTCCACTCGTGCGAGGCTTCAATCAATGCACGACCTCCAAAGCACAAATCTCGTGTGGCCGAGTTCTCTGTCGTGTTTGCCTTGTAAATCGTCCCTGTCCGAATCCATGGCTTTCTTTACTACTCTTCCACCTCGCATTTCACCATTGCTATGCGACAACTCTGCCACTTCCCCACCTTCCTCCTTCTGCCCACTTCGCGGGACATGCTGCCTCCCCCAAGAATTATCCCTGCATCCTCCTCTCCTTCTAGCACCCGATCCGCCCGTATGACTCCTATCTCCATCTTCAGCTCGACTTGTTTCAGAGACTGACGGCTCTATCGCATCCAAGCTCAGTAAGATTCGATACACCCGATTTACTCGCACAGCTACTTTGATCAGAGAGGAGAAATAGAAAATTAATAAAGATTGAGAGAGAGAGAGAGAGAGAGAGAGAGAGAGATCGCCGAAGCTTTGTAAATAATCTGATTAAACTGCTGGCATGATCTAGTGGTGCGCCCTTTAATAGTGATCCAAATGCTGGTCCATCTGCTTCTTGCTTCTGGCTCTATTGGCAATGGGTTGCGAATATTCAGTTTTCCAGCAATGATTTGGGTGTACATGTTTGCTTGTTTTGGTGACTCTTACCGGCAATTTTTCCTCTCGTTGCCGTAAAATTTTTGCTCTCATTGTTTGTGGGCATCTGACCCCAGTTCCCCACGGACCTGACACCCTTTTGATGTGCAAGTGTTTGATCACCGTGGATCATTTCCCCAGGGACGGACTTACTTGTTTGAGCGTCTTGGATTGGTTTACTTGTTTTTTTTCCTGCAAGTAATAGACCCAATGCTCTCACTACGCAAGGAGTGGATCCTATGACCCAAAACAAGTGTAATTCGTATCCCAGATTCAGACATCTATGGGAATGAAGTTGTCGAAGTTGAGAAACTGTTTAGTGTGTGTGCGATAATATGGAGTGTTTTCAAGACGAATGTACATTATGAATGAAGGTGCTTGTAATGTAGGGCAGGGATGGCAGAGGTGGAACATGCTCCAACTGATAATGCTACTCTGTTGCGCCGCATAGTGCAGCTTGAACATGGTGCTCTCTTTCTCCTCTTGCCCCTGCTGTGTGGGCTGATTTATCTACTTTTATGTTCCTTTTTGGTGAGTATTTGGTTTTCCATAACTGTGAATTGGCTTTTGGAAGCATGTGGGAAAATTTAAACATTTTGAATAAACTTTTCTGGCACCATGCTATACTCATATGGAGACGTCTCCATCCTTTGGAATCCTCTTTAGTAGATCTTCAGAAAAAACAGAACTTGGTACAGGGGAAATTTATGGTAATGTAACAGTCAATTAATTTGCCACGTGGCTGCCATGTTGGCCAGCAAACCTACATTGGGGATCGTAATGCGCACAACCATCAAAGCCAAGGTTTTTTTTTGCGCCGTACGAAGCTCAAATCTGATTGGCCTCCAGGTGAATTTCATACTACTGTAAAAACTTATCGTAATGTGGTTGCCAGGTGGTGGAAGCTTGAAGATACAAGCTTTTTGTAATTTGTGGGGAAGGCTGGCGTTCTATCTGTACGTTATGTTTGAACGGCACAACCTCTTGCAAGTTGGCAGTCAAAAAGTTGAGATGATGGCTAGGAAGCTCAAGTTCCATATAAGATGCTTATGTACAAACATTGTGCAAGATATGGCAAAATTGTTCAGTAGATGTTTGTCTTTGAGAAGACCCACACAGCTCCTTAGGATTGGTGTCTTTTGTACTCTACGATCTTGTTCATGTTATTCTATCTTGTACAACTTTTGAATATGCACATCTCCAAATCTCTCTCTCTCTCTCTCTCTCTCTCTCTCTCTCTCTCTCTCTCATTCTCTCTAGTTCCATACAAAAGTTGGGTCCATGGTTCTATACAACACTTTGTGCCAGAATGCACATTTTATCCAACAGATCTTTGTACTTTGAGAAAGCCCTTAGATTTGGTGTCCAGGTCTCTTTAAAGTAGAAGGTAGGAGTATGTAAGTAGATGAGCATCTGTCTCTTTGTAATTTCAAGATGCCAGTTCTCATCAGAGAGCAGGACCTTTTGGAGGAAAGTTGTGAAGCTATTTTGGGTCCCGTAAACCCTATTTGGTCCCCTTGGTATAAAATGTTAACTCTGTGTGTGTGTGTGTGTCTCTCTCTCTCTCTCTCTCTCTCTCTCTCTCTCTCTCTCTCTCTCTTCGTGTCTGTCTGTCTGTCTGTTTTTCTACTCCAACCTCCCCAAAAATCTTGGTTGACTGCCTCTGCAGGACTTCTGGATAGTTTTCAATATATTGTGGCCAGGTCATGATGCCACTAGTGTTTCTGTCATGCAAGTCTTTGCTACAATTTATTCTGGTAAGGAGAGAAAAAGGCTGAAATGCAAGCTATGGGTGATTTAGTTTTTTGGCAGTCCAAACGTTGGCTTCCCCTCAAGTACGAATTAAGGACTGATATGCTGGAAATCTTTTTCAAAAATTTCAAGTTTGGGATTTATCGTCAAGGACATTCAGTTGGGGTTATCATGTCACAAATTTATACCCACCAAGTCTCTTTTGGTAAAGATGATTGTGTTTTTGTTGCCTGGTATACATTGGCTGTTGGAAAGACTTGTATGATACTGAAATCACTGCTCCACTTGTGAGCCCTCAATTGATGAGGACATTGGGAGAGGACACATGCAACCTGTATGGGATAAATAGGAGCGCCACGAGGGCATGTGAAGAAGATGCCTAATGATGATATTAGAAACGTTGCATCTACTTTTAGACCAATGCATCATGTTTATTATGATTCCCCTATTAGAAACGTTGCTTCTACTTCTAGACCGATGCATCATGTTTCTTTTGATTCTTGTTAGTTTCTCAAACCAGAGAATTCTTGCTTATAGAGATTTAAGAGAAGGTTACAATTCTGGTGTTAAGGTTTTTTTAAAACTTTTAGATATTTTATAAAACTTCTCTTGTCAGGATCTTCATTTAAGAAATCAACATTGCTTTCAGCTGAAGGTATTGTTAGAAAAGATTTTACAGTCTCAATTCTTGGTCTTAAAAGCACTTCCATTTATAAAAGAGAGCTTGTGATCACTATATTTACATTTTCTAATGTTGATAAGATAGGTTTGAGTTCTAAATTGGAGTCACCTAAAGTTATAAGTACTCTTTGCTGTGGGTTAGAGAAGTTTGGAAGCATCCAGTGAGTACTTGGAAATACGTGAAAACATTAGGACAAAAGGCCTTTAATTATGCAGACATTGGCAGAAATCTTACAATGCATGGAAAGCTAGCCTTTCTTATTAGTTCTTGTTGTTGCATGAATACAAAGTTTAGTCCTTTCGTTGACAATTCTTTAGGCATGTCGTCACTGTTTATACATTTGTCCTTCTTACTACTGTTCTAAGGGAGGTTTTCTTGAAAGACATAAAATTTCAACTTTGAAATTAATGGTTTTGAATCTAGTTGCCTCTAAACTAAGAGCAGTTACCTTTTAGGAACCATGAAGCTTTGGTAGGTCAAACAGTTGTAGAGCAATTGAAAGGACGTGATGTCTCTTTCTCAGGGGCGGTCTCTAAGAGCATGATAACCAACCGAAAGAATTGCATGGATGGCAAATCCCAATTGTCATCTCAGTCCATTGGAGTTGCAATGCACTTGATGACATCTACCCCCAAAGGGATTTTTGAGCAATACGATAAGAATATGTCTCAGAAGGTGTGACTTTTCTACAATAGAAAGCCACCACTACAACAAAGTCAGCACAACTTGAGAAAATTCTCAGGGAGGGTGCGAAAGCCAAGGTAGAGGAGGCAGAATCGAGGGCCTTTCAAGCACGAGAGCAAGTTGAGGCTGTTGCACAAATGGTCGACATGGAAAGGCATAAAAGAGAAGAAGTAGAGAAGCATATCAAGGAGCTTTGAGATAGGCTTGAAGAAGTTAGAAGTGATGGGGACATCACAGACAAGGATCTAGTGATGATGCAAAAGGAGCTTCAAGATGAGAGTGCAAAAAAGGAGGCTCTTTACAAATGGTTCTGCAACATGCAGAATGCATTGAACATTTAAAGAGACCAGATGATGGAATTTGCACCTTTAATAGTGGTAGCTCTCTCTCTTCAGAGGATAAGATATCCTTGCATAAATTCCAGCAAAAGTTTGTTATTTCTTATGTAGACAAATGCCCAAATATTTTTTTCTTCTCTTGTAAAAAGTTCTGTTTGCATGAAGAGAATGTGGACTACTTTTTGATTTGCTTTTTCCTTTAGTGCTAGCCTGAAATCCTATAGTCTTCACAAGCAATTGTAGCTTGAATGAAGAGAATGTGGACTACCTTTTGATTAGCTTTCTCCTCTAGTGTTAGCCTTTGTCACGGCTGGGTCTTCCCTTCACCTTCGGACTGCCGACAGAAACTTAGGATGAAGACCTTTGTATAAATGGATGCTCAAGTATGTGTGGGTGTGTGGATTTGTATGGGTGAGAGCATATGTCTATACTATGGTCTACACCACTGTTGGTCGCTGATGATGTCAGTGGGGATGTCATAGTAGCTAGTCCTTGCTATGTGCGATGGAGTTTATGGTTTTCAGTGTTATGAGTGACTATCATGAGATTGAAATTGCACACTGTGTTTAATTTAGGCATGTTCTTGGATTCATCTAGATATATGCTTTTGCCATATTAGCGGACATGCAAATTTCACCTCGTGAAGTTTTCGTCCATGTTGCGGCCTGCTGATATTGCGAGAAATTCTTTCTATCTTAATTGGTGCGTTGCCCTATGGGCTAGATGGTCTAAGCATTCTTTTGTATAATGCTTGTTTGGTAGATACTAAAATGAAATCATATAGTCTTCACAAGTAGTTATAGTTTGAATGAAGAGAATGTGGACTACTTTTTGATTAGCTTTCTCTTTTAGTGCTAGCCTTTGTGTAACATGCAACGGTTAATGATCGTGTAATCGCAGCGAATGTTTAAACCATTTTGCAAGGTGTATGCGTATGCACCACACAGAGGAAGAGAGAGAGAGTTTTAGAGTTAAAGAAATGAAGATGACACTAGATTGGGTCCTTGTATCTACCGAGGACCCCCTTCCCCGAATTGTGAAGAATTTTCTTTATACTTGGAGAACTGTGAAAGACAAATGACACTCATTCCAAGGGCAGGATGACGCTTTGACACTGAGAGCTGACCCACAAATTCCTGAGAAACAACCAATCTCGAGCAAGGCCTGATGCTGCTTGCACGGTAAACATAGACAACTGTGCAAGGCTATCGAAGAGGCTTGTGCTGTCCCTGGGCATGCAACGGAGCTGCGTGAGTGAGAGAGATGAAGGGAGGATGGAAAACAGAGAGATATGGAGCTTGAGAAAACTGTGAAAGCTGAGAGATGTGGAGCTAGAGAGAGCTAAGAAAGAGCTGAAACTGGAAAATGAAAGCTGCTGAAACAGAACCCCAAACCTCTACTCCGAGCCCGGGCTATGGTGCTCTTGGAATCACCAAGGGGCTGCTGAGTATGCTGCTGTCCTGCAGGAAATTCTGGGGGGGCTAGAGGCTGCTCTAGGGCTGCAGAATGAGGCTGATTTGAGGAGGGACTGAATGAGGAATGAGGCTGCAAGGTCCCCTTTAAATAGGGGGTTGTAAGGCTTGGTTGGCTGGCCTCAACCAGCATAAAACAGCCGACCAACCAGTCGGCTGGTTGGCTGGCTGGTTGGTTTTGTGCTCCTATCTTGGCTGCTCCTGTCCTCTTCTCTTGGTCCGGCCCTTCGGGGCACTTCCGGTGGGCTCCTACCCTAGGCTGAGACTTAGACCTAGCTAAACCCTAAGATGGAGACACTAACCTATTGAGTTATGCAGTTGGGCACTAGTGAACAAGGACTGATCTCAAGGTTGGGAGTTGAACTATGTAGCTCGTGCCTGACTGTTCTTGGACTAGGGCTCACAATGGGATCACGGCATATGACAAAATCACCTAGATTAGGGATCTACTAGCAATTGTCGATGTAGTTAGTTGTCACCTTGCACCCAAGTGCAAGGGTACGTGTGACACTCCCTCCTTTACTTAGCGGTAATTGCATGGCCTTCAAGTAGTCCGTTAATATATGTGGAACTCTTGGAAGAAACTTTCATCTAGCCAAACCGCTTCATGGATGTCGAAACTTCGTGTAGAATTTGCGGATGCGTCGTTGCGACCTATGTTTTCATTTGTGAACGAGAATCACGATAACTTTGTATCATCAATCACTTTGGGTTGTTGCTCATTTGTGATATCACGGAGTGCTGGGCCACCTATTTTAACCTTAGCTTAATAATCCTCAGACAAACCCAATCACTCTCTTTATAGTTGACATAGCTGGGCCACCTATTTTAACCTTTGCTTAATAATCCTCAGACAAACCCAATCACTCTCTTTATAGTTGACATATCAACGAGACTTGTTGGCTTGGCACGTGTACGCGGCTTGTGCTTTGGCAATGGCAGTCTTTAACTGACTCTGTAATCTTTGCCTTGGATTTTGTAGTTTTATTGGCTTTGAGAGATAGGGTATTAACTTGGTAAGAAGTGAAGAAAACCCTCTGTCAAAAGTTGCTTCATGTAGTGTTTTGTCACGTCAAATGCCAAATAATTAAATACCTCTGATTGCCCGCTAGTTTGGATGAAATGCATTGGACATCTAGAGCTTGGTGCCACAGTTTTCGAATAGAGCCCTCTAGAGATGCGGTGTGAATTTGGAATCCGTGTTTGTGGCAATCAATTGGATACCAATACCTGATAAATAAGCGGGGTACGTCTTCTGCATTGGTTGTCTACTTGCACGGAATAAGTATACAAAATTTGCTACAATGTTAGACATTGAGTGTTTCGCGTACGTGCAAATGTTGGAAGGGTCTCACAAAATCCATCGTGATGTCTTGAAAAGGACCTTCTGGGATCGGCAAGGGCTGAAGAAACCCTGCTGTCTTTTGATGGGACACTTTCACTTTTTGGCAGATTAGACATTGCTGCACATAACTTTGCACATCCTTTTGCATTTTTGGCCAGTAAAAATAGCGCTCTAGTTTCTCCAATGTGCTATTGATGTAACTATGGCCACCTGTGAGGGCATCATGTCATGAAGCAAAGCTTGCCGCTTGTCTTTGAGTGCACAAAGTCTATGCTTGTAGAATAGCTACCCATCTTGGGTTGAATAGTGGCCGAGAGTGAGCATTGTGGCAAATTGATATTGAGTGTCAAATTATTAGTGAAAGATTTGATAACCTTGCACTTGGAGATTTGGTACATGATGGGATGCCAAGGTCTGACAATGCTCTACTAAATGCACTAAACTCAAGAGAAGCATTGGATTCTCACTATGTTTCTAATGACGAGCAACAACTTCATCTTGGAGCAGTGGGTGGAACATTCAAAGACCTTGGACTTGGAAGTTCCCATGAAGAAAATACTTATAAGAAACTACCCAAACACCTATTGTTGCAGCTAGATAATTGTGGTTCTGAAAACAAGAATAGGTACTTGTTTGCATACCTATCATTACTTGTTGCTCGAGGGATTTTCAAGTCAATTCAATTGGGATTCTTGATGGTTGGGCATACACATGAGGATATTGATGCAATGTTTAGAAGGTTTTCAAAGAGGTTAAGAACTAGCACTAATGATGTAGCCCAAATACTGAATTTCCAGCAATACGAATTCACTTTTCTTTGCGTTGAGATATAGTTGGTTATCACGTAATAATTGTAGGGCACATCGCACATCCTTAATATGCTGCTCGGTTGTCGCGAAAAAGATAAGGATAGTTGGAGCTCGTTGCGCAATTTTATCGGGTAAAGTGAATGATTAGAGGCATCGCCTCTCGGTCTAGCTTTTGTTGCCTCTTTGCTTGGGCGAGCTCTACGCTTCGCAGTGCCTCCTCATTTTTGCATTTCTCACGCATCATCAAGAGCAGTTTTTCAAAATCTGTGGGTCCTCTTTCTTCCAGCAGCTTTTTTGCTTCTTTTTCCTCCAAACGTTGTTTTGTTTGGTCAAGCTGTCTTTTGCTTTCTTCCAGCTGGGATGAATGTTCTTCGAGTTGTTGCAGCAGGACCTGATTTTGCTCTATAAAGTTCGCCATCACTTCTTGAGCATTTGGCGGAAGCGTATCTTGTTGGTAGTCTTTAAAGTCTTTGCGGTTGAAATCTTTTCCTGACCCTTCCATGGCACTTGATTGTGTGTCCTTTCCGGATCTCAACACAACCATACACTCGCGGTAGTCAAGCTGGATACAGACCGAAGCTCTAATACCAATGTAACATGCAACGGTTATCTGATCGTGTAATTCACAGCAAGACCTTCTTTAAACCTTTAGCGAGGAATGAGCGTTGTTTACCATAGAGAGAGAAAGGAGATGAGGGTAGAGAGAGAGTAGAGTCGACAACCGATTGGGTCCCTGTACCCACTGGGGCCCTCTCCCCCAATCAGGGGAGAATTTGCTTTATACTTGGAGAACTGAGAAATACAAAGAACACTCTTGAAGAGAGCACGGAACACGCTTTTGAAGAGCTCACTGTGCACACGTATAGCAGACCCAAAAACATGAGAGGCAACGCCGACCAATACCGAGACCTTGATGCTGTCCACACTGACGATGTAGGACGCTTCTGCAAGGTAAGGAAGAGGCTTGTGCTGTCTACCGGAATCCAGGGTTACTGCGTGAGTGAGAGAGTGAAAACTAGAAGTGATAGATCCTATGAGAGAACTGAGAGATGACTGAAATATAGAGCCGAGAGTGAGCTGTGTACACTGTAAAAGAGAGCTGAGAAAGCTGAGGAAACAGTGTCCAAACCTCTCTCCGTTTTCTGGTCCAAACTTCCGACTGTTGTGCTGCTGGGTCACCTTCAGATCAGGCTGAACTGATGGCCAAGGGACTGAGGCTAGAGCAGGGCTAGATCTGAGGATCTCAGGGGCTGCACAGGAGGCTGAAGTGGAGTTGTAGGAGGACTGAAGGCAGGAGCAAACTGAATGAGAAAACAGGGCAGCCAAGGGGCCCTTTTATAGGGCTGGACTGAGCCAACCCAGTCTGTAAACAGACCGACTCAATCTGTTTTACAGACTTAGTCTGTTTTACAGACTGGCTGGCCTACAACCAGCCTATAAAAAGCCCTCCCTGGCTCATTTGCCAGGGGAGTTTTTGGGCAGCCTTTGCAGGCTGCCTTCCCTGCTTACCTGTCCAGCCTTGGGGACCCTAAAGGGACTCCTAACCTAGGCTAAGACCTAAACTATAAAGATGGAAACACTTAACCTACTGTTCTCCAGTGGGTACTAGTGAACAAGAACTGACTACTGACTTGACCTAAGGCTGAGAGACTGACCTATGTAGCTTGTGCCTGACTGTCCCTGGACAAGGGCTCACAAAGGGGTCACAGCATACGACAAAATCTCCTATGTGGGAACTATAATGCACTCGTTGATGTAGCTAGTGTGTCACCTTGCACCCAGTGGAGATCATGTCATCGGTATAACAGCAGGGGTGCATGTGACACAAAGACATATGATAGTTATTCTATACCTCAAAGGGAAATGATTTGAAGCATCAAACTTTGACAAGTCTTTTGGGTTCATTTGCAACCCAAGTTTGTGCAGCTTGGAAGTTTCATAGAAACCCTAAAAAACCTTCTAAGACCTCTCTAACTGATGTCTCAACGTGGTTGAACTTTGGAGAAACCTATTGAGAGGCTGATGCTCTACTATATTTAAGTTAGATTTTGAATGAATGATTCAGGGGAGTTATTTTTATAACTCCTCTCGGAGTGTAGAAGTGAAGTGTACTAATCTTGGTGGAAATATTTGATTTTACTACACTCTACCATGATAGATTTGGAAGTTTTGAAGTCTTGCATTGGAAAGCTTGTTTCACAAGTTTTCAATTATAGATATGTAAACGATGACACAAAGTTTTAAGAATTAAAAATTCAGCTGTGCGTTTTGAATTTTGTTGGATGAAATCTCATAAGCAAGACCTTCACTTGGAAAAGAAAGGTGGACAAAAGTTGTACTTACTGAAGATGTCCTATATTGGTTAAAATTTCTTCTTGATAAACACTAGGAGGCTCTTTATTCCAACAAAGCATTGGTATTCTGATGGACACTAATTGTGCTGTTTTCTTAGCAAACTCCTACCTTGTTACTCATCAATTTGAGTTTATGCAATGATTTATCCCTTTGAGATTGGTCAATTGTTCTTCATAAAGTTAGCCAGATTAGAAGATTCATTGGAGCCTAAGCTTGTTCCTGGAATTATCTAAGTAATACTTATCGTAGAATGCTGCTGCTTTCCTAAGAATGGACAATGTTAAGTATATAGCCTAGCTGAGAATCGGTTGCATTTTTAAGTGTGGCAGGATGTAATGCTAACAATGACTTCTTAGCCTCTCTACTTTGTACGCTCTGCCTACAGCTTTATTGTGCATTGGCTTTTCAAGTTGAAGCTGTCTTGATGGAGTGTGCACATCTATGGTTGTGCAGAGTCAGAAATTGAGGAACTTGTGTTTTAGAGAACTAGGCAGAGGATTTGGTTGATTGTATGTCTCATGTGGCTGTTGTTTTATGTTTTGCCAAACTACCAAAATGTTTCTGATGAGACAATTCTTGCACACTTGTCACAAGGTCATTAGAAGATCTGGATTAGATTATAGTATCTACAGAAACTATCGAGTGCTTAAGTTACATTTTATTTGTTGCAGAACGAGATGAGCTTCGGCGTCGTGTGGAACAACTTTCTTCATCACAGACAAATGCTTTTGGCAGGCTGGACATTGCTGCTCGCGTACAAGGTCGAAGGTGCACACATGCTTGCCTCATTATTATATGTTTTGAAGGCATGCCACGTCTGATGCCAGAGTGATACTACATTAGCTTGGATTACATTTACATAAAGCATACCCCATTACGAGTCATGCTTCCTTTGGGTTTTCAAGAAGCAGGATCCCCACTTATACACATAGGTTGATCTCATGCATGACCTGCGCTAAGATTCAATACCCTACGCATAACATCACAATAACAAGACTAAAGAAGAGGAAGTGAGACTGTGTTCCTGTGGAGATGATGAGGTGGATTCACCTAGATGTATGTTTTCATTGCATCAGTGGACATGCAATATTCAAGTTTCCATCAAAGTTGCATCTGCTGATGTTGCAATGTTGGCCTTGCAGCTTTCTTTCCTAAACTTAGAAATGTGTGTTTTGGAGAGCCTAAACTAATGCTCTATGGGAAGTGTAAGAGAATCGTTGGCGACTTTTTTAGCCTTCTTTTTTCATCCTTGCCTTTGTCACAGCTGAGCCGGCCCTTCACTTCTGGGGTTCTGACAGGGTATGAAGAAACTTTTGCATAAATGGATGCTCAGGTGTGTGTAGGTTTGGATATGTGTATATGTGTAAGAGCATATCTTATATACTGTGGTCTACACCCATCTTGGGGGGCTGATGATGGTAGTGGGTTTGTATAGGGATAAACCCTGCTATGCATGTCGGAGTTTATGCTTTATCCCCTGTGGTTGACTGTCATGAGGTTGAAATTGCACTATTAGTTTGTTTTAAAGTTGGGTATCTTCCTGGATTCGTCTAGGTGTATGCTTTTTCAGTGGAGAGGCTTCATAATTAGAACGAGAATAAGATGAATCTGTGTTACCTTCAGCTCCAATGAGCTGCCTTCACTGCTACAATGCTGCTGCCACTACAAGGTCGAGGCTGATAAAATAATTGTTGCTGGGATTGACTATGTGTTTCTGCACTGGATCTGGAGGTCTTTATAGAATGACAGTTGGAGTCAAATAGGCAGAGCTAATGAGGAGCTGATGGAGTAATAGCAGGGAGCTCAAGAGAGAGAGGGATACTGAGGAAGAAAATCTGTAAAATCTACTACCATGAAGCATGGCCAACTGGTTACTGTCCATCTTGTGACCAACTGCCGTGCAAGGATCCTTCACAGTGATGAGCTAGTCATGCGCCAACTGCCACTTCATCATCATGATGGGTGAGAATTGATATTGGAGCATGATGATCCTCCCTGCATTATTGATCTCATATAATCCTATAAAATATCTAAAGCTGTATGCACCGTACTTGTGAGCTGGAGATGAGGAACTACTGAATCTGCAGTTAGTTCTATAATCGTGGAGGTGCAATTGCATCCTTGAGTTCAATTCCATACCTTATCTGGATCCGCCACTACTATAACCTTTACCATCGAATCCCTGATATTTGCAGGCATGCCTCCTTTCCTTCCATTACATCCTGAGTTTCCATCATCAGAAGATCACTCCGAATCTTCACTTTCCATATTGGATAATTTGTTGCAACTTTTCAGCCTCACCAAAGTTTGGTATAACTGATCTGGACGCCATGGCAGGGTGTTGATGCCTTGGAAGGCCTTGGAAGACTTGCTTTTGTCTGAATAGACTGCAAACACTTGTCACAAATTTGTTGGACTGATCCTCCAATAGATCTTCTAAGGCTTTGATGCCAAGTGTCACTTTCTTGGTTCTTATATTGGATGTGACCAACTTGGCTCTGAAACCATGTAAGAGATTAGCAGTGGTACATATTGGAAAATAATAGATAACCAGCCCACAAGAATGCTTACCGATATGGATTCTACTCCGTGTATGTGAACAAGCATCCACCCTCTGTCATCCTTCACCAGAGCTTAGATGCTTCCCTGGAAGGCTCCTTGTATGGAGAAGCCAGGAGCACGTTAGCATAGTTGAAGAAGTTATTCAGATGCTTGGGAGAACAGCCTCCCATCACCTTGATGGAGGGGACTGCATGTTGGGAGTTGGGACATATCTTTGCTGTCCATGGTGAAGATGATGAGGCACACTGCCTCATGCACTTCACCCAATATGGTGATGTGGCACACAGGCCACATGACAGGCATTATCTAATGTTTGAGTGAACGCTGCAATGGCTGGAATAAGACGCTGGACATTGTGCTTTCTGATCTCCACGTATGGGGGCTTATATGTGGGGAGTTGACCCCTATTCTTCAATATGACTGACCCTGCTCGGAGGGCTGACCTTTCCTCTAGATTTGGGCATGTATCTACATCAGGCCGTCCGGTATTTTGGCTGGCAGACCCATGATTGGGTACCAAACCTAGGCGTATGGTGTGCCTATATAAACAGCCCACTCCTTCCAGCCCCTTTTGGGCTATGGACAGTTCCACGATGGGCTTCAGCCATGACAGCCCCTTGTGGACTGTCATAGCCTTAACATGGGCAATCCCAAACAGGATGCTCATGCACAGCCCCTTCATGGGCATGCGCCCTTGCCTTTGTTTGGGTATACATTTGCTCACCTGGAAGCCATGCTTGCTGCCTAGTGGTAGATCATTTGCATCCATGAATCCCAAGGCGTCAACCCCCATTGTCATCCTCACATTGGGCGCATATGTGGGGCATTGACCCATAATTTTTTGACAAAATATGCGTAGAAGCCGAAGGGTGCTTGACGATGATAAGAAGTTCCACAGACTTACTTCCAGTGTTTGCTCTTAAGCTTGAATGGCCATGCAGATAATGGCCCACTATCCGAAATGGCAACTCTACAACACAGGGAGGACACCCACAACTTAGGATAGAGAGGGAGCCCGGGGGGGCGGGGGGGGGGGGGCGAGCTTTCAAAGCATCAAACATGGAGCTTAAAATGAAGTACACATAACAGATCCCTTACCAAAGAAATTTCGTTCAGAAATTAGCAGAGATGGAAGTTTTCTAGGAATGAGCTAAGAATTCTGGCTTGATAAATTCATGCTTGGAGATGCAAGTACAGACTCTTTAACACGTTTCATTCTAAATCTTGTAACAGGGCTACCACGGTGGAGAAAGAATTAGAAGATTGCCAACAGAAGTTGACTGTTTGCAGAAAGGAGAATACCAAATTGCAAGAGGAGTTGTCAGAAGTTTATATTATCAAGGTAAATTATTTTTGGGAATAGGCTATGTCACAGGCTTGTGTTTGTGTTTGATCCCGTTTAGATATTTGAGTGGATATCAATATTGTTATTATGCTATTGAAGCAAGGTCTAGTAATGTTGATATACAGGTTTTAATGTCCTTTGATGATGCTTCTTGGCTTACAGAGTAAATTTGCAGAATTGCTGAAGGTAGAAGTTGAAAAGGTACATGCTAATTTGTATAGAGTCATAGTAATCGATTTTTTGTTAAGCGTGGGGTTCTTGTGTATACCCAAATGGTTAACTTTAGTTCTTTGTTTATTCTGATTGTATGCAATAATGAAACCTGCACTTTTATTGTATGCAGAGTACTGGTCTAGAAAAGGAGGTGAGGTTTTTCCAGAGCCGAACAGCTGCTGCCCTTTCTGATAGGGATCGCTCATTACAAGAGGTAGGCTGTAAGTTTTCACGCATTGTAGAAGGGGTCGCACACTTTTAGACTTTTGGAGCAGTGGACTTTACATATGTGTTATTTTCTTTGGTTGTATGCAATATAGGTGGAAAAGTACCAGAGCAAAGAAGATGGCCTGATGGAGAAAATGAATGAATTGCAAGACAGGTAATCTTAAATGTTTGGTAGATTGGGTTTCAGCGTATATAACCTGAAATGTTTTACCCCCTTTTTCTCTCTCTTGCAAAGCAAAAGATTTGATAGTCTAATCAATATTATTGTTTTGTCTCTTAAATCGTGAATAGCAATTCTTGTTGATGTGACAGGCTGGAGCAGATCACGTCAGAGTATTTAGACGAGAAAATATATTGTGCAGAATTTCAGAAAGACTTGGGCACGACAAAGGCTGACAGTGAAGTGTATCAAAAGGTTTGATTATGGTTTTGTTCATAGTGAGCACTAAAGGAACTTCTTTTTATTAGGTCATTTGAATTGCATCTCTTGCCTTTCGCAAACTTACAAGATAGCATTTTTCACCCTACAGGTGGTGGAAAGGTTTTGGAAATTACGAGAACAGGCTACTGGAAACTTTGATGCTGTACAAATTCAGAATAAAGCTGCTATCTTGTTGCAGGATTCAGAGGATTTCTGGAGTTATGGAGAGATGAATAAAGAAATACGTGATCAAATAAAGCAGGCCAAAGACAACTTGGTATAGATATGAGACATTCAGTACATTCTGATTACTGTGCCCTGTTCTTCGTGTCGAATAGTTATATGGTTGACTAGGGATTGAAATAGTACAATAAGGCACTGCTTATTTCAAAATGCTCGTGTAAGCTGATCAGGACAATTAGACTTGGCTCCTGGGTCGCTAGAGATTATAAAAGAAGAGTTTTTAGAAGAATACGAAGATTTTTAGAACATGAAGCTCACTGCTATTACCAAGGGCTGTCAATCAAGCAAATGTGAGGAAGCAATGCTCACCATGGCAAAAATGTGCATATTTGCCAAGGCTTTGTAAATCTGAGAGTTTTCTTATAGCACAGAAGCTGAGATACATTCAGTATGGGTAAGTATTTACATGATGATTGCAATGTTGTTTGGCAAGTTCTTTTGTCTTCCGACCAGCATGAAGTAGGGAGCTGATGATTGCACGGAAATGCAAATTTTCAGAATATGAATTCCTTGTTTTCTTGGTTGGATCTTCAGCCAACTGTCTGTTTTCATATTTGATCAGACCAGTCATCTTATGTGAACATTCTCTAAAATTTCAGGACGTTCTCATGCATCCAACCTGCACTATTAACAAACTCTGATGGGAGAGTGAGGAGCTAGAAGGTCAAAAGTGTAAATGAACTAAAAAATATTCAGATTCTGAATGTTTGTGAAGTTTGCTCGTTTAACTTCACTACAATATGTTTTTCTTCATGTAAGAACCAAGCTCAAAGAAACCTCAAAGAAACCTGGAGCTGCTTGTTCATCCCTCATTACTCAAGTGACTTCTGTCAGTGGCCTTTCGAGACAAGCTTGATTTAAGTGGATTTGATTTAATGTTACATGTAGATTTGCCAAGTGTTTTCATCTCAAAGATTGCGGGGAAGTGCTTCCATGTTTATGTTGTTTATAAGGAGTCTGTATTGGGTCGCCACACTGTTTATAAGCAGCTCAGTGACAAGGACTCTTGAGTATCTAAAAGAATCCTTATCATTACACGTCTTATGTTTTTATTGGAAATTGTTTGTAGGATATGGTGCAAAAGGATTTTCAGACTTCCAATGCATCTGTGGCAAGTCTTCAGGCACAAATTGAAGAGGTATCTACATGAAACATTACCTGTATCTTTGTACACGGCTAAATCTTTCAAAAGAATATTCGCAATTCATAAATTGGAAAGTAACTCGTGTTTTCTTAAACAACCCTCACGCTCCAATCCCTGCCCTTTTTTTTCTCGCCCCCACTTACCCCTCTCTTGTTCCCCCCCCCCCCCCCCCCCCTCTCTCTCTCGTGTTGTTATTTTGTTTCTTCTGTTCATTTTTCAAAAAGTTCAACGTGTAAAGGTCGGATATTTCCTAGTTTTCTGAAAGTACATCATATTGTGGAAACGAACTCCTATTATTTGCTCTTTATGTGTAGGAAATCTATTTACGAAGGCATGCAGAGGATGCAGTTGGTCGTTGCAAAGACCAATTGGTATTGATGCTCTTTACACTTTCTAATGTGTTAGGCAGTAATAGGGAAAGGTGGTCAAATAAAAACTCAAAATAAAAAATTCAGATGTCTCAGTAATGTGCGTCACCCTAATTACGATGATACTTCTTGGCTTTTGTTCCTCTCAGTCTTCTTTGGCAGAGCTTGTTGGCAATGAACTTCAACAAATCAGGTCAGCCAAAGTGAGTTTGAAGGAAGATATTGCTTCCTTCCTCCAAGAGGAAGGAAAGTGGCTCTTATCAATAGCTGAATCTTGGCGACAGATGTTTGACAAGAATGGGAATTCTAATATGCCATCTAAGCCCATTAGAAGTATTGGTACTGAGAGGATTCCTGGAACATCCCCACAAGAGCTTGGAGAAACCAGTGAAGGTTTAGAGTATATTGAATCTTGTTGCCGTGAACCAAAAAATGAGGTATGAAGGATACCCATGGTTATGGTCATGTTGTGACATTCTCATGGTCATGTTGACATTACAAAGTGTTTTATTGAATAACAACTTTAACTCCTTTTTGAAGTATGGCTAATCGACATTCTTCAAGGGTTTGTTTTTTTTTCCATCAATCATCGCTGAATACTGTAGAATTGCTATCCCATGGATGATGGTATACGCTCTAATAATAAGTACTCTTATGATTTTCTTTAATGGAACCGTCTTAGGAGATAGAAGTATCATGCCTTTGTCTTTATGATCGTGAATATATTTATACTCATTCGGAGCATTTTTGCGATATCCTTTTATGCTTGCCTTGTTGATAAGTTGATATCATTGCTTCATTATCTTTAATGTACCACATATTATTACTTTGTTGAACATGTTCATGTTACCAATTTGTTTGCTTCATAAGTCAATTCATTGTTTGAGTATTAATCTAACCCTATTCAAGGAGACATCTTTAATCCGCTAAGCACAAGAAGATGCCCTCCCTTGCACTCTTGGGGTTGCTTGGCAAGCATTGCCTAATTGTGGCTTCGGGATGCAAAGTTAAGACATCAAGAGAAAACTAACATTGGATTTTATTCTACATGGGCAAATTTGTATGAAGATAGGTGGCCGAGCATGTACAAGAGTGGTACAAGTGTTGTAGAAACAGAATGGAACTCGGGATGAAAACCCAACACACTTTTATTATCAATAGAGCTTACTAAAAAAAAAAGCTTCAGACTGAGAACACATACGCTTCTCTCTCTTGCCTTGGCTCAAGGCACTACATTCACTGAGAGACAGCAAGAATCAACTCTTTCTAGCTTGAATTGATCCTAACAAGAGAAAACTAGAATGTGCGGACAGGTATGGAAGCACTCAAACTCTCAAGATCAAGACTAGAACTAGAATACGGGAGCGAGCCCATTCTAACTCAAAATCCACACCTAAATACATGGACTTTGATTCAAGCGATTGAGCTGTATCGCCTTTCTAAATAGAGCGTGGGGATCCACTGGACCGCTACCTTGGCTAGTAAGTATTGGAAGAGGCCAAGGGTAAGATGGATGACGAGGATGGCTGGAGTGAGCACCTCAACAAGCACATTGGGTGCGGTGATTGCAACACCAAGAAACTTCAAGGTGAGCTTAGGTCAATGGCGGCACTGCTGGTGGAAATGCATGCGGTTATGATGAATCATGTGAAGTTGACAATGGACGTTGTGGTGACATCTCAAGGGATCGAAAGATTGTAGTAAGTTCAAGCCACAGCTTCCAGATAAGTACATTGGGTAGTGCGACTTGGTAGTGGTCGATAAGTGGGTTCGTGACATGGGCGATTTCCCACGTGCTGGCGGATCAACACATGATGGTGGAACCAAGCAGTTGGCAAGGTGACACATATACTTGGGTTGTATCTGAGGAGGCACGAGAGAACCTTTGTGACTCAAGGAGTTGAAGGAAAAGATGGCAGCTTACTTTGAAGGAAAAGATGGCAGCTTACTTCGTCTTGGCCAATGAAAAGTTCAGAATCTGAAATGAGTGGCGTGAATTGCAACATATTGATGGGAAGCTGTTAGAGTACATACATACATACATGATTCTCATGCTGCAACTGCCTGAAATGTTTACAGCTCCATACAGCTCGTTTTTGGCACGTGTGGATCTTGAGGACTTTGCAAGCGCCTCCATCGTCAACAATCTTCCACTTTCTCAGTCTGGATGACTGTTCTAGAGCTGACCTACACCTTTTTCAAGGAGATTTCAGCCGGGCGCCTGTTCGTGGCAGCTCTTTTCCACATCCCGAGGCAGTTCATCGTTAGAGCAGCTCATTGCTCTTGGTGCCTGCCCTTATTTTGCCTTGCAAGCTTTCCTCCTGCTCCTCCGGTCCTGCCCACTTCGTGCTGCTCTAGCTTGCGCCATCATGCCGTAAACTTGCCGTACTTGCAGCGCCGCCGTCAGCCGTTCAATCCCCTGTGCTCCGTCCGTACAGCTACCGCTTGACGTCCGTACACCTGTTCCGTACAGTGCCGTACAACAGTATGGTTTAGCTACAGGTTGTCCATACAGGTTCTTTCTATTGCAGGTTCATTTCGAGACTCGTGCATTTCGGGATTTGTTCTAGCTACACAGGTGCATCTTGAAGCCATTGTTTGGCTGTGCTTCTTTGGGTTTATTGCAGGCAGATTGCAGGATATTCTCAGATTTGTAGGTTATTTTAGTCACATTTGCTCAAATAGCAGTGACATTTACCTGCTTTGATCTGAATAGGTGGTTTTTAGTGAAATTGACAAGACATTGCAAAACATTTGGTCACATTTGCAAAGTTACAGCTTAAATTGGGGCTTTTCAACATTTGCCCTCTTTTTGACCATTTTGCCCTTTCAGATTGTGGGGCTTTTGCCTTAGCTTCTATTTGTAGTGATCTTCCTTTGATTCAGCTCTCATTTGCTCACATTTGCAGTTGAAAGCCTTGAGGCTATTTTTGCATCACTTGGTCAGTGCACTTTTACTTGTGCTATTTACAATGGTTGGCAACAACAATGATTTGTTTGGCGTTCTCCGTGAAGATGATAAGTTGGATGGCACCAACTATCCTATGTGGTCCTACCTTATGAAGCATATTCTAGTTGCAAGAAACTTTTGGAATATTGTTTCAAGTATTGATTTGAGGCCAGCCAATGCTCAAGTGGCTGCCGCTACTGCTGGCACTCCTCTAGGGGGGAATCTACCTGACTCTTCTTCCTCTTGTACTCCTGTCACTACTACTCCTACTCAGGATCAGATCAGATGGGACTCCAGAGATGCAAATGCACACTCATGTATTGCCTTATCATGCAAGAGAATCATTATTCCACACATCCGGTCATGTAGGACAGCAAAGGATGCTTGGGATAAGCTAGCTTCTCTTTATCAGGTTCGCAATGAGGCACGGGTTGCATATTTGAGAAGACAATCGCAGGAACTCCGCATGCAGGAAAGTGACTAAATGGATACATATTTAACAAAGGTCAAGGATCTCATGGAGCAACTTGCAAATATTGATGAAGTGGTGCCTAATTCTCAGCTTGTTAGCACTACATTGAATGGACTGCCAGACACATATCAAGGGTTTGCTACAACCTTTAGACTTGTAGCCAATGGAAATCCTGATCACTACTCATTTGATTAGTTAGTCACTTTGCTTTTGCAGGAAGAGCAAAGTCGTGCTAATAGGCAAGCTACTATTTGTGATCATGCATTTGCTTCACAGCAAAAAGGAAAAGGCAAGGCTTCCAAGCCTATGGGCAAGCCTAAATATGTGCCTAACGGTGGCAATTCCTCCAATGTATCTCAAAATACAGCAGATAAGTCCAAGAAGAAACGATGCAACTATTGTTGCAAGCCAAGGCATGAAATTTCAGAATGCAGGAAGCACATTGCTTCGGAGAAGAAGAAAGCAGGATTGACAGTAAATGCCTCACATGCAATTGAATCCCATGAGCCAGTAGATGCCTCACATGCACATGCTCTCCAAAATGATTGGGCATGGGCTGTCCATTGCTCTTTTGATCCCTCCAAAGTTGATGCATTCTTTTCTGCTAATGATGCTCAGTCTCGGTATTTTGATATTGGTGCTTCCAAGCACGTAACCTCTTGTAGATAGTTGTTTCATTCCTTGGCTAATGCACCTTGAGGTGGGACTATCACATGTGCTAATAATGCTTCCTATGCTGTAAAAGGCATTGGAGATGTGCAGCTCACATCCATCTCAAGCCATCCTGTCACTTTGACAAATGTTCTTTTTTGTGCCTGGAATTGAAGTCAACTTGATATCAATTTCAGCAATTGCCACTTTAGGTTTTAGAGTGATATTTGATGGATATAGATGCCTAGTATATGATCTTCGTGATGACAATGACATAGCTTTCACCGGCACTTTGCAAAAGGGGCTTTATCACCTTGATTATCACTTAGCTGCACTTTCTATTGAAGCATTTGCTATTTCAGATTCATGGCTTGCTGAAACTCATTTTTGGCATGAGAGAATAGGTCATCTCAATTATAGAGCTCTTGCCAAGTTACATTCACAAGGCATGGTAAATGATGTACCTCAAATTCACACAGTTTCCAAACATGTGTGTGAGGGTTGTCTTTTGGGTAAGATGCATCGGTTTTCTTTTCAAAAAGATTGTCCAAAATTCTCACAAAGGAAATTGCAGCTAGTGCACAGTGATGTCTGTGGCCCAATGAGGAGAAATGCCATTGGTGGGTACAAATATTTCATGACTCTAATTGATGACTTCACAAGATATTGATGGGTATAGGCAAGTTCCCAGATGGCTTCTCGACACATTGAGGGACAGCAAACAAGATCAACCTCTTGTTGCCCGGACAAGATCAGGGAATAGACAGATGTATGGTCACTTTCTTGATTTTGCACTCCTTGTTACAGCTTGCAATGAAGAGCCTTTATGCCATAAAGATGCTTTTGACAGCAAAGAGTGGATGGATGCAATGAGAGCTGAGCTAAACTCTATTGCCAATAATGACACATGGGAATTAGTAGATCTACCTCTTGGCAAGCATGCCATTGGTACTCGATGAGTCTACAAATTAAAAATGAAATTTGATGGTAGCATAGATCGACATAAAGCCCATCTTGTTGCAAAAGGGTATGCCCAACAACAAGGCATTGACTTTGAGGAGACCTTTGCTCCCACTTCCAGGATTATTACTATTAGATGTGTCATTGCCATTGCAGCCGATCACCATTGGCAAGTGCACCAGCTTGACATCAAGACTGCCTTTCTTCATGGGCTTTGAGGTTGTTGGATCTGAAAACAAGGTATGCCGGCTGCGAAAAGCCTTTTATGGTTTGAAGTAGGCTCCGAGGGTATGGTATGCTAAAATTCATGCACACTTACTGTCCCTTGGTTTTCAGAATAGCCCTACAGAGCCCACTCTTTATGTCCGTGGGAGTGGATCTGATTTTTAGTGCTGATTTTACATGTGGATGACATGCTGATCACTGGCTGTGATACTCAGCACATTGCAGCTTTCCAGGCTGATTTGCAGCAAGCTTTTGAACTGTCAGACATGGGACAGCTGCACGATTATTTGGGCATTCAGTTTGCTCATGTTGAGGGGGGTATTATGATGTCACAGTCCAAGTATGTTGGACAGCAACTTGATCGTTTTCAGTTTGAGGATTGCAAGCCAATCTCTACTCCAGTGGACCCTGGCTTCAAATTTTCAGCTCATGATGGGAGCCCACCATCTCTTTACCAGCAGGATGTTGGATGTCTCATTTACTTGTGCCACACTAGACTGGACTTGCAGTATGCAGTATCCCAGCTCAGCTGGTTCATGCACATGCCCAGTTCACAGCATTGGCAGGCAGTGAAGAGAGTCTTCAGATATCTCAAAGGCACTCAGGATTTTAGCCCTCTTCTATGGTAATCAGGGTTATCTTACCATGCATGCTTACATGGATAGTGAGTGGGCAGGTTGTTCCGACACTAGAGTGTCACATACCGGCAACTGGCTTTTGCTTGGCAGTTCATGTATCTCTTGGCTCAGCAAGAAGCAACCAAACATCCAGCTGTGACGCTGAGTACAGGGCAGCCTTCACCGCTACAGTAGAGTGTGTCTGGCTTCGACAGTTACTTGTAGATCTTGGTATCCACCAGACATCCTCCACTATGGTCTACACTGACAGCCAGAGTGCTTTGGCTATTGTGCGTAATCCAGTGTTTCATGCGCGTACCAAGAACATTGAGGTTCACTATCATTACGTTTGAGAGCGGTTGTCAGCAGGAGACATTGAGTTGTCTTACCTTCCCACAGAGGACAACATAGCAGATCTGTTTACAAAGGCACTTTCTCGTCCCAAGTTTGAAGTCTTTCGAGAGGCTTTACACTTGGTTCACTTTGTTACATGATCTGGCTACCTTGTACATTCATAGGTGGCTATATCCCTTGGGATGAACATGTGCCACCATAACGTGAAAATACTAGGTCATCTGAGACGTTTCCAGAATACTTCAGCCCATACCATGGAGGGGGGCTTGTAGGCCATCATCGTATTGATGCCCTCTGGGCCATGGTATGTGCCATATAGCTTTAGTTATTGGCACTTAGGTCACCTAGTACTTTTAGTGTCTTATGACACCTAGTACTAGTGGTACCAGTAGGACACTGTCCTAGGGTTTCCCTTTATTTTTGTACTTTGTGCTTTCATTTCATTGTTGTTGATGTGATGGCTTTTAGCGTTCTGCTCCACGTTTGTACCTCCTTTCGCTTCCTTGAGCCTACACACGGGACATAGATGATGATAGGGCGACACCCGACAACAAGTTCAGTGGCAAGAACCCTCACACGGAGGTGTGAAAGGAGCGAGGCTGCTCAGTGATAATGGGTACGAAGTTCGGGTCAAAGTCGACATGCAATGGGAATGGGGTGCAAATTTTGTTCCACGGACGCCAAAGAGGGGCTGTTACGAGTGTTGTAAAGACCACCATGCTCGTGATTGTCCCAAGAAAGCCAAATCAAGCAAGCCATTAAGGATGATGGTAATAAATGCTAACAAGAGTTTGGTGCATGGGTCCGATGTGGAAGAGGACTTGGAAAACAACAAGCTGATGTGCGCATCTAAAACACATGTACTTTCACGGATCAATATGATACGATGCGTGGTTATGATCGTGGTTCCTAACAGGAGAAGATGCAAGTACTCGAGGTTTCAAAGGTGGAGTCTTACAATTTAGAGAGCTCGATCTGTGCGAAGCCCAGTATTGTCGCAATGTTTGGTGACTTACAGATGAGCGAGTCAGTCTCCTTTGACGAAGGGTCATGAGACCGCTCAGCAAGGAAACATGGGCGAAAAGGTTCACTGTTCCGAAAGATGACTCTCGGATCATCTCATCCCATGGGATCAGCTATGTTGTTGACTCAAGTACACACAATAGAACAACCAGTCATTTGTTACTGATGGTAATGGAATATCTATACATCAAGGTGTGAACTAGCTTAGAGAGTCGTCTAGGTTAGCGAGTGTTGTAGTTGAGTAACTTGGGGGCGACATTTGATAGTGACGGTCCTGGCGCCTTGTAATATACAATTTGGTCGTGAATTTTGTATTAAGTCGTCGTATGGCAAATTGAGGTGATAATCGGTAGAGGCGGCCCACATCCTTTTGTTAATATGAGTTTGGTTTTAGTTGTTGCTCCGTTGAAGTGAACTTCCAACTCTTTTGGGATGGTAGAGAGTGGGATGGTAGAGAGTATTAGAAATTGAAAAATCAATGTTTATATTGAACACAGAAGGCAATGTTACCTTTGAGGGTCATTAGTGTTTAGGAGACTTTGTGACCAAGGGAGTCTGACTATATGTAAGGGAGGTAGTGTCGTCCCTTAACATCGAGATCGATTCGTAAGCTTTGCCGTTTTGCAATACATTCAATCTTCCTATTTCAACTCTTTTGTCTTGTGATCTTGTAATGACACTCATACACAGGCTGGCGTGGCTGAGTGCACGATAAAGTGAGGGGAGTGGGAGAACGGCCGGGCGGGTGCCTGGCGTGCAAGACACGGTGTAGGGGACATTTTGGGCTCGATAACCCGATGGACGAGGCGTGTAGGCCGGCGAACGATTTTTGCGGATACTCTTTCATGCGGACTCAGATTTGGGTGAAACCTACGCGGATGTGAAGGGCGTGACGAGCTGTTTGATATTTCGACTATCTCATGGAAGTGACAAAAGGACAAGGTCTAGTGGAAAGTTGTGATATTCGGTCCTCTATGAGACTTTTGTTGTGCTGGAGTATAAAACAGATGTCCCTCGCAACCATCCAACAGAAAGCTTGGAGATGCAATATGAGGCATGGTGTTCAAAACATCGGGCTTCTTATTAAGAACTTGAGGTGAAGCATAGAGCTTCCTCCTCCCTCATACCAAAATTGTTGCTTCTAAGGTTATGTCTAATGTGCTTTGATGTGAACTTTTTGGACATTTAATGCACAAGTGATGATCCTTTCTAGATCTTATTGAGCCTCCTTAGGAATATGATTGACCTTTTATGCCAATTTCTGGCTCTATGATGTATCTTCATGGTGAGACATATTTTGCTAGATGTTATAGCTGGGCCTTTGCCCAGCATTCAGAGTTAGCCAGTCTACATCCGTGCAAGTCTGTGTCGGAACTGGAGAAACATCAGTGATGCTCCCTCTTAGCCCATGTAGTTTTTTGAAAGGAGTTTTTCTAAGGCATCCAGGGTTTCCATGATGATTAGCACCTAGGAAGCAGATCAGGTCTAGTTGGTCTCATAGTTTTTTCCATACATTACCATATGGCAAACACATATGCATACGGAAGTATGATTGCAGTATGGTTCATCCCCCTGGGGATGAATCATACATGACCCTAATTCTACAGGGTAAAAAAACAGGGAAATATACATTGTATGCAGCCTGACAGGTCGGGACTCTTAATTTCCAAATTCCAATGCTCAAGTGTGCTGTGAGGACTCTGAAAAACATACGAAACTGATTAAAAACGTGTTCATAGAGGTTTGGGAACCCGGTTCTTTCCTGCAAAAAAGGTCACGTATGATTGGCCGTACCATACGTGTACTTGGTTCAGTCAACCATACGTGTACGGATCCTTGTATTGCTAGGTCCTCGTATATATTGTGGGATTTTGAACGTGATCAACACCCGACCTGTTTGATCTTCAATTTAAGCAATGCACACCTTTCTCATTCAATCTTAAGTCTTTACAGCATGACCCTACTGTTGATGGGGAAGCCTCCAACAACATAGGAGAGGAAGATATGACAAAGGTTGCACTGTCTTTGCTTAACTCATCCCCTGCTGTTATTGTTGGAGAAAACTTATGTCAATAGGAAAGAATGCCATGTGGAAGCTATAAGTTTGTCATGGGTGAAGAAAGAAATTCAGGATTGCATTGAAATAATTTCAGTAAGAGACCTTGTTACTAAAAAGATCGAACCTATTTTACAGAATGAAGGTCTTGTGAGCAGAACTCCAGAAGAGGACAGGCAGGTGCTGCTGTTGGATCAAGAAGCATTGGCAGAAGCATCACAGGAAAAGGTAAATTTGTATTATGTATTTGGTGTATTGTGTTATACCTAAAAGTTAGTTTTTTGGTGTTAATGAATGTCATCATTTTTTTCATACGACTTAGTTGGATCTCTTCATCATCCTTTTGCTGCAAACTTATTTTTTGGGGGGTCCTTTCTTCTAGCTCATTCCTTTTGCATAGCGTAAAGGTCTGGACTTTTCTATCCCACCATTGGGCATCTACCAGAACATGTACCCAACAAAAGCACAAGTTCTAGAAATAGTGTGATTTAGTGTGCCTACTGTTTCATTGCTGTCATTTTCTTTCTTGGATTCCATCTCCACTAATTCTCAATGTTTAAGTTTTAGATATATGTAAAATCTTTTAAAGGATTCCTTCGCTAGCAGCCATCCTTTTTTCCTTCTGCAGTCAATGCAATTGCAGGCCGTCAAGGTTACCTTGTGTGGTGTATGATTTTCATAATATAATAACGGATGTGTGTAGCTTGTTTGTCTATGTAAAATCTTTTAAAGGATTCCTTCGCTAGCAGCCATCCTTTTTTCCTTCTGCAGTCAATGCAATTGCAGGCTGTCAAGGTTACCTTGTGTGGTGTATGGTTTTCATAATATAATAACGGCTGTGTGTAGCTTGTGAATTGCATCCCATGCCTAGTTGCAGCATACCAAACACGGGCAAGGTTTCTGTTTCTATACAGTAAGGACTATCCTATAGCTGCCTATAGCTATCTTTCCAGTTGGGTCATGGCTGCAGGGCACTATCTTTTTTCTGCAATTCCTCTCTTTGGGCTTTTCGAGCTGAAAATGAAACTTTTATTGTTTCCTCATGGAATGAGATGTCCTGTACAAATGAAAGAATATTGAACATCTAATGATTGATGAATGCCAATGAAAACCTGGAGCATGTTGTTCAGGAAGCTGGAGCGGGAGTGTTGAATACCATAAGAGAGGAGAATCTTGTAAGGGTTGCTGGACTCTGATCTCTGAACATGTCCTACATGTATTATTGTCTTAAAAATCCTGTATTAGCAAGCATGGATGTGATGCTGAAGTTTTAGCATGAGGAGTGGTTTGAATTGCAAAATGCGTTTGGCAGAAGGAAGAGTCTGTCAATGGAACTTTGGAAAAAGACTGTCAAGAAGAGTTGGGCCGAACTCTCCAGAACAAGGTGAATTTCTCCTCAGCTATTGAAGTCATATCTCTGTATTATAATTCAATTTGATGTATATAATGATAAAGGACTTTTCTATTGAGGAAAATTGCTCTTTTCTGTGTCTGATTTGTTTACCTTATCCTTTTGCAGTGCTACTCCTTGTTTATTCAAATGCATACTCTTTGAAAGTCATGTTCTCATCCCTAGCTTTGGATTTTAATTACGTATGCCATTGTGTTTGTAACTCAATAGTCTGAGTTAACTCTGGAATTTGCCTGCTTTAGAGTTGAAGGCTGATCAGTCTTGGAATTGACTGTTTGAAAAGCTGCCATCTATTGCTGGCAGCATATTACTGATCTATGAATGTTTACATGCTCCTGGGGGAAAGGCATGTTCAACCTTTCAAAATTAAAGCTTGTGCACTATCTTGCTTCTTGATAAATCAAGAATCACTGTGAGTAGCGTCTTGATGCTTGCCACAGCCTCTTGACTGTGCTTTTTGCAATGTCTTCTGCAGATTTTTATTAGTCGCTGTCTCTTGTTGCTAGAGGGTTTTCTCCAGCTGTATAAAAGCTTTAAAACTGGAAGTTGCTGACACTGCGTTGGTGCACTTGACCTCTAATTCTGAAATGAACAACACTAATATGATTAGTAGGAATCACGATTTATCCTTAATGTTTGCTCCATAGTTTAAGGGCGATTTAACCAAACTTACATCTAATTTTGGACCTAAAAAATTGTTGACCTGTTAACTTAAAGTTTTGGTCACTCCTATGTCAGTAGTCAATCCCTAAAGTCCAGGCTCAAATCTTGATTATTATGTTAAAAATGTGTGCCAATCTGGTAAATTCTTTGACTTTCACGCAAATTGTCTCATGTCCTCTATTCACATTTGTTCGGGGTAACCTTGTGCCATTTTACACAGAGACATGCCTCCTCTTCTGTAAGGAAGTCAATAGAAGAAAAAGGCAGGTTAATTATTCTAAAGCATTCAGCTTAACTCATGTCACATCCATTTACAAACTTAATTCACTTGATTTTTTGACCTCATTATCTCTTCTAAATGCTAAAGAGATTTATGCTCATATATCACAATCAAAGCTAGATAGTGATCTATTTTATGAGCATTTAAGAAACTACATATTTTTCCAAAAGCAATTGGTCCACCATACTAAAGTCCATTATGTGGGTTTCCTAACAGAAATCTAGTAGATAACCAACTTGTTAGTGTTCACACTATAGTGTATGAATACAATGCTATAGTAATTGCTTTCTTATAAAATATGAAAATCAAATGTGACCATTCATCATTCCCTTAAGAAATTTTATTAATCTAAAAGATTTCTTATCTCTAGCAAAAGATATGAGTACCATTGTCTACACTAGCATGATGTATAAGAACTTTCTATAGGCGTCACTTTCTGCATCTATTTAGGAAGCTGAAGCACTTGATACATTCTTTTCCTTGCATGCATTTCATTTGTAATTTTATGTCGATTCTAAGGCCAAGTACTTATACGATATCTCCAACAACATCCCCTTCAAAAAGTGAGGAAAAATCATTTTTCACAACTTCCAATGCCCACAAGCTTTGTTTTAGACAATGTCTACCTCCTTCTACAAGCTAGCCATATGCCCCCTAGCCAGCAATTCGGACTTCTTTCCCAGTGTCATTTTCCTCTTCGTTTTTGATAGGCCAAAAAGAGTTAGAGAGTGGGTGTTTTTTTCCAACTTTGTTGTGATTGCTTATAGTATTTTATTATCCAGCAGTGATATATTTAGATGACATTGTATTACAACAAATCTCACATGCATAAACAAACATTGGGGTAAGCCTTGGTTCATTGCAGCGGCTTGTAAGACTTCTCTAATTGATGTCTCAAACTGGTTGAGTTATTGTTTCAAGGCCATATTACCAACTGTCGATGAACTTTGGAGAAACTTATTGAGAGAGGCTGATGTTCCAGCAGATTTAAGTTGGATTTTAAATGATTCGGTGGGAGTCATACCAATCATAAAGTTTTAAACTCCTTTTACAATGCAGAAGAGACATGCGCCCCAATTTTGCTCGAAACATTTGAATTTACTACACTATACTATGATAGATTTGGAAGATTTGAAGTGACGAATAGGAAAGCTTATTTCACAAGTTTTCAGTTACAGATGTAAAAACAAAGTTTCAAGAGTTGAAAATCAGACTTGCAGTTCGATTTTTGTTGGATGATATCCAAAAAGCAAGACCTTGATTTGAAAAAGAAAAGGTGCACAAAAGTTGTAGATGCTGAAGATGTCCTTTGTTTGTTAAACTTTCTTCTAGATCATTTCTTGGAGACTCATTTTTTTTTCAACAAACCATTGGTATTATGATGGGCGCTAACTGTGCTGTTCTGTGCTGTTTCTTAGCAACCTTCTACCTTTTCACGTATGAATTTGAATTTATGCAATGATTGATCTCGTGAGACTTGTCACACTTTTTTTTTTTGTGGGAAGAAATATTTTATTGCTGTAAAATAATTACATTCATAGTTACTTCAAAAACGAAGTAACTACTACTCAACTAAAGATCTCAGTATAAGCTGTATACACATCCTGATCAATCAAACGAGTCTGAACACAATCGTAGAATGATTGTTGCAGAGATCGTTTGAAAAAAAGAAAGGATGAAAATAGTGGATCACCAAAGACTCTGTGATTTCTGTCCATCCATAAAGTCCATAGGCTCCTAGCACACCCATACAAAAAATAAATCAAAACCCTGTCTCGGTGGATGAAAACCAAACAACCAGAAAAATCTGCCAAAAGTAACAGTAGGAAATCTCGCTCGAAGCCTCTGTCGGATGAGAGCGATGAAATCACAAGTATGTGGACAGAACAAAAGAATATGAAGCACAGATTGAGTAGAGTGCTGGCATCTGTGACAAACAGCCGGAGCAATATGTCTGTGTGCGAGTAACTGGCCGGATGGAAAAATGCCAAGGAGAACTCGCCAAAGGAAAAGCTGTTGCCGAAGAGGGACTTTGTAATGCCAAAGGAGACGCACTGTGATATGTGAGAGCTTCAAGGGACGGGTGTATGAGGAAGAAGAGCGTAAAATCCAATCCTCAAGCCGATTCTGAAGTTCCAAACGAGGTACCGGCAAGTACGGTTGAAGCATTGCTGAAATCCTATGCCATAAAGGACGATAATGAGCTCCCAAGCCGTATTTGCTAGCATCCATAGAAAAGGATAAAATTGTGCCATCATCCTGAAGTACATCCGGGACAGATGAAATGCCTTTGAAGGAGAGAAAATAAGAATGTCGGGGTTCTTGTATGGCCAAAGGAGGGTGGAATACTTCAGACCAAAAAATATTCTCAACCCTCAAAGAGTTTCCCGAGAGAGAATCCCTGCCATGCCATTCCAAGTGGGATAAGATATGTTTTCAATCAAGAATCAGACGAGAGACAGAAGGGAATCCTTTGATTTTGCCTTGGATAGAGCCAAATAAGAAATCCCACTGAGTAGGCTGCTAAGGCCCAAAGGCAGAGGTATGAATATGTAATAAGAGAGAGTGGATCATGAAAGCCCAAGGCTGATCTCCTTGCATAAACTGTATCATCATTTTCCCTCTGTGAGCAAGTAAATGCATTTTAATATTGAGAATGTTCAGACCCCCGTGCTCTTTGGAGAACAGAGACGATGCATCGAGAGTAATCTGAGACTTTTCTTGCCATTTTTTGAACACCAGAAAATTTCCATGATAGCTGACATAAAGGAAACCAGATCTGCCTTAGTGAACATAGTGAGGCAGATAAAATTGTATGTATGCTATCAAAATGGATTGTGTAATTCGCAAACGAACATGTAATGGCCAAGTGCCAAGCTTGCAATATTCAAGTTTTGCCCGTAACTTTGTTAGCACCCAATCAGTTTGTTGGGAACGGGTGAGTCCCCAACCTAGAGGATAACCGAGATGCCGAATGAATTGAGAAGCGGGGACAATTTCCCCAGGCCACAGAAGGCTGTGCCATTTCTGTGCATGCAACGGCAACAATTTTGATTTCTGAAAATTTACCCGAAGACCAGCAGCCAATCCATATGTAGAAAGAGTCTGCATAATCATGGACAGATCAGCCCGAGTATTTTTTGGAGTAAAGAATGAATCATCAGCATATGCCTGAGCAATCATGCTATGACTGCCAAGAATCTCCAAACCGTGCAACTGGTCAGTGTCCAAGAGGTGGTCTAGATATTGAAGTAGTGGATGAGTGGCTATGGCAAAAAGTAAAGCACTTAGGGGACATCCTTGCCTGACAGAACAACCAAGAGTCCAGGATGGAGAAATATCCCCTGAATGCTAGAGGACAGACAATAAGATGCTTCAGTAACCATTGCCTTGAAATCAGCATGTTGCAAATAGCTATTGTTTATGATTAGATGTCTCCTTTGTGCCAATCTATCATCTGGCATATCATGAAAGGATAGCCGCAACCATAGAGGTGCATGGTCTGAATGCACAAAGGCATAGTCAATCCACATTTTGCATGTAAAATCCCCATTTTGTTGTGGAGCTACACTATACCATCGATCGAGACGTGCCTGATAAGAGGAAAAGGCATTATGTTGAAATGTGTAGCCCGGTGACAAAAGCTGCAATTCCTTCCAAAGGTCGACCAAATCCAGATGCAATAGTAATTGAGACCATGCATGCCTTTCAGGAGTTAACATATGGTCATGTCTGGAGGTGTTGTCACCCTGTTGTGGAGCATTATTGAAATCCCCACATATGTAGGCATGATATCTCCATGGATATTGTTGCATGGCATCCCAAATTGCAGTTCTTTCTCTAGAGGACTGAGGTGCATAAACAGAAGCAAATTCAAACACCTCTCCTCGAATAATGCATTGGAGAACAAGCCATCTGCCTTTGTTGTCATTTAAAGCAATAACTGGTTGAAGCTCATGTTTGATCAGAAGGACTACCCTTGAGAAAGAGTGCTCCCCAGCATAGAAAATATCATAACCACAGTAGTGTCGTGTCTTTCCTGCATAGACATGTTGGTTGTGTTCTTGTAATGCCACTATGTCAGGCTGAAATCTATTGATGTACAGCCACATAGATTTCCATTTCCTACTGTCACACATCCCTGGACATTGAGTGTAAAACATTTGATATGAGCAGTCATATTTACAGATATTTATAGTAATATAACAACTATGTACAGCCCATGTAATCCCAATTCCTGTATTTATCTCTGGGTATTTCCACTAGAACATGCACCATTCCAAGTGCGAGGGGGTGGAATTCTTCAAGCAAAAATAACTTTTCTTGGACTTTGCCATCCATCAGTTGGAGGTTTCTGTCCTTTGGTCAAGGGTTGAATAGCAGGAGGTGAATGTGAAAAGATATTCCCATTGGAAACCATTGGAGCTTTGCCTTTATCCTGACTTCTAGAAAGCTGTCTATTGCCTTTGTTTTTATTTGCAACTGGAGTAGGAGCATCCTTGGTAGGCATTTGAACCGGCAAAGTGGTATGAGGCATGTTATGCTGATTCATTGGACACTGTGAAGCCATGTGTCCAAATTTTTTGCACTCAAAACAAGCCCCTGCAAATAAACCCCATTTGAGTTTATAAAAAGCACTTCCCATGTTGACATTATTCAGCGTGACTAAATAAGAGTTGGGTGTGGGATTATCAGTATCCCAGAGAATGCAAAATCTGTTCGAGTTGCCATTTGGCCGTGGTGGGCAGACCACTTTACCTAAAGATGCTGCAATTTTAGGCAAGAGTGAGGCCATACATTGTGGGAAATCGACAACTTCAACCCAAACCGGGCATCTGTGTCAGATTAAAGCCTGAAAATCCCTTGTGGGAGACCATGGCAATACATGCACCATTTGCTGCCCAAAAAAGAGAGGCGAATGTTCCAAGAGCATTTGTCTATGTATCTCATCCACCATGATAACCTCAAAAAAACCCTTGGCTGCATAGTGTACTTTACGAACAAACGAGCCAGCCAGTGTGCGTGTCAACCAGTTGCCTATCTCTGCTGCAGGTGGCATCCGGCCTGGAAAAAATAATATGACTGCATTCTTAGCATATTCTCTGATTGGATCCACAATTTCATCTACCTCAACCATGAGGCCAACTGAAGGAACCGAGTCTTTCCACTCTTTCCTCGTGTCTGCAAATCCTTCATGCATGACATCATATACTAGTTGAGCCTCAAGAGTATCATGCATCGGGTCATGTTGACCCTCAACCTGCTTTTGCTTGAGACTTGTCACACACACACACTTTTTTTTGGTAAATCCATGATCATATTATCAGCAAAATTTACATGAGGGTCTCAAAAAAGCAGAGAGCCTCAACAGGAAATCAAAAGCAAAGAAAAACTATTTCCAGGCATGACTGAGGAAGATCTCCTTGATAGCAAGCATCATAGATAGATTGCCGTAGGGAGAGTCTGAAATATTCATAAGATTGCAAGAACGGATTCCCAAAATATCGCATGTTGTGATCCTGCCAGATGGTCCAAAAAGCCCAATATCTGACCCAGTTCAAAAATAAGGAGTAATGGACCAGGGTTGCAGGAAGTCTGCCAAAAAGCCAAAAATGTTTCCCAAAAGGTGAGTTAGGGAAACGAAGGCGAAGCGACATGGAAATTTTGCATAAGAAGGTCTTAGTGCTGGAACACATCCAAAACAAATGAGACACCGTTTCAGAAGGGGCCATGCATCGAAGACAGGAAGCAGATGCAATCGCTTGTCACACACACACACACACACACACACACACACTCATTTGGATGCACTCCAATCTTTTTGTGATACACATGATTTGAAGGTCAAATTGGGTAAAACCAAGGTTATGATCTTCAACACATCTGGGCGCCAAGCAGTTTACCTTCGACAGGGCTTCGGTAGATATTGTTGCATTCTACACATACCTGGGTGTGCCCTTTCCAAGTTTGATTTTCACGATGCAACCAGCAATGCAGGACCGTTTGAGTAGGAGACATGCTGCACTAGCCAGACTCAAGCACCAATGCTTCCATCATATTTTCAGGATTCCAGAACCAAGTCTCTTCTTTTTGACTCATTCGCCCGTCTGGTAGGGATGCATGGTTATTTTATTCCTTTTTGCTATGTAAGTTTTTGTTGTTTAGTTGGGACTTCAAAGCTTACTAAGCATCGAGCTTACTAAAGAAATTCTGAAATCTTTTGAAACCTAGATGGCAGCTTATGCTTGTATACTAGTGAGAACTTTAGTGTAGCTTTGCTTACTTAGTTATTTTTATTTTCTATTTTCTATTTTTGTTTTTAAAATTTTATTTTATTGTTATTTTCATTTTTTTATTTTTCTCATTTACTCATAATTTTGTCTAAAATCGACCGAGTCCTAAATGTGTAGAGTCTTTGATGACCTGCTTCACCTGTTGACAGGCAAGCAGAATGGATGGAGCCTCAAAGCTATACTAAAACGGTGGCAATCTGTCCATATGTAGCCCCAAGCTTGCTAACCATCTCCGTGTCCGAGCATACAGCTCTTCTAATCCCTCTCCACCTCCAAAGCCATAGATGAAGTTAGAGCTAGCCATGATAGTTTGTGTTGTCCAACTGTCGTCGTATCAAAATCTCTGACTCTATGGAGATAAGTGACCACCTGAAAGATTGCATCAAGCCGTAGAGGGATGGCCCTAAACACTACAAGTACGATCTGATACAGGACCGATGGCTTACTGCGGATCATCCAAGCGAGAAGTAGAACTTGGAGTCTCTCTATGTGAGACCAATTTGCTCCAAATAAGTGTCTCCCAAAAGGGTCTACATAATAAGAAATGAGAGAGAGAGAGTTTATTAATCTCTTCGAAAGACCAAAGGGTCTATGATACTGAAAAGAAACCAGATAGAATGAAACCTAAGGGTGGGGCCACTAAAATGGGTACTCCTACCCAAGGCTGATGTCTGTGACGAGAAATAAAAGTAGTACATCGCACTATTGCTGCAAGGGAAACCCAAAAAAGGAGGGCAAACACCAAGGAGAATCCTCTCGTCGTCTATCAATCGGTCAACTGTCCCTAAGTGGCTAGACCTATGTATGTTGTTGTCTGTGGGACCAACACGACTGGATGACTTAGGAGAGACAAGAGGAGCTCATTTGACAGTGGCTCCGGATATGGTGAGGGTTGGTGTCTAGAAAGAAAATGAGTGATAGAATGATGTTACCGCTTGGTCACCTGTCTGGGTTCATTTCTTCTCCTCTGTAGTCTTCGTGATGTGGCCCGCTAACTAACAAGTGCTATCGTCACTCCAGTAGTTTGTCTCCGTGTCCACTCAGATTCGGATCTTGTGTTGTGTGTGTGTACGACAATCATTTTATGATTGTCTACATTCATGGGATCTAGTGTATCCAGTATAATGACATCTTCTGATGTTTATATCTGGTTGTCTCTCTCTTTGGGTTCTTTGTAATATGACAAATGGATTTCAAGTGTGTATGTATACACGTACATACATACTTACACGTGTGTGTATGTGCGCGCGCGGACATATTGCTCTTGCTATTTTGTCACCGATGTCTAGCTCCTACGGAATCATTGATCCATCTCTTTTGACATTGCCCTATCACTTGTGATTCTCTGTTTCTATTACGGCAATGTCTTCGAGCCAGATTCCCTGTTGCTTCCTTTGGCAAGCTCTTTTGGATATTTGGCATTTATCCACCGAGACCTGAGTTTCATCTTTTCTTTAATTGGGTTCTATATTGAGGCCTCTAGACTCCGTGGAAGGACATAAATCATAGAGTCTTTCGAGATTTCCACTTTTTCCAAGTGGCACTATTTCCGGATGTCACTCAAGCAATCTTTTTATGATTGTCTCAGTTCTCGTCAAATAGATTCCTTTGTCTACTTGTCTTATATGGAAATCTTCTAATGTTTATAATGGCATGTTCCCTCTTTGCGAATTGCTGCTTGTAATATAAACAAATTGGATTCTACAACAAAAAAAAAGTGAGTAGGGGGGTGCGTGTATTTTCGAGCCTTTTTGTAAGGGTCTCTGTTAGATGCTCATTTCCATGGAGACCTTCCGTTGGCCAAGTTAGAAGTCTTTTATTACTACTTCTAGTTTTTTGAGGAGTAGCTGATCCACTTTGGCCAGCTACAAATGTACATTTTTCTGAATGAAATATCTCTTTTACAAAACAAAAAGTGTGTGTGTGTGTGCGTGTATGTAGATCATATTGTAAACTACATGGATATTTTGGATGACTACTATGTTTGTTTATGGGTAAGGAGAGAGAGAGAGAGAGAGAGAGAGAGAGAGAGAGAGCTATTGTTAGTCATATGGTACTATAGCAGCAACTATGGAGATTGGAAAATGATAAGTATCGAGGTAGCTTATAGTTTGTTCTACTTGTGGGTGTTATAAAGTTAAATGGAAGGATACAAGAGACTTCACTAAACATTGGAAGGGTAGAATCATAGATTTTGAAATGTGTCCTAGCAGCAGCAAGAAAATTAAATTTGTATGTGTGTATTTATACACACACTCTTTTTTTTAAGTGTGAAAGAGAGATTCCATACAAGAAAATGTATATTCATAGCTTTCCAAAGTGGAACAGCTACTACTGAAAACTAGAAGCAGTAATAAAAGATTTCCAACTGGGTACACACACACACACACACACACTTTTTTTTTTGGTGAAACTAAGAACATTGTATTATGAAACATCCATTTTACAACAGGGAAGTGCTCGAGAAAAGAGCCAATGCCCTATCCATCAGAAACAGTAAAAGAAAAGCTGAATGCAAGAAACATCCAAATCTTCCTCATGCAAGGCATCATATAAGGATTGCCGCAATGAGGCCCGGAAGAACTCATAAGGGTGCTGAAGGGATGAATTCAGAAATGCATGATTTCGCTGTAGCCAAAGGGTCCACAAGGCCCAATATCTGATCCAATGAAAGAAAAGAGAATACCGTGACAAAGAAACTGATAATCTGCCAAACATCCAGAAAAACCTCGAGAACCTGTGTGCTGGAAATCTGAGAGATAAAAAATAGGAGATCTTGTCCAGAAGGTCTCTGGAATATGAACAAAACCACAATAAGTGCTGAATACTCTTAGGAGTATGATGACATTTTGGACAAAGAGGAGAGGCAATCCTTCTTTGAGCAGAGGACTATTCTTTGGCATGAAGAAAGAATCATCTGCATAAGCCTGTGCAATGAAAGGCCGTGAGCCGGGAATCTGAAGCCCCACTAGCTAACCAATATCAACCAGATGATCCATACAAAGAAGCAAAGGATGTGAAGCAATAGCATAGAGCAAAGCACTGAGAGGGCATTCCTGTCGAACTGATCGTCCCAGAGTCCAAGACTCAGACAAATGATTCCCTATAAAGCATTGAGCAATGGAATCTGAGTAAAGCCAATATATGACATTAACTAGCTTTGGCCCAAAACCAAGTTTAGACATGATTTGAGAGACATCATCCCACTGTACGGTATCAAATGCCTTTGCCACATCCACCTGCATGATCAAAACATCTTGAGCTGAATATTTAGCATATTCCATTGCGATGAGAGTATTGGAGATATTATCATGTATATTCCTTCTTGGAACAAAACCATATTGCCTGGGATGAAGTCCATCATGAAGAATATCCTTTATCCGATGAACCAACGGTTTAGCAATAAGTTTATATATAACAGGCATCAAAGTGATGGGCCTCCAGTCGTCCATAGTCTCACATAGGAGTTTTTTGGGCACAAGCTTGACCAGACCATGCTTCCAAGCTGAAGGAAGATGTTGATGCTGCCAGGCTACATTAATGAGCTTCAAGATTGGACCCTTCAATTCAGCCCAGAAGGCTACAAAAAATTCAACCGTCAAACCATCCCAGCCAGGGGATTTATGTTTACCCAAATGTTTGAGGGCTTCATCCAATTCAATATTTGAAAAAGACATTTCCAGCAATGAAGCTTTTGGCAAAGAAACAATAGGAGAAACAAGATCAAGAAATTTGCTCCGAGCCAATTCAACCTGAGGAGTAGAAGAAGATGGCTGAGAAAAAAGAAGCTGAAATTGATCCAGACATTGTTTTTCTAGCTGAGATAAAGTCTGGGTCCAAATACCATCGGATTTTCTGACTCTCATGATAGATTGACTTTGTCTATATGCATGTAAATTCCAAAAGAAAGATTTTGAGGAACAGCCCTTATCTAGCATAGGCTTAACTCTAGCCCTTGTCTGCCATTTGGAAAGCTTGCGTTTATCATTAGCATCAATTATGGAAGAAGCACAAGACAATGAACTCTGCTCAGAAGCAGAAAGGGACCTTTGATGGCTAATTTGTACCAAGGACTGCTTGTATGATTTTGCCCACTGGATATGATGCCTGGTTTCTGCCATGTACCATCTTCCATATTCCTTGATGACATTTTAAATACGATGTACAAAAGAGTTCCAAGCAAAGTCAAGATCCTCCTGAGCATGAGATAACAATGGCCTGCAAGCCAATCGAATCATTTGTTGGAATTTGTCATGAGAAAGATATAATTGATTGATCTATAAGTGTCTGACTGCAGAGAGCTGCATGTCATCCAGAGGCATGCCAAATGAAAAGTTCAGCCAAAGTGGAGTGTGATCAGATAGTTGTTGAGAATAGTCAGTCCACATTTGACATGTATAATCATCATATTGCTGAGCATGAATAAGATACAATCTATCAAGCCTGGCCCAATATTCTGTAAAAGCATTATGATGATATGTAAATCCCAAAACTGAAGGGTGAGTTGCTGTCCATGAATCTGCGGTACGAAGTGATGAAATCATATGTTCCCATCGCTGAATTTCAGAGGGCAGCATATGCGATTTATGTGTGGTATTGTCCTGCCAGTGAGGAGAATTATTGAAATCACCACAAAGTATAGCATTTGTGGACCAAGGATATTGCTTTATGGAGTCCCACATTCAAGCTCTAGAAGCTGAAGTTTGAGAGGCATACAAGGAACCAATTTCAAAAATCTCTCCATTGATCATACATTGGATAATCATCCATCGGCCACATAGATCATTATATGCTACATAGGGCTGCAAATCATGTCTGGCTAGAATGCACAGCCCAGAGAATTGATCGGAGCCTGCATAAAATATATCATATCCTGAAAAGAACCCATGCTGGCCAGCAAAAGAATGCTGATTATGCTCTTGCAGACACAACATCTGGATGAGTTTATTTATATAGTGCCAAAGGAGCCTCCATTTATTCGGGTTGTAGAGGCCGTGTATATTGTAAGAAACACATTTAAGAGAAGCACGCATGAAAATATGTACAAGAAATGAGTAGTCCTAAAAAAGAAAGGGAGGCATCAGGCCTCTGCCATTGCCTCAGGGTCTTGCTGACCCTCAAAATCCAATTCCCTGACTAGATTATCTTCTTCACCAAGCGGAATACCCTTCTTGACTGCATTAACCCATGCCTTTGAGATGGGGCTGTCCGAAGAGGTAGATGGTTGACCAGGAGAAGGAGCAGAAGCATCCCAATTACGAGATTGGAGAGGTCTTTGTTTGAGAGGCACTATCTTTTTTGCAGTCTGCCAACCCTCCTGAGAAGATGAGTTATTTTCCACTAGCTTGCTCTTTCCTTTATCCTTGTTTTGAGCTGAAATGACTTGGCTCCCTGTATGAACTGAAGGCTTTGCTCCTTTGGCTTCTGTCTTTTCCACATAAGTCTTCTGACCTCCTTTATTAGATGGCTGAGGAATGGCAGTTGGAGGAGGCGGATGAAGGATAGAGGGACACTCAGAAGCTAGGTGCCCAAACTTGTGACAAGAGAAACAAGCTCCAGTAAAAATTTCCCATTTCAAAGTGAAATATTTCTTTCCCAAATTAACACCCTCAATCGCAACTGCAATAGAAGGAGGGGTTGGTCTATCAGTATCCCATAAGATGCAAAAGCGATTTTTATTACGAATGTCAAAGATGGCACTCCAATGAATACTTTCTTTCCTCATTGAGTTTGTCCCCGAGCGATTATCACACAGACACACACACACACACTTTTTTTTTGTGAAACCAGTAGCTATATTATCAACATGAAATCAATGTACATGGCATTAGACTCCAAAAGGAGCCTAATGGAAGAACTCAAAAACAGTTAGAAAACACTTCAAGACTAGTAGCATCCAAGTCCTTCGCAGCATAACTATCATATAAAGATTGCTTGAGGGACATTCTGAAGAAGGCATATGCCTGAGGAAACTGTTGTCCCATCCTAGAATGCAATCTCTGTGTCCAAATGGTCCATAGTAGCCAGAAACGAGCCCAGTGAAAGAAAAGGAGGAAAGGAGACATCTGAGATGAGAAGCTTCCAAACATCCAAAAGAGTTTCCCGAATCTGATAGAGGGAAATCGAAGCCGCAGCAAATGAGAGACATGAGTGATCAATACTCGAGAGTGCGGGCAGGACCATAACAAGTGGGGAACTGTCTCGCGGGGATGAGAGTTACGGGGGCATGAAGAGGAAGCAATACGATGTGCTGCCAATTTCACCCCAACGGAAAAAGCTCCCACTTTACATCTCCAAAGGAAAAGCCTCTGTTTTAATGGCAATTTGGCTTTCCAAATTTTCTTGAGTTGTGATTGCCACCAAGATAAAGGCCTATCCAAATTCCAAAGAGTGTTGGCATGCTTATCAATCCATGGCGGTGGAAGAAGAAATCTGTAGACCATCGAGGAAGTCAGATTATGCATTGAAAGTGAACAGGTAGCAGGAGATGAGGAAATCAGATTCCAGTCTAGTAATCTGTCCTGTACAAACAGTGGAGGAATAGGAACAAATGGCTGCAACATAATTGTAAGTGTTCTCCAAATGGGTCTATGATGCAGACCCAAGGGGAATGTCCTGCAAGCTTGTGGAAATGAAAGCACATAACCATGTTGGTCCACAACGTCTCCGATAATTCTTATGCCCAATTTCATAATATTATATGCTTTAATAGGTGCCTGTAAAGCAAGAGGCGATTCAAACACCTTGCTCCAATGGATGCTTTCCAAGCGAAGAGAATTACCATGATGGGAAGAAGCACCTGACCATTTAGCATAAGAAAGAATTCTCTTCCAATCATGAATAAAAGCAGTAGAAACAGGACAACCAGGAATTTTCCCCTGAAATATGGTCATGACTGCTTCCCAGTGATTTGTAATCCAATGCCCATATGCATGGGACGTCATGTTTCCACACATAGCTGCTAGCATAATAGCCCATGGCTGTTTTTGCTGGAAAAAATCAGCAATCATAGTGCTCTTTCTTGCTAACATATGAAACTGAAGATTGAGTATATTCAGTCCCCCATGAGTCTTGGAAGTAATCGCAAAGCCTTTTTGTGAGATTTGCTTTTCCAAAATATCTCCATAGCCTGGGACATATAGGAAGCCAAGTGCTTGATAGACCATGGAAGAAGAGGCAAGTAAAATTGCACATATGCCATAACGATGGACTGCACTATCCGAAGTCGAACATGTAGAGGCCAAGTGGACAAATGCCAGTATTCCAGCTTCTTGTTAATCTTTTGAAGCACCCATTTAAGCTGTTGTTGAGGGGTAATATTCCAGCCAATGGGATACCCTAAATGCCTCACAATGGTATGGGATGAAATAATGTGGCTTGGCCAGAGAAGTGCATGCCAATCAGCTTCTCTCAATGCTAGAAGATTTGACTTCTGAAAGTTAATATGCAGTCCAGCAGCTATGCCAAAATCATTCAGAGTCTGCATCAAATGAGAGAGGTCACTTTGAGAATTCCTGGGCATGAAATATGAATCATCAGCATATGCCTGTGCAAGAAATGGCTGTGCTCCTGGAATTTGCAATCCATGAAGCTGCCCTGTGTCTGCAAGATGGTCCATATGCAACAATAACGGATGAGTAGCAATCGCATACAGTAGCGAACTAAGAGGGCAACCTTGTCTCACTGAGCGGGTCATAGTCCAAGTTCTTGACAACCCATCACCAAGCAAACACTGCGCAGTGGCATGGGAATAGAGCCAGTAAATAATATGGACCAGCCGAGGGCCAAATCCCAATTTATGCATGGTCTGAGAAATAAAATCCCAATGGACAGTATCAAATGCTTTTGCAATGTCAAAATGAGAACATCTTGTTTGGAATATTTGGCATACTCAATTGCAAGCAAAGCATTGGAAATATTGTCAGTAATCTGCCTTCTGGGAACAAACCCATACTGCCTGGGATGAAGTCCTGCTTGCAAGATAAATCCATCCCAACCAGGAGAGCTGCCTTTACGTAAATGACTCAAAGCATCATCCAGTTCATGAAGCATAAAGGGCTGCTCCAATGCATGAGCCTGTTCCCGAGATAGTATAGGCTGAACATGCATAAGAAATTGAGACCTGGCTGCATTCACTTGCATCGAATGATCAGGCTGAGGAGAAAAGAGATGCTGGAAATGACGAGAGCATTGTGATTCCAATTCTGATTTGGAAGTGGTCCAGGTGCCATCATCTTGCGTGATCCTGCAAATATCCTCCTTTCGCCTATCTGCATGCAGGGTTTTAAAGAAAGCTTTGGAGGAGCAGCCTTTATTCCAAAGGGGTTTCATGCGAGCTCGGATTTGCCATTTCTTTAATTTGCGAAGATCATTTTGATGGATGATATGAACAGCATAAGCACAAGAATCCTGCTCAGAGGAGGTGAGCTGCCTATAAGAGCTGATTACATCCATTTGTTGCTTGTGAGATTGGGCCCATTTCAGCTTAAGCCTGAAGTTTCCCATGTAACTCCGTCCATAATCTTGAATAACAGCCTGCAAACGATGAGCAAGACTAATCCAAGCAAAATCCATGTCCTCCTGAGCATGTAAGAGGAGGGGGCGGACAGCCACTCTCACCATGTTCTGAAATTGTTGATGAAGCAAATAAGCACTATTAACATGGAGTAGGCGACGACCCAAAAAAGGCATATCATCTGTCAAATGTGCTATAGATAATGTCAAGCATACTGGGAAGCGATCAGATAGCAAGAGGGAATGATCAACCCGTAGTGCACATGTAAAACTAGCATACTACTGAGCATGCAACAAATACCATCTGTCAAGTCGAGCCCAGTAATGAGTAAGGGCATTGCGACAGTATGTATAACCCATATCTCTATCCCTTGTTGAGAGCCATAAATTGGTGTTATCTTGGATGGCAGGCGAGTTATTAAAGTCTCCACACAAAAAGGCGTTGGACAGCCATGGATATTGTTTGAGGGAGGCCCACATTCGAGCTCTTGTCACAGAAGTTTGAGAGGCATAAACAGATGCTAAAGATCAGCATTACAGGTGCATCTGATCACCATCCATCGACCCTAGGGGTCATTGTAAGTAACCATGGGCTGCATATCATGTTTCACCAGCATGCAGACCCCCGAAAAGTGCATTGTACCAGCATAAAAGATATCATAACCAGCAAAGTGACCTTGCTGGCCAGCCAAGAAGTGTTGGTTGTGTTCCTGTAAAGAAATTACATCGGGGTGCATTCTATGTACATAGTGCCAAAAAAGTCTGCACTTATTGACATTGCAAAGACCTTGAACATTGTATGTAATGCAAGTGATTGAAGTAGACATAGAAGGTATGTACAGCCGAACCAAAAAGCATAGTAAAGATATAAGCTGTCAGGCCTCAGCCATGACATCAACATCCACCTGGCCTCCCGGATCATTAGCTCTATAATCTTCGTCATTGTCACATACAAGGATGCCCCTCTTTAGTACATCAACCCACAGTTGAGAAGTGAGGCTATCAGCAGGGGTAGAGGCCTGACCAGGGGTGGAAGTAGAGGCATCCCAATGGCGAGATTGTAACGGTCGTGGCTTGAGCGCAAATACCTTTTTGGGTTGCTGCCAGGCACCCTGGGGAGAGGCATGAGATTCTGAAATTTTGCCCTTTCCTTTATCCTTTTGCTTGGCTGAAATCTGAACCACATTTTCTTTGGGAGGGACAGAGTTAGATGCCACATCACCCAATTTGCTAGGCATAGCCTTAGGCCCCAGACCATAAGTTGGAGGGGAAGTATTTTCTGGAGCAATAGCTATAGGTGGGAGTTGATGCAGGACTGCAGGACACTGTGAGGCTAGGTGGCCAAATTTATGACATGTGAAGCATGCACCTGCAAATACTCCCCATTTCAAGTCGAAATATTTTTCACCTAAGGGAACATCCTCCACCTCTACCGCAATGGAAGGAGGGGTTGGGTGATCTGTATCCCAAAGAACACAAAATCGATTTCGATTACCTGAAGGACGGGGTGGGCATACAACTTGCCCCAAAGTAGCTGCAAGACTTGGTAACTCAGCCCTCATATAATCCGGAAAATCCACTACCTCAACCCATACAGGGCAGTGATGTCGAATGAGACCATGATAATCCTTATTTGGCGACCATGGCATGACATGCACCATTTGTCTGCCATAGAATAGAGGTGACATCTCCAATATTTGCTGACGATATGAGGCATCCAAAAAGTGCACTTCATAAAAACCTCGAGAAGCAAAGTATACTCCTTCAACAAAGCAACCTCCCAACAAAGCCTGAACCCACTGAGCCACATCATTTGCTGAAGGTAACTTCCCTGGAATAAAAATGATAACTGCTTGCTGAGAGAACTTTCGGAGAGGAGCGACCAAAGAGGGCAGCTTCAGCTTATACTTTAGGGCCGGGGGAGGTTTGGCCCACTCCTTCCGGCTGTGGTGAAATTCATCTTTGAGCATGTCAAAAACATAGTGAGCATCTACAGAGGCTGCAGTAGAGAAATCAACTTGCTGTCTTTTGGAGTCCCGGGACGAGTCCTTCCGGAAATAACTTTTGAACTGGTCTTCCATGGAGGTAAACAAGGCAAGATTGATGAAATAGCAGGAAAAAGTAGAACTGTGCAGCAGGGTTTGTAGAGGCAAAGAGTACGGAAATAGTACAGGGCAATCAGTACAGGTTGTATGGACCGTACGGAATGTACGAGATGTACGGAGGGGGGTGTACGGAAAAAGCTGAGCTGTACGGGGTGCTGATAGGGCGCGCAGAAGGTGTACGGAGGAAGAAGACTGGGCAGGGATGCTAACGGGGCACGGGGAAAGCAGGCTGTACGGAAAAGGACGGAAATGTACCGATATCCGAAAAGGATTTCAGAGAAGGTACGGTAAGGCGATGAAAACAGCAGCTGAATGACTCGGGGCTATGCAGGGAAGTGTCGGGCCAGACCGTACGGCCGTACGATGAGCGTACGATAACCGTACAGGTGTACGGACAGGCGAGGAGTCTGTAAGGGAACCTGTCGAGGCTTGTCTCTCTCCCCTCAGCTCTCACACACACACACATGCGCGCGCGCGCACACACACACACACATACTTTTTTTTTTTGGGTGAAACCAAGATACTTATATTATGAAACATTCATTTACATCTGGGCAGTGCTCAAAAGAGAGCTAAAGCCCTATCCATCAGAAGCAGTAAAAGAAAAGTTGAATACAAGAAACATCCAAATCTTCCTCATGTAAGGCATCGTAAATAGACTGCCGTAATGAGGCTCTGAAGAACTCATAAGGATGTTGAAGGGGAGAATTCAGAAATGCTTGATTGCGCTGCAGCCAGAGGGTCCATAAGGCACAATATCTGATCCAGTGGAAGAAGAGAGAATACTGTGACAAAGAAGCTGATAGTTTGCCATACATCCAGAAAAACTTGTAGAACCTGTGTGCTGGAAATCTGAGAGATAAGAAATAGGAGATTCTGTCTAGAAGGTCTCTGGAATATGAACAAAACCACAATAAATGCGGAATACTCTCAGATGTAAGGTGACATCTTGGACAAAGAGGTGAAGCTATCCGTCTTTGAGCCAATTTCACTCCCACTGGAAGAATACCAACAATACATCTCCATAGAAAGAGTCGTTGCTTCAATGGCATTTTCAACTTCCATATCAATTGCAATTTTCCTTTCCACCAAGCTAATGATTTGTTCAGATGCCATAGAGAATTAGCATGATGGGCAATCCAGGGAGGAGGTAATATCAATCAATAAGCCTGTATAGAAGTCAATAACTGCAAAGGCCTAGAGGATATGCTTGGACTTGAAGACTGAAGGTGCCAATCTTGAAGCCTGTCTCTGACATTCAATGTCGGAATCGGAACCAAAGGGAGTAGGAGATCAGCAATAGCTTTCCAAATAGGTCTATGATGCATCCCCAGATTGTATTGTCGACATGCTACTGGAAAAGTGAGAATATTTCCTCGCATATCTACCACGTCATCAATGAACCGGATACCCAATTTCATAAGATTGTAAGCTCTGATGGGTTGTTGAACAGCAAGGGGAGAGGAAAACACAGCACTCCAATGAATACTTTCCAATCTGAGTGAAGAAGCTATAGAAGCAGGATGAGGAGACCATTTGATGTGAGAGAGTACTTGCTTCCAGTCCTGAATCAAGGAATTAGAAAATGGACAACCAGGGATTTTACCTTGAAATTTTCCAAGTACTACTTCCGATGGATCAACTAGCCAATGTCCATAAGCATTTGTGCTCATCTGACCACACAAAATTGCCAGCATGATAGACCAAGGCTGCTCTTGTTGAAAAAATGTCTTGAGCATAGTGATCTTTCTTGCCAACACATGATATTTGATGTTTATTATATTCAAACCACCATGCATTCTTGGTGAGCAAAGCAAGTCCATTTTGAGCAACCGTAAAGCTTTTTTATGAAGCTTAGTTTTCCAAAAAATCTCCATGGCTTGAGACATAAAAGATGTGAGATCTCGAGATGACCAATGTGATAGAGGAAGGTAGAACTGGACATAAGCTAGAACAATAGACTGGACAATTCGAAGCCGTACATGCAGAGGCCATGTGGAGATCTTCCAATATTCTAATTTGTCCTGAATTTTGTTTGACACCCATGACATCTGTTGCTTATTGCTGATTTTCCAGCCAATAGGATAGCCCAAATGTCTTACTATGTTTTCCGGATGAATGATCTGGCCTGGCCACAGGATAGCATGCCAGTCACAATGCTTGAGAGGCAAGAGTTTTGATTTCTGAAAATTAATTTTAAGACCAGTTGCCAACCCAAAATCTGAAAGGGTATCCATCAAGAGGCGAATCTCCAATGGACTGTTCTTTGGCATGAAGAATGAATCATCTGCATAGGCCTGTGCAATGAAGGGTCATGAACCAGAAATCTGAAGCCCCTCTAGCTGTCCAGTATCAACCATGTGATCCATATAAAGAAGCAAAGGATGTGAAGGGTGAGTTGCTGTCCATAAATCTGCAAATTGAAGTGATGATGTCATATGTTCCCATTGCTGGATTTCAGAGGGCAGCATATGGGATTTATGAGTGGTATTGTCCTTCGAGTGAGGAGAATTGTTGAAATCACCACATAGTAGAGCATTAGAGGACCAAGGATATTGCTTTATGGAGTTCCACATTTGAGCTCTGGAAGCTGAATTTTGAGAGGCATACAAAGATCCTATTTCAAAAATCTCTCCATTGATCATACATTGGATAATCATTTATCGTCCACCAAGATCATTATATGCTATCCAGGGTTGCAGATCATGTCTGGCTAAAATGGACAGCCCATAGAATTGTTCAGATCCTGAATAAAATATATCATATCCAGAAAAAAACCCATGCTGGCCAGCCAAAAAATGCTGATTATGCTCTTGCAGACACACAACATCCGGATGAGTTGTATTTATATAATGCCAAAGAAGCCTCCATTTATTCTGGTTGCAGAGGCCCTGTATATTATAGGAAAAACATTTAAGAGAAGCACGCATGAAAATATATACAAGAGATGATCGGTCCTCCAAAAGAACGGGAGGCCTCAAGCCTCTGCCATTGCTACAGGGTCTTGCTGACCCTCAGCATCCAATTCCCTGATAATATCATCTTCTTCACAAAGGGGAAGACCCTTCTTGACTGCATTAACCCATGCCTTTGAGATGGGGTTTCTTGAAGAGGTAGAAGATTTTCCTGGAGAAGGAGCAGAGGCATCCCAATTACGCGATTGGAGAGGTCTTTGTTTGAGAGGCACCGTCTTCTTTGCACTCTGCCATCCCTCATGAGAAGATGAGTTATTTTCCCCTAACTTGCTTTTTCCTTTATCCTTATTTTGAGCTGAATTGGCCTGGCTCCTTGTATGAACTGAAGGCTTTGCTCCTTTAGCTTCAATCTTTTTCACATATGACTTCTGACCTCCTTTATTAGATGGCAGAGGAATAGCTGCTAGAGGAGGTGGATGAAGGATAGAGGGACACTCCGAAGCAAGATGCCCAAACTTGTGACAAGAAAAACAAGCTCCAGCAAAAATGCCCCATTTTAAAGTGAAATATTTCTTTCTCAAATTAACACCCTCAATCTCAACTGCAATAGAGGAGGGGGTCGGTCTATCAGTATCCCATAAGATGCAAAAACGATTTTGATTACCTGTGGGACGAGGGGGACAGATCACTTGTCCCAATGTCATAGCTAAACCTGGAAGCTCTGTTCTCATATAATCTGGAAAATCAACCACTTCAACCCATACAGGGCAATGATGCTTGATGAGGCTCTGATAGTCCTTATTAGGGGACCAGGGCATGATATGCACCATCTGGCGACCAAAAAATAAAGGAGACATTTCCAGCATCTTTTGTTTTGTCAAAGCATCCAAAAGATGAACTTGATAAAATCCTCGGGAGGCAAAATAGACTCCTTCTACATAGCATCCACCTAGGAGAGAATTCACCCATTGTCCCACATCATTAGCAGAGGGAATTTTGCCTGGGAAAAAGATGATAACTGCAGTTTGAGAGAGCTTCTTCAAAGGATGCACAAGAGATGGCAACTTCATTTTGTAAGTGAGTTCCGGAGCAGGTTGAATCCATTCCCTTCTACTTTGTTGAAAATCATCATTCAGCATATCAAACACATAGGAAGCATCTTCAGAAGAAGGAGCTATGGGGGAAGAGGTTTCCCTTGATTGTCTTTTGGGTTCAGGAGAGAGGGCTCTCTTGACATAGTACTTGTTTGCTTCTGCTATGGAGGCTAAGGGATTCAACAGATATCAAATAGAGAGAATCGGACAGGGCACAAAGAAGGGCTAGCGGGCTGTACGGACGCTGGACTGAAGCACTGTACGGACGCACGAAGAAACTGACAGAACTGTACGGACAGATTGAGAGGTTGCAGGAAAGGAACTGACAAACTGTACGGGACTGCTGACAGGCTGTACGGGACAACAGATAGTCTGTACGGAAAATTGAACGACTGTACGGGAACTAGTACGGGGACAGTACGGCCGGGAAGATTTGACGACTGTACAGGAACAGTACGGACGGACTGTACGAACTTTGGGAAGGAAGACTGCAGGTAAGAACTGTCGTGCAGGGTTGAACGGAGCCGCGATGGTAAGTAGCCTGACGCAAAAGCCGTACGGGAACTGTACGACGGCCGTACGGAGGTACAGACAAAAAGGCAGGTGCCAAACGATCTCGGACGACGCTGATCAGCGCGCACTCAGACTCTTCTCTCTCACATACACACACTTGAGATACACACACACACACACTTTTTTTTTTTATAGTAAATCCAGTGCTATATATTTATAATATCAAAACTTTACAAGAGGGAAAGTCTCCAAAATGGAGAGTATTCCACAGATCAGAAGCATAAAAAGAAAAGCTCAATGCAAGATGCATGTATATCACCCTCATGGCAGGCATCATATAAAGATTGCCACAATGAGGCTCTAAAGGATTCATATGACTTTTGAAACTGACGGCCCAAATATGCCAAATTATGTTCTTCCCAAATTGTCCAAAGAGCCCAATATCTCACCCATGAGAAAAAGAGTGAGTATTGAGATAAAGACGTCTTAAATCTGCCAAATAACCAAAAAAGTTTCCCAAATATGTGACTCGGGAAACGGAGGCGAAGATGATCTGAAATTTTCCCCAGGAGGTTCCGAGTAGACTGACATTGCCAAAGTAGATGAAGGACAGTCTCTGAAGGAGCATGACACCGTAGGCAAGTGGGTGAAGCAATGTGACGTTTAGCAAGTGTGATTCCCACTGACAATGTGCCAGTCAAACATCTCCAAAGAAAGAGTCTTTGTTTCAAAGGCATTTTACACCTCCATATTAGTCGGAGATTCTTCCGCCACCATGAAAGAGGCCGCCTGATATGCCACAGAGTATTAGCATAGTGATGAATCCAAGGGGCAGGCTGAAGAAGCTTGTAGACTTTGATGGAGATCAAAACAGACAGAGGAATGGGACGAGAGCATGTAGCAGTGGGGTACAATTTCCAATCCATAAGCCTGTCTATGTCAGCCACAGGGGGAATAGGAAGGAAAGGATGCAAGAGATCAGCAATTCTCTTCCATATCAACCTGTGGTGCATTCCCAATGCATAAATGGCAGAGGCGTGAGGAAAAGATAAAATATGGCCATTATCATCTACCACGTCATTGATGTATCTGATTCCCAATTTCATGAGATTATATGCCCTAACCGGTTCCTGTAAAGCAAGTGGAGTGTCAAAGATGGCACTCCAATGAATACTTCCTTTTCGCATTGAGTTTGTCCCCGAAAGATTATCAGGAGTCCATTTGACTTTAGAAAGCACTTGTTTCCAGTCCAGTATCAGAGCAGTAGAGAAAGGGCATCTAGGAATCTTCCCTACAAATCTCCCAATGACTTCCTCCCAATGATCAGTAGTCCAATGGCCATAAGCATTTGTCCTCATGTTGACACACATGGATGCTATCATACAAGTCCATGGCTGTTTTTGACAGAAAAAGGTATTGAGCATAGTCGCCTTCCTTGCAAGTACATGATATCTGATATTTAGAACATTAAGTCCTCCATGCATCTTAGGGGAGCACACCATTTCCATCTTCAGTAGTCTCAATGCTTTCACAGCAGTTTTTGTCTTCCATAACAGCTCCATCGCTTGAGACATAAAAGCTGAGATATCTCTAGAGGACCAATGTAGTAAAGGCAAGAAGAACTGAACATAAGACATTACAATAGACTGGACTATTCTGAGCCTAACATGAAGTGGCCAAGTAGAAATTTTCCAATAGTCCAATTTATTTTGAAGTCGTTGGAAGATCCATTTTAGCTGCTGCTTCCTGGTGATATGCCATCCTATAGGATATCCCAAATGCCTGACAATCTCTTTGGAATGCACTATCTGACCAGGCCAGAGAATAGAATGCCAGTCACATTGTTTCAGTGGAAGCAATTTGGATTTGTCAAAATTGATATGCAATCCCGCTGCTAATCCATACAATGATAATGTGGCCATAAGCATGCGGACTTCTCGAGGAGAGTTCTGTGGCATAAAAAAGGAATCATCAGCATATGCTTGCGCCAAGAAGGATGCAGCCCCAGGGATTTTAAGACTAGTCATCTGTCCTGTGCTTGTAAGGTGATCAAGATACATCAGGAGGGGATGAGTCGCAATGGCATAGAAAAGAGCACTAAGGGGGCAGCCCTGTCTGACTGATCTACCCAATGTCCATGACCGGGATAGATGGCTTCCGATAATGCATTGAGAAGTAGAGCCAGAATAAAGCCAATAAATTGCATTTGCTATCTTGGGACCAAATCCCAGCTTTGTCATGGTTTGAGAGATAAAATCCCATTGTACAGTATCAAATGCCTTAGAGATATCTACCTGCAATATGAGCACATCTTGATTCGAGTACTTAGCATATTCAATTGCAGTCAATGCATTGGAGATATTGTCATGAATTTGTCTTCGCGGCACAAATCCATACTGATGAGGATGAAGGCCCGCATTCAGAGTGCCTTGAAGCCTATATACAATCATTTTGGCAATGAGTTTGTAAACTACAGGCATCAAAGTAATAGGCCTCCAATCTGACATATGATCACAAAGATTTTTTTTTGGCACAAGTTTGATGATGCCATGCTTTGAGAAATGCGGCAATTGATTTTGTTGCCAGGAAACATTGATCATTTGTAAGAGAACATCTTTCAAATCATCCCAAAAAGAAATATAAAATTCCACCGTAAGACCGTCCCAGCCAGGGGACTTGTATTTGCCGAGATGGGACAAAGCATTTTCAAGTTCCGTGTCAGTAAAAGGTCTGTCAAGTAATAGAGCATCATCCATTTTCACTATCCCAGAGACATATTGAAGAATTTCAGTCCTTGCATCAGTCATTTGATTTGATGGGGATCCAGGAGTAGAGAACAGTGTCTGGAAGTAATTCTGGCATTCATCTTGGAGATCAGAGAAAGAGTGCGTCCAAGATCCATCTAGTTTCCCGACCCTTAGACATGAGTTTTTCTTTCGAGTGGCATGCAGGCCCTTGAAGAAGGCTTTTGATGAGCAGCCCTTATCCATGAGGGGTTTCATTCTTGCTCTAATCTGCCATTTGTGCAATTTCCGCTGATCATTGTCAGTCAGTTTAATCCGGGCTTGTGAGAGGGAATCATTTTCTGATTCAGAAAGAGGCCTTAAATGTGAAAATTCAGTCAGCTGTTGTACTGTCCTTTTTGCCCATTTGACCTCATTCCTCCATGTAGCCATGTGCCATTTTCCATAATCCCTAATAACATTCTGTATACGAGAGACAAAGCTGTCCCAGGCATAATTCATGTCCTCCTGAGCATGCAAAAGCAAAGGATGAATTGCAACTCTGATCATTTGCTGGAAATATTGATGTCGAAAATAAGCCTGATTAACATGCAGTAATCTGCTGGAGAGAGTCGGCAAATCATCCAGTGGCATACCAAATTGCAGATTTAACCATAATGGGGCATGATCTGACAATCCCAATGAGAAATCAATGAGGAGATGAAGGCTGAAATCTGCATATTGTTGTGGAAAGAACAGATACCATCTGTCAAGCCTTGCCCAGTATGTGGTAAATGCATTATGATGGAAAGTATATCCGGGCTCTGACCCTTGTAAAAGAAGCCATAAATCTTCAGCCTGCACGGAGAGAAGCATGCTATCCCATTTCTGTCTTTCCGATGAAAGCATATGAGATCGTGAAGTGGTATTATCTCTCAGCAGAGGAGAATTGTTAAAATCTCCACAGATAAATGCATTAGATCTCCATGGATATTTGCTTAAAGATTCCCATAGAGAGGCCCTCATGGCAGAAGTCTGGGAGGCATAGACTGATGCAAGCTCAATAATGTCTCCATTGACATTACATTGTATGACTATCCATCGGCCATTGCTATCATTGAATGCTAACTGAGGGTCCAGCTCATGTCTGGCCATTATGCATACCCCTGAGTAGGTTGTGGTACCGGCATAATATATATCATAGCCACCAAAGTGATCATGATGACCAGCCTTAGAGTGTTGATTATGCTCACACACACACACACACACACACACACACACACACACATATATATATATATATATATATAGAGAGAGAGAGAGAGAGAGAGAGAGAGAGAGAGAGAGTATTTTACATTTGACTGCTTCTAGTTTCTAGGTTTGTCATATTAGTTAAGCTTCAATTAACAGGCTGGTCTGGTATGATGTAGTTTTGTCTTCCCTAATATGTAATGATTTGATCTTGATTAAGCTTAAAATTCCCATGCAATGCATCAATAAGAACCTAAAGCCAAAGGTTGTTGAAAGTCCTTCTTGAAAGCATAGTAATTATAAACATAAGGATCTTTTTCAATCTGCCAGAGGAATTACATTTCTTGCAAATGAACCTAAAAGCTAACTATGTTCGGGGAAAAAATTTGCAGGTTGAGCTTGCCAAAAGTCTTGAAGCCCAGGAGGTTGTTGAGCCTGCCAAAAGTACTGGAGCTCAAGAGGTTGTTGAGCCTGCCAATAGTGTTGGAGCTCAGAAGGTTGTGGTAGGAGCAAATCTGGTGAAGGTTTCACTTTGAATCATCAAGTTTTGCACTAAACAGGCCTTAGCTATCTTAAATCTATGAAATTCTAGATGAGTTTACTGAATTTATTTTTTGTACAGGATGATTATATATTGCTGTGGAAAAAGAAGGTGGCTAAGTTAAAGGAATGTATTTTGCAGGATGAAGAGGCTGTTAGCAAGATTTTAGTCCCAGGCAGTCACATAAAGGTATTCGATGACAGTAGAGAAGCTTTGGCCCAAGCTCTACAGGAAAAGGTTTGTCCTCTATTTGTATTTTAATTTTGATAGGCAGACTTACTATTGAAATGAAGGGCATACTCCAAAGGTTTTTTCCCATGACAATCAGCCAAGTAAATTTGGCATTCTGGCTTATCGGTCCCTGCAGCCTAAGGTGACAAACTATTTTGTCCACTGTGACAGGTCATGCTAAGCAAAACCAATCAATTTGATCAAGTTGGGCAAATAATTGAATTTTGCCATCCTGCATAGTTAAACGATCTAGTTTGCCTCCGATAGGAAAAACAATTGTACTTGCAAAACTTGTCTAATATGTTCAATAAAAGATCATCAACAGATCTGCAACAACTCATCATGTTGGCTGTGGACACAAGGTTATTTGTATGAATGCTAATGCGCTTTGAAGAAGTGTGGCAGAATAATTATGCCACAAGACCATCATGAGACACAATAGAGCAATACTTCCTATCATTACCTTGCAGCATGTTAGAAACATGGTGTGAGTGAGAGAGAGAGAGAAGCTAGGGAGTGAAGAAGTGGTACTCAAATGTATAAACCATGAAGGCTTTCATTCATTCATCATCACTAAATGAGACAAGTGAAGTAAAGCCTTATAGGGTACACACTCACACACATGCACCAAGTGCATATGGGATAAGTCCTATAGTGACACGTGGCACTCACACATGAATCACACAATCACTAGTACTAGATCTCCTAGTACTACACACCAACACATCACATCAACACACTCTTTGGCTATGATATCTCTAACACCTCCCTTTAGAGCAAAGAGTGTGAGACCCAACATGTAAAGAGTAGACCGATCCTCCCTCCAACCGCAATACTGAAAAGAGCAAGTCCAACTATCCAACACCTCCCGTGTGATAGTGACTTCTTAGTCAGCTTGCGACCGGCAAGGGAAAAACCATTACTCGTTCCCCCCCCCCCCCACCTCTGAACTGGGTGGTCAATACCATCAAACCAAAGTAAAAATGAACCTTATTTGGCTCAGAAAGGCCGTGAACCTCAGAGAGAGGCCGTGAACCTCTGCTGTAGCTGCATGTATCTCCTCAGGGGGCTCTTCAAGTTCAGCCTATTCTTCAGCAAAAGGAGATTGGCATGGCGCTTCTCTTGTTCCTGTTCCTTCTTCTTGGAGCAATGAGCTTCAATGTGTCCTTTCCTCTTGAGAAACCTGCAAATTTTGTTTGTATGGCCGCACGGACCTGTACGGGCAGGTGCGTGATGCTGCCGGGAATCCGTACAACTTGTCAGAAGTTGATTTCGAGAAATTTTGAATTGTTTTTGGAGGTTTTTTGCTCAGATCTGGACTCTTTTCAGTCATTTGGGCCTTCCTTTTGGTGCTCCAACCTGCTCTAGCACCATTTGGCTGGGATTCTCTCCCTCTTGACTCAGATCTTCCTGATTTGCAGGCTATTTTGTCACATTTGCTTTATTTCATCAAAATTTGGGGCTTTTGGTCATTTTCCCCAAATTTGACAGTTTTGCCCTTCCATAAATTGGAGGTTTTGTAAATTTTGTTGAAATTGGCAGTGACATTGGGTTGGTACAACCAATTTTGGACATTTGGTAGACATTGACATGCACGAACATCGACATTGGCTTGGAATTGCAGCACATTGAATCACATTTGCAACTTGTAGCACAATTTGGGGATTTTTCCAATTTGCCCTCTTTTTGGCATATTTGCCCTTTCAGATTTTGGGGCTTTTGCCAGATTTGTTGTCCATTGCAGTGACATTTGCTTTATTCACCTCAATTTGGGTATATTATGCATTTGCCCCTTGATTTGGGCTTGTTGTCTTGTTAGATTTGAGGCACGCAGCCTCCATCTGGGACATTTATAGCTCAATCGATCATTGGATACATTTGCAGACATTTGCCCCTCGTTTTGGTCTGATATTTTGGTAGGACACTATCTTTGGCAGGGGGGTCCTTTGACCGGACATATATTGTTTTGCAGGTCATATTTTTGGGGACAGCATGTGCATTTAGCTCATTGTTTGAGCAATCAATTTTTGGTTGATCATTGCCTGACATTTGCTGTCATTTTTGGACAGTCAGCTCTTTTTGCAGTGAAAGCATTGAGGCTACTCTTGAGCGCACATTTTTCCTTCAGGGATTTATTTTTGCCATGGGAAGCAACAATTGGATGGGTATGTTCTCAGCTGAGGACAAGCTCGATGGACCCAATTATCCCATGTGGTCATACATGTTGAAACATTTGCTGGTTGCCAAAAATTTTTGGGGTATTGTCTTAGGATTGGATCTTCGACCTTCCTTTGTGGCATCCACTTCTGCTACAACTGGTGCAGCTGCTACGGCCACTTCTAGATCTATTGCCACTGCTGGTGCATCTGTTACAGCCACCTCTGGATCTACTACTACTACAGCCACACCTCCTACACCTGAACAAGCCAATTGGGATGGTAGAGATGCCCAAGCACATTCTATCATTGCTTTTTCAGTCAAGAGACATATCATTCCTCACATTCAGTCTTTAAAAAAATCATCAGCTGTGTGGGACATCTTGGCTCACCTTTACCAGTCTATCATTGCTTTTTCAGTCAAGAGACATATCATCCCTCACATTGGGTCTTGCAAAACATCAAAGGCTATGTGGGACATCTTGGCTCAGCTTTACCAGGTTCGCAATGAGGCACGTGTTGCTTTCTTACGCAGGCAATTGGAGGATGTCAAAATGGAAGAGGTGGATAGCATGGATGCATACATCACAAAAATCAAGGATTTTCAAGAGCAGCTCATTAACGTGGATGAAATTATTTCAGATGCTCAGGTAGTGTCCACGACACTCAATGGACTTCCTGAGTCCTACCAGGGGTTTGCTACTACATTGAGATTGGTTGCCATGGGCAATCCCAACACTTATACTTTCGACCAGCTTGTAGCTTGTTTTCCTTCTCCTGCAGGAAGAGCAGAGTCGCACAAATTGTGTGCCTCTCAAGTTGCAACTCAGGCTTTTGTCGCTAATCACAAAAATAAGGGAAAGGACGGGCAAAATTACAGCAAACCCAAGCCTTCTGGAGGCTCATCTACTGCTGGACACTCATCTAATTCTTCCCTGTTTGATGCAAAGAAGAAAAACAGCAAACGTTGTAATTATTACTGGAAGCTAGGACATGACATTTCTGAATGTTGCAAGCGCATCGATTCTGAAAAGAAAAAGCAACAAAAGGGACTTGCTGTCACAACTACTGCTGCTGCCCCAGATCATGGTCATGAGGTAGCAAACATTGCTCACTAGGTAGAGGAGGAGTTTGTACCCTCTATGCTCGGGGAGTAGATCTTTCAGACGTCCGTGGATAGAGTTTTCCCTTCAGCAGGCGTGGGTGTGCTATCCCCAGTTGACTTCCCTCCTCTTGATAGGAGGAACTTTTTGCAGGAGAGGGCTTTCTTTGCTACCAGGTCGGGTAGGATCTTTCATCCGGCCTCTTCCTCTCGCAGATGAGGATTGTCAGTTGGAACGTTCGGGGCCTCGGGGGTGTACCTCACCGTTGCCGTAGGCACCTGATTCGTAACTAACTTCATCCAGGTGTTACTTGGGGACCCATTGATATTCTTATGATCTAGGAACACAAATTGGATGTCAGGGATTGTGCCAAGTCGTGTTAGCTTCTCTCAGGGTCACCTGCCTTGGGCACTAGGGGAGGTACTTGCATCTCTGTTTCTTCTTCTATACTCCCCTTGGTGATGTCATTGTCACTTCCAGAGCTCAGTGGATCATACTTTTGATTGGTGAGCATAAGGTTGGTCTTTTAAACCTTATGCACCCAATTCTAGAGGGGATCGTGTCCTTCTTTGGAAGGAACTGCTCTCTTGGTCACATATTACAGAGGCTTGGATTATAGGGGGCGATTTCAACATGATTGAAATGCCCTCAGACAAAAGGGGTGGTAGGAAAGGTGGTATTCACTCCCTAGAGAGAGTAGCTTGGGATGCCTTCCTTTTTCAGTACAGTGGGACGGAGGCTTGGCACGATGATGCTTTTCACACTCAGTCATATTCTCTCCTGTCTTCTTGGTCGAACAGGAGATTGCAGATGCCTATCCATGCATGGATTGACATATTTTATGTGGATGATTGGGCTCTTGACAGAGGTGGTATTGTTAGCATTGCAGTTGGGGTGTCCACTTCGGATCATTTTCCAGTGATTTTGATGGTTTTAGATCCTCATGTGAGGGGCCGCTCTGCCAGCGTTAGGATTCTAGATGCCTTTTATGCAAAGAAGGGCCTTACAGAGACAGTGTTGAGGACTTGGGGTATCTCATATGCAGGATGGGCAGCTTTCTCCGTTAGACTTAGCTGCAACCCTCTATGGTATTAGCGACTTTTATCTTTCAGTTGCTTGTATCAGGAGGGGTGAGATCCTTAGGTGTGAGATAGGTATCCATCAGCAGTTGGCTGCCCTCCAGAGGGAGGAGCAGAAGAGGCCTACAGATGCTTGGATTCAGGAGCGCCTTGCTGTAGCAAGGGCCCATCAGCAGTCACTTCTAGATCAGAGAGCAGAGTATGCCTTTCATGCCAGAGAGTCGTTTTGGACTCAGACGGGAGGTAGGGTCAACAAGCAGTTCTTCTCTACTCTTGGCCCCAAACATAGTAGGGAGAGCGTCTCACAGCTTGTTGACTCAGGCGGAGTTCTTCAGACACATCCGGATGCCGTCTTGTAGGTTGCCACCGATTTCTATGCCTCCCTTCTTTCAGCGGATCCTAATACTCAGGCCACAGATGATGCTAGAGTGGTTATTTGGCGACACTTACCTGGGTTGATGATTGGGGATATGATTGTCTCAATTGATGCACCCTTCACCAACGTAGAGTTCAGGACTGTTCTCTCTGCACTTCACAAGGGCAAGTGTCCTGGTTCATATGGACTTGCCTCCTTATGCTTTATTACTTTTTGGGATCAGATTGGGGATCACATTACTTCAGCCCTGCAGGGTGTTTGGGACTCGGGTGAGATGCTAGACTCACTTACGGAGGGCCTTATTCATTTGATTTCGAAAGGGGTTACAGGAATTTAGTGTCTCAGTGGAGACCGATTAGCTTGCTGGGTACTTTGTATAAAATCTTAGCTAAAGCTATCAGCCTTCGTCTGCAGCCCTTTCTTCCAGATTTTAATCTATGATACGCAGATGGGCTTTGTGCATGGCAGGAGCATCTTTGACAACATCTTCTCATTTTGAGAGGCTTCTGATTGGGTCATGCATAATGGTCACGTGCTGGCCATTCTACTCTTGGACTTTAAGAAAGCTTATGACAGGGTAGACTGGGGCTTTCTGGAGGGCACACTTACTCGCTTTGGTTTCTCAGATGCATGGATCAGAGGGGTGTCAGCCCTCTACAGATTAGCCCACAGCCAGGTTCTTATTGGTGGAGTCAGGGGGAATAGGTTTGAGATTACCAGATCAGTCCACTAGGGATGTCCTTTAGCCCCCTTTTTGTTTTTATTTGTGGCTGAAGCTATGAGCTATTACATTAGAGCTCAAGCTGATATTGTAGGACTCAGGCTTCCTTTGAGGCAGGAGGATGAGCTCTTAGACATTGAGTTAGTAGATGATACGGCTGTTTTTTTGGATGCCACTCCACAGACACTGACTTCAATTAAGACGGCGTTGGATTTGTTTTGCATTGCGGCATGTGCACACATTAATTAGAACAAATCCAATGGCTTTTGGATCAGTGATGAGGACACTCCAGACTGGGGGAATGACATAGGTTTAGAGAGGTGTTTCCTTCAGATATTTGGGATGCCAAGTTGGGGTGGGCATCTCTCCGGCACAGCAGTTTGCTCCCGTGTTAGAGAGTATTAGAAGGAAACTCATTTTTTGGAGTTCTGCCAGGCTTGACCTTGCATCTAGAGTTGTGGTTGTGAACCAGGTATTATTGGCCATTGCCTGGCTTGTTTCTCTTGTTGGTGCAGGTCTAGAGATTGTATCGCTCAGCTCATGAGACCTATCAGGAAGTTCCTATGGAGTGGTTTAGACGGCACCTCAGATGTTGTAGCCAAGGTGGCTTGGGAGACCCTCATTCTACCCACAAGAAGGAGGTCTCAATATCATTGACCCGAACTTGTAGTGTATGGCCTTGCTTTGCAAGTTGGTAGTACGTGGATTGATGCCTGGACAGGAGCCCTGAATAGTTTTCAGATTTTCACAGTTGTGCTTTGGCGTAGGCTTTGGAAATCTCTCAGGAATAGAAAGATCACTCTTTTCTTTTGGCTTTCTATTCATGGAGGGATTGCAGTGAACCTTGGAGATCCAAGTTCGGGGCTAACCCTACTTGTCCTCGTTGCCACATTGCAGTTGAGTCAGTACAACATTGCCTTTGGGAGTGCAGACATGCGAGGATGATCTGGAAAGGTGTTGCTAGGATTTTCAGTATCTTTCATACAACACCTTTTTATATGACCTGGGGTTCAGTAGCTTGGTTATCTCTTATTGGCCCTCTCGAGGGACATGATCTAGATCCAGCTCTCATTGTACGGCGATACTCAGTGGAGTCGTGTTCCCTTCAAGATGTTCCCCTCACTCCTTTCAAAGCTGCTCATGCCTCAGTAGACACGTCTTGGGAGATTCTGGCTAGCATTGCAGCTTGGCATATTTGGAGAGCCAGGTGTACAGAGGCGATGGAGGGTATCTAGGTTCACCCTTCCCAGTGTCCAGTATTTGGACCGACACAGTACACACTTTGATGGCCATATGGGCAAGCATGCATGGATCCTCCATAGCAGCCATTGCCAAGAGAGTTACTTGTTTCAGAGTTTGGAGAGGATCTCCTTTCTTCTTTGAGTCTCCCTCAGGGTTGAGGGCATTTTCAGCCTCCGCCTTTTTTTGCCGAAAAAATAGTGCTAATTATATTACTTCGAGAACAAGAAACAAAAGGTCAGCTTGTAGCTGACGGGCTGCGTTCACAAATCGGACACAGCCCTAAAAGGTAACACAATAAATCACACTCTCACGTCGGGATAAGGCGAGTGTGAATGAACAGCCATCGGGGTGGTGAGAAGCACCACCGAAGGCCCTGCGAGGTCTGCTCGAAGAAGAGGCCCTGAGTGTTCCAAGCCCGAAGGAAGCGTCTCCGCTTCTCTTGACCGGACCGGGAATCTCCCTGAATCTGGTCCCACTGGCCTCTGAGGGTATGAATAATCTCGCACCAAATATCAGTCATGACCTGGGCAGTCGATAAGGAGGTGCCACCGAGGATCTGCGCACAATGCGAGGTCCAAATGTGCCACCCTGCTATGCTGCTGATAATCTCCCAGACTGGCTGCCTCTCCTGAACTCCTGTATCCGCCTCTGCTAGGTGCTGCGGGATACCCTCGAGCAGCCCCCATGTACCCTGCGTGATAAGGAAAGTGGGGTCCTGCTGGCATGCCTCGAATAAGTGATGTAGACCAGGTGCGGTGCTGCACCAACAGAACGCGCCCCACGTGATCAAGCCTAGCTCTGGTGCTGCGCGAGTGAGAATCCCGAAAGTCCACCTCCACACTTCCTGGGCGCAAGTGCAGCTCCACAGGCAGTGCTTTGGTGACTCCTCAACCACATGGCAGATCTGACAGCGTCCGTCCTGGCCTATCTGTCTCAACCAGCTCCCCACCGGAAGACCTTTGTGGGCGAGAAGCCACAGGAAGTAGGAAATCTTCCGCGGCAGCCAGCTCTCCCACAAGGCCTTCCAGAAGGCCTGCAAAAAGAATCTGGAAATACCCTGTGCATACCAGCTGGGCCGCTGGGTGGGGGGCGACTCTGCATCCTCCCAAGAACTCGCCTGCCCAACGTCGTGCTGTAGGCGAAGGAGGTCGGCCCCTGTCCTGTCACAACCTCTGGCCAGCTCCACTCTCCTGGGTCCCACTCAAGCTCTGATAAGGCCTGCCCCTCCCAGAGCCAGAGTCGCCAAAGCTGCAGCTGATCTTGCTCAATGCTAGGGTCGGTACGCCAGACCTTCCCCAAAAGGCCTACGATCCGAACCCTCTGCCATGGGAGTAGGGGGTCGATGAGTGCATCCTCTCTCCTGAGTCGTCCATCCCCCATAACCGCGAAGAAAGAAATAGAGGAGTCGACCATACGTCCTGCGACCACCATTGGGATGCCACGGGGGGTGAACTCTCCCAGCCAATGGTCGTCACCAGGCATGAGGATCTGAGGCTCCGGTGGAACCAACCAATCAGCTGGGATCGCGCCGTCGATCTCCGTGCGTCTTGCCTGGGCTCCACGAACACCTCCAGCGGCATCTACGAGATCAGCCGTCTCCAAATATCTGTACGTGTCCCTCCAAACTCGAAGGGACCGGGCTGGCCCCCTCATCCAACCATCCCACCTGATGTGTGATCTCTCCCCCAACTGAAGGCCCTCGGCATCTCTGACCTGATCGTTCCAGATAAGCGGCTGGCGATCAATCTCCTCCTGACAGCGGGGAGGGGACTGAATGAGACTGAGGCGGAGCCGCCTCCAAACCGTGAGGAGGCTACGAACGAGTGGGGAACGGGGCTGAGTAAGTGGGGCGGAAGTGAAGATCCACGTGAGGGACGGGAGCCACTCTCCACCTCGTCGCGGGACACAAGAACCGACCCCCTGCTGAAGTAGCATCTTCCACGTCTGCCCTCCTGGGGTCAAACCGCGGATAACTAACTTGCCTAGCAAGGCCTGACTCTGCAGCTCTGGATCGATGACTCCTAGGCCTCCCTCAGCCTGCGGAAGAATAACTGTCTGCCAAGCAACCCTGGCTCTGGTATCTCTGAGGCCATCCTCCCCGGACCAAAGGAAGTTCCGAACCAGCCTCCTAAGCTGTGCCACACTGGATCTCGAGAAACACCAACAGGAAGCCACATACCAAGCCGTGGCAAGGAGGACTTGGTTGACTACCAAGGCACGACCTGCAAGGGAAAGCTTAGCAGTGCTCCAGAAAGCCAGCTTCCGTCGGATGGAATCTAGCACTGGGAGAAACTGCTGAGCTGGCGTGATGTCCAGGCCGACCTGAAAACCCAAGTATCTAGCTGTCTGTCCCCGCGGGATCCACCTAAAACCCAAAAGCCTCCCCCACTGAGAACGCGCTCCGGGGTCTGTGAGGAAACCAACAGATTTGTTCCAGTTGATTTTCGCACCAGCAGCCGAACAGAAGACCTCCAGGGCCAACCTCACCCTCTCCAGCATCAGCTCATCGTCCTGGACATACAGGGCTGTGTCATCCGCGTACTCCGAGTCCAAGAGCTCCGTGTCCTCCCGGAGGGGGAGGCGAACACCCCTGATCCCTGTAGACCTCGCCCGGAGATAGTAAGTCATAGCCTCGGCGAAGAAGAGAAACAGGTAAGGGGCAAGGGGGCAGCCCTAACGCACTGATCTCTCCAAGCTAAAACGCTCTCCCATCCTGCCTCCAATGATGACTCTGCTAGAGGCTGTCCTGTACAAAGCTGAAATGCCCTGAATCCAACCTGCTGGGAAACCTAGCCGCTCCAGAGTCCCCTCCAGAAAGGACCAGTCCACCCGATCGTAGGCCTTCTCAAAGTCGAGAAGTAGGATGGCAAGGTGTGATCCGCTGTGCTGAGCCCACTCTGTCGCCTCTGAAAAGGTGAAGACATTGTCCAGGATACTGCGATCCTGAACAAAGTTTGTTTGAGTGTCGTGAATGATGTCTGGAAGTAGAGGCCGAACTCTGGCGCTGATCATCTTGGCTAGGATTTTGTAGGCAGTGGTAAGGAGAGTGATCGGGTGCCACTGACGGATCTCCTGTCTATCTCCTCCCTTCGGGATGAGGCAAATCAATCCCGAGGAGAGGCTCTCTGGCATATAGCCGCTGCTGAAAATCCTCTGAAAAGCTGCTAAGAGGGGCTGATGGATCTGGTCCCAGAAGGAGGTGAAGAATGCCCGGGATAGCCCATCCTCACCTGGGCATTTCTGTCCATCGATGGCCATCAAGGCCTCCAGCATCTCATCCGTGGTAAACGGTGTCAGCAGCGTCGCCTGCATGCTAGGCTGGACCAAGGAAGGAGTGTGTCTCCACACCTCCTCGCGGGCACGACGAGTGCGAGGAGCAAGTGGCTCCTACTGAAAAAGGGTCCTGTAGAAGTCGGTGGCCAATCCCAAGACCTCTCCCGGATCCGTGACAATGTGTCCCGACGCTGTCCTGAGACTCCGAAGCTGATCACTTGCAGCTCTCTGGCCATGTGTCCTGAAGAACTCCCTGCACATCCGGTCACCCTTCCGAGCCCAGAAGGAGAGAGAGGCGTGATAGGAAAACTCTGAGCGACGCTGGAGTGTCTCCTCAAGAAGGGCTCTGGCTCGAAGGGCCTGGATCCGAAGCTCCTCTGAGCCCGGGGATGCCTGCTGGAGCCGCTGAATGGAGGCGAGGTCTCTCCGAAGGGCTCTCTCTCTACCCCACCACTCCTGTCGAACCTGTAGGGCTGCGAGCTGGCAGATCTGGCTGGACTCCTGCAACGCCTGCGCCACCGAATCAACCAAGTCCTCGCACTCGCCCCAGTCTCTGTCCCAAAGATCGCAAATACTGCTGCGCACGTCCTCCCTCGAGAAAATCGAATCGGGAATCCGGCATGAGCGGGGGGGAAGGGTCTGAGCTGCCGAATCTAATGATAAGAGCACCGGCGCATGGTCGGAGAGTGTCGTCCCTGGAACTATACCGGCCTGACCGCCTCTGCTGATGGCCCAATCACTAACATAGAATCTATCCAGCCTCTCCTGGAGTCTGCCTCCTTCCCTGCGGAAACCCCACGAGAAGTCCAAGCTCCCGTGCCAACGCCGGAAGGACGGGTCTCGCCAACAATCCCTTCCTCCTGTCGCAAAGATAAAAGAGTCCCAAGCGGACTGCTCTGCCTGAGCCATACCTGTAAACTCTGGTCCTCTGCCCTGCTGGTCCTCCAAGGTCTCCAAATTGTTGAAGTCACCTCGAACAATTCAGGAATCCATGTCTGGGAGAATCCCTGTAAGTGTCCTCCAGAAGGTGGCTCTACAACGGAGATCTGTGGGGGCATAAATGTTGAGGATTCCAACTCTGGAGCCCTCTAATTCCAGGCCTACCCAAAGGGCACGACGTGGAATCAACGTGCCATGATCGAAAACTCCCTGGGCTAGCTGCTCTCCCACGGAAGTACAAACACCACCACTCCGCCCCAGTGAGCCGATCGAGGGCTCCCAATAAGTCTGAAAGCGACCAGTGAGGATCTTCCCACATCTACGGGAGTGAGCCGCCAAAAGCTTGTGTTCCTGTAGCAGAAGTACATCCACACGTCCTATCACTGCTGGCTGAAGTTCCTGTCTCAAAATGAGCTTCCTGGGACCACGGGTGCCAGAAGAGTGAAACCCGTTCACATTCCAGGATACGAGGTGTAGGCTCATGGTGAGGACTGGGAGGCAGCGAACAACTGTCTGCTCGCGGTCGAGGTCGAAGAAGAAGCTGACATTTCGGAGGAGAGGCGCTGGCGCTTATGGGAAGGTTTGGAGGGGGAGGCGGGGTCGTCTTGCCCGTCCTTCAACACCTTCAGCAAAGGCGAGAGGCCTTTGGTACCATGAACGAAGGCTTTCTCGAGCCAGCTCGAGATCTCTGAGGTGGACATCCCGTAGAAGGGACGGAGTTTTTGAGGCGTCCAGGCTCTGACATCTTGGGGGAGGGGCCAAGACAGGGGGGCCTGAGGATCACAATCAGTCTGAATCGTTTGGCGGCGCAACGCCACCGCAGGCGCACGTCACCCTCGGACCACTGAGTCTCGAGAAGCTGCCCACCGGACGGGCCTATCCAGGAACAAATCTGAGCATGCGTTTGCTCCCTGAGAGCCTCCCAAACCGAGTCGTCTGTCCAGGTCTCGGTGCCGTCACTGAGGAACGTGAAAGCAAAGCTAGGGCCATCCCTAGGGGCCAAGGCGGCTATCTTCCCATCCGCCCCTTTGCGGAGCAGGAAGATACTGATGTCGAGGCAAGCAGGGAAGGTCCCGAGGTCGGCCACATCCAAGTAGTCCCAGGGGCCAGATCTGTAAAAGTCGCGGGGGAGCTCTCTCTCCTGAGGCTGAGGCCCATCAGAGTCTGCCACTGAGGGGCTAGCGGACGGAGAAGCCTGCACCGGTGGTGGTGGAGACTCCGGGTGTCCTATCAGCGGAGGGGGAGGGGGAGGGGGAGGAGGCTGGGGAATAGGCATCTCAGACTCCTCAGGGGCGGCTGGTGGAGGAGGAGGAGGAGGGGGAGCGGGAACTGCCCTCGGCTGGGGAACCGACGGAGCAGCTAGCTCTGCGGGAGAACTGAAAGAGGCAGGGGGGGGGGAGGGATGGGGCTGCAACTGGAACTGGGGCTGAAAAGGAGGGGAAGAAGACTGAGGAGGACGCGGGGGCTGAAGCTGCGGGTCGGGAGGCAAGGGGTGCCGTTGGGGGACGGGCTGGGGTTGGAGGGGGGGAGGCTGGGGAGAGGGAGAGAGGGGGACCTGAGGCTGTGGAGGGCGGGCTACCGTCGAGGAAGATGCTCTCCCAAGTCCCTGGGGCGGCTGCCTAGCGGGTCTCTGGGGTGCAGCTACAGGCGGTGTAACCTCTGCCTCCTTGCCTTTATCAGAAATCTTCTTGTTCTTTTCCTTTTTTCTTCTAACCTCAGTCCAGCCGCCAGCTAGCTCTGGTCCGGGCTCCGGCTGCCTCTGCTCCTCCTGGCGTGGCTGTCCGGAGTGGGGAGGAGGGGGCGGAGTGGGGGGAGGCGGGGAGGGCCGAGAAGAGCTGGCGAAACGTGGGCAGGCAGCCGCCAGGTGTCCAAAGCCGTGACACCTCAGACACTGTCCTGGCTGTCCGGTGACTACCATGCTCTGGGTGATGCTGTCGGCAGCTGTCACGATCTCGATCACTGCCGGGAGAGTCGCAGGATCCGCCACAGCCACACGGACTCGGGGGCTCCTGCCGTAGTCACCGCATCGGCAAAGGTATCGTGCATAACCCAGCCGAAGTGGGAACCAAGGTCCCTAACAATCGGCCGCAGCTCAGCAGCAAGATCAGGAAAAACCAGCGTCACTGGATGGCGAGGTATACGGAATCGGGCATCAAAATCTGCTGCGCTGAATCCACGGTACCACGGGACTATCATGATAATCTTCCCGTCCACTGACGTGGGGGAGCCAGCAATCAGGTTGCTCGCAGCTTTCGCACTGGAGAGTTTGAGCCAGAAGATGCCCCTTCCCATAAGGGCCACCTCCACAATATGGCCGTCCTCTAACATGAGAGTGGACTGGAGCCAGTCCCTGATGGCTGATCTGGAGGGGGAATGTCCAATGACTCTGCCGTAGACTGATGTAAGAGCAAAGTCATTGGCCACCTCCTGAACCCGAGATGACTGCTGCTCAGTCAGGATGACGCGGTAGGCATCTGGAGAGGGAGGGACCGTCTGGGCCTCCGGTTCCGGGCAGGGAGCCGCCATACCGCCAAGACAAACTGCGAGGCTTCCGATGAGGAAGAGGCTGTCACCCAAAAACGGGGGGGTAGAAGCGGGAGGGTGGAGCCTGGGTGTGGCGGGAACGGAGGTGGCGCACGAGGTGGCGGACGGGGGGGTGGGGAGGAATGGAGAGGCGGAGGGGGCGGGGTGGGGCGAGTGAACGGGGGGGGCGGGGGTGAGGGCGGGAGGGGAAGGCGGAGGCGGGAGGGGGCGGGGCGGGAGGCGAGGGGTGAGCGGAGTGGAGCGAGGGGGTGGCGGGCTGGGGTGGGGCGGTAGCGGGGCGGGATGGGGCGGTAGCGGGCTAGGGCGGTAGGGCGGTAGCGGGGCGGGGGGTAGCGGGCTAGGGCGGTAGGGCGTAGCGGGGCGGACGTAGCGGGGCGGGGTGTAGCGGGCTGGGGCGGAGGGGGGTAGAGGGGCGGGGGTGAGCGGAGGGGGAAGCGGGGCGGGGTAGCGGGGCGGGATAGCGGGGGTAGCGGGGCGGGATAGCGGGGGTGAACGGAGGGGGTAGCGGGGCGGGATAGCGGGATAGCGGGGCGGGGGTGAGCGGAGGGGGTAGCGGGGTCGGAGGTGAGCGGAAGGTAGAGGTACGGCGGGGGAGGAAGGGAAGCTCGCAGGAGCAGGAGCAGCTCTTTTCAGCCTCCGCCTTGGTTTTTTATTAGCTCCTTTTGAGCTGTTTTTTTCCTCATGCATAGCATGATATACTCCGCATTTGAGCCTGCTCTCGCGGTTTTCATTCATACTTTCATTCATACTTAATGAAGTAATTTTCTTGGGAAAAGAAAAAAAAGGCAAATTTGGTGGCTGAATCTGTAATTTCAGATTCCCACTTATGGCATGCGAGGTTGGGTCACCTCAATCACAAAAGCTTGGTTAAAATGCATTCACAAAACATGGTGGTTGCTCTCTCACCCATGCATGCACCGGTTAAACATGTTTGTGAGGGATGCTTGTTGGGCGAAATGCACCGATTCTCATTTCCAAAGGATGGGATAGTTGGTGCATCAAGGAAGCTTCACCTTGTGCATAGTGATGTGCGCGGGCTGATGAGGACATCATCTCTTGGGGGCTACCTTTACTTTTCTACCTTTGTGGATGACTACACCAGATTTGCTTAGATATATGGCATGAAGGCGAAATCTGATATGTTCCCATGCTTCAGACATTGGCTTGCCATGGCTGAAAATGAATTAGGGAACAAGCTCCTTACTCTACGAGTTGACAGGGGGGGAGAGTACATGTCTTGTGAATTCTCTAGTCTTTTGGCAGCTTGGGGTATTATTCATCAATGTACAATGCCTTATACTCCGCAGCAGAACGGGCTGGTAGAGAGGAAAAATCGGTTAGGGATGGAAATGGGCAGCTGCATGCTCAAAGGAAAGTCTTTGCCAAATAAGATTTGGTTGGATGCTGTCATGTGCTCCAACTATGTGCTCAATCGGGCACCCACAAAGGCATTGAAGACTATCACACCTACGAGGCATGGCATGGTCGCAAACCTGAAATTTCTCATATGCGGGTGTTCGGGTCATTGGCTTATGCTCATGTGCCATCTCAGCTGAGGCACAAGCTTGAGGACAAAGCTGTAAAAGGCATATTCATTGGTTATAGCGCAGAGAGCAAGGGATACAGGTTGTATCAGCCTAGTATGGGCAAGGTCATTGTCAGTAGGGATGTTGTATTCGCTGAAAATGTGCCTTTACCTTGGCTGGAATGCAAAAAATGGCCTATTGTTGATTTCTCAGATGTCTTTGATACATTGTTGCCTCTCTTTCAGTTGCCTACAGATCTAGAGCAGCCAGTGCAGAGTGTTGTGCCATACAATTCTACTAGTGCACATCCTCCTCCAATAGTTCCTGCTCAGTCTGATATGCCTTTAGTTGATGATCATGCTATTGAGCAGGCAGCTGCACAGGAGAGTGCTGTCATTAAACAGCAAAAATCAGTCCCGAGATGGCTTTTGGACACACTCAGGGATAGCAAACAAGCTGAGCCTTTGCCAGCCTGCCCTAGAGGTGCCCATAAACATATGCATGGCAACTATTTGGCTGTAGCTTTGGTTGCTATTGCTTGCAATGACGAACCTTTATGTCACAAGGATGCCTTTGACAGCAAGGAATGGATGGATGCCATGAGGCTGAGCTTGAATCCATTCATGCAAACAACACTTGGGAGTTGTGTGACTTGCCAGCTGGCAAGCGTGCCATTAGCACAAAGTGGGTCTACAAGGTCATATGGCTGACTTGGGGCCCAGATAGGCCACCCTTTGTATTTTCCTCTTATCCATTTGAGCAGTACTACGTTTTGCTCCAGCTTCTTGTTTGCTTCCTGCACTCCACTCCCATTCCATTGCTTCCTGCACCCAACAAAGCATAGTCCCAAATGTGGCGTTTGGAAACATTTGCAAACGTTTGGAAGATTTTCCAAAGGTAATGGCACCATGAAACACTCATGAGATTGGAAGAAAATATTTCAATTTATGATGGCGTCAAGAGTGAGTCCAGGGTCCAAGTTCTATTTCCACTAGAATCATGTTTATAATTTAACAACTTACAGCATTGAATTTTTCATGATTAATAATTTGATAAACTGAAAAGCAACAATGAACATAAAAATTATCCTACATCATACATGATACTATCGTAGGCGCCCTTACACATGATAAAGTCCAAAGCTTGAAAGCACCATAGTCTATTAAAACATAAAGGCTCAAGTATCAACTTTAAAAGCACGAGTCATGACAAGTTACATAATATGGATGCTGTATAGACGGCTAGGTTGTAGAATGATGGTGACTTGGCTCTCGACTCGTGTAACAATTTGACATGCAATAAGGGCAGAATTGTATTTATGCTCCTTTTGCACAAATGACATGGAGGCAAAGAAACGCCTTTTAAAGCCAAATGTTTGGAAACGTTTCAAACTATAAGTAGCAATTTCATTGACGTTTGGAAGCTTTTCAAACTATAAGTAGAACATTTCATTGCAACTATGGCCCATAGTCCACATCTATAGTTATCATATGGGCCCTAGTTCCGTCTAGACCTCTATCGAGATATATCACTCTCGTTAGGATCACTCAACCTAACCTCTAGACTCCACCTAGATCCCACGCGTGAATGAGGGGTTGAATCCACATTAGGTCTCATCTGAAATGCCTCATCTATCCTCCCGAGACACATAGCGAGTTACTAGCTAATCAGATTAGCTAGGGATGTAACAAGGGTACTCCAAGATTTGCAGGTGTAGTAAGATAGCTGCATGAGTAGGGAGAACCAACTGAGTTGCAGGTGCAGGGGAGTATCCAGGTTAAAGGGAGGGTGAAAATATATAAGAAACCATGGTGGTTGCTGCTTTTTTTGTCACTTGACAACCTACTACATGCAGCATGGTAAAATTCTGCGCGGTTCACCAAGACATTTTGGGGAGTTTTCAACCCTTGTAGTCCCATTGTACTTTAGAAAAAGCAAATTTGGAGAACTTTTGGCATTTACTTGCATAAACGAGTTTTGAATTTCACAAAGCATAACAGAGAATTTCTCACAAATTCCAGCATCCTTAATTGGGGCTGGACATTGAAAGGAGGATTATAAGTTGCCGAGAAAGTAAGTTTCGAGGCAAATAACTGCAAAAATCCAGGCAATCGAGTATGCTGCTGCTCTCAAATTGTACGTCTAGATTTTATCATCCACATGTTGTATTTTGTTGGGTCAAAATGCCTTACGTTGATTTTATGCATCACTTTGGATCAGGTAGCTGCCCTATTGCTACTTTCTCAACAAGAGGAGAGACATATTCTGGAAGAAAACACCACTTCTGCTCTGGAATCTCAAATTGCAGATTTAAAACAGCAGCTCTTACAGGTAATATATATTTTCTATACTACATGTGTTCTGGCCAGCTTTTGTATTTTCAGAGTTCTTCCACTAGCACTGTACTCATCAATATACAAAAGTAGTGCTTCAGGTGACAAGTGAAAAGGTCAATGCTCTTATGGAGCTCGCTTGGCTACATCAAGAGTGCTTAAAGCTACAGGAGCAAGAAAAGTATTGCTCTTTGTCTTATGCACCTGTGTTTAATTTTAGCTTGTTCCGAAGCTTCTTTTGTCCTATCAATTCACCTAATACATTCAATCACAGGAACTTTAAACACACACTTCTACAAAGACGAACCTTTTCAAGCAATGGATTGATCCCTGTTGGGAACTATGGTGTTAACTCAGACGATGAGAAGAATGTGCTCTCACATGAACCGGATAGTCCAAGAAAAGCATCATTGCAAGGTTACCTAAAGCATTTGTGGCTGAGAGGACCTGAACTGAGCTCTAGGTCCAAGTCTTTGAGCCACATTTTGTCTCTGAGTAGAGGCAAAGACAACGACACTAATGGCATTGCCAGGTGTGTATATCTCAAGGCTGAATCTCTTTTTTGATGTTTTTTTGGCATTCATGTCATGCAAATTCCCCTTTTTTTGAAGGCTACGAGTGGAGAATGCCTCTCTCCGGGAAAGCATTGCAAGTATCCGTCATCTCTGCAAGTCAGCGAATCGACTACGACTCACAATAGCCCGAGTAGGTATCCCAAAATCTATAAATGTATGTTGTAAATTGCTTGTGCAAATCTTGGGAATAATCATGATTTTACTTTAGTTTGCATTTTATTATCATGTGCTCATGTTCTTGCAGGTAGCAGCTGATACACAAACAGAGAGCTCCATTCAGGCTGCAGTAGAAACTGTGGATGGTGTGATCTCCGAAGCACTGCACTTGAAGGTTGCTCTTCACAATTCTCTGCCGGTGAATGATTTAGGATGGAATAGCATCGGTTCACCCTTGGCAGGAGCAAGGGAGTTTGGTCAGGAGGGTTCAGATGAGGAGGCAAATGATGATCTTGACATTGTCACCTTTTTTGGGTTGGAGATTGTTCGATTGGTGCTTTTAGCGTCACAGCTACAGAAAAGATTCTTAGGTCAAGATATGTGAATAATTTTGCGGCAGTGGATTCATTCTTGAATGATTCATATTATTTCTGGCTTGTAACATGTATGAATCTGTAAATTGTTTCCTTTTGCAGCCTAATTTATGGCAGAGAAGCAAGGCCAAGTACTTTGATGAGCCTTTTTGGGGTCAGGATATGACTTTCATTTATTGTAAATAGGAGGCTGTAAATCTTTGTTATTCAGATTCACACTCAAGAGTGTCAGATACCAATGTAAAAGATAAAGAGAAATTTTGTATCCAACATTAATGGTTTTGCATTTATCAGTGTGGATTTTAAAGAAGCCAACAGCTTCCAAGAAAGAAAATAATTGTTTTTACCATGGAAAACATTGTTGCACTTCAATGAAGCTCCTACTGTTCTATTTGCTGGGTACTAGTATTATATGAACTTGAGTGTTGAGCACAAACGTAGCTTTTAAGTCTTTGTTCCGCCATCATACGAATGCCAGTGATCTTGCTGCACATGTGCCCTCACGTCTTTTCAGTGATAATTTCTCTCCCCTGGATGCTTCTCTCTCACACATACTAGCACCTATACAGGCCTTCTACTTTCCTCTGACATCTGCTGTTGTGAATGCTGTTTTTTTCTCCAGCAGGCGTCTTTAAACCAACGTGCATATGTACTAAGGCAATTTCTATACATCAATTTGATCTGTAATATTTAATGACAGCCAAGAATGAAAAAATCCAAGCTTACAGATTTAGCAGACTCCAAATGAGCCAAAAGTCTCAATATATTTAAAGATATTACAAGGAAAACGAATCAAGAGCTCATCTAACAAATCCTAAGATCTCAACAGATCTTAAAACCTGATAGTCGTGTGTCGCAAGTGGCTGATGTGGCATATGCACATTGGAACATTAAATGAAACTTCTTGAAAGTGAAACTAGTGTTCATATCCTGCATTGACGTGAAAATTATGGGCAAATGCAGGCCCTTAACATTCTGTTTGCTGCTGTGTTTCTTGATTATTGATGCTCCTGCTCGATGATCTTGTCCCCTTTCTCTTACCTTACTCTCGTGGCAACTATAGAAAATGGGGTGGGGAATAGACCTTTATCCAATTTGTGCCTTCTAGTAGTAACTTGGAGAAAGAAAATTTGGGGAATGAATCGATGCCCATAAAGTTCTATAAAGGGTCCTTGAACTTAGGTCAAGATTCACGAGATCACCAGGGTTATGACCCACCCTCTTTGAATGCCTTACTGCTAATGCTCGAAGAGTCTTACAAAGGAGGTTCCTAATGGTTGTTCGGTATTTTTGGCATAGGCATATAAAAAACGTATTCAAATATTTAGTGGTTGGACTACTTCAGATGCAGGTGTGGGAAGAGTCTGTGGTTGGACTACTTGAGGTGCGGAGTGGTTTTTCTACCGTTGTTCGAGCGGATATATCCACGTAATTGAGGTATATGCCAACCAAGGTGGTCCAGCATGGAGGGCAAGGAGGAGCCGAATTCTAGGCTTCTTCATTCCTCCGTGGTAAGCTCGGAGCTGTGGTTCAATATTCAGTCCTTGGCTTGGACTTTACTAGCGACTTGTTGTGGCCAATCACAATCGCATCCATAGGCTTCTATGGCTACATATTATCAGTTGGACTCGAGGCATCATCTTCTGCTCAGTGATGGCAAGGCTGAAACTTGGCTTTCGCTAGTGTCGGCCAAACTGGGTGGTTATCTCGAAGACTAGCATTCCTCCAAGACAATGCTCAGAACTTGGCACGGAGCTCAACAAGCATTCAATGGAGGAGATTAATACAATCATGTAATCACCATTTGCAAAGAAATTGCAAAGCTAATTGGGACTAGGAGTGGAAATGATTGGTAAGCATGAGAGCCATCAGTTGTGCGATTGGTAGAGTATTGAATCCAAGCTGTTTTTGGCTTGCTGTGAGGTAGGTCTAAGTGAAGACTATTCCCAAGAAGTGAAAAATTGTTATTTTTCGATTTTCAGGAAATCATGAGTTATTTTATGATCCACTTACAAATTCTCCATATTTTTTAGCCCCTCTCTCTCTCTCTCTCTCTCTCTCCATCATCTCTCCAACCTCTTTTTTGAGCTACAAATCCAATTCGTCTTCTTTTCAGGTATTTAAGATTTTGGGCAGGCCTTATGAATGATTTATTATCATTCACCTTGTCCCTCCCTGCAAGGGTCTTAGGGATGGGTGGATTTTTTGGTGCTTGGGTTAGGAAAACGGCTTTTTGTGTGTAGGCGGTCAATTTTGATCGGGTTAGCGGGACCGTAGGATTAGTGGTGTGGTGACGCTAGGTTAGGGTTCCTATATTTAGGGTAGTGGGGGGTGCTGTATTTAGGGTAGTTCGTTTTTGTTGCCTTCATTGACCTCTGCGAATGCCCTGCTCTTGACCGTTGCTTCCCTTCTTCCCTCGCTTCTCTTGCCTTTGTGGGTCTCTCTTGCCTTTGCATGCTTCATCCCCTGCACCGGAACCAAGCCTCAGCGGAGCATAATGCTTCTGCTTTTAGCTACTTGTAGAGGTACTAGCGTAGAGCAAGGTGCTGCTGCTGCTACCACCCAGCACACCCTTTCGATTTTTGGGTATTTGTGTTTGCTTGCCTATATGTCGGGGTGGATGCGCGGCCTTCAACTTCATAGCTTCCAGTCCTACCACCAGCTTGTTTGCTTATGTGAATCCCCGAAACAATCGCGCCACCATCGCCACCATCTTGTTTATTTATTTGAATCCCTGAAATCTCTCGAGGTGCAACACGCTATTGTTGGATGTCGATGTAGTAGGGAATATGAAAAGGGCCTTCCAGAAGACGATGGTGTCATGTGTTGTCTCAGTTGTTGCATGTTGGTGTAGTGGAGATTACGAAAAGGGCCTTCGAGAAGATGTGTTGCTGGTTCGTGTCTTGGTCTGTGCATGTGCTATTTCCGATCACATGTCGGGGTCTTCGAGAGGATGTTGTGTCACTGGTTTGTGTCTTGGTCTGTGTATGTGCTATTTTTGATCGCATGTCGGTGTACAAAGGAAGAAAAAAAGGAGTTTCGAGAGAGTTTGCTGTCAACCATTCGGTTCTTGGCTCAGGATGTGCTATTTTGGTATTTTCTTCATGGTTGCTCACTTATAAAAAGTAGCACGCATGCATTGGAATCATATCTTTGTCGTGCATTTGTAGTCAGAGCGTGTGTAGTTGGAAAAAGAGGTCTTCGACAGATATGGGGAGCATTTGCGAGATGGATACGACAGAATATGTCGGAGGTGATTCTTTTGTTTACATAGGCTATATTGTTTGTATCATTCTCTTCGGCCATGCCTCCCACAGTCCCATTCCTCGCCCCTTCCACCATCACTACTGGCTCATCATTTGTGGCAGCATCTACACCCCCTGCCTCTCTTCCTTCTTGCATCTCGATGTTAGTCCGTTTTGTCTATCGCACTGGGTCTCCTCGCCCGTTTCGGGGTCCCTTGCCACAGCCTCTTGCACATGCAACATGTACAAGCTTCAATGATTGCACAAATGTGACCATACTTTTGTCCGATCCGCATCTTGGAAAGCGATCTATAGATAGCATGTCTCAAACCTGTAGCCGGCTTTCTTTTCGCAGGTGTGCAAAAAACCATCCTGCATGAATACACACAACATACAGTTGGCAGATCTGCCAACAACAGCTTTTGTTTTACGCTGGAGTAGGTTTAAAGAGAATTCACGAGAAGAAGATATCCCACCAACAGAATTGTTTCTCAAATCAAGACCGAGAATGTCATTCCTCGCAACCAAAACTTCCATAGTGACTAGCTAAAAGAGAAGTGTTGAGCTGGTGCAGTCTCTCTTTCTCTCTGGCTGTCTTTGTTTTGGTGTCTCTCATACTTGCACAAAGTGCCTGGATAGGGTTGCCCAATGTTTTGATTATCCCGGAGAGACTGCTAGTTCGCCAGAGGGTGAGTTCGGTCTTTTTGGAAGGTTGGACAAGTATCTACCTGTGGTGTACTAAATTTGAGACAAGCACAGAGACGAGAGGAAGTGTATGGATAAAAATGAGGGTCTCTACTTCCGCGAAAACATCAATCTCAACCAGTTATTTGGGTTTTCTAGACTGTTGTATCAGTTGGAGTCTTAGCTAGGCTTCGACTGACGTGTAAGTATTGTTGTTCAGTTTCTTTCTGTCGTAATTCTGGAAGTGCCAGAGAGTCTGCTATGCGTGAGGCCTTCGTGGGAGGTTCTTTGTACTTTTTACAGTAGAGGAGTGACTCGCTGTTCTGATTTCTCAAATTATGTCGTTGAATCTTGAATGTCATGTGGATTATGTGTAGTTGTTTGTCATTATTGTTTGTTTACTGTGGTTAGTGATGCATGATTGCTTGCAATGTTATCGTCTCATCTTCCAAAGTTGTTGGAAGATGTTCTCTGGAAGGCCTGACATTTCAAGCTATTTTGACTTTAGTGCAAGAGTCCTACTGTCAAACTGATTGGAACGCCGTTGTTTTAGCTTATAAGTACATTATGTATTTTGGGAATTTCCATTTTGTTAATATATATTTTTTGATCTTTATAATTATCTTAAGTATCTATGGTTTTAATTCCAAATCTGCGATCATGTTAATGTTGAATTATAGGTTATTTGTAATGCTCAATAAATTATTTGTGTAATGGCATTAATTGTTTTTTTTGAATCAAAATAATAAGAGTTCGAACTTCAGTCCTTAATAAATTAATCGTAATTCATTTTTTCATTTTAGTGATTAAGAATGCACTTCCAAGCAAATCCAAGAATTCTACTATTTGCTGGCCTCTGTTCCCTTTTACACTTTTTTTTGTATTTGTTGCATTCATTAGATGATGATAAATGTCATGGTTTTGGGCCTTTGTGCAATCACCATTGTGTGACCTTTTCACTGACTAAGAATGCACTTGCAAGAAAATCGAAGCATTCTACCATTTGCTGGCCTCAAAATCTAAAGGCTTTGATGTGAACTCCTTTTAGATAAATATTGGATATCAACAGGCTATGGTGGCTGAAGGGGCTGTCAGGGAAGGGCTAATGGTTGCTGAGATTGCTAGCTGATGTGCTGCAGCAGATGAGGCTAGAAAAATGAAGCTTAGGTCTCCTTTATAATCTGGAAGGCTCCTGTATTAACCATATCACATAAGCTGGTCTGTAACTTCCATTCATAGACTGCTATGTACTTGCCATTTCTAGAAGCTGAATCAATTTTACAGACAGGATTTGAGCTTAGTTGATATGCTCCTGTAACTCTGCCAATTTTTTTGCTACCTGCACGGTCTTGCTAAGACTGACTTGGCCTGTTTTGTATCGCATACTGCTTTGTCTGGGTATGCTCATGTGTGCCTATGCCCGTGACATGAGTTTGTAGCTGTGAGCAGGAAAGAAATGCCAGTCCATTTCGATGAATTTCTCAGATTTTGTACCTCTTCTAAGCTCTTTTGCAAAGCTGCATTTTCCTTAGAGGATAGCCTCTAGTACCATGGTATTCCATATTGGAGGTTCGTTCATCTTAACAACCATTTCACATATCTGGTTTGTAACTTCCATTCATAGACTGCTATGTGATTGCCATTTCCAGAAGTTGAATCAATTTTACAGATGGGATTTGAGCCAAGTTGATAGACTACTGCGACTCTGCTAGTTCTTTCCTACCTGTACGGTCTTGCTATGGCTGACCTGGCCTATTCTATATTGGATACTGCTTTGTCCAGGTATGCTCATCTTTGCCTATGCCTGTGACATGAGTTTGGAGGTGTGAGCGGGAAAGAAATGCCAGTCCATTTGGATGAATTTCTGAGGTTTGTGCCCTTTTCACCTATAGTTCTGGCCTTATTTTGGTGTGCTTCCAATTTGGCCCCACTTTAGCTTCCATTTGCTTGGAGGATTCCATACTCTTATTTTGGGCATTTTGTACCTCTTCTAGGCTCTTTTGCAAAATTGCATTTTCCTTAGAACATAGCCTCTAGTACCATGGTATTCGATGCTGGAGGTTTGTTCATCTTGCTTTTGTTTGAATCCATCATTTTGTCTTCTTTAATCAGTATGAAGCCTCTGTATTTTTCCTGCTTTCCCTACTCACACACTGTTCTATATTTGCTGCAGTCATTAGATGACCTTACATTTCATGGTTAGGACCTTGAGTGCACTGTTGCCATTGTCTGACCTTGAGTGTTTAACATCTTGATTGCAATGCTGAAACTTGATATGTTGAAGCTTGGGAGCCTCTCTCTTGATATCAAATCCCTTACCGACGTCCTCAAGACACCTTTTTGGAAAGGATGTGGATTTGTCAATGCATGACTCTCATGGCTTCCAGGCCTTACAGCCAGCCTTACGTTGGCTTGCTGCCAAAAGCATTGTGAACTAGTCATTGCCTGTGGCCTTTTAATCTCATTTCATGAATATCCTGCGTCCCAAATAAGCTTGGTTGAGCTGTTGGAATCAAGAATAGAACGAGATCAAACCTCTGTGCTCAGACAAGCATGCTTGCCATTTATGAGCATCCTAGCTGTGCTAGGAAAAGATCGAATGTCAATTGAAGGTAGTAAAATGACGTAAAGATGATTGATTCAAAGTATTATCTTGCACAATATTTCAAGATCGTTTGCTTTTCTTTTGTCTTTACTGTTATTCTTACGCAATATTTTAACATGCCTTTGCAGTGAAACCATTAGATTGAGGCGGTGGGGTGACTAGTGTTAGTTGCGAACCATTACAATAGATGCTGTTAGATTTGCACTGAAACTATGTGCTTCTATGTTACTGCTGCTACGTGTTTCAACTAGCTTTTTTTGGTGGCATTGGTAGCGAGCAGCCGTTGGTGTACATGTTTGTATCCTCGTTTTTTACTTGAAGCAGTTGCTCGACATGGCATACATAATTTATCATCAGGTTTTTTAATTGGCAATCCATGCGAGTCAGTAAGTCATAATTCGTGATAGTAAATTGTAGCTCGAACGTTTTGTATTTCAGGTCCATCTAGTCCCAATGTTGCACATGGATTCACACCTATTTTCATTCATGGAAATGTTGAATTAATTGCACGTAGCTGCTCTGTACTTGTCCTACATGGTAAATCATACTTAGCAGTCATAAAATTCTTTTAACAAATGAAGTACGTTTAGAATCATTTCTTCACTTACATTGTATTAGATATTTAATGAGTGACTCATTATATCATCGATAGCGAAAGCACTCACATAATAATAGTTGCATATTGTCAAGCAGTTACGTTACTTCAAGCCTTATGACTGTGGTGAGAAACTACTCGAGTGACTCTACATCACCTTAAGAACTTAGGAGTTGAACGCAAAGTGTCGAAAGCAAATTGTAGGTTCTAGCAGTTGCTTGTGCAAATGCCTCCAAAAATATAATCTTCTGATGGATCTTGCAACTTGAAATTCATCCAAGTTAGAAAGAAGGAATTGAAGAATAAGGTTGTGGAGTGTAAGAAAACCAAAAAGAAGACTATGGTGAAGCCTTGGTACTAGGAAACTGCAAGGGCATTAGGTTTTTCAGAGTTTATGAGTACACACATGCTCTTGTATAATTAACGCTTTCAAGTAAGTACTTTTTATTAACTGTTATATTTTATACATATACTATCACATACATCACGAAAACTAATGGAAGGGAGACAAACTTTCTGATGATGGAGTGTTAATATAATAAGGTTCAAATCTTCTTCTTAGTATTTAATAGTTTTACTTTTCTAGTATGATGTGTGCCAAGCATCTTAAATTTGAGAGCTTAAAAAAATATTTTTTACATTTTCAACTTTAATCATTAAAATCTAATGTTGTGAGAAGTATCTTTAAATCTAAATTTAGAAATTGCATCTTGAAGCAACAGTTTTGTAGTGTGCTTTAAAAGCTAAATTTTAAATAACTAGCACATGGTGAAACATTTGCAATGATGATTTTTTAAAAACAGAGACGACCAACTGCTACATACAAAGTGAATCCACTGCCCTCGATGATACTGATCCAAAATCGTCGAGTTGTGCTATGGTAACCATTGACAAATCTTCTGTGAAGCGCTATTGCCAGAATGTCGATGAGAAAGATGATAAAAGGATTAAATTAGAGGTCCCAAATACGAGAGATCTCCAAATATCTTATCCATAGAATATTTAGAGCAAGAAAGTGCGGAGAGTGAGTACTCTCCAATTGATAGGCCCCTATCAATCGATGAAATTGACTTATCCGTAAAAAATGGAATATTTGAAGGTAGAGTTCTTAACAAGTACGGCACATGGCCCTTACAGAATGTCGGCTACTCGAACAGTTTGAAGCTAGATCTAACTGATAGAGAGGGGAGTGGTTGTATCACTCTCGCAATAGGCGAGGTGTATTACACGGATTTTATCAAGACCCTCAATGTTGGTGATTGTATCAGAATAACCAACTTCTCTGTATGCAATAGAAATACTCATAATGATGGGGGATCTGCTGATTTCACCTTAGTTTTCGATCCTTCTACTAGGATCGAATGATGTGAGCCCTTTATGGTTGATCCAATGTTTGTTCCGACAACAAGTATTTGCAAGTACAAGGAGGAATGTAAGGAGCTTATAAACAAAGGGCAAGTGAATTACCTTCCCCTGGTAATAGTCGCAGTGATGGTTATCAATCTTGGGAGCTCAATCCACTAGATGGATGAACTAATTATTGGTGATGGCGAGGACGCAGAGGACTTGATAATGGTATTAATTTATTAAAATTGGTTCCATTCCAACCAGGCCACATAAAGTTAATCATGACCTCTCTTTTGTTCTCATACAACTATTTTTGTTTTTCCTTTTTTTTAAAACAGCTTACTTTTTGGAGCTATAGGCGTTCTGATTGCAGAAAGATTCAAAGCCGCCGATTTTTGTCATTTCATACTAAGGAATGTTGAGGTGAAGAAGAACAGTCAACCTATCACTCTCAATATGTTGGATTTAACCATTTTGGTCCCTGCTCAAAATACCTTGATCTCTGTGAGGTTGGCACGAGTTTTCCAGTGACATATTCAACAAATCAGCTATGGTAACCAAGTAGGTTTTACTACTTTGCAATCTTTGCAATGTTTTGTGAATCCAACTTATCCTATTGATAATTCACTTTGGCACCATTTAGTGTGAAGGTAAGTGGTGTCCTCAGTATTGTCGGAATCAAATCAACACTGTACGAGCCCGTATTAACTTTCTATAAAGAAGAAAAAAATTCAAAGGACAATATTATGGCTCGTTGTTTGACCTGCAACTAAGTTACAATTCTAGAAAATTCCCAAAGTGAAGGGTAATATTACAAGTCTGGATGGTGGTACTGTAGACATTATCTTGAAGGACATGTGGGTAGACAAGCTGTTGAATTTACCCCGTTCTTTTGTGGAAATGCTCGAGGACGACACACAGTATCTGAAGTCCGAACTCTTTGACATGAAGATCAAAGGCAGATTTCTAATTAACATGCATGGTGCGATCATAGGTTTTATTCCTTTACAAAATGTTGCTACTTAGCCAATCCCACCACTATACTTCTACTACAATATAATGCGGTTGTGAATGGTTTCCCAGTTTCTCATTCTACTTTCCTCTTGTACAACAAACTATCACACGTTCAACATGTTCTTATCCATTATACAACACAATTCCATTATCTTTATTTCTTTTAAAGAAGGATGGAGTCGTAGTACTTCATAGTAGAGTGCTTTGCTTTCAAGAGAAGGACATGGCATGTTCTTTTGTAAATATGGATTGTTTTTATTTTTAAAAAAAATGTACATAGAAACAAATTGTATATTCTTCCTGTTTTAAAAGTCATAGGAAATATATAAAGTTTATCCTTAAATGGCTTGTCAGTGTTTTATCCTATTTGATGTTTAAAATATAATGATTCATTCCTGTGATATAAATGATGCACTTATAGAAACTTCATACTTGTAACTTTTATGTGCTCTAAGAAGTTAGACGTTTCAATAAGTGCTCATTAATTAGTGATAATGTTATTAATTAGTACAAGCATGCGAGCTTCATTCTCACATAAATTTAAAATGCTTTATTTCATTACACAATGGTTCATAGATATAGCACTAATGAAACTAACCATGCAAACTTAATACTTATGTGTCTTCCTTGTTTCTTACTTACAAAATACATCGATATGTTAAAGGAAATTTGTGAAAATGGCTTGAAACTAACCATATAGAATTAATAATTATGCGTCTTCATTGTTTTTAACTTGTAAAATACCTCGATACGTTAAAACAAATTAAAATTATAGCCATGTGGAATTATTGCACATATTGTTACACTCTAGAGTTTAAGTACGTTGTTATACTATGATGACAAAAAAAAAAAAGATCATGCACATGTTTTCTAATTAAAGTTTACTCATACCCTACAACACTTTAGTTACTTAATACTGAAACAAAAGACATTTTTTGTGTACTTGTATCAAATTGACAAACATGTTACTAACAATATAATTCGTATACATTATTGTAGAACTCATAATTTAGAACAACAGATGCGTTTCATAACAAAACACGTGCAGGAAAAATAACAGCATATAAAAACATTTGCAACATGTACTTATATAATTGCATTAATTTTCCTCTCTGCTTCTAATGTGTACTATTATATGCTTTGTCTGCAGTATTTTGTTTATACTCCAAGACAACTTTGCTACACATTTCAAGTAGAAAATACTCACTTGTAGCCCACATTCTTTATTTGTATCAATTGCAACCAACTATGACCTCCATTGATTCCATGATTGCTATCATATAGTTCTTAGTCTATAGAAATTGATATAATTTGTGTTAGCAAGCACTTATTTAAAATACTCATATTTAAAATTTTAATATTTTTAATGTGGTTGTCCAACAACAACCATATGTATACATGTTGTAATTATACATACATTAACCTAGATTAATTACAACAAAGAACTATGTTTTAAACCCCCTCAGGTTATAATATGCCTTCTATACCCCTCCAATAAAAAATCATCCTCCATTCACTAACATGATAAATTACTTGTTTTTGAAGTGACTGATCTACGATTGTTATGCTCTCCTTGGACAAAGGAAAAACTTGCAAAACATGTCAATCCTTCTATTTTCTAGGTTGTACATATGGTGTGTCTTGCAAAACATGTCAATCCTTTTATTACTCACGATTTATTCCAAATTGAAATCAATGCTTGAAGAATATAATTTTTGTATTTTGTTTACAATAGCTCACCTAGGTTCATGAAGCCCAAATGGCTTTCATGGATCTAATGAAAAGGAATGTGTTGAGGAAATGGGGATAGTGATGGTGAGGTAGACCTTTGAACCCAGCAAAGAATTCAAAGAGAATGCGATAGAGTAAATCCTGGATCCTTGAGAGACTTAAATTTGGATAGATTGATGGGTACATCTTTGGAAAAACAAGCACACACTTTCCATATATTTGGGTCAGTAGACCTTTCGAGAAGAGAAATCACAAAAAGCCTATCTAAAATATCAATATTGTAGATTTTGGCACCCCAGGCAATGATGTCCAAATTGACATCATATAGTAGTACATACTTTTTGGCAATGAGTTATCAATATAGCTTCTTTTCAATTATGGATTTCATTTGGAGTCATGCCTAGTGTATCATCAACTATGTGATGTGACTAGCTCCATGCTAGAGAAAGTCTAGTGCTATGTTCTAAAGGCTTACCCCATGTATCGTTGAAAGTGTCTACTCATGAGAACACCATATGATAGCTTCCAGATGGGGCTTATGTTAAACATGTTAGCTTATGAACCAAGTAGAAGGCTTATGTATGTGTGTTGGAACTAATGCTAGAAAATAGTCGACAATATGTGATTGTTACATGGGTGGCATGTTTGTGCAAATGTGCAAATCATTAATCCGAGGAAGATCTCTTTGCCTAGTGTGACAATGTGTGATGAATTGCCAAATGCCAAGATACTGGGTGGTATGTATGAATGTAACATCGATGATAGGCTGAGGGGACATCAATGATGGGAACCAATCTAGTAATATTGGTAATGGATTACTTGGATTGGTGGAATCGACTAGTCTACAACTAGACCACATGTCAATTATGCAAAATTCAGCCAAATTAAGTTTACTTTGTTCACTTTATGTGTTGGGTCGCTGCAATGGATTTGGATGTGGTTTTGATGATGATAATTGGATTATTTTGACTTGTGAAAAAGTTGGAGTCCAAATCCAATGTGCTTACATAGAGAAATATGTTGATCGTTTTTGCTTATCACACGACTACAGAATTCCTTTAGGAGCAAAATTTATGGTCATTTGAACTTTGATCCATGGTTTATCCAAGGACGAAATAATGATGGAGATGTGGACGTGCATGTTCATATGCTACTTACAAAAGTGTGCATGTGTGGCATTGTGTGGTGGCACATGATGATGATGTGTGGCATGGCACTATTGATGTGGCCTGTATGAGATGGTGGTGGGATATTGGGAGGATGTGGTTGGCCATGTGTCTTACTGATGTGGCACTATGGGTTGTTTTACTACCACATGTCAATTTTTTTACCAAGCTTATGCTATCTAAAAATCCAACCTACCACGTAGGCCTAGGTTTAGGGAACTTTGAAGTGCTGAGGAAATCAGTTTGAGCAAGATGATGCAACTATGGCTAGGTTCACACCACCTGCCCACCATCTTCCAAAAGGTGGTATGAAGGGTTGTTGTCCTAGTTTGGCTCAATAAGAGGGAAGGGGGCCTAGACATTGGCACAAAAGAGTTGTGTCCAACCCATGAAGGTCACCCACTCCATGGCCAACTCCTCCAACCAGTACATGATTGGACCATTCCATCTGCTGCAACTACTACACCAATCAGAGGTTGGTGGCATAAATTAACAGCCTAATGACCATCAAGTGGTGTGAACCAACACACTCGATGGGCCATCCTCCAATTCTAGTTCCTCCTCCATGAGCGGGCGAGTGCTCTAAACCTGTCTTGCATGGTTTGTGCTTGTGGTCTATTTGTTGTTGATGCCATGCCAATCTTCTTATGGTCTATTTGTCATTGATGCCATGCCAATTTGCTTTGTAAGTCATGTGCACTTGGCTGTCATTGCTCTCTATGTTGAAGCTATGATTGATTGTAGCTATTTAGTCCACCATCACAGTTTGTTTGAGTCTGCTGCTATGTCTTGTGAGTCTTGCCTAGCTATTTTTTCATTCTCATGAATACCATATATAGGTGCATGTTGCACCCATAAAATCCCATGTTCATGCTGGCTTCCTCTATTTTGAAATTTTGTAACGAAAAAGTAGTCCATTACATTTCCAAGTAATTTTTTCTCTTTCATTATTAAATTTAGGATTTTTTGGAGTTTGTGCGTATAATATCTTGTTAATATCATCGGATTTTCTCTTATCAATTCTCTTAATGTGATGATTGAGTCTTTGTGTTTTGGATGTGTTTTGTTATTGTTTGAGTACTTTTGTTGTAGACATTTTGTCAAAGGTTCCCATAGTCTCTCTACACATGATAGTGTCATTAAAAAGGTTGGGTGGCCCAATTGTCTCATCATTGCAAATGCATATTTTCTGAGTTTCTCTTTATAGTCTTGAGAAGTGTGCAGGTTCTCGAAGTCTTTGTATCCAATTCTAGATTTTAGAATAGCTTCAATAGTGGTGTCATTCATAACATCCTTTGCATATATTGTTTTATTTTGTAGAGCCCCTTTATGCAAACAAACCCAAATCGATTGCATCACCTAGTTGATCAAAACTTTGATTTATTTGAAGAACACATTTAGTATATTTTGTGAGAAATGAAGGGATGTGTATGTTGATTCCCATTTTGCTAATGGCTTCTGTGATTGCTCCATGAATGTGTGCAGTGTCTTCCAAATAGACTCTACTCTTCAATAAAAGTGATGTTTTCCAGGAATTCTGCAAGCTCAAATTTTTTGCAAAAACTTTTTGTCCTTTCTTACCAAAACTCTTATGTAATTTTTATAAAATTTAGAGGTGTTTTACCTACTTACTCAAGCTCTTTCTTAACTCTATAAAATCCTCTCTCTTTTCCTTTGTCCTCTCCCTTTCATTATTTCACTATGCAAATGGGGTTTTTGTCTTGTCTTCCGCACACATGTCCTTCCCCCTACAACTATGGATGGTTGGACATAGTACACTTAAATCATTAAGGCCTTTTTTGGTTTCTTGACTCCTTTCATTAAACTTGTTTTACCTATATTTTACATTAATTATGTTACTAATCCTCTTCTTGTCTTTTCAAAAGTGTTCATGGGAGGCTACACTCCAGTCCAAGTCTCTCAATAGGCCACTCCCGACTCCTTCTCGCGCCTCGTAATTGGTACGCTCATGTTTCTAGAACCTGAGTTCTTTTCATTCATTAGAACTCATGATCTCAAAGACCTTTTAAAAAAATTGCCACTACTCATTAAAACTCTCTCCCTTAATGGGCTGGATCAAAATTCTTAAATTCTCTCATAGCTAAAGTGATGGCGTCCTCACCAGACTTGAAAGAGTCCCTCAAACCTTGCTCCTATTAATCTCAATGATACTAGTACCTTGAACGAGTATCATACTATCATCATAGGCCTCACCAACGACATCCTTATTCTGAACGGTGCCTTTCCCCTACCCATCCTTGTTTGCTCCATTCATGTTCACAACTTTAGTAACCCTGATATCTTATCCCCTGAAAACATAGCTTCCTTCAAAACCCTCTCCCAGTCTCTCTCCCAGTCTCCTTCAAAACCCTCTGCCAATCTCCCTGAAGACATAGCTTCCTTTAGCCTAAGCCTCTTGACAGCAGAGAATTCAAGAATTTTGCTTCATGTGTGCCCCTTCTTTCTCCCAGACACATCAAAAGTTCCTTACGTTGATCATAAGATTTGGTGTCTTGATAACCTCATCTCTCTAGCACCATTTTTCATTCAGTCCCTTGCCTTCAACTATAACCTATCATCAAAAGAGATTGATCAATGCAAGGAAGACACCTATCAAGGGCATCAACATCTTAACTCAAACTACTTCTTTAACACCCAAATTTTCCTAAACTCTATTGACCAATCTAAATGTGGCCTCACCAAAGAAGTGTTCTTCCACTCAAAAGGTGCTAATTGTAATGATGATAGCTCTTCAAATAAAGACGACAATTATTATGTCAAGAATTGTCGGAATGTCTTTAGGCCATATATAAAGTGTACCTGCCTCATTATAAAGATGAACATGTCCTGCAAGTCCTTTATCCTCAAGCTCGATCATGTTGTCTGATCACTCCCTCCAATCCTCTCGAGGTACATACCACCAAAATACTCAATAACGGGTTATTTCATTTTCAGTCAATTCTAAAGGAGAAAAGTTTAAAGTAATTTCATGTTCTTAAACTAAATTTCCCCCTAAATCTCTTTTTAGAGATACACTTCTTTTACACTTTAACATTGATTCTTACATTCTCGACACTTTCAACTCTTCTTCCTTTAGTTGGAAGTACATTCTACACCTTAGATCCTTACTTTACAAACCTAAAGTCACCTTCTTAGCTAAATCCTTTAACTCCACCTGTCATTGTAAGAGATTTAAACCTTTTCTCAAACCGTTCAATGATCAGTTGCACATCTGCACCTCTAACCCCAACTTCTTTCATCATTCCTTTCTCAGTTCGCACATCCTTTTCGGCCTCAATCACATTCCCATTACCCCCTTAGATCCTCATGCTGCACTTCAATCACTTACTCTCTCCTACCAGCATGTTTGTCTTACTCTCAACTTGGATCACACCACTTACAAATCAAATCTTTCCCACCTTTTTTGGAAAATATTTTCTTTCATTTCCCCAACCTTAAAACCCAACAATCCATCCTGGAAAGCAAAACTCTTCTTAATGAAGTAAATTCAATTTCAAACCATGTGGTTATCCCATTTTTCTTTGCAAATATTTATTACAAAAGCTCACCTTGGTCAGAATAAACTCACTCGAGTTTTTCCCCCAAACCTCATCCCCATCTGTTACCCTTAAACTCATTTCAAACATGCTTGATTCCATTAGGCTTCTCATAGCTCTAGCAACCTTCCTTACCTCATGTGCACTTATAAGGCACACAAACATGGTTTTTCTTGGCTTACCAATGTGCAAACTGTATCTTCTCTTCTCTCACTGACCTTATTGCTTCAAGACTTAAAGAGCTTAAAAATGTTATCTCCATTCATGGAGATAAACTCCATACCACTTATAAAAATTTCCTTAATGTTAACACCAATATGATTTGGGGAATTGATTCAAACTTACAGTTCCTAAGCTACCCCAAGAGATCCACTCCCTTTACTCTAGTGACATTGCAAACTGTTATGAAGCCATTCCCCACCATGGCACCTTTAGTCTCATGAATTCTTTGTCTTTCTTTTGTAATCTTGCTACTAAACTAGGTTTCAAGGGATTCTTCCAAAAAAATGGTTGTTTCTACCTCACTAAGTCAACAATAGCTAAAACACTCTACAACTTCTATACCTTTCTCAACTACAACGGCCTCCTACTTGACTCTTGTATCATTCAGGTCAGCCCACATTGCTGGACCCAAAGCTATCCCTATGGGTTTCTCCTGCTCTCCTCTTTGGTGTCACCTTTATCTTACTTTGTTCGTATTCAAATTCATAAAAAAACTAGCATGACTTGGTCATTCCCACTTCCTCTCCCTCTTCCTTCAAACCTTCAAATATGTTAATGACATCCTCTTTATCCAATAATCCTATCATCACAAACTTTCTTGACCCTTCCAGACCACTCCATGAAGATGACCGCTTTACCATTTATCCATTGCACATTATCTCCCTTAAATGTAGTCTTTCCTCTTCCTTTGTTGTCGACACTAATCAAAATCTCATCAGCATCTCTACCACTTTCGTAAGCACACACGTCTCTCTTTCTCCCCCCTTCCGTGGAGAATTCTTTATCACTTTGTTTGGAAGAAAAAACTTCTCAAATTTCCCACTGTTTCCCCCATCGGTTTTATTACAGTAATTGACATCTCTCCTCCTCCTACAAAGTCTCCCTAACCTTTATCCGTCCCATCCTTTATTCTTGTTCAGACAGTTTTGAAGCTTTTTTTCACTTATGTGTTCTTGTTGACATTTGCAATAAAAATGGCTTCCAACCTCACAAAATTAGAAAAATCATTTGATTACATCTCTTCCAATGCCTTCCCTCAACTGAAACTAGATTTATTTACGCTGCTTTCCCTTTTTGGTAGATAATAGGTTATCACAGTGGGTGATGACCTACTGTCTCACCTAGTGTGATGTACCCTACTAGGGTAAAGGTGGGTACACACACGCGCATGCACACGCACACACGCACAGGTACATGCACCCACACACACACGCACCCACATGCATGCGCACCCACACGTGCACCCACATGCACATGTGCGTGCACCCACACGTGCACCCACATGCACACGCAAATGCACACGCACACGCACATGCACACGCACTCACACATGCACATGCACACGCACACACACACGAACATGCACATACACACGCACACACACGCATGTGCAAGTGCACCCGCATGCACACGTGCACGCTCATGTGTGCACGCACACGCACACGCACACGCACACGCACATGCACACGCACACGCACACGCACACGCACATGCACACGTGCACATGCACATGTGCACATGCACGCACATGCACATGCACACGCACACGCACACGTGCACGTGCACGCGCGCACACACACACACACACACACACTCACTTTCTACTCCTTCCTCCTTTTCCCATCCCCCCCGCCCCTCGGCCCCCCCCTTTACCCCCCGTTTTTTTCTTTCCCCCAACTTTAAATTCTTACTCCCCTTCCTTGATTTTTCCATATTTCCTTAAAATTTACATTGTTTCCTATTTTTTTAAATTTTTACTCTGTTCTTAAAATCCTTAATTCCCTTTATTAAAATTTCCTCCCCCCCCCCCCCCCACTTTTTAATTCCAAAATTCCTCTTTATACCTTAAATTCCTTTATTAAATTTTCATTTTTTCCCCTTTTTTTATTTTTTCAAAATATACTCTTTATTAATTTAAAATTTTCCTATATAAATTTCCCCTAATTTCTCATCTTCTATTTTCTTATTTTCTCTTTATAAATTTTCTTTTTATTAGTTTTAATAAATCCTATTTTGCATCAATTTAGTACCTTTTCTAGCCTTTTTTCACTAAACTATATATTTTAACCCCACCCCCCTGTTGAGATATCGAGCTCCACTCGAGATATGCCAGGGTGACCGTTGTGTACTTATGTCACCGACTTGTTAGCTGGAGATGCGATTGGTACACCGCCCAAGAATAATAGCTGGATGACAGCTATCCTTATCTACTATAGTTTGTGGCTCAGTTAGTATGCCACCTTAGTTAGTTGAGTTTGGTTTGAGACCCACATATAGGGTTCTTCTATTCCTTTGTACTAGAGTTCTTTTGGCTTTCACAACTAAGAAGAGGAAAACTGTTTTCAGCCTCCACCTTTGTGTGTATTCCCCCATTTGTGATTGTGAGAAAGCCGCAAGTGAGACTCCTTCCCTCTCTCCCACTATCTTCACATGGTATCAGAGCCTTGTTCGTGGTAAGGAGCTCAAGAAAGCAAGCCAAGTTCGTGGTGTCCTGGTAAGAGGACCAGTGTTGCTTTCCTATTGAGTTTGGGAGCAAATCTCTGCAGGTAGCACAGCCAGAAGTGCAGGAGTGCACTGTTTCAGATTGAGACGCCCTTCGCGGTGTGGCAAGAACTTCCGCCTTCAAAACGGGCCCCGAAACGGCCTCAAATTAGAAAAAGGCACTGTTTTTGCCTGTGCGACCACTGCGCGGCTAGTTGGTGGAAAGGTGCCGCAGAAATTGCATCGTATGCCTGTGTGCAGAGATATTGGGAGTTACAGATTCATGCCTGTTGCCTGTTGATGCAAAATCGTCACTAGGAAGTGACTGTGTGGTGAAATACCACTTTCGTCAGTTTTGCAGATCTGCCCGTGTGAGGCAAAAAGCTGTGTTTTTTGCAGTGACAGAATATTTTGCAGTGTTCTGTAATGGCATCTGATTCTCTTTCACAGATTGTCACTGAAAAGCTTGACAAGAACAACTTCTAGGCATGGAAGTTTAGAATGACGAATTTCTTGATGGGAAAAGGCAATTGGGAATTCATTACAGGAAATGAAGAAGAACCTGTTCTTCCTAATGTTCCCAGTCAACAGGAAATGCAGGCATTCAAAGGATGGCATGAGAGAGCCAGGAAAGTTATGTACTGGCTGTCTATCAGTATTTCGGACTCCATGATTGTGCATATTCAGGATGCAAATACGCTAAAGGAGGCATGGGATACTTTGGCAAAAATGTATAGCACAAATATGCAAGCCAGGAAAATGCAACTCAAATAGGAGTTGCACAATGTGCAGAGAGAAAATTTGAGCATAAATGACTACCACATGAAAGTGAAGAAAATTGCAGATGCACTTGCTTCCATTGGGTCGCCAGTGGATGATGATGATTTGGTTTCTGTGACCTTAAATGGTCTAGGAAAGGATTATGCACAGTTCCGGACATCCATTGCCATCCGTGAAAACTTTCCTGATTTTGAGGAGTTGATTGCTCTTCTAATTTCTGAAGAGCAGAGAAATGGGGGTGCATCTTCTTCAGCAAGAACTTCAAAAGAAACTGTCTTCTACTCAAATGCTGGCAGAGGTAGAGGCAGAGTAGAGGAGGCCGATCTGCAGGCCGTGGTAGAAATCAGAATATGCAGCAAACGCAAGAAAACCAGTCCTATGCAGGAGGATGTGGTAACTCTAGAGGCAGGGGGAGCCAAAGAGGCCGTGGTGGATGGCAGAGAAGCCAAAATGCAAACAGCAATGTTGAATGCTACTATTGTGGCAAAATGGGTCATATGGCTAAAGACTGCTACAAAAAGCAGAATGACATTATGAGTGGAAAATTGCAGCAAGGCAATTATGCATCCTCTAGTAGACAGGGCGATGACAGAAATGAGCATTTGTTTATGGTGCAGCATATGACATTCTGTAACAAGTGCAGAAGAAAGCAATGATGTGTGGTATGTTGACTCGGGTGCATCAAACCACATGACAGGTCACGCTGAATGGATGCAGGATGCAAGAAAAATGGAAAAACCAGGATTTGTGGAGACTGGTGATGATACTGCACATCCTATTGTGCAGATTGGCAAAATTCCTTTGTCTATGCAGGATGGGAAAAAGAAATACTTGTCTGATGTATTTCATGTCCCGAACATCACCAAGAACCTGGTTTCTGTTGGTCAAATGGTTGAGTAGGGCTTGCAGGTTAGATTTAATCCTCATGGATGCTTTGTTGAGGATATGAAAAATAACGGTCGCTTGATAGCAAAAGGAAAGAAGAAGGGCAGGATGTTTACGTTGGATGCAGACATGCCTGAATTGACTGCAGCAATGTTTGCACATGGGACCGGTGTAGTTGTAGATATTGATATCTGGCACAAACGCATTGGTCATGTTAATATACAGCGACTAAAATCAATGCAAGCCCAAAATATTGTTGCAGGATTGCCAAAATTCAAGGTTGCAGAAATGCACAAGGTTTGTGAAGCCTGTCAATTTGGGAAACAGGCAAGGAAACCTTTTCCTAGGCATGTTCAAGAGAGTAAAAAGCCATTGGAATTAATCCACTCTGATGTGTGGACTACAAAAGCTGCATCTATTGGAGGCTGTCACTATTTTGTCACATTTATTGATGACTTCAGCAGAAAACTATGGGTGTATTTTATGAAAAAGAAAAGTGAAGTGTTTGGGCACTTCAAAGCTTTCAAAGCTATGGTTGAAAAAGAAACAGGCCTGCAAATAAAATGCCTAAGGTCAGATGGAGGGGGAGAGTACCTCTCAAATGAGTTTGCAAGGTTCTTGCAGGAGCATGGTATAAAGCAGCAATATTCATGCAGTCATACCCCACAGCAAAATGGAATTGCAGAAAGAAAAAACAGGCATATTGGAGAGGTATCTCGGGCTATGCTAAATGAAAAAGATCTACCAGATTATTATTAGGCTGAAGCAGTTGCTACAGCAGTCTATATAATGAACAGGACTCCCACTGCAGTAATACATGGCATGACGCCAGAGGAGATGTATACTGGTAGGAAACTAGATATTTCTCATTTGAAGATTTTTGGTTGCATTGCCTATGTCCATGTGCCAGATGAGTTGAGGTCCAAGTTGGATCCAAAAGCTGAGAAGTGCGTCTTTACTGGTTATTCTCTGTAGCAGAAAGGGTATAGATGCTATAACCCTTCTACACGTAAGTTCACAGTGAGCAGAGATGTTGTTTTTGATGAGATGAGCAGCTGGTATAAACCAGTAAATGTGATGATTGATGTAGATGCACAAAATGGTATTGCTGCACAGAATTCACAGCAGCAATCACAAAATATCAGTGGACCTACAGTGTCCTCTAGCAGTGGTTCACATACTTCACCATGGACAGGTAGATTGAGATCAGGAGAATCTCCTCAAAGCAATGCAGATAGTGGTATGCAGGTATCACGAAAAGGAAAAGAGAAGGTAGATCAGCCCATGTTTGATGTGAATGCAGGTCACTCTTATGTGGATGGTGAATCCAGTGGCTCAGAATAGAGCATTGATGATGAGTTGGGTATTCCTTCTGTTGTTACACCTGGAGTAAGGAAGATCAGGGATGTTTTGAGAGCAGCTGGAAGTGAGCCTATTTTGCGCAGGTCTACCAGGGTTAGGTATCCTGTGGATAGGCTGAAATATGATGGATTTATAGCCATTCACTATGCCTATATGGTCAAAGTGATACAGGAACCAGAACCCACTTCTTTTGAGCAAGCCATGGGAAATGAAAAATGGGAGAAAGCCATGGATGAAGAAATGGATGCCTTGGATGCTAATGCTACATGGGAATTGGTGCCTTTGCCTAAAGGCAAGAATGCAATTGGTTGTAAGTGGGTTTATAAGATCAAGCACAATGCAGATGGTTCTGTGAATAGATACAAGGCAAGATTAGTTGTCAAGGGGTATGCACAGACATATGGCATTGATTATGAAGAAACTTTCAGCCTGGTTGCAAGGATGGCAACCGTAAGAGCAGCCATTGCTATGGCTGCATCAAAGGGATGGTCTTTACATCAGATGGATGTAAAGAATGTCTTCTTGCATGGTGATTTGCAAGAAGAGGTCTTTATGGAGTAGCCAGCAGGTTATGTTCATGCTACTCATCCTGAGTTTGTTTGCAGGTTGAAGAAAGCCTTGTATGGCTTGAAGCAAGCACCTAGAGCATGGTCTGACAAGATAGGACAGTATCTTGTCACTATTGGCTTTCAGATTTCCAAGGCAGATTTCTCACTCTATGTGAGAAAAACAGAGAAAGGGATTATGCTGCTGGTCATTTATGTTGATGATTTGATCATCACAGGTGATAGTGATGAAGATATCCTTCATGTGAAAATGCTATTGAGGCAGAAGTTTGAGATGAAGGATTTGGGAGAGCTGCGTTATTTCTTGGGCATTGAGGTGATTAGATCACCAAGTGGGATACAGCTCTTGCAGAGGCAGTATGGATTGGACATGCTGTCCAAATATGGGATGACAGGCTGTAAGCCTATTTCAGTTCCTTTGGAGCAGAATGTGAAGCTAAGCACAGATGCAGGTGAGCTTCTGGAAGACCCTACTATGTACAGACGCATAGTAGGAAGTTTGATTTACATGACTATTACCAGGCCAGATTTGAGCTATGCTATTGGGTTGGTAAGTCAGTTTATGCAGGCTCCAAGGAAACCGCATTTGGATGCGGCTAGACGCATACTCAGGTATGTGAAGTCCACATTGCAGTATGGACTATTTTATGAGGCTGGGGTTCAGATACAGTTGCATGGATACACTGATGCTGATTGGGCTGGTAGCATTTCTGATAGACGATCTACCAGTGGATATGTGTTCTCTTTTGGGAGTGCTGCAGTCACTTGGAGCAGCAAGAAACAGCCTACAGTTGCCTTGTCGAGCACAGAGGCTGAGTACAGGGGTGCAGCAATGGCTGCATGTGAGGTAGCTTGGTTGCATAAGCTACTCTATGATATGCATCAGTCTACAGATGGGCCGGTTGTCATTTATTGTGACAACATGAGCAGTATACACTTGGCAAAGAACCCAGTCTTTCATGCCAGAACAAAGCACATTGAGGTGCATTATCACTATGTGCGGGAGAAGGTTTTACTAGGTCTTATTGATCTAGTTTATGTCAGCACAGAGGATCAGGTAGCTGACATATTCACGAAAGCATTGGGCGCAGAGAAGCTGCGCAAGTTCAGAGACCTGCTTGGTGTGCAGGATTTGGGATTGAGCTCGAGGGGGAGTGTTGAGATATCGAGCTCCACTCGAGATATGCCAGGGTGACCGTTGTGTACTTATGTCACCGACTTGTTAGCTGGAGATGCGGTTGGTACACCGCCCACGAATAATAGCTGGATGACAGCTATCCTTATCTACTATAGTTTGTGGCTCAGTTAGTATGCCACCTTAGTTAGTTGAGTTTGGTTTGAGACCCACATATAGGGTTCTTCTATTCCTTTGTACTAGAGTTCTTTTGGCTTTCACAACTAAGAAGAGGAAAACTGTTTTCAGCCTCCACCTTTGTGTGTATTCCCCCATTTGTGATTGTGAGAAAGCCGCAAGTGAGACTCCTTCCCTCTCTCCCACTATCTTCACACCCCCTCTCTCTGCCCCCCGCTAGATTTTTTGCCACCCCACTGCTGACGGGCTTTTTTGTGCGACAAATATCTTTTTGTAAAAAATGAAAAATGCAGTATAGGTCACATATAAAAGCACTCATGCATAGGTAAAAATAAAACTGATAGGCACATGTGCAGCTAGTACAGTAAGGGTAGAAGATGGTAGCTAGTAAGTAGCACTTAGGCGACCTCTTCTATTTTTCGGAAACAATGTTTTGTATTAACATTATATTTCATAAATAAATGTGCTTGTATGGAGAAATCTGGTTGCAAAAAGACAGGTATGCATGAAATCATGCAACCCTTCCTCGACTCCAACCTTTGCCTGCTTCGTTTACCTCTGTTACTGTAGATCTACTACTAAATCTCCTTAGAATGAGGAAACCCTAGAGGTGGTGGATGGATAGGTAACATGATTTTGCTTCCACTCGTGAAGTAGAATTGGCCCATACATGATGGTCTGCATCGTCATAGCCCAGCAAATTTCCATGCGCTCCTTACTATGTAATGTTTGGAGCAACTTTCTCCTCCATTCCTACATGCACTATATGGGATATAGAATCCCTAGCGTGCATGTGACATTGTTGGATGGGCAGCAAGCTAGCAAACCTGACTTAGGATCAAGCTCTAATCCAAGAGGTGTGAAATGCATAAGAGAACAATAGTCGGCTTTGGCTTCTATTCGCCATGCGCGCTCTATTATCTTAGATCTGCAGTTACAACCGTGGCCACGTATGAAGCCACGTGGTGCCACATCACAAAAAAGTATATTAACTTAATATTTTTTTAATTGAAAATATGAACTGGCTGCAGTTTAGTGGTAAGAATCCTACGTTATGGCCGTGAAGACCTGGGCTCGAACCCCATCAGCCACAGAATTATTCATTTTGTCTTCGGGCATACAATCCTGGCTCATTCTTCTATTTTTGAGCATATGCAGTCTCCTGCAGAACGCTCGTTGTGTAGAGTCTCTTGTACATTCGAAAGAGTTCCTCTGGACAACGCTCGTTGTGTAGAGTCTCTTGTACATTCGAAAGAGGCCTTGTCCAGAGGAACTGCGAAGAAAACTTCGGACCAGTGACCGGTGAGATTGAAGAAGTAGTGTTATTTTGCAGAAGATTTGGTAGGAAGAGGCAGAGCTTTGATGCTCTATTGGTTGTTGTAACAAGAAGCTGACGGGTGGATTCAAGCTGTGGTTCTGAAGACTTCTGCCTATAGGATTGGAGAGGGAGATCCAGTTTTAAGTGGTTATATGAGGAACTTACCACACCTCCGTGTTTTCAGCCTGCTTGCATTAACAGGTTGCCTTACTGCTACCCTAAATCGCAGCAGTTGATCCAGATGTTTTTAAACCACTAAGGTAATCATCATTGGATAAACACCTGCAAGGTTCTTCTTCTTAATTCTCCAATACATGAAGACGTTTGAATTATAAAAACGAGTGATTAGACATCGATCACTGAGTAGTCCCGTTAGGCAAGTTGCTCTACCATGGTATTGATTGGTGATAATTCTTACTTGGACTTTACAACTAGCAGGAGAGATTAGAGACATGAATGTCTGACTTTGAGATACTTCACGAAAAAGGTGGCAGACGCGTGTGGAACAGGTTCTAGCCTCTTCCCCGCCATTTTAGCAGGCTACGCAATTGTAAGATTTCTACACCCAAGTTGACGAACCAAAGGATGTGTATGAAATAGTTAACGGGAAAGAGCTGATGGGATATATACACGGTATGCATTCGGCTAATAGAATAAACGATATCATGTTCTAAATGAATACATAGCTGATCCAAGTTCGGTGATGACATATTCATGATCCCTAGTGTGAAGGGAGGTGTCATGTTGAAGCCTAGGCCCAAATGAATAGTTCCATACACAAATTGAGAGTTCATCCACAATGAATAATTGAGCTGGTAGCTCATTGCCAAACTTATAGCTGCTACATGGTAGATTGGGTGAAGTTTTTTGTGTTAGGACTCTATATGAGATTTGTCTTGATTTAAGACCATCGATGTTAGCTATGTGCATACCACTTTGGTCCAATTCTCAATAAATTTGCCTATACATTAGGGTTGTTTCTATGGGGAATACATTTATTGGCCTGATCCATGTGAGAGACTTTTTAATTGATTGGAATGTTTGCTCTAATGCATTAGGGGAAGATGCAAAGAGCTAGTCCTTGTGTCACCAGTGTATCTTCAGGATGGACTGGACAAGGCAATGAAGACCTACTCATCTTCATGAAAAATGGCAGATCAATTCTGCGGAGAGATCAAGTAGTGGCAAGGAAACTGTAACGATCTAGTGCAAATAAAAGAAATCCTCCATCCCGAGACAGCATACCACAACTGAAGAGGCATTACATCTTGGTATAGCTACCATCGGAAGTCCCTTTTAATTTGGTCCAATGTGGACTACTTTTGGATTAGCCTTCCCTTATGTTGGAGTCTGCCATTCAACTCTAGGGTGTTGATAGAAAGTGAATGCGAGGACACGTCTTCAAATGCTTGCTCTTGTGGATTTGGGAGTGTGCATGGTAGAGCATGTGTGTACTCAATGTCAATGGTCCACATCCACCCTTGGGCATTGGTGGCACTAGTAAATGTCAATGCAAATAGTCCCTCCTCTGCGTGGAGTTTACTACTTTTGAGCTAGGGGTAAACTATAGTGAGGCTAAAACTGAAATGTTTACTACTTTTGAGCTAGGGGTTAACTATAGTGAGGCTAAAACTAAAATGTTCATCTTCCTTTGAAGGGATTAGTTTAGGCATGTCCCTCACCAGATGTTTGAAGTCATTTCTCTCTCTTGTCCAAACCATTATATTGGCTTGTAACATCTGGCTTATTTTTAATTTATGAGATGTTGAAACTCATTATACTACAAAACCATGGAGTTTTTAATGTCCCAAATCAACCTTCAAATACCAAGGCAATATCACATAAACATGGCGTAAGCTCTTTTGGATAGGCTATGAATTTTTGGGTCTTTGTAGGATCACCTTTAATGTTGTAGCCTTGGTACATTTTAACCTTTTGCCTTCTCGTAGATATTCTCACTACATGCCTCGGCATCAAAGATTTAAGGAGATACTATCCTTTCTCTTAGAAGCTTTGATGCTTACTGAATGCTGCCCAAGAAGTGCATTGACGACCTACACATCACTCTTCATTTCTTTGGAATGACCAAGGGCAATACTGTTGTTTTTCTTGTAAAAGATGGAGCAAGGATGGCATTAGGTATTTTGACCTCTTCTCGACATGGGCACTCCATTGAAGCTCAAAGAGGAGAAAAAGTAGTTACTCATGGTTCCAAGTAGTCAGAATAGTCTCAAAGAAGTTGCTCATTTCTCCAAACAGTCACAGAAAGCAATAAAAAAGCAGTCTAAAGTAGTTTATGATGGCTCCAACTAGTCAAAGCAGTCTCAAAGCTGTTACTCATTGCTCCAGCTAGTCATAAAGCAGTCTCAAATAAGTCCGAGAGTAGTTTATGATGGCTCGAACTAGTTAAGGAGTAGTCTAAAAACACTCTTAAAGCAATTCATCATGGCTCTAATCAATTAAAAAGCAGTTTATCATGGCTCTAGCCATAAAGTATTCTCAAAGCAGGTTAATAATGGTTTCATCCACAAAGCATGAAGGACAAATCGATGTAATGGGATCTAGAGTCCTAAGGTCTAAGGTTGTGAGTGTGTGAACACATGGTGTGCCTGGATAGGTGTCAGTAGGTGTGATTGAACAAATCTAGGTGTGTGGTGTGTGATTGAGAGAATCATGGAACTGATCAAGAGATTTGTGGATCTAGATGCTCTACTGAGCTCACATGTGATGTGATTACTGGATGTAACTGGAGCCTATATATTGGGCCTGTCTCTCTTGAATAACCTTCTCTTTTGCTTCACTTGCTCAATCCTTCTTGCAACTCCAACATGTGGTATCAAAGCCTTGGTTCACTCTCCTTGAGACCTCCTTGAGTGCCATGTCATCATCTTCTTCCTCACACTCTCTTCTTCTCCAATTTCTCCTCTTTTGAGCAGAATTTCCAAGTGCTTGTTCTCCCAATGTAGGCAGCCATTGTCCAAACCATTTCAGCCATAGATTCCCCTCATATAGGCGCACTTCTACTCTAGAGGGTTTCTAGAAATTGTCTTTCTACAACCCGTGCTTACACTCGCCCTATCCCGCGCCATTTCTGATGATACAGCTTGCTGGAGCCACCATTTCAAAAACGGTATGAGATGCACTTAGGCGACCTTATGGGCTATCTGCTGGTGAATTTTGAGAGAAAATGGTCAAGGGAATGAGGAGAAACTAAGGAAAAACCAGTTGGGTTTTGAAAAAGACATGTTTTTGGAGGTGAAGAAGGTGATGTTGCCCCTGGAGGTGTGAAGCTTCTTTTGGTCTGAGACTTGCACTGAGTCTTCTACTTCCAAGTACCTTTTATTGCACAGCAAATGCCCTCTGCTTGATGCTTTTTGGAGTGAGGTAGAAACCCTCCAAAGTTCCTCTGTTTTCTGCAAGCATTTCTAGACTATTTTTGAAGGTTGATGCTACACTAAAATGCTAAGGTGATGCTTGAGGAGTTAAAGTACAGATCAGAGATTCAGAGATTGATTTTTCAGTTGTGAGAATGCTCTTTGAAGTTCACTTGAATGCATTTTTCATCTTTTATATTGAGGTTATGATACTTTGAAGTGGATTTCAAGTCATACTATCTTGTTGACTAGTTGACTAGTGTGGGTTGACTATGACAAGAGCTTTCATGAAGGAAGAATATATCATGACTTGCATGATGATTTCCAATGGATATGATTGGAACAAAGGTTTTAACTACAACCATTATGATTCTTATTTTAAAGATGCCTTAGTTATGGTTTCAGTATCTTTCATGATGTATGAAATGTACTTGCATTTGGTTGACTATACCTTGCTATACAATCATGACCACCTCTTGTAGAAGAGTAGACACTACCCTTGCATGACAAGTGGTAAGACCCTCTTCCGTCCATATGATTCACAAAATGTTTTTAAGGCTTGGACACTCAAAGAAGGTGAAGGACTACAAGGATCTTGTATTGCAAAGTATGGATAAGGTACATTAAAGAGTGTAGAGAAGGACAAAGAGCAAAGGAGTTACAAGATTAGCTACACCAAGAACCTCTCCAATGACAATGAACCTCACACTATGGTAGCTTGGAAGAGAAGAAGGAAAAGGACAAGATATGCCATCAAAGGGGGGTATTTCCCCACATCTTCAAATTAGAATGTTTTTGTGTGTGTGGTCAATAAGGGTTCTTTGCCTTGGGATGTTCCCCTCAAATGATTGTTAGTATTACGTGTTACCTTGTTGGATGTAAGGGTATTCCCATGCATAGTCATTGTCTATCTCCCAATTGTAAACCAACACACCAAAGTCAGAGTGAGATCATGTTGGGATGAGGATGCCCAAATGAGTCTACTACTGATGCAACTAGAGTGAGTACCAGGTTGTGGATCATGTGTGTTGCCACTAGACGTGGGCAAGCCATGAAATTTCCCATGGACTACTGCTAGGGTTGAGGTCATCAATTTGTGGGGGGGAATGAAGGACAAATTGATGTAATGGGATCTAGAGTCCTAAGGTCTAAGGTTGTGAGTGTGTGAACACATGGTGTGCTTGGATAGGTGTCAGTAGGTGTGATTGAGTGAATCTAGGTGTGTGGTGTGTGATTGAGAGAATCATGGAACTAATTGAGAGATTTGTGGATCTAGATGCTCTACTAAGCTCACATGTGATGTCATTACTGGATGTAACTAGAGCCTATATATTGGGCCTGTCTCTCTTGAATAAACTCTCTCTTTTGCTTCACTTGCTCAATCCTTCTTGCAACTCCAACAAAGCATTCTCAAAAGCTTTCAAAGTATTTTATCATGGCTCGACCACAACGCATTTTAAAAGCACTCTCACTCCAAAAGTAGATTGAGTTGGTGTTTTATTGCTTGGGGGAGTCTACGCGTTCCCAAACAGTCACAAAGTAGTGACCCGATTTACTTTGGTGGTTTTATTGCTTGGGGGAGTAGTCAAAAGGACCAAGATTTAGTAGCTTTATTGCATGTGATCGATCTTCTTTCATTATGGCCCCTAGTAGCAACAAAGCATTGTCGAAGCAGTAAAAAAGAACCTCAATCCAAAGCCATCCCAGAGAGACAATGTATGTCTAAAGAAGTGTTGTGTCTATTGGAAGTACCCAATAGCACTCCTATGGAAGCTACAAAGCAATGAGTGCACCAGACTTGAGGTTCCTCAAGAAGATGGATAGGGAGCTTCTGTAGATTTTCCTAGGCGGACAATGAATGTCTTCTGAAGCGTTGTGTCTATTGAAAGTACCCAATAACAGTCCCATGGAAGCTACAAAGCAGTGAATGCACTAGACTTGAGGTTCCTCAAGAAGTTGGACACATTGCTTCATATAGCCTTTTCGACCTATCCTCTACTAACAGACATTTTTCTTATTGGGGGGCACCCTTGTTTATTGAGTCCAAAATGCAAAGACAATATCATGAAACTACTTAACTATCATCAACTACTCCCGAGAGATTCCTTCATGGATTGGTCCTACAGACTTATTTTTCCTAAAAGAAAATAATAATAATAAAATAAAGTTTAATTAATTAGATTTTATTATATAATTTGTCATTTTTTAAAACTAAAATGAGTCATACAATAAAGGTCAAGTAAAATCTCCACACACTTGTGTAATGCTACTACATCATCGTAGTTGTCATCGATAGGAGGATAGCAACAACATTCCCTAATCTTCAATGAACAAATGAGATTTTGAGGGGTAAAATTTCCTTCTATGGACACCCAAAAGCCTTGAGCCTTTTGTAATGTTGAGTTCGTCCATCAGGATACATCACCATCGTCATTGTAGACCTTTTGAGAATATTTACACCATAGGTTCATCTCGTTGCTTGACATGGGTTAAGTTTTTGTAGATGTTGGATACAATTGCTCCTTGCATAATTGAGCTTAATCAATGGCATCGTGCAAATGCTTTACACTAGGATGATAAATGATTTGTTTGAGATATCCTTTCTAGCTATCGAGTCCATTCCACATGTCTATTTCTAAAAGAATGACACAACCTCATTTGCTATCTTTCATCTCTTGTCCACGTTGAGTACAACCTTATCTTGATTTGCCATAGCTTGCTTTATCCTTGATTTCTAGCGATACTTTCTTTTCTTTGCATCCTCGTATTCTTTGACATCATTTACGTTTTGCTCTTGATGGGCTAGGTGCGTGTGTGTCCCTGCATTGACATCCTTTGGTGCCAAAGACAAATACATTAGGTGCACTCGCAAAAAAGAAACATAAAAGATCACACCCTGGATCACTACATGCCACCTTTGTAGTGTCATTTTGAAAGATCAACCAAGAAAGCCAATGTATTACTTGTAGTGAAAGCACCTACCATTTTTCTCACAGAGAAACTAAAAGATAAATAGAGCTTGTAAAATAAGACAACAAAAAGAGAGAGAGAGAGAGAGAGAGAGAGAGAGAGAGAGAGAGAGAGAGAGAGAGAGAAACGATCTCAAAGTAGTCCCAAAGCAATGAATGTATTTCTTTGCCTCACAAGCATGTACCATTTGATTGACAGACAAAGAAGGATGAGAAACATAGAGCTTGTATAATAAGAGAGTGCAGAGAGAGAGAGAGAGAGAGAGAGAGAGAGAGAGAGAGAGGGAGGGAGGGAGGGAGGGAGGAAGGGAGGGAGGGAGGGAGCTTTGAGCATCTCATAGCATTTTGCTGATAGAGAAGCTAGAAGATAAACAGAGCTTGTAAATAAGACAACAAAGAGAGAGAGAGAGAGAGAGAGAGAGAGAGAGAGAGAGAGAGAGAGAGAGAGATCAAGTACCATTTAATTAACAGAGAAAGAAGTATGAGAAACATAGAGCTTGCAAGCAAATAGATAGATAGATAGATAGATAGAGAGAGAGAGAGAGAGAGAGAGAGAGAGAGAGAGAGAGAGAGAGAGAGAGAGAGAGAGAGAGAGAGAGAGAGAGAGAGAGAGAGAGAGAAGTAGAAGTAGAAGTAGAATTTTATTATCGTCCTCGGGGGGCCAAAAAATGACCCATTGGACCTGAGAGAGAGAGAGAGAGAGAGAGAGAGAGAGAGAGAGAGAGAGAGAGAGAGAGAGAGAAAGAGAGAGAGAGTGAGAGAGAGATCTTTGATCATGTAGGTGGAGTTCTCTCCCTTGTTCAAGGAAATACACCTAAAGATTAAGATTCAATAATGGGCATGTTTGAAAACTTAAAGCCTTGTTTTATGCACAAGCTCAAGATTGCTACATTGGAGGATGGCTTGAACCATGTAATATATCTTGCTTTTGGATTACATGGGTATGAATGGCATGGTGCTTTTGACTGGCCTACAATTATTGGAAATGCTCTTGCCTTTGCAAAATACTTTGGTGTCTATCAATGCTTGGGCTAGCCAACCATGTGCAATCATTGCCACACAACCTGATACTCCCTCTTCATCCATTTTAAAACCAGTACTCTCTCTTGAGCCCTTCTAGAAATGGGGCTTGGATTTCATGAGACCATTGAAATCGGCAACCCATACATCTGGGAACAAGTATATTCTAGGAGCCACCAAATATTACCCCAAATGGGTGGAGGCAAGAGCCATGAAGGACATGTCATTCAGTGGCTTTTGTAGCCAAGTTTGTTTATGAGTAGATAATGACCTGATTTGATTATTCGATCAAGATCATCAATGATCAAGGAAATCACTTTGTCAATGATGTCATGTTTAAGCTTGCAAAATGGCACATGATTATCCATAAGGTCTCCACTATCTACTACACTCAAACCAATGGCCAAGCAAAATCATCTAACAAGTTCATTCAGAAAGTCCTAAAAAAGATGGTAAATGAAAACTTGAGAGACTGGATCAAAGCTCTATTCCACCCTTTGGGCCTTTTGTATTGCTCATAAAGTCACCATTGGCATCACCCCCTTCAAGATGGTTTACAACATTGAAGAAGTCATGCCCATGGAGTTCGTGGTTCTAAGCCTTTGAATCATAGTATCTCAACAACTAAGCTCAAAAGAATCCCTTGCTAATCAGATGGAGCAAGTCCACAAGCTTGGTAAAGACCAGTTCATTGCATCCTGTCTTTTATGTGGTGTAGCACCACCATAAGAAACCGGTATCCAAATGCTTTCTAGCCTCTACTAATAGCACACAAATGCCAATGCCTACGCCCTTCTTCTCAACAAATGATTGAGAGGCTAGAACTAAAAAGCAAAATTAATGGAGCAGAATCATACAAGCCAATGAATTGAGTACTCAACTTAGCCTCAAACCCCAAGGTGAAAAATGGCATGAAAAATTTCCACCCATAAAGAAAATTCCATTCAATTCACCAACACCACAAAACAAGAAAGAAAGAAGGGGACAAGTGAGGCTAAAAGGACTAGACAAGAATCCCAAGTTTATGTCAGACTAGAAGAGACAATAGCATGCAACAATGTTTTAATCAATCGAATAGTGTTAAATTAGGAATGGGAAAAGTAAATGTGCTACTATTGCTTAAGTTGTGCATGACCAGAGCTTTAAAAAGACACAAGGTAGGGCCTTTAGGAATTGAATGGAAGGGTGATTGAAGCTCACAAATGATGCACGTGTTAGTGATTGCATGAAGAAAAATCTTCCACAAATTAAAGCATGTGTTGTGATCTCATGAAGAAAAATCTTTCACAAATTGAAGGTGATACCAAAGCTACCAATTCTAAGGGTAACCTAAAGGCCTGCACTTCTTTTGATTGTTAAGGTGCATTGAGTGCACAATGTGGTAGCTTGAAAACTTGAGGTGTGAGATGGATGTTTGGTGCTCATCCAAGTTTGACATTCTTTCTCTAAGTGCCTATGAATCAAATGCAGCCATATGGCCTAGAAAATTCAACATATATGACCATGTGTTTCATCATCTTGTAAGTTTTAACCTAGCATTGGCTTCAATGCATGCATGCAAAGCTCAAAACTTTTGATTCCCATTGCTTGTCGAAGAAGAAAGGAAACCCAATAAAAAAAACTTGCTATGCCTTGATTGTTAACCGATAGTAGCAGGTGGTGGCTTCGCATTTTAATATGCATGTGCATCAATTCTAAGCCATAAAATGGTGAATCAATTCAACAAAAGGCAAGCGAAGAAAGCATTGTCAATGCTTTCTTGCTTCAAATTTCAAATGTTAATTCCAATTTTACGATTTAATATTGCCACATGGCTTGATGAGAGGTCAAGTTGCCATGTGGCTTTATGAGAGTCCAATTTATGATTGTGAGTTGCCATTTGCTTTCACGAGAGTGTAACTTTTTGAATCTCCCACTAGTCTACCTATGTAAAAAGAGACGATGAATACTCATAGCTCGAGCACATGGTTTACACTTATGTAGGGCAATTGTTGAGATGAGAGAGAGAGAGAGAGAGAGAGAGAGAGAGAGAGAGAGAGAGAGAGAGAGAGAGAGAGAGAGAGAGAGAGAATATTTGAAAATACATTTTGAAGGGGAAAAAAGGGAGTTGTTTAACTTGAAAATATTATGAATATGAAGGAGAATTTGCAAAGGTAAAAGGGAGAATTTATGATTTCAAGCCTTTCTCGACTCGTGATGTTATAGATGCAAGGAGTTGGGCTTCAAAGAAGTAGCCCAAGAAAAAATAGGAACTTACGACGATGAGATGCTTATATACTAAGGGTGTTTATAGGGTATGGTCTCCACCCATGAGACTTGATCGTGGGTGTGCAATATTGCCCATCCATGAGCCTTTGTCATGCCCATGGGTAGGATAGTGTAACACCCATCCTAAGGGGCTTATGTCATGGAGGGGTGAAAACGTTCGAAATAGGGCTTTTATTTCCTTCCTATTTCTGACGGGAAAACATTTTCGCCTTCTATTTCCTATGTTCCATAACATAACAAAACCTTTTGAAATACTTCGAAATTGCCTGCATCTTTGTTACGTCAGCCATAATCCCGGAGATCCCAGAGTTAACTGGTGTGATTATGGTGAGGCAGGAAACCAAGAGGGCTTGACACTGCAATGGTGGATGTAATTAAGTGTGGCTAGGAATAAGAAAGACCTAGCATTATAAATGGGTGCCAAGAAGAGGTAAAGACTAAGGTTCCCTAGAAGGACATTTGGCATCCAGAAGTCCACATGGCATGCAGTGGGCTAGGAGGGAGGATTCTAGAGGGAGTAAAAAAAAGAAAGGTTTTTTGGAGGGCAGAGGACCTGAGAGACGTAGAAGAGACTCCAAAATGGAATCCGTGGCTGGGTGGACTAGTGGAGAGAAGCCCTTTTGTTTGGGTCTCGTATCATTGGTATCAGAGCACGTGGTACAAGTTACCCGATTCTTCCCCCTTCAGACAAGATTGGCTCGAGCAGCTTTAGGGGGTAATAATCCTTTTTCTATACAAGTGTAAAGCCAAGGATTACAAGTTGTACTGCCATAACACTGCCTCCTATCAGACTTTGCAAGATCTCAATGTCGTATCATTCCTCTAGGCAATTGGGCTTCACACAATGGCAAGCAAGTTCCCTTGCCATCTAAATGAGGTAATCAAATTTTTAGAGACGTATAATCAGGCCACGAGCACTACAAGTTTGTTGCATGAAGATGGCGAATACCACCACTACTAATTCACGGTAGAGATAGTTTGACATGCCTTTGGACTGTGTCCATTGTCTCCTAGCCATTTGCAATGTTGCGCACCATGGAAAAAAGGTTGGCAATAGTGGTGAACTACAACACAAAGGTGCATCAGGGTGGCATCCCCATCAATTCAATTTGGAACATAGCACTGGCCAAAGCAGCTCGAGAGGTTACTCTGCTAGCATAGATCCAGCTAATAGAGAATCACAATAGAGTGTTTCCTTACTTCTTGGCCGAGCTTGTTGGCTATTAGTTGTTGTGTTCGGCCCCTTAGCTGCATATTGCATAATTGCCCATCATCATAGGTTTGAAGTTGTCACCTTATCTCAGAAGCATGGTAGGAACCAATTTTCTACTTCTTGAGTTCAATCGGCTTCTCAAACATCATGTCAAGTCACGAACTGCATGACGGGAAGTAACAAATGCTCAGCTTCCTTCCAATTGCATCGTCTCACCATTCACAATACTTAAGAGGATTGGAGAACTTGGAGATGATGATAATCTCATTGGAAATGAAGTCCTAGTTGAATTTATTAAACCTACATCTTTACCACATGAACCAAAAAAATTTTTAGATACACAAGAAAAAAGAACGCGACATACTATATGGAAAGAATGTCTGGTTAAGTGGAAAGATAGGTCTGAAGAGAGTTCAACATGGGAAAGGGTAAGCAGTCTCCAGAGGAGGTTTCCCAATTTTTTTTTCGAGGACATAAACCATTCTTAAGGGGAAGGGAATGTTACATCAGCCATAATCCCAGAGTTGACTGGTGTAATTATGGTGAGGTGGAAAACCAAGAGGGCTTGACACTGCAACGGTGGATGTAATTAAGTGTGGCTAGGAATAAGTGGGACCTAGCATTAGAAATGGGTGCCAAGAAGAGGTAAAGACTAAGGTTCCCTAGAAGGACACTTGGCATCCAGAAGTCCACATAGCATGTAGTGGGCTAGGAGGGAGGATTTTGAAGGGAGTAAAAAAAAAGAAAAGTTTTTTGGAGGGCAGAGGACCTTAGAGACGTAGAAGAGACTCTATAATGGAATCCGTGGCTGGGTGGACTAGTGGAGAGAAGCCCTCTTATTCAGGTCTCGTATCAATCTTGTCCTACGCATAGCTCCTACAAGCAACACGAAGCTTTGATGCTTCCCAAGATCATTGTTTCCTGCTCCCCCAACTCATCCATCACCTCCCTCGACTTTTGCAACTTCACCTCCCTCATGTGCCACATCCCCTCCCTTATCTCCGTCAACTTCTACAACAATGGCTTCAATGGTTCTTTCCTCGATGCTAGGAAGATTGAGCATAAACAAAAAATGTGCTAGTTTTTTTGTCCTTGTGATATTAAGTGCAAGAGCATTCCCCAAGCTCTTGTTCCTCTTCCAATACGTCCTCTATAAGCAAATCTTCCCTTACACTAGACCTCTACTTCATCATACAGATTCATGGGAATGGAATGTATACCCGTTCTATGAAGCTAAAGACTTTTGGTTGCAATATCGATGTTCTAGGGCTACCTTTGAGTGGTTATGTTCTACTATGTTCCAACCCTATGGATTTGAGAAAATCGAATTGGGACCAAATAAACGTTCTTTTGTGACCAAAGTATAGTGGCAAGGATCATACAAGAGGGACTTCATATCGTAACCCAATTTTGGATGGAGGTGTATATCACATGGCTGTATGGTGAAAGGGTTAATAAAATTTCAAAGAAATTTGAGGACTTCCATGGATTCCGAAAGGGTTAATAAAATTTCAAAGAAATTTGAGGACTTCCATGGATTCCCTCGAGTGATAGACTCCATGGATGGAAGACACATTCCTATTGTAAAACCTTCATTGAGTGGTAATGAATTCTATAACTACAAGTCATTCTACTGCATAATCTTGATGGCAACCATAGATGTGGACCAACAATTCCTCGAGATTGACGTGGTTATGTGTGGCAGTATTCATGATGCAAAGGCACTTGCTTTATCCAAGATCAGGTGTAGGGGGATGGAAGGCCAGACCCCCAAAACCATGGTTGATGTGCCCTTACAAGAGATCCCATGGTCAACATACTACTACTCAACAAGCTTTCAATTATGCCTTGAGTGCCACTCGGATATGTGTTGAGCACGCTTTTGGAAGCTTAAAAGCAAGGTTTCAAATTTTAATGAAATGCATGGAAGCAGATTTGAAACAAACGTACTCACAGGTGCAAGCTGTTATACATTGCACAATATGTTTCTTGTCAGAAATTAAGTGGGAGACCCTTCATGGATAAAGGAGGCCAACATTCTCCTACATGTTGCAAAGTTGGGTAGTAAAAAAGAAAGGAAGGAGCACATAGATGGATGCAATAGGATGCCATTGCAAATGCAGGATTGGATGAGCTTCAATCATGTGGTATGGCTACAGAGGCTTTTTTCTTAGCTAAGGCAACAGATCCAAGTCCAAGTTCTGCAATCTTTGATGATGATAACCTTGCAGAATTGTTTCTTCAAAATTAGAGATAACCTTGCAGAATTGTTTCTTCAAAAGAAATGAATGATGTCTAGGAATGCATTGGTGTAAAAGAGGAAAGGATGCTTTCAAATAATGATGTGGCTTTGTAATGTAATCGAATCTCAAAGAGGTTGATATTTGGTTTGTCCAAATGGAAGAACATTGTTAGCAAAGAGGTTAACAATAGTTGGTATTCCTGGACTAATGTATGAAGCTTTTATCAATGTTTATAATATATCTGGGATTTTCATTGTGACTCAAATGATAAGAATTTCATTTCCATTCATCTACTGGTATTCAACATTTTGTTTCATATAGGATGTACTGAATTGAATAATCCACATGGCATGAACAGGTCAGAATGTTTGAAAGTCAAATTTGTGTTGCATTAAACTATAAAAAAGTACAAGACACAATGTGCCAAACCTAGATGAACCATTCATCCAAGCAAGGGCTAGATACAACCAATGACAAAATTTGCACGAGTACTATACTATTATATTTCCATCCAGTTGTTGTTCGAACACTACATCTAAATGTAGTGACTCATTTGGAGCTTTAAGTCTTCAGCTTTGCATATATTTCCTGGCTTCTTGGCAATTTTGTCAAATACTTCCCATGTAATATGTAGGCTGCACACTTGGCATGCCATATTGATCCAGCTTTTTGGTGGGCATAAAGTATGTGAGCGATAAATGTGACTTTGTTTGGTACTAAGCCTTTCTTTTGCATTTGCTCAAAAAGATGGAGAGAGTCCTCACCATGATCATGCTGGGCAAGCCCTGCAATCATTGCATTAAATGCCATAATATTTGGTTCCATGCCTTCTTGTTTCAATAGTAAGAGAGCCTCTTGACAATGCCGATTTTTCACATATCCTGTAATCATTGCATTCCATGTCACATTGTTTGGCCCTATGCATCCCTGTTGCATTTAATGAAAAAGTGAGAAGCATCCTGACAAAGCCCATGCTGAGCATAGCCTGCAATCATTGCATTCGAAGTCACAACATCCCGCTTCAAGGATTCATCAAAGACCTAACGTGTGTTCTCAAGACCCACACTTGGCATACATATGAATAAGAGTATTTCCAACCATTAGCGAGTAACACGCTTGGTAAAGTCCTCAACTTTCTTTCCAAGTTACAACTCAATAGCACTACCAACTAGATATGGGTATCATAGCATATGAAATCATTCCATTTAATGTGGAGAGTGATGCGTCACTGAATCATCAAGGACAAAATCGAAATGCTCTTTAAACAACTCATCTTGCACAATCCTTTTCTAATCAGGAGGGAGATTCAAAATTTGAAATTCAAATTTCAAAAAGTGGCCCCCTCCCCTCATTTGATTGCCAATCATGAATGAATGCATGGACAACAGGACCTCCTCCATTTTATAGGTTTGGGCCTAGCAACATTTATGGGATAGCCATCCTAGGATGCCATACTACTCAATTACAAACCCATTTAAAACCCTACTAAGCTAAAAATGATTAAGTAAATTCGCCTTTGTTACAAAAAGAAACATCTCAAAAGAAAAAGAAGAAAGAGCCCCTCTTCTACAGTTCGATAGGATGCTATTGCTACCCACACTGCTCTCCATTAGAGGTGGGTAATTTTTTGGAATGATAGAGCATCTGAACTAGACCCAAAGCTAGAGGTGAAAATGAGCTGGCAATTGCAAGCTCCACAACTGGCTAGACTTCGAGCAAGGTGCAAATGGCCAGCATAAGCGAGCCCGCAACCAGCTCAAAGTCAAATATTTCCTCGTCACTCTTAGATACTAGTTTGTAGAGTTTTAGTACTATAAAATATGAATTTTAACCACATACGAGATGTTCCAGGTTGGCCTAAGAGAACCTCCATCTGGCACGTAGTATAATATTATTCATCAACGAACAAGTTGTTACAGGTCGGCTTAAGCAAACCTCCAACCGGCCCATTGAATTTTTCTCTAGGTATAGTTACAAGCTATAGTTACATGCTATAATATTGAATTCATTCAAGTGACAAGCAATGGAGACCCCTTCCTTCATCTGTAGCTCAAACAACCTCTTCATGAGGTAAACTTTATTAGAGGCAGTTTCCTTCTCATAAGTGGCACATAGTTTCTTCCACAAATCTTATGTAGTCTGCTCATTTACTACTGTGAAATAAACTGACTCTGCAAGATGAAGTCTAATAGTAGACTTTGCTAATGCATCTAGCTCATTCCAATCATCCTCAGACATATTTGCAGGCTTAGCTTCAATCCCTGCCAAGGGTTTAATTTGCTTCTTTTGAATAAGCACATCCCTTATTTGTTCTTTCCACAAAGAAAAGTTTGTCCCATCAAACTTTTTAATGCTGAAAAACTTCTTTTCAGACATGGAAGAGGATGCCATGATGCAAATGAAACAAAATCCCAAATACTAGTACCTGCAAGAGAGAATCACACCAAATACTAGGTGCACCCAAATGTGTATGCCACAATAGAGTGAAGTATCACCAAAACTCAAAGTTCAAAGCATCAAAAGATGCATCTGACTCATGTGCATATACTATGCATCTATATGAGCAAATCTGGCCCAAAAGAAAATGCCATAAGTGCCAAATGACTCAAGCATAAACACCGTCCACTGGCATATGCATCAATAATATCTCATCCAAGGGAGCATAGCACAATCAGTGCATCACCTGCAATGTGTCAAAGCTGTCCCTCAGCATAAAATAGCATCCATGTGCAAAGCGTCCATAAAAAATAGCATCCCACAAGGCAATTTGGGCCTATCAGCGCATCCAATAAGGACCATAATGCATCCAAATGGCCTATAAATCATCCACTGCAACCCAATGCACACCACAAATGAGTGCACACTGCTTCAACTGCAACCAGAGTGATCTGCATAAGGTATGCTCAAGAAATCATAGTCCCACGGTAATGACCGCTACTGAAAATAGAACCTGAGATGCCTCAAAACATGGGCACCATTGCATAATCGGAATCAGCAAGAAAATCTGCAAATATCTCTCTTCTGCCAGAACTCTAAAATCCCAACCGATGAGTGAGAAATGGGAGTCGACACTTATCCACTACCATGTGGCATAAATCTAAGGTTTTAAAACCTTAGAATGAAAAACGCTAGTTGCTATCATTTACTACTGGTTGAGTTCTTCAACTTGGTGTAGTTTGTATGAAGGAAGTAGCAACTCAGCTGTTAGTAACTCTGTACCTGGTGGAGTACTGAAATTTGATGATGTTGTGGGTAGCTTGTTGGCTGAGGAGATTAGACGAAAGTCTATGGATGGCAACAAGCAGGATGCAGCCTTAAATGTGCAAAGGGGTAGATCACAGTTCAGGGGGAAGTCCCAAGAAAGAGGGAAGTCACGTAGCAAATCCAGGGCACACAGAACATTGAGTGTTACCACTGTGGCAAGAAGGGCCATATGAAAAAGGATTGCTACAAGCTAAAAAGAGAGCAAAAGGATAAGAAAAAGAATGCAAATTGGGGTGCAAATCAAAAGGAAGAGAGTCCAAGGGAGGACAAAGGAAAAGTGAAGATCGAGGAGATCGACGCAGTCACACATGATAGTGACAATGACGTTCTCTTCATTTCTAGTTTATCTGCAGACTTGCTTACCACTTCAGATGATGCATATTCCCAGGATTGGATTTTGGATTCTGGTGCTTCATTCCATGTTACTCCCCATAGGGAATGGTTCTCCACTTATGACAATGGAAAGACAGGTTGTGTGCATCTTGGAAATGACTATGCATGTGACATAGTGGGAGCAGGTTAAATTAAGTTTTCTTTTGCAAATGGGTCTGCATTTGTTTTGAAACATGTGAGACATGTGCCTAAGTTGACCAAGAGTCTTATTTCAGTGGGTCAGCTAGATGATGCTGGTTTTCACACCACTTTTGGCTTTCAGAGTTGGAAAATTCAGAAGGGCTCTATGCTTTTGGCCAGGGGTGCCAAGTGTGGGACTTTGTATCCCTTACATGTATCACGGGTATTTGATCATGTTGTTCCAATAACCGAGCAGCCAAGCACTTCTTTGTGGCATTGCAGGTTGGGGCACATGAGCCAAAATGGAATGAAACTCTTATGCCGTTTGGGTTATGTACCGCATTTGAGTTTCTCTGATTTTGAATTTTGTGATCACTGTCTGTATGGGAAGCAGACTAAATCAGCCCATAAAAGAAGGGGAAAGAAAGAGTTCGAAAAGCTTGATTTAGTGCATTTAGACGTATGTGGTCCGATGCCTACACAGTCATTAGGTGGGCTGAATACTATGTGACAGTCATTGATGATGCAACTAGGAAAGTGTGGGCTTATGCTATAGCTCGGAAGAGTGATGTGTTCCACGTATTTCAGAAATGGCTGGCCTTGGGTGCTTTCAGCATTTCTGTGATACACGTGGGATTAAGAGGGAGCTCACATCCCCTCATACTCCAGAGCAAAATCCAGTTGCAGAAAAGATGAACCATACCATTCAAGAAAGGTTGCAATGCATGCTTTCCAATGCAAGTCTTTCTGGTGGTTTTTGGGCTGAGGCAATGAAGACTGCAGTGCATGTGATCAATAGATCACCTAGTAAGAGTTTGGATGGCGGTATTCTTGAAGAGGCATGGAGTGGCAAGAAGCCCTCTTACTCTCATTTGCATATATTTGGGTGTGAGGCATATGCACATGTGCCAAAAGAGCTTCAAAAGAAGCTAGATCCTAAGTCTAGGAAATGCATTTTTCTGGGTTATGGTGAAAGTGGAGAAATGGGCTATCGTCTCTGGGATCCAGAAGCAAAGAAGATCATACATAGCCATGATGTAGTCTTCAATGAGAAGAAGATGCATAAGGCACCCATGAGGGATGTGGAAATGAGGAGAATCACTTTCCAGGAGGTGAATCCACCTGCATATGTTGATAGACAACAAGCTGTCCATGCACCAAAGAGAAACCCTCCATGTGCGAGCTATATGCTTGACACAAACCCACAAAGGAGCAGATCTCCTGATGATGGATCATCTATTGGTTGAAATGATGAGCCAAATGTGGCGGATATGCAAGTGGGACAGCAAGCTGAAATGCTATTGAGAAGATCATCTAGAGTGTCTAGACCGCTTGATAGGTTTGTTTCAGGGGTAGACTATGTGATGCTTACTGAGTGCGGGGAGCCTTCTTGCTACAGAGAGGCTATGATGCGTGAGGATCAACGCAAGTGGGAGTATGCTATGCAATCAGAGATGAGTTCACTTATGAAGAATAAGACTTGGGACTTGGTTTCTTTGCCACATGGAAAGAAAGCATTGCCATGTAAATGCGTCTACAAAATGAAGGTCACAGGTGATGATGTGCCTAGGTACAAGGCCCGTTTGGTTGCTAAAGGGTTCAAGCAAGAGAAGGGTGTGGACTTTGATGAGATATTCTCTCCGGTTGTGAAGATGACCACACTTAGATGCATGCTTGGACTAGTGGCAGTAAAGGATATGGAGCTTATGCAGATGGACGTCAAGACAGCTTTCTTGCATGGGGATTTGCATGAGGAAATTTACATGGTGCAGCCGAAAGGCTTTGAAGAAAAGGGCAAAGAGCATTTAGTTTGCAAGCTGAAGAAGAGTCTCTATGGTCTTAAGCAAGCGCCTAGAGAATGGTATCAAAAGTTTGATGCTTTCATTCGGTCCCAAGGTTTTAGAAGGAGTGAAATTGATCACTACCTCTACACTAAAAGGGCTAAGGATAATAGGCTGATAATCTTGGCACTATATGTGGATGATATGCTATTGGCTAGCAAGAATACTTATGAGCTAGATGCATTAAAGGCCAAGTTGCATGAGGCCTTTGATATAAAGGATTTGGGACTTGCAGGTCATATTCTTGGTATGCACATCACGTGTGATCGGAGTAGGAAACTCCTTTGGCTTTCACAAAAAGAGTATGTTACAAAAGTATTACAGCGTTTCAATATGGAGGGGGGGAAGGCAGTGAGTACTCCATTGCCTCCATATGTGAAACTGAGTCATACAGATAGTCCCAAATCAGATGAGGAAAGAGCCATGATGGCCAAGGTTCCTTATGCATCAGTAGTTGGGAGTCTTATGTATGCTATGATAGCTACTAGACCAGACATTGCATTTGTAGTGGGAGTTGTTAGCCGGTATATGGCTAATCCAGGAAAGAGGCATTGGGAGGCAGTTAAGTGCATCATGATGTACATGAAGGGTACCAAGGAGATGTGCATCTGCTTTGGTAAAGGAGACATGCGTGTACTTGGGTACACAGATTCAGACTATGTAGGGCATGTGGATAGTAGGAGATCCACTTCTGGTTATGTGTTCACCTTTGCAGGTGGTGCAGTGTCGTGGATGTCTTACGCACAGAAGTGCATTGCTTTGTCTACCATAGAGGCTGAATATGTTGCAGCCACAGAGGGTTGCAAGGAGGCTATATGGCTTGATCGGCTAGTGGGAGATTTGGGGATTCATACAGGTGTACCGACATTGCATAATGATTCCATGAGTGCTATTCAGCTAGCACAAAATCCGGTCTTTCATGCAAAGACCAAACACATTGAGGTCAGGTACCATTCATCAGGGAGGTACTTAAGAACAAGCGCATAGAGCTTGTCAAGGTTCATACAGATGATAGCCCTGCAGATATGCTGATGAAGAGTATACCTAGTCAACGGTTTGAGTATTGTCGTGTATTGATGGGCATTGGATAGTATGCTCACTGGTTGTTCTCCCTTAAAGGCACATTGTCCTTTAAGTGGGAGGTTGTGGGGGTTAAAGGTCACTGTGCCTTTACCCCGGTTATGTACAATACTCAAACACATATATAAATGAATGAAAAAGAAGATTAGGGTGGTTCTGCACCCACCAAAACTTGTGTGGCTCTCTGTTTCTCTCTCTCCCTCTTCCGTTCTTGCTTCCATTGAGAGCACTCTCAACATTCATATGTGGGGGGAATCGACTCTGGGAGCAAAGGGTCTAGGGGGAGTCCTTCGTCAATGTCTAGGGGAAGCCCATAAAAAAATAGCCATAAAGAGGCCAGAGGTGAGCATGTCATCTAAGGTGGTGACATTCGGATATGGGGGGAATCAAGTATGGGAATAAAGGGTCTCCACTGGTGCTAGCATTTCTACTCCAGGTGAGTGCAATGCAATCACCTTATAATATGAGAAGGCAGATAACATTGGGATCACAATGCATTGAGGGGGGAAGTAGTAGGCATGGTGAAGATGAGTGGGCGAGTAGCAGATGAGCAGGGGAGTAGACGAGTGACGAGAGTTGGAGGAGGGAGCGTGGAGTAAAGTCGAGCAGCGATAGCGAAAAAGAGCTGGACGAGGGGTGTGGAGCAAAGTAGCAGAGCAAGGGCATGAGAGCAACGTAGTAAAATGCCAAATGCCAAATGCCACGGATCTTATATATTATAAAGTTTGAGCCACCATGGTGGCTGGAGCTTGAGGTTCCATCCATATTAATTATAGGCCACCGCAGTGGAATCTTATGTGCCACCCCAGATGGGTTGGTAATCATGAAGCAGACACTTAGTGGTGGGTGAGCAGGCCACTTCGGTGGCTAGTAATTAATTGCCAGCCCAGTGGATTCTTAGCCATGAGAGTGTGGCTACTGAGAGCCACCACCACCAAGCAATAATTCCCTTAAAGTAAATCATGAAGCCTAATCAGCTCTAAGTACTCATTACTAGGAACTCTAGTACTCTTTTACACATGCAAACTAGGTGACTCGTAAGTTTTATTGCACTCATAGTGATCATGCATGCTTAAGCCCGATGGTGGGTGAGCAAGCCACTACAATGGCGGCTAATTAACTGCTAGTCCGGTGGAATCATAGCCATGACAAACATGGCTGATGAGAGCAATTACCACCGGGTTGTAATTCCCACAAAAGTAAATCATGAAGCCTAATCACCTCTTATCACTCATTACCAGGCACTCTAGTACTCTATTGAGCATGCAAGCTCGGTGACTGGTAATTTTTATTGCACTTGTAGTGATCATGCATGCTTAAGCCTAGTGGTGGGTGAGCAGGTCACTACAGTGGCTAGAAAGTAAATGCCAGCCCAATGGAATCTTAGCCACGACTGACGTGGCTGATGAGAGCCACAACCACCAAGAAGTAATTCCCAAAAAAGTAAATCATGAGGCCTAATTACCTCTAATCACTCATTACTAGGCACTCTAATAATTTACTGACCATGCAAACCCAGTGAGGGTGACTGGTAAATTTTAGTACACTCGTAGTAGTGATCATTCATGCTTAAGCCCAGTGGTGGCCACTACGCTGTGGCTGGTAATTAATTGCTAGCCCGGTGTTAGCCATGACAGACATGGATGATGAGAGCCACCACCACTGGTCATTAATTACCACAAAAGTAAATCATGAATTCTAATCACTCATTACCATGCACTCTAGTACTCTACTGAGAATGCAAGCCTAGTGATTATTAATTTACTGCTCTTGTAGTGATCATTCATGAAAGCCCAGTAGTGGTAAGTGGTAGGTGAGTAACTACAGGCCATTGTGGTGGCTGGTAATAACTGCCAACCTGGTGGCCACAAACATGGCTAATTAGATCTCCACCACCACCAGGCAGTAATTACCACAAAAGTAAATTATGAAGCCTAATCACCTCTAATCACTCATTACCATGCACTCTAGTACTCTCTTGAGCATGCAAGCCCAATTATTGGTGTGATATGAAGTTGGGGGTAATAAACTTTATGCACCTCTTCACTTCCTGCTGCTTTATACTTTCCTCCCTCAGATGAGAATGAAGATGGTAACATCCCAAGTGATGTTGTAATCAAGCATAGGGAGAAGGAAAGGATCAGCAGAGGCCATAATCTCAGCGAGCCGGTCTGCACCAAAGAGAAGAGTGATACGTTGTTGAAAGAAGATCTTGCGACTCAATATGACATGAACTGATATATATCGAGGAGTTTGAAGGGGCTGATTGGGTCAGATGGGTAGATTCTGAGGAAACATTGCACCTCCTTCATGGACACCTTTACACAGCTCAAAACACTCTACAAACTGTCATTAGACACACAGGCCTATAACTTTCAGTAGAGACATGATATCAGAGATTCAAGCATAGAAAAAGATGCGCCTTGAGATGGGCTTTGCGATATAAGTTTCATTGAAAACAGACAGACGGTTGAAGAGATATGGACAGTTTACTGGAAGGGGATAAAAACTGTCATGAAAACAGACTATCAAACACAGAGACTCATAACATTTTGGAGCAGTATCTGATTTAAGATCTAAGTAAATACAGACATGCGCCTTAAAGAGAGCTTCGCGCTGATATATGTTTCGTAAGAAACAGAGAAGCGGCCAAAAAGTTATGGATAGTTTACTAGACGGGGGTAAAAATTGTCATGAAAATAGACTGTCAAACACAGAGACTCATAACATTTTGCAGCAATATCTGATTCAAGATCTAAGTAGATAAAGGCATGTGGCTTAAAGAGAGCTTCGCGTTGATATATGTTTCGTAAGAAATAGAGAAGCGGCCAAAAAGTTATGGACAGTTTACTAGACGGGGGTAAAAACTATCATGAAAATAGACTGTCAAACACAGAGACTCATAACTTTTTGCAAAAATATCTGATTCAAGATCAGATCACCTAGAAACATGCGCCTTGAAGAGAGCTTCGCGCTGATATAAATTTCATTACAATCGGACTATCGAGCAGAAAGTTATGAGCAAAACACTAACAGAGGGTCAAACTATCATGAAAACTGCCCTCTACCCAAGCTAATTTCGCCTGAGCAGGATGCTCCCTTAAGACTCCACCTTCATCAACGATCCACCCCTCACAGATTTTGCCTAAAAGAGGGTAAGAAGTTTGTTTGGTGGCTTGGGAAATAGATGGACCATGTATGCACAGTGAGTGGCCGAATAGAAAGAACTTTCAAGGCTTTAAAAGAGAAAAGGGACGAGACACTCAAAAGAGAGAGAACTTGAAGTGACCTTCATTACAAATAGAGTGAGAATCCACTTCAACACTACAAACATAAGGGAGAAGAGAAGAGGTTTCATACATACGAGAGGAGCGAAAGCTCCAAGACTACTCATAGAGAGAGAATAAACTAGAGAGAGATGGACTCCAGAGTCTACATAAGAGAATATCTATAAGAGGGAGAGAAGGCTCATGGAAGAGGCTTGGGGAGACTAGAGCTACAGCAACATGAGGCCTAATGGTGGAAGAGATTGATGAACAAGGGAGAGGAGGGCTCCTTTTATAGAGATTTTGTTACCCTCCTTCACCCATTTACAATTGCTACCTGTAGATTCCTTTCCCCATCAATCACATAAGCACATATGTCACCATCCATGTCCTTTTTGGCTACTCTTGCCATGTGTCCCAATTGATGTATTTTAGCACCCGCATCCCTGCCCTCCAATGGTTCTACCGGGGCTAATTGGAAAACCTGCTTAGTACACCAATCGAAAAACTGATGTCCGGCCCTATGTTGCATAGGTAAATCAAGCTGCCCACAAGCCTTCTGTACTTCGCTTCGTCCACCAGTGGTGATGAATCCTCGTTTGAGAGCTTTGCGTCAACCTCCATAGGGATACCAACTGTCTTGCACTCAGCCATGCCAAATGCCTTCAGTATCTCTCCAGCATACTTCAGTTGTGAAATGAAGATCTGTTTCGGCTCCTGCCAAACTTCAATCCCCAAACAGAAATGCATCAGTCCGACGTCTGTCATTTCAAACTCTCTTCCTAGCAAATGCTTCATCTGCGAGATCTTCTCTTCATGGTTCCTTGTTATGACAAGGTCATCCACATAAAGGACCATGATCATGCACCTACCTCCTTCTCTAAAGATATACAAATTTGCATCAGATGGGCTCCTCCTGAACCTATTTTGCAAAAAGTAGGCATCAATTCACTGGTACCATGCTCGTGGGGCCTGTTTCAGCCCATAAAATGCCTTCTTCATGGTTGTTCGATGTATACCTCCTCATTGAGATCTCCATTGAGAAAGGCGGATTTCACATCCATCTGAAACATGGGCCAACTTTCTTGGGTAGCTAGTGTACTTATCCAACGTGCCATCGGACTTGTACTTGGTTTTGTACACCCACTTGGTTCTGATTACCTTGCGTATTGGTGGTTGATCCACAAGGTCCCAAATGTTGTTCTTCATTATGGAGCCATACTTTGACTGCATAGCCTCCATCCACCTATCATCACCCTTTGCCTCTTCAAGACACTTGGGTTCATCAGCACGGATCACTTCTGTCATCAAAGCATAGTTGACCAAGTGTTCCTGTGCCCTTCTTAGCTCCTCTAATCTCTTGGACCGGTGGTGTTCGGATGGTTCCTCCTCAATGGCTGGAGGTTCTTTGCCATGCAAAAGTTGCTTTACCCTCTTCTTTGTCTTGAATCATCCCAAGCACCATTGGGGGAGTTCGGTTTGCTATTGGTGGTAGTACTGGATGGATATCCTGCTAGTCTTAGTTGTCTGGGAAGGAAGCATCCTCCTCCAATTGATGCGGCTGTTCTAAGAAGACCACATCACGGCTTATAATTACCTTCTTAGTAACACGGTTATAGAGACGGTAACCCTTCGCCTCTTCACTGTAGCCCAAGAAAATATACTTCCAGCTCGGTTCCCATTTGGTCCTGGTAGCATCAGGGACATGCACAAAACAATCACATCCAAAAACTTTGAAATGTGCAGCTGAAGGTTTCTTACCAGAAAATGCTTGCAATGGAGTCATCCCATTCACAGCCTTTGTGTAGCTACAATTCAGGATATAAACTACAGTGTTACATGCTTCAGCCCAGAAAGTCTTTGGCAAATCTTTCCCTTTCATCATACTCCGGCCCATTTCATAGATGATGCGCATCTTGTGTTTTTCTACTCCATTTTGCTGTGATGTATGTGGCGGGGGTTTCTGCCTCTTGATTTCGTGACTTTTGCAGTAATCTTCGAATTTAGTTGATAAGAACTCTCCACCTCTATCTGATCTCAACTTCTTCACCTTCCTCCCCGTTTCTTTCTCGACCATTACATGCCATTCCTTAAACCCACTAAAAGCCTCATCTTTAGTCTTGAGGAAGTATATCCATATCCTTCTAATGTAGTCATCGATTAGCATCATAAAGTAGTAGGAACCACCCAAAGCTTTTGTCTCCATCTTTCTGTAGAGGTCCGTGTGAATGAGCTCTAGAGGAGCCTTTGCCTTGCTGGCCTCTTTAGGAAAGGGATGCCAATGCTGCTTGCCCATCATGCAAGCTTCACATACATCTGGCAGATTTGAAATTTCTAGTAGGTCTACAATCATTCCACTTTTATGCATCTCCTTCAAAGAACTAAGGTTTAGATGAAAGCTGAGAGTTCGTAAATGTTGTTGCGCTGTGTACCTTTACCAATGACCTTTCCTTGAAGATCCAGGATCTGTGCATCATTCTTATCAAATTGAACTTTAAGGTCCCGATCCATGATTGCAAAAATGGACAACAAGTTCCTCTTGATATCTGGCACATAAAGAACATCGAAACTCCATCTGACTTCAGAGCAATCGTACCTTTTCCTTTTGCTGGATTTCACATCCATCTGAAACACAAGCCAACTTTCCTGTGCTGCTAAGACCAAAACACTGTGAATTGTGGTGAGTCTAGTTGTGGGAGTGAAGGTATCTTGATAATCGAAACCATGTACCTGCATGAAACCATTCGCCACGAGTCGCACCTTATACTTATCCAACGTGCTGTCGAGCTTGTACTTGGTCTTGTAAACCCACTTGATGCCGATTACCTTGCACTTTAGTGGTAGATCCACAAGGTCCCAAGTGTTGTTCTTCATTATGGAGCCATAATCTGACTCCATAGCCTCCATCCACCTATCGTCCCCCTTTGCCTCTGTAAGACATTTTGGTTCTTTGACATGGATCACTTCCATCATCAATGGATAGTTGACTAGGTGTTCCTATACTCTCCTAAATTTGTCTTAAACCCCAAATACCTTCTAAACCCCCTAAACTCCCCTTAAATCTCTCCTAAATTCCCTTAAATACCCTCTCTTTTCCCTCCTCTATTTTCCTCGTCTCTTTTCCCTCTTTCACCCCTCTCTTTTTCTCTTAGTTCTTTTCTGCTCTTTCTCTAATCTCTTTTTACTTTCTTTTCGTCTTCTTTCTTTCCCTCCTCTTTCCCTAATCCTCTTTCTCTCTTTCAGCATAATTACTTCTTTCTTCTCAGAAACTCTCCTCTATTTCCCCTTCTTTTGGCTCTCTTTCCCCTCCTCTCTTTTCCTCTCTGGTTTTCATAAATGTACTTCCCTCTCTTATATTCTTTTCTGCTCTTTCTCTCCTCTCTTTCTCTTCTTTCTCTCCTCTCTTTTCCTCTCTTTCTCTCCTTTATCTGCTCCTGTCCTCTCTTTCTCCCCTCTCTTTTCCTCTTCCCTCCTCTCTTTTCCTCTATTTCTCTCAGACTCTCTTTTCCTCTCTTTCCCTCCTCTCTTTTCCTCTCTTTCTTCCCTCTCTTTTCACCTCTTTCTCTCCTTTTTACTCTCTTTCCCCCTTCTTTCTTTTCCTCTTCTTTCTCTCATCCTCTTTGTCTCTTTTAACATAATCACTTCTTTTATGTTTTTAAAAACATACAGCATAATTACTTCTTACAGTCATAAAAAGTGTCTAAGAGAGGTGACAAATATCCAAGAGAGGCATAACAAATATTCAAGAGAGGGATATAGCATAATAAATTCTTAGATCATAACAAATATCCAAGAGGGGTAACTCTCATATACTAGAAACTTCAAATCAAGTATCCAAGATGCAACACCCTAGAGACCACTCACTCCCCTACTCCTTGCTCCTTAAGCGCTCGCTCCACCCATTATTCGAGCTCTGCGACTCCATCCACCATGAATCCTTTGGACTTTGTTTTGCCCAAGGACATATCTTACAAAGTGAACAGCATTGGGGTAGTTTTATAGACGATAACGGAAACAAGGTCACTAGGTATATGAGGAGATTGATGAGCACCCACTTCCCCAAGGATGTATTCAAAACTTGGAAACAATGGGATAACAGAGCCAAGGAGGCCATCATAAATGTCCTCAAGGAACAATTTCCCAACCCTAGAGGGTATGAGTTTGATCAAAATGACTTGCTTACATGCATGGGGAAGCTCCTTAAGTCTCATAAATATGACTTAAGGCTGACTGCTAAGGAGGGTAAGCACAAGCCATGGTGGGTGGGCCCGAAAGATTGGAAGATAGCGAAGGAGCACAAGGAGAATCCAAATGCGTTTGAGGCTCAGCAGAGGGCAGCAAGGATACACCTAAAGATCATAGGTCCTTCACACCTCGAGAGTGGTGGCAAACTAGGAGACGAGGCATGGGTGGTAAGTATATATTTATCTTCTACTGAATATCTAATTTGTTTAGTCGTTCATATCTAACTCCTTGAATTTGGATCCACACAAATCTGTGATTGGTAGGCCTCCAAGTAATGAGGAGTACATAAGGGTGTTCAAGATTAGAGCCCACACTTGGTTTAAGGAGAAGGAAGGTGAGGGATACAACATCAATTGGTGCCTTGTGGTGGCACGTAATGTGAGTATAGCTTAATACTCATCATTATCATTTGACTATCATCATTGTCTTACAATTGACTCTCTTAGCTTTTCTAACTTGTTTCATTCTTAAGGAGACACATTCGACCAATCTAGAGATCCGAACGAAGATTTGGACTTAGAGACTAGGTCTAAAGAAGAAGCGATTAGGCTCGTAGAAGAGGAAGGCGAGGGATGAGGTGCAAGCAGAGAGACTGAGGGCGAGGAGGGTGGGGAGGACAAGGAGGATTAATAGTAGGATAGGACATTTAGTAGTTTAGTATTTCAGCACTTTTTTCCTTTGTAGTGCAACACCTCGATAGATTTGCCATTTTGGAGTTTGGCACTTTTGCCATTTTGTAGCATATTACTTCAACAGATTTGCCATTTTCAACTTCGGCACTACTTTTGCCACTTTGTAGACCTTTTTTGAAAAAATGTAACATGTACACCTCATTTGTAAAATTGTAGACCTTTTTTGCAAAATTGTGACATGCACATGTACACCTTATTTGTAACATTTAACCATGATTCTAATGAAAAAAAAATATGTGGGGTAGGGTGGGATTGAGACAAGCCCCATCTTTCCCCACAATTTTTTTTTTCTGCTTCTGTTAAAACATTGGTATATACCGATGCCTGTACTGACATTGCAATGTCACTATATACGAACAACTACATCAATGCCTACACTGACACCGGTGACCATATGTTTTCGATAAGTGTATGGTCGCTACCCATATTGATGGTTTCTTTGCGACAATGACACTGATGCCCACACTGACACTTTTCACTTGTTAAAAAAAAAATCTTTGTATTTAGCATCGGTATCGGTGTCGAAAAGAGGCTTGTGTCTTGTAGTGATTAAAAACACTCACATGTATCCTCCCTTGCAATCTTTGTTTCTTTTATCCTCTCTTTTGTAGCATATGCATGCTCTCTAGGCAATTGAGAACCTTCTTCCCGTTTCTCCTCACTCAATAAAAGTAACACACAATCAAGACTGTTAGCATTATCATCGAGCTATTCGACTCGAACCTTCATGACTAGAAGGTAGGCTCTTCAATAGAATTGCTTTCTGATCATCCTCTTTAATTTAGAACCAATATCATTGAGTTGCCTTCATAATGCCTACATACAATTCAAAAAGACTCCAAGACCTGATTTTCTTTTATCTACAAATCATATAGCTCCTACTTTAGTAAGCCTTTGGTTGTTTCATTGTGACTTCGAAGAGAGGTTCTAATGTCATCTAATTGTCAGTTGTAGTCTTTGAAACATCTAGGTGATTTAAAGTACTTTGCTTCTAGTCCATTACCCATCCTTTTGAGATCTCTCTTATTCCTTTATTCCCAAGGAAGAATATTATTTACTTCAGCTCCACTACTTTTACACTTCTTTTCAGTGCCTGACACTAGTATGCCCCACAAATTCTTGTGCATAAACTAGAGTCGAATAAACAACTGCCAGATTGAAAAATTCCAAAGATTGAATGTAACATCTACTTCAGACGTGTCCTTATTTGTAGGATCCATTTGTAATCTTTTCCAACTCTTAAGTCTTTGAGTCAGATAATACTCTAAGAAAACCTTCTCAAGACCTCTCGATTTTGCTCTTAGATCCTCTCACAACCTAGCTCTAATACCCCTTGCTAGTGAAATGAATTTCTTATACACACTCAATTCTCACAGATACAATGCAAGATTCTACTCTTGTGCAAACCAAAATGAAAGACAACCTAATAAGATGCATAAAAGGATAGACTTGGTCTCTCTTCACACAAATCATTACAAAATGATGTGCTAAACAAACACTTCAAGATATAGAATCCACCATATAAAATCGATGAAACTTTGTTGATAATCATGAAAGAGAGACCCACAGAAGACTTGGTTGAACATATATCACCAGCTCATTGCTCACTAGGGTTGTTGCTAGTAATAGAGTATAATCTAAGAACCCTATAGATAGCAAAGGCAACTACCTAGACTAGCTGCTATTGTACACATTATCAAACAACCCTCATCATGCCAGTAGGAGAAACAGAACCAAACTGGTCACCTCCTAGGAACTATGTAGACAGTAGAAGCAAAGAAGTGCCTTTCCACATTGAGAATAGGCACATGTAACACATGCACTAGCAATCGCTTCAGTCAGCCACTCAAGATCATCTCCATTGCATGGACCAATTGGGGTAGAAGAGCCAACCTACAATCTTGCCAATCACATGCTGCCCTAGACACAATTTCGACATAGCAAACCTTGAAATATTTCTATTACCATTACTAAAGGACACTGATAATAAGCAATTGAATTATACAATGTAGGAGTGTAGAGCTTAGTATACCTATCCACATAGGGAAGAACAATGATCTACACTCATGCATATTTGCATTCATTTTTATAGAAGAAAGAGGAAACATTATTAAAAGCTTAGAGGAATACATTATTTTGCATGGATTCTTTGGCTCAAAGTTTTAATAAATAAAAATATTGAATTGATCTTGACTAGTTTGTTATGCCACATAAATTGATTAAATTAGTCATGGCCACTCGATGGAGTATCAAACTTGTGGCATCTAAGGTGGTGGCTTTAAAGAGTGACAACCTTGACTCCTATGGTACAAGTAATGGGGAGATAATGAAGATTAAACATGTCTTGATCTAAGCAAGAATAAAAAGAGGTATGGGCATAAAAGCATGACATAAGAAAGAAGCTAACATGCATGGTAAGTGCAATGCTTACCTACTTATATACTATCATAGATGAGGCCCAGTAGATGATATGTGGATCATATGATGCAAAGCCAAAACTTGGAGGATAGGGACTGGCAATGCACTCATACTCAAAGTAGAATTAATACCTAACATTGCACTCAGACTCGAGCATCCAAACTGCTTCTTGAGTTACCTATTGACCTACCAATTGATAAAGAATCAATGCACTTTAATTTGACTATGACATCCATGATTCTTTGTGTCTGAAAACTGCTTTCGTTGTCTTGGCATTCTTGAAAGCCTAGACTACATTTTGAATTCATGGAATTTGAATGATTTGGAATTTTTGCTCTACTTTTGGATGAGTTCTCTTTCAGGATGTAACTCTCACCTTAAAGCATTGTGCTTTTGTGTCATATTTGAAAGGCCTTTTTTAATGCCTTATTTTGGACCTTACCTTAATGTCAACTTTGACTCAAGTGAAAGGTAAGTCGGGTAGGTGCCATCCATTCTGTCTGACAATCCTTTGAGCAGATCTAAAAAGCTTGCTCCATATAATTGATCGACTTAGCGTGTGATGGCTTATCAGATCTCGCAAGCAATTTTCCACAATGTAAGTATTCCTCAGTCAATCGCTCATGCTGTTTAGGTGGAGAGGAAGCCTCCAGCATGCTTTGTAAAAGAGGCTACAAGCAAGGGCTTTCTAGGAAAGCTCCCATGCTGTTCTACTCTAACCATATACAAGTTAAGCAAGAGCTCCTTTTCGTCCTTTGTTTCATCCTCAAAAACCTTTGCTAGACCTTGGGGAGCTTGGTGGAAGGGAGTAGGTGCACAATTGACGGTGCTTGGAAATAGGAGTAGAAGGGGCGCACCCCGCGCCCACTCTCCGACTTTTCTTCTTAAAGTGACGTCGACAAGCAACAAGACAACTAAATAGCCAAAATTTCTAAAAGCAAAAACAACAACCTAAAAGCACAATCCACACTAAAATATAAAATATAATTCATACCATTATATTGTTCAAAGATCAATGCCCAAGGTTGTGACAAGTGGCTTAATGAGAGGTCACAAAACCAAAACATGCCTCTAGGGATGGGGCTAGCATGGGTTTAGGATGGGAATCTTGTTGTCATCATTACTCCCATCCTACACCAAGTGGTCTAGGATGGATTTAGAATGGGAGTAGCCAATTTTTCTCCCATCCTAGACCATGGTCTCTAGACCTTGGTAGCTAGAATGGGTTCCCCTTTTTTAGGGATTCAAAAACATGCAAGGATGACATGTATCCTTGTCCCCACGTGGTCCCCACCTCCTAAACACATGAAATGATGCCATGTGTCCTCTTCCTCCTAAACCCATCCCTAGTTCTTTTTTTGCTAGCACATGGTGGGATGGGAATAGGATAGAAATATGCATGGGACCACTTGGGACCACCTTTTCCCATTCCCATCCTATTTCTTCCCATGTGCTGAGGCCCTTATACACACACACACACACACACACTCTCTCTCTCTCTCTCTCTCTCTCTCTCTCTCTCTCTCTCTCTCTCTCTCTCTCGATTGATCTCAAAAGGTGCATCATGCATGAAAAGCCAAAAGAAAATGTGTTTGACAAAAATTGTGGATTGTATGAATATCCCTCACTTTCGCTCACTTTTTAACAGACTGCGAGTTCACTGACTCACTATCGACTATCCATGTGTTGATTTTCACACTTCTTTTTTCTTTCCAAAGCCCTTACAGACATTGCGTATGCTCCATCATGTCCTGCAAATTGCTAAACTTGGAGTATATCATTTAAAAGAGCAAGGCTTGCAAAATACCATTTTCAGGAGGGGTCCTAGGTGCCAATATCATAGGGCTTCAATTTAGGCATTGAACATGGTTGGTCCATAATCTGAGTTTGAAACCTCGACATGGGTGCGGTCTTTATTATAACCATCTAGATTATCGCTAGAGCACACTAGAGCATTGACATTCGTTATCTCTTTGTTTGTATTTGCAATTTGTGTGATCATGCATCCTATGTGGCAAGTTTTCATGTAGCGAATTAGTGAGTTATGTAGCAATCAGAAAACCTAGTGTGTGCAAGTGGGATGTAGGAGAAATCAAAGGAGAATCCGACTATGAATGCTTAAATTTGCTCTCAAATTGAATTCTATTGGGCATTTTGGGCATTTTTCTCCCATCCTAGACCATGGTCTCTAGACCTTGGTAGCTAGAATGGGTTCCCCTTTTTTAGGGATTCAAAAACATGCAAGGATGACATGTGTCCTTGTCCCCACATGGTCCCCACCTCCTAAACACATGAAATGATGCCATGTGTCCTCTTCCTCCTAAACCCATCCCTAGTTCTTTTTTTGCTAGCACATGGTGGGATGGGAATAGGATAGAAATATGCATGGGAACACTTGGGGCCACCTTTTCCCATTCCCATCCTATTTCTTCCCATGTGCTGAGGCCCTTACACACACACACACACACTCTCTCTCTCTCTCTCTCTCTCTCTCTCTCTCTCTCTCTCTCTCTCTTGATTGATCTCAAAAGGTGCACATCATGGATGAAAAGCCGAAAGAAAACGTGTTTGACAAAAATTGTGGATTTTATGAATATCCCTCACTTTCGCTCACTTTTTAACAAACTGCGAGTTCACTGACTCACCATCGACTATCCATGTGTTGATTTTCACACTTCTTTTTGCTTTCCAAAGCCCTTACAGAAATTGTGTATGCTCCATCATGTCCTGCAAATTGCTAAACCTGGAGTATATCATTTAAAAGAGCAAGGCCTACAAAATACCATTTTCAGGAGGGGTCCTAGGTGCCAATATCATAGGGCTTCAATTTAGGCATTGAACATGGTTGGTCCATAATCTGAGTTCGAAACCTCGACATGGGTGCGGTCTTTATTATAACCATCTAGATTATCGCTAGAGCACACTAGAGCATTGACATTCGTTATCTCTTTGTTTGTATTTGCAATTTGTGTGATCATGTGTCCTATGTGGCAAGTTTTCATGTAGCGAATTAGTGAGTTACGTAGCAATCAGAAAACCTAGTGTGTGCAAGTGGGATGTAGGAGAAATCAAAGGAGAATGCGACTATGAATGCTTAAATTTGCTCTCAAATTGAATTCTATTGGGCATTTTAGGCTTCACATAACTCCTTTTTATTTTATGTAAGCATATTGAGCCTGAATCTTCACTGCAAGTTCAAGAACTATACATGATAACCTAGGACTTGTATACACAATAGTTTAGGGTTTGGAAATATAATCAGTATCCATAGTCAATGAGTATTTTCTAAAATATGTATGAGACTCTCATTATATATATATATATATATATATATACATCTTTCTCTATTAAGAAAAGGTTTAGGAGGGTGACTGGAGTGATATGGACCATCAAAATTAATGGAAGCACTATAGGACATTCAAGCAATGATGTGAATATGATCCAAAAATTCAATCATCACCTTTTTTTAAAAAAATCATCGTGCTAGGTTTCCTGATTTCATTCAATCTCCAACTCCTCATTTTGTTTTTTCTACATGATTACGAATGCCTGCCTTAGATTTTACTTTGCATGCACTTTTTGTCATGTATCAAAGCATCATTTCTGCATCGTATTGTCCTTGATTGCCCGAAATCCTTGCTAGCTTGTGTGCTATACAACTGTCAACTGCGCAAAAATGTAGGTGTAAAATCCTAGGAGGCTGGAGAGATTCATGAGTTGAGTGTTATGTCATGGAAGCTCATTTGATAGAAAATTAATTAAACCAGGCTTAATTAGTGCCTTTTGTGTTGTCCATCATTCTCAGATGGGATATTGCCATCAATGTAGATGTAGCCAATGGTGGTTTTATCAGCCTTCATATACCTAGATCTTGTGGGGGTTAAAGGTCACTGTGCCTTTACCCCGATTATGTACAATACTCAAACACATATATAAATGAATGAAAAAGAAGATTAGGGTGGTTCTGCACCCACCAAAACTTGTGTGGCTCTCTGTTTCTCTCTCCCTCTTCCGTTCTTGCTTCTGTTGAGAGCACTCTCAACTGGTATCAGAGCCCGAGTGATCTAGCTGAGTGTGCATGAATGCTTGAAGCTCAGCAGCTCTGTGGGAGGAAGGAGAAGCTCTGTGGGAAGCTTTGTGGGTGACTTTACTTGCATCCGAGTGTGCAGAGACCTTGGAGGAACCTTTGGAAAAGTCACTTTGGCTTTGCAAAGTGGTTTTGAGAGCCTGTTAAGAGTTTTCAAAGAAAAAGTCGTTTTTTGAGCTTTTCCCTGTTTCGTTCGATGACAAAGACTCCGTATTAACTTGTAGAGGCAATTATTGCTTGCTTTTGGTGTCCACTTCACTTCAGGAGCTTGGAAACACCTTCATTCTTGAATCTGGGATCATTTCATTGGATTTCTGACTCACTATGTCAGTTCCTGCGTTTTTTGGCCGGGTGTTGGAACTCAAGTTTGGAGCAACCATTTGCAGATCTGTCAATTCCAGTGGACTCAGGAGGTCCTAAAACTTCTATGTTGCTCATCATTCGCACTCCGGTGGAGTTTACAAACAGATCTGTTTCCAAAAACGTTTTTCAATCCGTGTGTTGGACCCAATGATTGAGACCACGGTTTCCAAAACCGTCTATCCCATTGCGTTCCGGACGCTGAAAAACTCCTACCTGTCAGTTCTTGCATGACTCGGTGGAGGATTTTCAGAGTTATAGATCTCTGTGTATTCGATTTCGTCTCTCTATTATGCATTTTTCATTCTAAGGTTTTGAAACCTTAGATTTATGCCACATGGCAGTGGATAAGTGTTGACTCCCATTTCTCACTCATCGGTTGGGATTTTGGAGTTCTGGCAGAAGAGAGATATTTGCAGATTTTCTTGCCGAGTCCGATTATGCAATGGCGCCCATGTTTTGAGGCATCTCAGGTTCTATTTTCAGTAGCGGTCATTACCGTGGGACTATGATTTCTTGAGCATACCTTATGCAGATCACTCTGGTTGCAGTTTGAGCAGTGTGTGCTCATTCGTGGTATGCATTGGGTTGCAGTGGATGATTTATAGGCCATTTGGATGCATTGCGATCCTTATTGGATGCGCTGATAGGCCCAAATTACCTTGTGGGATGCTATTTTTTATGGACGCTTTGCACATGGATGCTATTTTATGCTGAGGGACAGCTTTGAAACATTGCAGGTGATGCACTGATAGTGCTATGCTCTCTTGGATGAGACATTATTGATGCATATGCCAGTGGATGGTGTTCATGCTTGAGTCATTTGGCACTTATTGGCATTTTCTTTTGGGCCAGATTTGCTCATATGGATGCATAGTATATGCACATGAGTCAGATGCATCTTTTGATGCTTTGAGCTTTGAGTTTTGGTGATATTTCACTCTATTGTGGCATACACATTTGGGTGCACCTGGTATTTGGTGTGATTCTCTCTTGTATGCACTAGCATTTGGGATTTTGTTTTATTTGCATTATGGCATCCTCTTCCATGTCTGAAAAGGAGTTTTTCAGCATTAAAAAGTTTGATGGGACAAACTTTTCTTTGTGGAAAGAACAAATAAGGGATGTGCTTATTCAAAAGAAGCAGATTAAACCCTTGATAGGGATTGAAGCTAAGCTTGCAAATATGTCTAAGGATGATTGGAATGAGTTGAATGCATTAGCAAAGTCTACTATTAGACTTCATCTTGCAGAGTCAGTTTATTTCGCAGTAGTAAATGAGCAGACTACGGAAGATTTGTGGAAGAAACTGTGTGCCACTTATGAGAAGGAAACTGCCTCTAATAAAGTTTACCTCATGAAGAGGTTGTTTGAGCTGCAGATGAAGGAAGGGGTCTCCATTGCTTCTCACTTGAATGAATTCAATATTATTTTCAGCCAGCTTCAGGCTCAGAAAATGAATTTTGATGCGGAGACTAAGGCAATATTTCTCTTATGTTCATTGCCATCCTCATGGGATACCTTCCGTACAGCTGTCAGTAACTCTGCACTTGGTGGAGTACTGAAATTTGATCATGTTGTGGGTAGCTTGTTGGCCGAGGAGATTAGACGGAAGTCTATGGATGGCAACAAGCAGGATGCAGCCTTAAATGTGCAAAGGGGCAGATCACAATTCAGGGGGAAGTCCCAAGAAAGAGGGAAGTCTCGTAGCAAATCCAGGGCACAGAACATTGAGTGTTACCACTGTGGCAAGAAGGGCCATATGAAAAAGGATTGCTACAAGCTGAAAAGAGAGCAAAAGGATAAGAAAAAGAATGCAAATTGGGGTGCAAATCAAAAGGAAGAGAGTCCAAGGGAGGACAAAGGAAAAGTGAAGATCGAGGAGATCAATGCAATCACACATGATGGTGACAATGACGTTCTCTTCATGTCTAGTTTATCTGCAGAGTTGCTTACCACTTCATATGATGCATATTCCCAGGATTGTCAAGGTTCATACAGATGATAACCCTGCAGATATGCTGACGAAGAGTCTACCTAGTCAGCGGTTTGAGTATTGTCTTGTATTGATGGGCATTGGATAGTATGCTCACTGGTTGTTCTCCCTTAAAGGCACATTGTCCTTTAAGTGGGAGGTTGTGGGGGTTAAAGGTCACTGTGCCTTTACCCCGGTTATGTACAATACTCAAACACATATATAAATGAATGAAAAAGAAGATTAGGGTGGTTCTGCACCCACCAAAACTTGTGTGCCTTTTTGTTTCTCTCTCCCTCTTCCGTTCTATCTTCCGTTGAGAGCACTCTCAGATCTCGAGTGGGATTTTCAAAAGTCGGTTACGGAACACCAAAGTGAGTAAACATGAGTGGCCATAAGCAAAACGGTTGTCATAAATGGCATAGACCGAAATGGTATGTAAATGCTTGGCGAAGGACTATTCAAGTCGATCACACATATGAAAAAGTTGAGCGGATCATGTTCAGACTTGAGGATTGTTTCATATCTCTTTGATGATCTCTAGATTATTCTTGAGAAACAGTCCAAGATTGGAGCGTGAAATGCCACCAACACTGTCAAAGTCAAATCGAGTGTAGGTTCAAAGGCTATACAAGGAACTTTTGACCAATCTCTATATAGCAAAAAAAAAATTGCTATATTATTTACTAGATAGAAATACACGTAACTGGTAAAAGTTTGAACCAAAGAAAGTGAGAGTGTCTATATAGTTTCTATAGAGAAAGTTCCACTATAAGGCAAAAGTAAATCACCATATAGAGAATCCTTAAGAGAATCTTACCATGTAGAGAAAATTTAACCACATGGAGGAAAATATCACTATATACAGAGAAAATTTCTCTATGTAGAGTATTGGCCCATAGAATTTCACCATATAGGAAAAACATACACTATATTATAGCCCAAAATTTTAACTATATAGCAAATAAGATTTACCATGTAATAAAATCATTCATTTACATTTCACAATAGAAAAGATTTGTATTCGTTGTTACATTCCAAAAGTGAATAAGCATAAACATGAGGTCTTTCATTCAACTCCTAGGTGAATGTCATTTAAAGACAATCCTTATTGTCCAATCTTCTTTACAACTACTTTTTGTTTTTCCAATAACCACGATACTAGATCTTGTCTCATAAGTTTCAAATCATATTCAGCATTTTTCCTGACATTATTGCCAATATCTCTTCTTAAAGTATTAAAATTTTCTTCGAGAAGTTTTTAGGCATCAAGCACACTTTGAGTGCCAAAGTACTTCATCAAAATGGTTTCTTGATCCTCTTGGCTAAAGTCATGTACTTGGCAAGCAAATGACATCAAATTAAAAGTTAGTGCATTAATTGATATAATTGTTTATTAAAAATACGATTGCAATAACAAAATAAACGTACTTGCACTTTGCTTGAGGATACTTTGTCACAACTCATATCTACATTTGGAATGCCACTCAGCATCTATTAACAAAAAGATATAATATTTAATATTTTATTAATAAGCACAAGTTAAGATTTCTAACCTACACAACAAAGAAAGACAATTTGTATACCCTTGTTTTTTTCATTCTAGCAGAATCAACATGTGATAGATTCTTTTCTTTCATACTTTGTTGCATCTTCATAAGTCAATTATGACATTGAAATGATAAAGAATAGTTTAGTCATATTAGGACATACTACTATCTAACATATATAATTAAGATAAGATAAAATGCTTATAGATTTAGAAAAAAGCAAGGCTTACCTTGCGCACTCAACTACTTTTTCTTGATGCATCCACGTCCAAATCTTTTGAATTTTGGGAGGACGTCTAATATAAATAAAAGAAAAAGTAGTTAATATAAATTTTTTGTAAGAAGACGATAAGATATTAGCGTATCAAAAAATAATTAAAGCAAAGAATATAATACTTACATCTGTAGGGTCCACATGATCTGTAGTACGCAAGAGGTAGCATCATTATTCTAAAAACTGAAATTCCAAATCTTAGTGCCTTCTAATAAAAAATGAAAAGAACTTTAGATAGTATTAAATCATTATACATACCTCCTCTGCAAAAGTTTGCTCATTGAGTACATCTATGTTGCAATCATCGTATTGATCCTGTATGAAAATAGAATTCAAAATAAGATATGCTAAATAAAGTATAAAACAAGCTAAAATAACAAACCTATATTACTTACCAACCTGAACTGAATTTTCTATTATTAGCTCTAGGATATAAACACTCAAATCCTCTTCCTACTTAAAAATTACAAATATATTAAGGCTAGAATAATTACAATTGCTTTAGAACAAAATTTCAAAATTTTCATAACTATGTAGAAATATGATATAAAAATACAACAAAGGTACCTCTACAATTGCACATTCTAAATGTTGTTCACGAAGAGGTTCATCCAAGGAAGTTCCATCATTTTCCTACATAAGATTTAGAATTTCAATCAATCCACATATCTTTGAAAGAAGTCATACATTGAAAATATATTACTATAGCTATAATGCACTTACCGGTGTCAATGGTTTTGGAGAAGATGATTTTTACCCTTCTTCTTCTTGTACTTTCTATTAGCTTGGAGTGATCGCACATGCCAAACAGCAGTATGTCATCTTGCATCAAAATTAAATTTTAGCCCCAAAAACCAAGGGCTTTATCGCTAAGTAATTTTCATGAATAGTTGCTTTTATTTTTTCTTGTTCCTTTTTGTTGTGTCTCAAATCTCGGATAGGTGAATCTTTGAACCAATTTCGTATAGTACGATAATTGATGTTCATCACCTGTTGTTGATAAGAAAAGTACGTACTAAAAAATGCCTTACCATATAACTTGCTCTTGTCACGACATTTATGAATAGGCACTCTAAAAATTTGATCATATGATGGTGCCTCTATCGAAGAACTACGTTGTCTTACTTGGGACTCTAATGTCGATCCCAATGAAGCAAGTTCCCCTATAGGGTTTTTCACACCATCATTTTGACTACAAGCTTGCATCATTCGAAAATTTTGGACTTTTCTAATTCATGCTCTTAAAAAGAGCAAAGGCTTGATTGTTGTTATTAGAAGATTCCATCTCTTATGATATTAGAAGACCTGCATTCATCCATAATAAAAAAGAACATGTTAATAAGTGTTTTTAACATAGAATACTTCTTGTCTCAGCTTTGTAATTCATAAAAAATAACAATGTGAAGTTGATAGTTAATCTCTTACCATTTGTGTTAGTAAGATCATTTTGTAATACCTATAAGATGGGGATCACATGATCATGTATGCCACTTTTTAAATACCTATAAGATGATCACGTATGCCACATTATTGGTAAGCATTTAGGTTTACCATCGATCATAACTTTCCTGAACTTTGTAACTTTAAAATTTGACATAACTTTTACACAACTCCAGTTGTAAAATGCATTATCATGTCTATCCACCTTCCATTGATCTTGACATTGAGGTTTCAATATTAACCATTCTAGTTTCACATGATTTTCCTCATAGGACACTTCTCTTATCACAACATATTGGAGTGGATTTGATGATTCATTTGAGTCTTCCTCACATCCTTGCACAAGCACTATGTTTATGACTTTTCCTTAAGGTCCCACCCCATGTAGACATTAGAGGCACTAACCCAAAATGTAGCTCTATTCATAGCTCAGCCTCAACCACAACCATAGAAACATTTATAGCCCCATCCATAGACTCCATCACAACCTCAGGCTCATCCTCAATGATAGACCAAATCACTAGAGGAGTGGAAGGGACCACTCCCAAAGGATGAAGACAAAGAGGAAGGATCATCCACATTCTTCCAAGTGCACTAATGGAGATTCTATGAGGGATCAATGCCACCCTACTATGGATTGACATAGCCACACATCGACCAACAAACATATGCTATGAATATGAACAAACAATTTGACAAGCCTTCATTGAGCTATGCCATACTTAAGAGAATTTCACCCCTCCTAGAGTGGTAGAGTTTGGAGAACAAATGGCCTTAAAGGAGAAAAAATGACTCATGGCAACTTGTGCCATATTATAGAATGAACAAAGTCGATGGGGGTTGAAGAAAGGGTGATTGAAGATATGCCTAGGAAAGTCGATACATGGATGAAAGTAGAAAGGAGGAAAATTAGCTAAAGGACAAAGTTGAAATTTTCAAACACACAAGCATTGAAAAATTCAATTACTAAAAACCACAATAGCAAACAAAAGTCAAAGCTGAAGGCTTGAGTTTAGGTGTCCAAACTCAATAATGTCCAGGAAAGGTTGATCAACAAAGGTCCACGGTCTTCAATGGGCTTAGGTGCAACATGATAAATTTCATGTGGAAATTGACGAGCTCCTCCAATTAATGATGAAGCCAACAAAGCTCATTAGACCAAAGACCCATCAAGAATATGAACTAAAAAGAGGTAAGAGGGGCATTCACTATAATGCCACTAGCAATAGCAACCAAGGCCATAGCCCCACTTAGAGGATAGCCATGAGCACACTAACGAGCCAAGATGGGGGGGTGGAAGCAAAGGAGAGTGACCAAAAAAGAGTTGCTTCTAGAGCAAAAAATAAATTAGAGAATTGTGGGAGTAAAAGGTGACTTGGATCACAACTAAGATCAAGCTCAAAAAGTTTGACCCACCACTAATGTCTAGCACTCTAAGAACCAAACAACAACCCTTGCTTGTAGCATACCACTTAGAACATTGCAAAGTCTCGATGAGAGAGTTGTTCTTGCCAATCTCTCACACAATTTCTTTAAACATGAAGTAGGCATGGCAAAGAGTAATTTGGGACTACATTATGAAGGCCAAGAAGATCAAGGAGATGGCAACAAACCATGAAAGACATTGCCAGACAAGTTTGAGAAGATCCCAAATCCCCATAGCTAGCACAACATTGTAGTCATCCTAAATATGGACAAAGACTCATATGATGAGATGCATTGCATCTCAAAAGTAGAAAAAGCATGTGTGAGCATTTACATGAGACAATTACCATTAACGCTTATGAGCATGTGTGAAAATTTATATGGGATTAGTTTGTGTGTGTGTGTGTGTGTGTGTGTGTGTGTGTGTGCACGCGCACGCACGCTTAGAGTCCCATTAATAATTGAGCCATAAAAAAGTTAAAAAAGAGACATATAAGAAAAAAATGTTTGAGACATCTCAATTGAAAAATGCAACTAGAGTTTGCAAAAATTTCGATCAAAATTAAGAATTTTTTATAATATTGAGTTTGACAAACATAATATTAAAAAAATATGTTGAATCCTCAGGCAATCCAAGTTCTGAGGTCGGGGTCCACTTACCTACCAGCATCCAAACAAACTAGGTGTAACTATGATGGGTAGACAGGTAATGCCTGTTTTCCTGGCTTGTTATCGCTTTACCTAGGAATATAGACAACCATTGGATTCTTAGATAATTAAAAAAACAATTTATCCACAAGTGAAATTTAAGTCACAAGTGGAGTAAGGAGCGAATAACTGCATGGGTTAAGAAGGGATTAGATGAAGTATGGGATGATAAGTGGGCTTGGTATGTGGGGTGGTTAAAAAGAAAATGTAAAGGAAAGATTTTATGGGGGTACATAAAAGAATAATTCATAGTTAGGGAAGTATTCATGTGTGTGTGTGTGTGTGTGTGTGTGTGTGTGTATGTGTGAAGAAATAAGTGTTTATGTGTGAGATACATTTACTAATCAAATTTATTATTTTATTATTGTGTGTGTGTGTGTGTGTGTGTGAGAGAGAGAGAGAGAGAGAGAGAGAGCATGTACGTGTGCATATGCACACGCATGCATGCATGTGCACGTGCGCGTGTGTGCCACACATACACACACAATAATTTTGATTAGTAAATGTATCTCACACACACATATACTTATTTCTTTACACACACACACACACACTTCCCCAACTATGAATGAAACTTTTATGTGCCTTCCGTGAAATCTCCACCTTACACTCTCTTTTTAACCACCCCACACACCAAGTCCACTAATCATCCCATATCTCCTCTAATCCTTTCTCAACCCATGCACACATTATCTCCTTACTCCCCTTGTTGACTTAAACTTCACTTCTGACTTAAAATTTTTTAATTATCTAAGAATCATCATGGTTATCTATATTCCTAGGTATAGCGATAACAAGCCGAGGAAAATAGGCATTAGATGTCTACCCAAATGTAACTATGATGTTCTAACACCTAGTTTGTTTGGATGGTAGCAGATAAGTGGACCCCAACCTCAGAACCTAGATTGCCTGCTGAGGATTCAACATCTTTGTTCAATATTACGTTTGTCAAATTGAATATTATTAAAAATTCTTAATTTTGGTCGAAATGTTTGAAACTCTAGTTGTTGCATTTTTCAACTTCAATGTCTCAAATATTTTTTCCTTATATGTTTTCCATTTTTTACTTTTCATCCAATTTATGGAGTTAATTGTATGGCTCAATTATTGATGGGACTTTGTAATCTAAACACACACACACACACACATGCACGATGTGGGTGCACACGCACACATGTGTTCTTGCATATGCATGCGCACACACGTGTTGCATGTGTTAGTGAGAGAGAGTGAGCATGTGTGATTTTTCATGCATGCTTAGATGAGAGTGAATGTGAATATATGTATGTATGTTTGCATGAATGCGTAGTGAGGGTTTACTAATATGCCTATGGGGCATGCAATCCCCAAATAAAATTTTCAAGTTTATAAAGTTTAAGTGTAGTCAAAAATGGGTTTTCACTGAGGAGTTCACTAGAATAACACATGATCTCAATAGAAGGGGTTTTATTTTTTTATGAAGTTATAGGAGGGTTCTTAAAACCCTTTTTGCTAAATGCATATGATATAGGTAAGTTTTACATAGTGAATGCCTTGGGGGTTTTATATTCTTATGGAGTTAAGGTTTCATTTTACATAGGGATGCCCTGAGGTTAAGTTATTTTCTTATGGAGTTATAGAAAATACACATACATAGGGGGTTATTAAAGCCCCTTTTGTTAAATGCACATGATACATAATAGGGGGTTTTACATAGTGAACACCTTGTAAGAATTCAGCACCTACAAATTGCATGACATTTTTCTTCATAGATATTTTCAATTTTCTAACGATTTCTTATCACATAAGTCTGCATTAGAATGTCTTAGAATTATCACAAATTCCTTAAAATAAACCAATCATGACTTCCTTTCAAAAATTAATAATATTTTAGTATAAATATCATAGTGCAAAGCTTTTTATATTCTAAAACAATGTGGACTTCTTTGCTTGCTCAAGTATCATCTTTACATGACTATTCTCCCTATGTTTGGCACTATACATATACAATCAAATAAACCATAAATTTGCATTTAGAACACGACCAAATTTAAATATTTTAATAGATAGAATACAAGTCATACTTCGTATTCATACATTCAATGAAGACCAACAAACTTTAAAGTTAAAATCTATTTGTTCCTTGAGAGGATCACATAGCCCTACTATATCCTCTTTCTATTGTCTAACTATGGTACCTTATTTGAGATTTTCCTTAAACCAAGTGGCATACATTTATTAAGTAGGTCTTCCAATATAGCTAAAAAGAAATATCACTATATTTAGTGGCCCACTTTCTCCATCCTCTATCTTACATTAATTCTTCACTAATGCATTGGGTTTTATAGGGTAGTTTATATAAAAATATAATATTTGCTATGCATGGGAATATGATTGCCTCCCTTGGCCAAGATGACCACTCATAAATGGATCAGAACTTGCAATATATCCTTGTTAACAGGTCTAATATTATTGTAATAGTGATGAAATACAATAGTTTTGTCCAATTAAAAACCATAAACTAGAGCAAGGTATCTGAACGAAGTCACCCAACAATGTTAAAAATATTGGTTGTGCTATCCATAGTGCAAATCAATTCAAGGAACTAAGAGGATTGCATCGATGAATATGATCATGTTTGAGGTTCAACGGTGAGTAACATGATACGATTTGATTTTAATTTTTAAAAGAAATTATGATGGGATTTTGTAGCATGCCACATTGGGACAAATTCTAGCTTTAAGACCCATTTGCTAAAACAAAGTGAGTTCCATAGAGTGACATTTTCTAATTTAAGTTTTTCCTCCATGATTTCCAAATTCTTTTGTAGTTATGTCACCAATGCTACAATATGTCTCAAGTGACATTGATAATAATGAAATGAAGAGGTTTGGCTTTATTTTAGCATTGAAGATTTATTGACTATCTCTATGGCCATGTAATAGGAAAAGGAAGATTCTCTCAACTATCTATGTTGCCATGTAATAGGAAAATGAAGACCCGAGCTTGATTATTTGTATTGCCATTTAAGGTAAATTGACTATTTGTACTGCCATGTAATAGGAAAATGAAGACTCTCTTCATATGGTTGGCATAATCAATTTTATAAAGATAAAATTTCTCTCCATTAACTCATCAAGGACAGTTGCCACTTGCCCACAGGATGGGGTACCCAACCCTTATGAACGTTGATGTAAGTGGCACATAGCTACTCTATAACAAGATGAAGATGAGAGGTCTTAATATGAGGGTAATTTGGTGGTTCTAGATAAATTGCATTGAGGCCTAAATGCATGAAATAGGCAGCGTGTTAACGCACTGCCTATTTTAGGCATTCAGGCCCTAAAAGTAGGACCCCGTAAGTGTGTGCTATTGATGAAATATTATCAATTAAGTATGTCATAAATGTGCATGCTCTCCTCTTAACCATCATTGATTCATTTTTGTTTCCTCTTTTATTTCCAAATCTTGACAATGTTCACATTTCAAAATAGACCTTGTAGTTAGTTTAAGTAAAGTAATTTCTTCTTATGCCTTAGGCATGTGATTAGTGTTTAGAGTGAGTATTTTTTAGAGGTATAATAACTTTGACTCAAAGCCTATTGTTGGGATAGCTTATAAGTTTAGGAAATAAATATGACATTTCATTCTTATATGTAGATTAAGTTTTGAAAATCCATTGCATCATAAAAAAGTTATTCAATAACGTAATCTCCATAGGCATTGTGCAATATGGGAAAATAATCACCATCTTCTTATCAAAAGAGAGTGTCTAAATAACCCTTTTCACCTAGTTTTCTAAAGTTGTATTTGTCTCAACATTGCTACATGGGCCTAGCAACTAACTGGATCTCCAACAAGGAACATATAGTCATGTGTTTCCATAAAGAAAACAAATGAAAGGAACATTGTGAATGATTAAAAAGAGGGATAATGACCTCATTATATACTATTCATTATAAAAGAAATCTAGGTATCTATCAATTAGACTAAGAAGGCTCTCCCTCTTGTTTTAGGAACCTCTTCTAGATAATAGAGAGCATGCGTGTGTATATATGTTTTTAATGCCCCACTAGTTATTAAACAACTCATAAAATAATAATTCCCTCGAAATTTATAGAGGGATGCATGACTCTCTACATGAAACACAAGACAATGATGTAGGTGGTGGAGGGACAAGGGGTAGTTTCTTGGCACTTGTCAATAGAGAAAAGAGAAAGGCTATCTAGGAAGCATGGAAGCAACTTTAGTATCAAGCTAAGGGAAGAGAAATGTAATAGTGTAAATAATGGTGGTTTTGTTTATGTTGCAATATCTTTATCAAAGGGTGGGTTGTATTCATCTAGGCCCCAAAAAGTTCAAGAGACATACATGAGATTTGACAAAGGGAATTGGGTTTTAACCTAAGAGTTGTTGATGGCTTGAGAGAAGAGGTTGTTTATGTCATGCTAAAACCAAGGTGGTGGGCACATTGTGTCATTCAAGGAACATTACAAAATACATGAGACACCTTATAGTCCAGCCACTGAGGGGCCAATACACACAATTAAAGAATCAATAATACAAGAAGGGTCATGCCCTCTCTAATCACAAAAGACAATATAGGAGTAGTTCAAAAGATCTAAGCAGTCTTGATTTGATTGGCTTGTCTATAGCGCATAAATAATACCATGCACTTTGATGCTCCAATAATTTCAATCAGGATAACCTCGATTCTCACAAATGTTCCTTCTTCTATAATCCATTTGCAATTTGCAATTCAAATCACCTATCGCTAAACCTATGATTGTGTGTGTTGAGAGAGAGAGAGAGAACGTGCATGTGCATGCATGCACATGCACGTGTGCATGCTTGTGTGTGTGTGTACGAGTGCATGCATGCATTCATGTGTGTGTGTGTGCACGTGCACCTACATAGATACTTTCCGTTTTCTAGTGATTTCTTGTCCATATGTCTACATTAGAATGTTCAAATTTTATCACGAATTCCTTAAAATAATCCACTTCATGAATTTCTTTCCAAATTTCATATTTTGATATAAATATCATAGGGCAAATCTTTATAGACACTAAAACATTGTGGACTCCTTTGCTCTCTCGAGTATCGTCCTTACATGATTGTTCTCCCTTTTTTTTGCACCATACATAGGTAATCAACTAAACTATGAATTGAATTTGGAACTTGACAATTGCAAATTTAAATATTTCAATAAATAGAATACCATTTCAAGTTATTATTTGTATTTTAACATTCAATGAAGAACAATCTCCAAAGCAAAGATCTATTCTTTCCTTAAGAGGATCACCTAGGCTCCCTATACTCTTTGTATATTGCTTTATGTTGTGATCCATTATTTGAGATTTTCCTTAAACCAAGTGCTATAAAGTTATGAAGTAGGCCTTCAGATATAACAAAAAAGAAACATCACTATATGTATTGGTCCTTTATCCATCATCTATCTTATTCAATATAGCATTGGGTTTTATAGGTTAGTTTATATAAAACTTTAATACTTTTGATATGTATGGAAACATGATGTCTTACCCTCAGCCAAAATGACCACTTATAAAGAGATCCCCCAACATAATGTTGTTAAAAGGTCTAATATTATTATCATAGAGGTGAAATAGAATGGTTTTATATGTTTCCTTTGAAAACCCATAGACCATATCAAGGCATGTGAAAGAAGTCACCCAAGAAGCTTATGGACAGTGGCTATGCTATCCATTCAAGGGATTAAGAGGATCAATGGATGAATATGAGCACATTTGAGGTTCGAAGGTGAGTAACATGATAGGATCTTATTTAGCTTTAAAAAACATGATCGAATTTCATAGCATGCCACATTAGGACATAAAAACCCATTCGCTAAAACAAAGTGAATACCTTACCATGATATTTTTTAGTTAGCTTTTTCCTCAATAATTTCCAACTCATTTTGTAGTTAGGCCGTCAATGATACAATATGTCTCAAGTGACATTGCTAAGATGAAATCAAGGTATTTGATTTAATTTTACCATTTAAAGTCTCTTGACTATTTGTATCTCCAAGTATTTATAGGGAAATAAAGACTCTCTTCATATCGTTGGCATAATCAATGGCATAAGGATACAAAATATCTCCATTGAATCATCAAGAAGGACAATTGTTTTGCGATGAAAGAGGTTGTATTAAATTAAAAAAAGAAAAGAAATATACAAGCCAAAGCAGCTAATAGGTAGCACATAACGCCTTAAACATGACCACTAATTGAGCAAGAAGGATAGTTGCCACTTTCCCACAAGAAGGTGTATCCAACTACTCTTATATGGAAATAATGCAATATGGGCATATAACAACCCTCTTCTCATCAAAAGAAAGTGTCTAAGTAACTCTCCTCACCTAATTTTCTCAAGTTGTGTTTGTCTTGACTTTGCTACGTGGACCTAGCAGCTAAGTTGATCTCCAAGAGGGGACACATAGTCATGTGTTTCCCTCAAGGAAACAAATGAATAAGTGCATCATGATACACTATTCATTGTAAAAGAGTTCTAGGGGATGTGCTCCCATTCATGTTTCAAGGACCGCTTTTAAATAATTGTGTGTGAGTGTCTACCTCTTTTTATCTGCCTCACTAATTAATAGGAAACCCATAAAATAATAATTTCCTAAAGATCTATAGAGGGGTGCATGACTCCCTACATGAAACACAAGGTTGTAGGTGAAGGCGGGACAAGGGGTATGTTCTTGGCACTGGAGGAGCCCTAGTATCGAGGTAAGGGGACGGATATGTCATAGTGTATATAATGATGGACTTGTTTATGTTGCAACATCTTTATCAAGGGTGGGATGCCTTCATGTAGGGCCCAAAACGACATACATAAGACTTGAAAATGGGATTGAGTTTTAACCTAAGATAGAACGTATGAGGTGGGCACTAGGCACATTGTATTATTTGAGTACGTGGGCACATTGTATTATTCAACAAACTTCCCAAGTATTACAAAAGACTTGACTCTTGAGGGACACTTTAGTCGCCCGAGGATACAATCAAAGAATCAATATCACAAGAAGGGGCAGGGCCACTCTAATACAAAAGACAATATAGGAGTAGTCCAAAAGAGCGAAGCACCCTTTGATTTGATTGGCCTGTCTATAGCAATAAATAATACCACCAATAATTTCAATCAAACATCGCCTCGATCTGTCACAAACGTTCGCCTCGATCTGTCACAAACGTTCCTTACTCTATAATCTGTTGCCATTTGCAATTTAAATCACCTGTTGCTAAGCCTGATCCCTCAATTCTAGCCTAACTTCAAAGTGAATTCTGCCATTTGTAGTGCCGCACTCGGCTCTGGCGAAGGCGTTCTTCTGGTAGCTTTCCACAAATCCGCCTTTTCATATCAGATCTCTTTTTCAACGACGGCTTAGTTCACAGATTTAGACTTATTCAACCAGACTGATTCTGCAAAGTTTACGTAGCCAGCTGTTCTGACAGCAGCTTCGACTGCGAATCTCTCCAGTTGTTGGCGATCGTGCGTGCAGGTGTCTAATATGAGAATCACCACTCGAGTATGGAGTAGCCACTGGTGGAGCAGCGTTGAGCTGCCACCAATCAATTATCAAACTTCGCTGCATCAGAGCTAGCGGAATGTGGCCCCCGGTGAGGCGATGCGGATTCGAAGCCTCTGGTATATGAGAAGAAAAGTTAACGTTTCCAAAGATGGCATATTAACTCTTGAGAAGGCGTCCCCTAGCTATAGCAACGAGCCGCCACCTTCTAGCATTGAGCGTGAGCACTGACAAGACCTAGCACTTGGCTCTCGAGAGCCTTGGCTGCATGTGTTAAAAGAGTCATAAGTGGATCAGATCCCTTGATACTCCACCGCTCGTAGCCTAGAGCTTCAATACTCCTGAGTCCTACTTCTCTCTGCCATGGACAAAAGGGAGTGGCGAGCTAAAACTTAACGTAAACTAACCAAACCGAACCTACTTACATCTGGCCCCCAATTTTGACATTCTTCAAATTTAACATTTGCGTTGTCCCTTCTCTTAAATGTACTTTTTTTCCCCAAAAAATTCTCTTAAAATGTCCTTTCGCATTTTACTCTTTAAAGAGACTCTTAAATAACACATTGTGATTCGAAAGGAGCTAAGAAGTACTACAATGGAAACAACATTTGATTCTTCACATAAATAATTGGAAATTAAAGAGAAGGCTTTACCAAGTGCACTTTTAATGATAAGAATTGGTGATGTTCTAAACTACCATATATCAAATACTTGGGGCATATTAAAAATCAACAAAGGAAGGCAAGTGCTTGATATTAATAAATGAGATCTAGAGCACTTTGGAGGATTTCGATAAAAACTTGCTCACTCTCTAATAAAGAAGGTAGAGTTTCTAGCTTGTCAACTCTAGAGCAATTTGGAGGATTTGTGTAACAACTTGCTTACTCTCTAATAAAGAGGGTAGAGTTTCTAGCTTGTGAACTCTAGACCAATACACTCTATGGTAAGCTTCCAAACCCAACTGAAGGCATAAGGAAGGCATCTAATGGCCATAATCAAAGCACTCTTTGATTGACCTCTTATCGAGGACCTTGCACACAAGCATCTCGAAATGTATCCATGTAGTTTCGACCCTTAACGCGCCAAAGCTGAAGGACATGTTTCTTCCCTACAACTTAAATTGGCATGTAATCACGATGTTGCCACCATGAAGACTGTGCTTTTATAGGTGCTTGTTAGGCAATATATCTTCTATAAAAAAAGAATGATTTTGGCTCTTCCACATGTGCTTACATTTGTCTCTGTAGCATCTCTCATCTGCAATTCATTCAATCTAGTCAATCATACATTTTGGATGTTGATGAGGGAGTAGTGTAACTCCTCTAAACAAATTGTGTTAAACATAACATCGCCTCTCATACTTTGATACTTCTCGCAAGATAAATCTTTGCAAATCACTTGCTCTCAACTTTTCTGCTACATACCACATAACGTGCCTTTGATTGGATAATTCGATGTGATTTTTGTTTTCTAATCAATGCCAGGCCTCTTCCCTATGCAAAGTTTCTTCTTGACCTTTTAGATGAATATGTGGCTATCTTAATAGAGAGAGCATTGCAGGGATGCTTTTATTGAAGCTATGTTTATATATTAACATAAATTATTGGCAAGTTTTCAAGCTATTTCTTTTGGTTTCACAATATTGGTCGAATGTAGTACTCTTTTATATATTTTCTTTTGAATTTTGAAGAAAAAAAAGTATATCTTAGCGAAACTTTAATTTTTTTGCATAATAGTTTCAAATTCTGGTGAATGTTTCAAATATTTATTTTTATTAGTGCATACAAACTTTTGACACAATATAAAAGTCTAGCTTCTTAATGAAACCAGCTTGAAAAAATCATCCATGGAGCATTGCCACCCTAAAGCTTTATAAACCATTTAATGAAGTGGCTAAAGGTTTGTCTTTAATTGTGAAACCCCAAGCACTTTATCCTCTTTTGTTGTAGTTATCCCATGCCATATGAGTAATTGGATCACCCCCCTTATTGTACATATCCTCCCATAGAAAAACTTCTGACTTTTCCTTCATAATTGCCCAATGTTTTTGGTCAAGGTTCATAATTGATCAACATATAATTAACCCATGGTTAAGTAAGTCCACTAATTTAACTTTGACTCTTAGGCATCTTTAATGGCAATGTTTTAACTTAATCCAGATTCTACCCAAAGCCATGCAAACCCTTATCTCATTGAGACGCAAACTAGAGAAGGTTGCCGATATGCATGAAAACTTGAATACACTTGATTCAAATAAACTCAAGTAGTGATATGTATAGGACCAATGGTATTGTATGCTAGAATCTTGGGGCATAGTCTTTCCATTCTGTCCTTGCATCCCATGATAACCATTTTAAATAAGCTTTATCTTCACTGCATGGAAAGCAAAATGCAGTGCAATGTAATATTCATTCAACCTAAAAGATGTAATGATTTCATGTGCAAATATGGGGCAAGAAGTCGTTCCTTGGAAGGAAAAGGTGGACCATACACTAGACCTTTCTCTTGGATCCCATTAGATCATCTAAGCATCGACTAGGTAGTATGTGTAAAAAGCATTGGATCATTGGGCATCCTTGTCTCATTGGTCTAAATGCCAAGACTTTAACATTAATCTCCAGCTTTGCACTATTTGTATACATGTTTTACCTTCATTTCTCTTTAAAAGAAGTGAAAGGGGCAATCTTTGCAGTTGACCCTTCTCTTTCTAGATAGAACTCTAGCTATTTTTGTTTTCTTAATTAAGCATCATTTTGTCTAATTTCGATGGTGTTTAGGATGTGCTACATAATAATCGATTGAATTCATTATGTTGTGTTCTTTTTAATAGTTTTGGTAGTTTGTTGTGTTTCATGAATTAGTTGTGTTCATATTTTAGCTGTGGGCAATTTCGATGCCTTGAGATACTATTATGGAAATGCATCCTAAATAATGTTAATCTTAAAGCCCATCCTATTTTAACAAATAATGAGTTGGGTTTTCACTACATAACAAATTTAGCTTTTTGAATCCTCTTAGATTGTAAAACTTTCTTCCTACATGAGTCTTAATTAGTAGCATATACTCAAATGCTCGTTCTGAAATTGATTACTTCAAAAAAATCTTAGACTACTTTCATGGTGCTATAAGGAGGGGTAATAGCTTGATCATGTTGAAGATGAGGAAATCACAAGCTAATGTAGCATCTTGCATTTGAAGAGGTTTATTAGAGTGTTTTAACCCTTGGATTTTGATATAGAATTGTAACAATATGCAAAACACTTTGCCATACTCAATTTGTAGAATGCACGTTTGTATAACGCATGTTTTTTTGTGGGCTCTTTGGTATGTATTTGGCCCTTACCACAACATGTGTATCTTATATTGAGAATCATACTTACATTTTAGTAAAACCTTAGTAAAAGAATGCTATTGCCCAAATCCCACTAAAAGGACATTGTTCTCAAGTCATATCAGATAGTGTCTGTACAATTTAATTATACAAGTAAATGCTTCCCATGACATACATGTTTTTTTATTATGAAAGTACCCTATTTAATACTTGCATGTAATTGCTCATTCATTGTGTTGGTCAATTGTCATAAAGAATTTGGGACTTCATGATTAAAACAGTGGAGGGCACTAGGATCTTTCTTTTCATTGGTGTTCTCGCATCTTTTTGGCCTGCCCCCAATGGGTAGTAGTCGTTTGTGGCTGAAAGAGAAAAATGCTTCAATTTTGACTTTTTAAAAATTAGTAATTTCCTATTGATGGTGCCAAGTTGCCTATGGCCAAGAGTATTGGTAAGAATATCTCACCATCATCTTTCGCCATAGCTCCAATGCCCTCTTTGTTCACCTTGTACCCTCTCCAACGCCGCCCAGGTACCTTCTTCCTGCACTTTTCTTCACCCTCCTTTTCCTTTTGTTCGATTTTCCTTCTCGTCTTGTTGCCCTCTGAGAGAACCGCGAGAGGCAATAAGCGTTTCTAGAGCGATTGCATTCGTTCCTCACTTGCATACCTATAGTCTACGATGGAGATTTCAAATAGTAAATATGTATTCAGACGCTTTAATGGGTTCACGGCAGTATATTCATGTTTTGTTGCTCATGGCTTGGCATTGAAGTCCTCTCTCTTCTGGGCTTTGTTGGGGGAATACTTCCGCTCGTTCTCAACTTCTTTTTAGACAACTAGTTCTCTTTTGACTACGAGAATCTCTTTGGCGTTGCTTTTTTCCATTCTTGTTTCTTAACTTCTTGTTTCAACGTGAAGAATATGGCAACGATGTTCATGCAATGTCTTTGTATGATACAATGCAATTTGAATCGGTGCTCTCTCTCTCTCTCTCTCTCTCTCTCTCTCTAGTTCTGCATGATAGGATTCGTTTTGCCGGTTCTTTGGTAGCCCTCACCAGTCGATTACCTCCCGCTTGCTTTGTAGCTTCATATTCCATACACTATCTATCATCTCATGCACTTTTGTGCATGGAGGTTTTACAATATGCAGCTTGTTCACCTTCAATCATATATGGGTCTGTTGCTCGTATTGTGTACATCGGAGCAGCACCCTGCCTAAAATGTTGTCCTAACTTTAGAAGAATAGATAATCCTAGTCTGTAGACTGTCTACAAGATCTCTTTACAATTCATGCCTTTCTGCCTTGCATTGCCCCTTGTTTCAGAAGGAGCGTTTCGGTTCACCAATATGGTCTTCTTTTCCTTTCACTTCCTCGAGACAAATTTAAGGTCTTTGCTAGTTTGTTTCTAACATATTTGGCTTTGTGATGGAGCCCTCACACTCGCATGTCCTTGAATAGAGGTTTTATGGCATGTAGCTTGTTGAAATCTATTTTTGGGCAAGCCTTTTGAATACAATTCACCTTGCTTATTTGCTTTCCACGTTGCATGAAAAAAGGAAAAACACCTTCAAGTTAGTTTCCTAATAATAGTAACGTTTTGAGCCACATCTTTCAACTTTGCTTGTACACCTTTAAGGACAAAAGTTATGGCTCTACACTCGTCCCATACATTGGAAAGTGGTCACCCATCATGACTTTCATGATATTTTAATGTGTGGTTTTTAGGGATCATAAAAAAGGGGCCCATCGAAAAGTGTTCTAATGTAGCACTTCATATAGAGTTCCTTTTATGGTGGTGGGGGAAACTTTATGTACTTATTGCTGTGCACACAAGAGAATACATGGCCTTTTGCAAGATTAGCACTGTAGCACGCATGAGTGGGATGGAAACCCGTGCAAGGGTGTGGTGTCGAAAGGGAGTTCTTGACCACAGATGAAAGCGCCTTGAGCAGAATAAAGTAGAGGTAGTGATGAGATGAGAAGATTTTTATGTTCAAGCTACGAGAGGACATACAGAGGGAGTAGGGGGCATCGGCAAATTCGAGGGGATGGACATGTATGGTGGAGGAAAATGGCTTGGAGAGAAAGCTATGGAATAGTGAAGGGAGTGCAGCCAAAGAGACCTTGGAACGTCAATGGAATGTGAAGTCCCGGATAAAAAAAGAAAAGTAAATGATTAAACACCGATGGTTATAATTTTAAGAGAGGATCCAAAAAAAAAAGCAGATGCGACAAGTGGTAGGCTGACGGGCGAACACGCGGGGGGGGGGGGCAAAGGAAATGAAGCGGGTGGACGAATGGGGGAGCGACGCGTGGAGGGCAGTTGGTCTGCGATGTCGGACACAAACAGAACTCTCTCTCTCTTCATCAGGCTTTTTCTCTCTCTTCGGGAAATGCACTCTTTAGCCTCGTGGGCTCTGTATTTGTGAGCTCATAGCGTGTCATCGCCATCGCCACCACCTTCTTCGTCCCCGAAAAGGCCCTCTCGTGATCCGGCTCCCTTCCCATCGCCTTGATTCATTCTCCTTACAAGTTCCTCCTCCTCCTCCATCACCACCTCCTCGTGCCTTTGCTAGATCCTTCCCTCCTCCTCCATCAATATGCTCGGCAAACGTTGTCGCCAGATCCGTCGAACCACTTCCATGTCTGCTTTCTCTGAACATCCCAGTGAACGCCCCGCTCCCCCCCCCCTCCGAGCTTCCCACCCTGCCCCCCCCCCCCCCTCACCCTCCTGGTATTGCTCACAAGACTTCCCGGCCCCCTGATGGCCCGGCGCTCCCTCTCCAAGTTCCAGCTGTCGATATGGCAGCCGTGTGTGTCACGGTGGAAGAGAGCGCTTGCCATGACCATATCATGCTCGAGCAGACCGCTTGTACCGACAGGACTCACACTGTCCACGAGAGCTTCGATGTCTCTGAACCCAACTGTACTTCGCTTGTTCTAGCGAACAACAAACCTGGGCAGTTGTCCCCTCAGGCCGGCTATCGGGCTTACTACATGGGCTCTGTTCCCCCTTATTTTGTGCAAGGCAGACGCGAGGCTGCTCAGGGTATCCCTCCTGTCGACTTCTTGGACGCTTGTTTCTTTTGCCAGAGGCGTCTTGGGCATGGGCGGGACATCTTTATTTACAAGTATGCACTCAACCATCTCGTTTCTTGTCAGGCGATTTGCTCAATAGTTGCGTGCTACTCGGTGTTATCCTCTGCAGTGCAATGATGGCGATCACGTAGTTCCGATAGCTGTATAACCTTTCTTCTCTGGCATGTGGATTTGTGTAAGTTATACGAGAGGAGTGACAGAGAGAGAAGGGACCCTCACGCCGTGCGAATTTTGCTTTGAGCTAGACAACCTTCTTGTGAACAGCCGTCAGAGTTCTAGGCCTCTTTTGATGCAACACTGTCATGTTGACGAGACCACAATCTTTATTTGTTTGATTGTGAGGTCCTGGGGCTGGTCAGTGGTAGCAACATCTAATCTTTTTTGCCCTTTGTCATAGGGGAGACGCAGCTTTTTGCAGCGAAGAATGTCGACATCATCAGATTTTAAGCGATGAACGGCGCGAGAAGTGCTCAGTCTCCGCTTCCAAAAAGGGTACTGCCCCTCCCCCTGTAAACGCCAAAACCAGTGCGAAAGTGGCGTCTTCAGGAACTGCAGTTGCGGCATAGGCTGGTGCAACCACTTAAACAAACTTCTGCCGTATCAAAATTTTGGCCCTTAGCCTCAGGAGGCATTATTTCTGTGCTCTTATCTCCTTGCTCCCTCTCTCTTCTCTATTGTACAGCAGCTGAGCGTCAGAATAGACCTCTGAAATCATCGATCTATGTATTCATTGTATAGTATACTGGATGCAATCGGTATGAGCAAGGACTTTCACAGTTTCCTGGTTAGTCACAGCGAACGATGCATTTCGAATGTATGACTAACCTTATGAATGACTAGTGATATCTTATGATGATGAAACTTAGTCCGCTGACGAGGAATTTGCTTCCTAGTTGGTTTTCTTGTTAACAATGGAATTTTAATAATGTCTCCTGATTAGTCGATCAGAAAGGACTGTAATTTTTATCTCCAAATCGGATGTGTATGTTAGTGCCTTAGCTGAAGTCCTTTATGGACCACATTTATTTTGATTGTAAAATTGAGTCGTGGAAGGTTGGCTGCCCAACGATGCTAAAGATTGCTTCCAGCTGCTCTCGTATCCGCGCTTGACTTCCCGACTTTGATATATTATATTTAATTTTCTGAATGGGCAGGTGAAAACTTATCTAAGGAGTGAAGTGCCGTCAGCCTTCAGGCAGTCCAAGTGTATTTACCATTGGTTGCTTTTAGCTACATTTCTTTCATCCATGTTGGTATGCTGTTCCCGAGCAGGTAAATCCCAGAGCCAAGGGTGGCTGATGGCCAACACTGCATTAAGGGCTTGTGTACGAGTACTATGGAGAAATTAAGATCATGCCATTTCGAGGCCAAGGCTGATTTCTCCAATAAGAAGGCAATTCCCTACATAGGGTCATGGTATCGAGTGAGGGATAAGAGTATCTATGCTGGTTCTTGCTACTTGTCAGTCTCCTATATTTGCCAGTTCCTTGATATGCCTGGGCCCTTTTGAGGTGTCCTGCAGGTGATGGACAGGAACTAGTAGGTGCAGCTCATTATGCCTCAAAACTTCAATGGGTGATATCCAAGAGCTTTTACATCGCTACACAGATTGCATCCTATGATCCTACATTCACTCTGACATATTACATGGCAGGACAGCTTGTGTTATGTGGTAATTCGCACAGCCTATCCCTATTCCCATATATGCGTCATCTAAGAAAATGTCCTTTCCCACTCAACCGTGCTATGTCACCTTTCCCAAGGTGAATTCGCTCGCGTTTGCGGTCGATTATTGCAATTGTCATCTCACAAACAGCCTGCAAATGGTTGATTATAATTTCATAAGTAGGCCATCAAACTGAGTGCTGGCTATTGGTTTTCATGCGGGTGGGGCTTGCTGTCACCTTTGTGCTTGTTCTGGGTCAGCGGCTGCCCAGTCACGCTATTTGGCAGCTTCCAAAGTATACGCAATATATGATGAGTGGAATTACTATTGGTCTATTAACATACGTCATAGTAAGCTTTTATTTCATGGTTCACCTTGCTCCCTTCAAAAGATTCCCACAATCTTTCTAAGCTGACAATGGCTTGCAAAAACCTCTTGTGTACTAAGGTCGTAATGCCATTGAAACTAAAAGGAGATTGTCATACTGAAGACCCCTCTTTGAAATAATAGGAGACCCCTCTTTGAAATAATAGGAGAATCAATCCCAACATAAGTACTCTTGACAAATATAACAATAAATAATAATGTTTACATTAGTGACATCAAGGTTACATGAAATCATCCATAATATTGGACCATCTAGTTTGACAGAATATATATTCCTTGTAGCCCACATAATGACTCCTCAGTCGATGGAGTTCCGTAAATCACTGTGCAATAGTCTCCCGTCATGGATCTCATGCAAGTAAGTCTACTGTCATAAATATCATAAGAAGATTATAGTGAAAAATAACTTCTATAACTACAGTGATCTACAAAATCCAAAGCTTAAAGTTGGAAGAGATGAATCATGCTTCTGTCACCGGAGTTATTTTATAGCTTAGGCCAAACCTCATATGCGCATGACACGTGGTGCCTATCTTCCACATCAACTACAGATGTAGCGAACCTTTGTGATAGTGCATCTCCTTGCTTGTTTGGAGATGGGATGTAGATGCCATGTTACCTTGCATCAAATCTTGTAGTTGCCATACTAGGGAGCCATGTAGGTAAGCCCTTGCTCATTGGAAAAAAAATATTTCTATCTCTAGTGCTCAACAGTGTACGTTGGATCATGAGGTCCTTGATGTTTCGCTCAACAAAGGAGCCCATCAACATTACCATGTACATCTATGACATAGCAAGCTTTCACTATTTAGATGGAAGAAGCTTGGGTGGTTGTGTTAGGAACTAGAAAAAGAACATTCATTCTTTCCTCGCAGTTGATGTATAGTGGTTGAAACGTCACACGACATGCATCCACCTAGTGGTCTCATCGATAGCTAACTACTTGGAAGCTATCGATTCATGCACTATCAGTCCACCACTTAGAGCTAGCTTTACCTAGTGGTGTGAATCGATGAGCTCCTTATAGAGCTGTTTAACCTCCCGACAAAGGCTATGAATGTATCCATGTTGCTCGATCTCTCACCTAAACACAATAAACCTCCACTAGAATCTGCTCCAAAAGATCTGAGGGATCTAAGAGCTGTTGTGGCTAGTAGGTATAGAGGAAGTGAGCACAGGACTGGGTGTGAGACAAGAGAGCCTGGTAATGGATAGGAAGGCCATGAAACAAAATTGGGCTAGGGTATAAGGGACATACGCAAGAGACGAAAGGACAAAAAGCTGGGAGGAAAGAGGAAATGCCTGAGGTGTAGACTAAGGTAAGCCTGGTGATAGGCAAGAAAGGAGGGTTAGCGAGGAAAAGAGGAGACATGAAGGTAGAATGAAATGGGGAAAAAGAGGGCACTGTCATAATATACACTCAGACGAGACGGACATATGACATTGAGGTAGAGGCTGTACACTTCTGCACAACGATATTGTCCATTTGGAGCCCGCCAATGCCCGCATGTTGTTTAGACTATTGATGGCATCCTGCCATCGTCTTTGCTTGGCCTGCGAGTTTTTTGGCTTCTCCATCTCCTTTGCCATGCTATGCAACATGCTAGAGGCCGAGTCAGAGAAGCAGCTTAGTTTTAGATGTCGTGTGTACTAAGAGATCAGAGGCCATCACCATTGTCTGTTCGAAGATGGATTATGACCTCTCTCCAGCCTTTTGGTACATTCGAATCAGGGATGAGTAGCAATTTTCCTTCACGAGTCCTTACGACATAGAAACCAGTTGGTTAAGATATAGTGATGAGATCATGAGGCCTAGTTAGACTCTAGACAAAGGGTGATTATGCTATTAATCAAGTAGCATGGACCAATAGTCCCTAGAGAGATGACATACTCAAGAACTAGAGAAGGTGACAAGACAAGCCTGCCAATGTAGTTGAGCCACACATGAGGCTTGGAGATCTTCTCTATGTTTGTCGTCTTGGGAGAAAGCCATCTAGGGTGGCAGTGGCACTTGTTAATAGTGTACTATGAGACATGTATAGAGAACTACTTAGGGCGTTTGCCAATAATGCTCCATCATGGGTTTCATGTCTTTGTGACTTTAGCCTTAGCTAGAGCAATTTCCCATAGAGACACTGTTGTCCATTCTTAGTTGGCTAGTGGACCTAGTCCCTTCGACAAAATAGGTTGTGGATTTACTCTTCCTATTTTATCATAAGTCTTATCATGTGCCCCTTGGATGCTAATTTATATGTCTTTATTGAGGATGAAAAATATATCATGATTGTCATTTATGTGGATGACCTTATCATCATAGGGTGCCATGAAGACAAGATCTCTTAGATGCTGGAAACGTCTAGTAGAATTTGATATGATAGACCTTGGGCTTACGTATTTATATTTGGGAATTGAGGTTTGGCAGGAGCTAGAATGCATTTTATCTCATAGTAAAAGATGTTGGAGAGATTATGAACGCATTCAAAATGTTTAAATGCAAAGCAACCGGCCACGCTATGCAGGTTGATGCAAAGATCTTGCAAGAAGACTACAGTCTCATTTATTTGTGTAACACATGATTGAACATCAACTATGTAGCTAATGTGTTGAGCAGGTTTTCCACAAAGCCTTGGAGAACAATTGGAAGGCAAGGATGCCGGTGATGAAAAACATCTGAGGTATTTTGGAGTATGGCATCACGTATGCCAAGGGAAAGACCTTAACCAAAATCTCTAACTCAAATTGGGTAGGATATATATATATATATATATGGAAAGCAAGAGAGAGGATATTGTTTTTCACTTGGATCTGGAGCTATCTCATGGATTAGTAAGCAGCAACCTATGATTGCTCTTTCTTCTATTGAGGTTGAGCACAAAGCAACTTGCTTTGCCTCTTGTGAGGAAGTCTGATTAATGAGAATTCTAAGCAATCTAGAAATAGCCAACTAAGTTAGAGTTTCATGATTATTGCAAAGAATCTTGTGTTGCATGCTTGCCCAGACACATTGAGATTCAATACCACTTTGTGCATGAGCTCATCATGGAAAGAGAGGTTGAAATAGCCTACTAAGAAAGGTGTAGACATATTCTCAAAGAATCTTAGGAGAAATTCACTGGACTTACGCATGACAAAAAGACAATGTTTGAACATGGATGGATTTAAACATGTTTTCCAATACCAAAAGCATGTGGAGTGTCATAATGCTAGAAATCAATTGAACAAAGACGAGAAGAAGTACTTGAAGCTAGAAGGGACAACATTTTTTTAAGGAGGTAATTAATGGAAGATTAGCTAACATCCACTGGTCAAGAAACCAAATAGTTATGGGATCCAAAATCACAACATGTTTATATGAAGGTCGTGGAAACTAATACTAAAATAAAAGCAATTCAAATCGAACATCATACATGACACTAGAACTTATGATTAATAAGAGAAGAAGATTCCATAGCTCTTCCCCCTTATGCTACACTTGTGTAAGAGGCCCCTACATTTTCTTCATGCTAAGAGTTCAAAATCATGGCACCCGATTAGATATCGAGGAGAGACTACACAAGTCGAGGGACAGGTTTGAAGGAAGCTAAGGAAGAGCACGCTATGGAGCAGATGAGTGAACAACACGAGTGAGAAACTATGAGTGAACAATGGGAAAAGTTGAAATTAGATCTTGGAAGCACCCAATAGATGAGACATGCAATGCATCTAGCCCTAAACTCAAGGTAACACTAGCAGTTAAGTACCCATCATGGCACATATTGCATGATTCTATTATTGGATATAGCTGCCCCACTTGGAACTAAGAAATGAGTACCTTACATTTTATGGGTAATGGACATTTAAGGCGCCTCTCATGATGGTACCTCTGCAGCTAGAAACTATTCACCGGAAGTGGCAGCACATGGTCCTGAAGATCCGCCAAGTAGAAAGATGTAGATCCGTAATATTCAAAAACGGGCCCGACCACCACATTTTCAACTTACCTGGCATCTGTCCCATGTGGTAGCACTAGTTGCATCGGCATTCGATCTCAGTCGAATGGCTAACTGAGTCATTGACAAAGATCACACCACAACACAAATTGTCGGGCATCCTTTTGCAGCATTGGCGACCACAGTATGGTTTGCACCACTTTCTTAGTCGTCATTGGTCCCACAAAGTGGCTACCTACCACTCCGCAATGTGCCTTCGTGAGCACTCCTTCTTGTTCATGTGGCAACACATATTTGAGCAAGACATCTATCAAGTGTCTGCCCTAGAGTTGCCCAACCACAACTTCAAATCTGCAGCTCTACAATGCCAACCGCTTTTGTTGATCTCTTGTCACGTATTGTGGCATCGTTCCTGAAGTCATAAAGAATAGAAATTCATCATACCATGACCAGATAGTTTGCTCACATACCTCCTTTGCATTATTGTCCACTACAGCTACCATGAAGACCACACTGAGCTCCACATCTAGAATCTTGTCATCGATGCCAATTGCACGCTCAGCAGATTTCAAATGAGAAAGATAGTCCGCAACCACATGCTATGAGCCAGGCCTATGTACCACTTCAAAGTTGAATTCTTGAAGAAGTAGCATCCAATGTGCAAGTAAGCCTGTGAGATTCTACTACTTGACCAGATATGGGAGTGTGAGGTCGACATGGAAAACAAAATGGTGACCCAGGAGATAATGCCAAAATTTCTTCACAGTCTAAAAAGATCATGCCCAAACCTTCTCATCTTGTCATTGAATAGTTTCTCTACATTGTGGAGAGTCTATGTCTTGCACAGTACATGGTTTTGTACCATCAAGACTGGGCCTCTTGCATCAACACGCTGCCCACTACTCTATCAGATGCATTCACAAAAAGGTGGAACATTTTGTCCCAATCTGGAGCTCTCAACATTGGTGCTCTAGACAACTAAACCTTGAGGTTGTGGTGGTAAGCCTTAGCATAGTATTTGGACCAGAAGAAGGCTTTTGGCTCCGCATACACCACGTCATTTGACGAAATGGCCATGCGATCTAGAAGCCATAAGTGTCTACCATGCCACTAGATTTCCAAGCACTCCAGATGCACGTTCCTGCATAATTACCACCACTTTGCCGAGGTCAATCGCAATGCCTTTCGTGCTGATGACATGACCAAGCAAGCAGCCACTGTGAACTGTGAATGCACACTTCATAGGGTTCAGGCTAAAGGACACTTCCCAGCAGCATTCGAAACATAGCCATAGGTGTTCCAAGTGGCTCGATCTTGCTCCATCTCATTCAAAGCACACTCAATGCGGAATGACCCCGATTCTAGTAGTGACACGCACCAGACTTCCATTCTTCCTCGAGCTAGTGAGTGTCCTCTAGATGCCGCAGAATCCCTTTTCCTCCATTAGAGGTCTTTTTGGGCTTCTTTTTGTCTTTGGCTTCTAACTCCTCACTACTTACATATGAGGAACTCTCGTCCAAACTCTCATCGTTGGTTTCATCCTCACTAACTCTGTGCTTCTTCCTAGATTTGCTTTTCCCTTTGGACGCCTTGCGATTCTTAGCTGTTCAACCTTGAAGTGCCTCTCCCGCATGGATCACCTGCGTGATAAGATCATTCAAAGGCATTGTGACTTTGTCCATGGTCACCATCGCCATCCACACATCCTTGGCTAGTACGACAACAAAGTATGTAGAGCACTTCCATCGCAGGTTGTTGGTTGTGAGGAACACGTTGCAGAAGTTGATGAAACTGAGCTGCATATTCTTCAAGATCCTAATCGTCTTGCTCCAAAATTAGCAGTCCCTCTAGAGTTTGTGGAATCATCTTCTCTTTGTGAGGACCCCTCACAAATGTGACCCTGATAGCATCACAAGTGAGGAAGTGATGTGCAGGGTATTTTGCTAACCATGTTGATGCCTTCCCCTCCAAAGTGGACTCAAACACCGGTTTCTTTTGCACCACATCCACAACACTTGGTATGTTAAGTGTGTAGATCTTGTCAAAGTGTCGAACATGTGCATCCGAATCATCTCTAGCCTTCCCCAAAAATTTGGTATACTTGACATTCACATCCACCATGGGAACCTTAATAATCAAAATGACTAGAACAGCTGGCACAACTGGAATGATAGGCACAACTGAAACCATAGGCACCCTTGAAACAATCGAAGCATGTCTACCTCCTATTGTCGAAGATTGCGGAATGGTGAATAAACCTTGCACCGCAGAATCTCACTTGCCTCGCAACGGTTAATGAGGATGGTTCACTGAGCACTCGCTGACCACCCCAAATAGGATGCATAGTAGGCACCAAATGCAAACATCACCTTGTGTTCAATAGAGTCACCTTGCCTCTTCCTGTGGGGTGCTCTAGTTGGCCCCTAGGCATTTCCATTCTCTAGAGTGCCTCCATAACTGCCTGGGCCACTAGGGTAGCCTCAGTGTCAAAACTAGGGGTTCTGTAGGTCCTTGCAACTGAGTTTGCATGCATGTTTCTGGTTAATTTTGTTATTTGGTTGGACATACGTCCAACTTCCACATACAAGTGCCAAATCTGGTGAGCTAGCTCACTGGTGAGGCATCGATCATTGAATCAAGCATCTTGCACTTTTGTATTGATAGTGAACAGTCAGGTCATGGTCGAGTCAAATATCACCCCACTCGACAATGCGAGTGGGACTAGTTTGGCATGGGGCTAGACACCCACCCCGCATATGCAAAAAAGGTGAAATTATGGTCGTCAATTTGTAAAGCCCTACAATGAGGACAATATGGATACACGAAAGACATACTCATATCAATGCAAAAGCCTTTAAAGAATGCGGAAAGAGACACATCTCTGTGAAATCTGAATACATGGATAGAATGCATACAATACTCAAGAGATGATGGTCGCATAGATATACAACATGTGGTTGCAATCTAGTTGCAACCACCATCTACATGCGATTGTGGATACTTGCGCCTCTAGGAATCTACGAAAACCGTGCGCACAGCTGCTAATGCCTTAACACTCATGCAATGTTCTTGTCTTGGGAGAGTTATCATTTTGAGCATGCCATTAAACCTCCTAAAGTTACTTTAGTCCCTATCTCACCAACCAAGTGTGTAGTTCTAGAATACATGTTTGTTGCTTATTCACCTTTAACACTGCAAGATTTCATACCTCGTGGGTATAGTTAGGAAGATGCAAAAGCATTTCTTGAACAAACAATTGTCACTGAGACGTTATCTCCTCCAAAAGTGGTAATCTTTAAATTGCTTTGATGTGACATATGTCATGATTGTTTCTCTAATACTAGAGTCTTATATTCCTATCATAGGAGAATTAGCATTTTGAGCATGTAGAATCAGTGATGGCCACAGCTCTAGAGGCATTCCTGGTGGCTAATTCCTTCACTAATACACTAGCATAGGGCATAGCTCCAAAAGTATTCTTTTCTTCTTCAATTTTGCTACTACACTATGCAAGCCATAGCTCTAGAAGAAAATTGTGGTGAGACTTCTCCACCACCTTTACATTTGGTTGATCTATTGAGGGAAGGTCTTATTTGATAAAGAAATAGTCGAGTCCATGAAAAAATTACCCAAAGGCTTTACCTAGTTTTGGTCTACTATATGCTCAAAGGAAGCATCAAAGATATGGTCTACACCTATTGGAGGCTCAAATGAAGTCTCAAATGAACACCATATGGAGACAAGTCTCAAATGAGAACCATATGAAGACCCCATAGGAGATCCTGCCATTTCCTGAACACATGTAGAAATCACTTAACAAAGAAACTGTTCAAGATGTCAAGCTTGGACGATTGAACACAATCAAGACATCCAAAACATGGGAGATGCTCTCAACTCTTTATGAGTCCAAGAATACTTCCAAATTTTGAAACTCAAAACAATCAACTTGTAGCCTGCAAAAGCGACTATGGAACTGGCAAATTCAGCTCAAGTGATCCTCAATGGACTAGGTGTATGTTTGTTTATCTATTCAAAGGCAAGCTCCATCACTTCAAGAAAATTAATTGTTGTTGTTTCGTGAGGAACTCACGACTCATACATTCAAGAAGGAAAGGCCAATCTAATGAGGAAGCATTTACATCCTCAAATAGAGGTAGAGGCAGAGGTAAACATCTCAGAGAAGTGGACATCAGCATGAAAATAAACATCAACAATATCAGCAGCATCTAAGATAAATTCATTCCAATAGAGGGAAATTTTAATGAAGAGTAAATGCATCTAGCAACATGTAAAGATTCAATGCTTTTATTGTCATAAGTTTGGAAATTAAAAGTGTTACATTTACAATAGCAACATTATACAGTCACATTATTTTTCAAAAAAAATCATTAAAAAAGATAAGGAATCATATCATTTTAACAAAAAGGCCATCAACCTTTTCTAAATGAATAATTGGAGGTTCCATGATCTGTGTGAAACGAGTCCATTTTAAGCTGAAATCACTAGAATATAATCTTTTAACTGTCTAAAATCTTTTTTTAAAATAGAATTCTTAACTTTTGTATGTTAAAAAGAGAAAAAGATATCTCTGCTATGAAAAAAACACAATATCACAATCAAAGCAATTTAAAATTTTTTATTTTTTTCATCTAAAAAGTACATATTTTGGATACACTTCATGTTTACAAGACTTCCAAATATCAGAACTCACATAAGAGGCTAAATTACTATCTAGTATTTTATTAACACAGAAAACATAGGCGAAGTACCATCAAATAATGAAAGTCAATATACTAAGAGAAGTAGAATGGCTTAGTGCATCAAAGGAACATAAGTACTCAATGTAGGTACTGTGATAGCATCATATGAAGAATTTAAACAATGAAAAAATCATTTCAGTGCTACAAATTCTTGCTTGTGCGATCAACTATGCCCATGCTAGCATCACCTAAATTCTTGCCCATGCAAATCATCTAGGTAATTGTAGCATTCCCTATGTAAAGAAACTTTGCCAATCATCACGTGGATGCTAACGTCATCAACATAGTTTCTTGCAAAAGGAAAGGCCTTTAAATCTACATGGAGAGTAAAAGTTCCCTAAACGCCTTGTCGCCCCCCCCAAAAAAAAAACAAATTTTGGTGTTTATAAAGTAAAATTTTAATGGCCTTATATCTCTTAGCTATCAATGCTCCACTCTCATGCTCCACTCTCATGTAACGATGCAAGAACCAACTAACTCTACTTATAAGCCCTCCATATGAGGAGAAGGCAATTGAGTAGCTCGGTTATCCGGTAGGTCCTGGTTTGGACACTAGATGGGGGCCATGTGTGGCCTGATGGCTGGATGGCTTTAGATAGAGTTGGCACACCGCCAACTAGGCTACATGCAAGTGCGGGAAGGCATCCCTTGACTGACCGCACTGAGGGTAGATGGGGCATTTCCCAAGGTAGCCCACTCTCGGGTTGCGGGGCCCGTTTGGAGCCTCAGATGAACCCGGATGGCTCTGGGCTGAACGGAGACCATAGGTTAGTTGCTCTATTTTGTGCACCAGTTCTATCATATGTTGGTGGCCTATTTCGAGACCGACCCCCAGTCGACTGTTTTGGGTGGACTAGGTCAGTCACCCAATTGAGCCTAACTGACTATGACTGGTGGCTATATAAGAGCAAGCCCGTGAAGCCCATTTCATCACTGGCTACAGCAACCCTGATTCCTTAGCATCCAGCCTCTGTCTTCTACTGTTTCTAGCACACCATCGAAGCTTCTTTCACAGGAGTGCATGGTTGGGAGGCAGCACCATCTATTGTATCAGTTCTATAGTAATCAAATTTTTGATTCTCCATACTATCTTGTTTTCTCTCTTGCGTACGAGATCCTATTATCTGTTGAGCATAGACATTGTATTATTTTCTTACAAAGAGATAGAAAGAGGGGAAAGAGGGGGAGAAAGAGAGAGAAAAAGAGGAAAAGAGGAGAAGGAGAAGGAGAAGGAGACATATGCTCATGCATAAGCATAAGCATAAGAGAAGGAAGAGGGAAAAAGAGCATAAGCATAAGAGATACGGAAAGAAAGCATATTCTTATGCTTATGCATCAGTATATGAGCATAAAAGAAAAAGAGAGAAAGCTTAAGCATAGGCAAATACATATGCTTATGAAAAGAGATCGAAAGAGGGGATGAAAGAGGGGAAAAGGGATTGAAAGAGGGGATGAAAAAGGGGGAAAAGAAGAGGGTAAAAGAGCATAAACATAAGAGAAGGAAGAGGGGAAAAGAGATTGAAAGAGGGAAAAAAGAAGAGAAGGAAAGGAGGAAGAGGGGAAAAAGAGATTGAAAGAGGGGATAAACAAGAGAAGGAAAAAGAAGAGAAGGAAGAGAGGAAGAGAGGGTCCAAAGAAGAGGGAATAGGGAAAGAGAGGGTTCTTACACCCATCACTACAGCTTAAGGCACTAGCTGCAGGCCAATGCAAATAACAAAAATAACAAAAGGAAAGAAGAGGAAGGACTTTCTTACCTGGAATAGTCTCGCTCGGTGTTTTGTGGATTGACTCTCTAAAAGAGAGGAAACATACCATTTTTCAAATAACTAGTTAGAGGAAGGAGGAGTTTAGAGGAGCAACTTCTCAAAGGGATTGGATTGAGGAGACAAGCATAAGCCTACAAACAAGGAGAAAGAGGAGGAAGAGAAATACCAAAAAGAGAAGAGGTGAGTCTTCTTTCTTTCAAAAAATCTCGTTTTTGTCTTTAACCCTTGAAAATCAAGCATAAAAACTAGCACATAACCTTAGCAATACAAGGAGAAACATGCTTTAACACTCACAAAACAAAATCTCACAAAAACGAACCTACATTGCTTAAAGAGACTCACCTTCTTAAAAAACTTCTTTTCACACAAGCAAAGAGGAAGAAGGGTGGAGAGGGAGCACAAGTGTTAAGAGAGGAGCTGAGTAGTGGTGAGGAGTGGAGAATAGAGAGGAGGAAAGCGAGGTCATCGAATATAAGGTGGGAGAAGTGATTTTTGCTTTTCTTGCAATAGAGATGCTAAAGAAAGTGTTGTGCGGGGTTTCGGGTTTAAGCCCCCAGCATCACTATATAGCGACGCTAGTCAACCGCTATATAGTGACACTTATATCCAAAAAGTATCGCTATAGAGCGATGAAATAGGGCAAAGCGTTGCTATATAGCAACAGTTCAGGGCACTTATTATTAGAAGAGAGAAAAGAAGCTCATGGGTGGCTATTTTTTGGATCTTAATAGATTTCCTTGCAACTCATGTTGCAATTTTGGAAGTGTGCAAATGGAAGTGATGAGTGGAAGCTCGTTAGATGATGCACCAATGCCTAGGAGCATAGAGTGGCTTACGGAGAGGTTGTATTTTCATTGCACTCATTGCAAGTGAGAAGTACGACATCAACGTCGTATTATCATGTGCCACTTACGAATGTATGGGGAGGAGCCCGAACCAGTACCCACCGTTGGTGTTGCACATGGTGATGGATTATCGGTAAGTCAATGCTATTTGAATTGGATACCATTTTGACACGAAACCTTGAGATAAGATCTTACATCTACACGAAATCTTGAAACAAGATGAGGAGGGTGACGAGGGTGCACATATACCTTCACACTTTGAGCAAGACTATAGTCTCCTGGATGATGACGAGGGTGTGGTGGACATGATGGATTCTATTTTTAGGGGCACTACATCACATGTACACATGATGTCAGAGTCTGAGGTCAAAATGTGAGAGTTGCAATCAACACAGTTGTACGAGGGTGCTAGGATGTCTAATCTACGGGCTTGTCTCTCAATCTTGAATCTGCAAGCAAAGTATGGGTGGTCGGATACAAGTGTCTGGCCTTAATAAGGTTATCTCCTGCATTAATTTGACTCATTATTTGGATATTGTTTGTTTTGAGAATCATCATTATTTGAAGCCTTTGTATCCCCACTTTTTCTCTCTTTTATCCCCACTTTTTCTCTTTTCACTTTCTCTCTTTTTCTCTCTTATCTCCTCTCATCTTCTCTCTTATCTCCTTTTTCTCCTCTCTTTTCCTCTCTTTTCTCCTCTCTTTTCTCCTCTCTTTCGTCCCACATGAAGCTTCAATAGCCTACTATTGAGCAAACAGATACAGACTTTTGTCACTCTAATTCAAAGAATGCATGAGTTTGTAAATGTTTGCTCAATGTCAGGTTGTAAGATTCTAAGCTTGCTCAATATCTTATAAGGATTCTAAGCTATAGGACTAGTGTACCGAATCATCATTATTCGAAGCCTATGTATGTTTAAAGTGTGATAGCTTGCTCCAGAAGATGTTGCCTGCACCAAATACCATGCCCACATCAAGAGATGAAGTGAAGAAAATGCTAGCAATGGTGGGTATGGATTATGATACCATCCATGCTTGCTGTAATGACTGTATTCTCTTTCATCATGAGCATGGAGATTTGGCTAGTTGTCCGAAGTGTGGGGAACAATGATATAGAGATGACTTGCAAGGTGAGCAGATACCGATAAAGTTCTTGAGACACTTTCCCATCATTGCAAGAATATAGTACATGTTCCGATGCAAATCCATAGTGGAGTTGATGACATGGCATGCATATCATCAGTCCACTGATGACACATTGAGGATTCCCACAGATTGTGTAGCTTGGAAGCACATAGACAATCAGTGGCCACACTTTGCGAGGGAGCCATGCAACTTACATCTTGCGCTTGCCATGGATGGCGTGAATCCTTTTGGGTTACACTCGACATCTTGGTCAACATCCATGGTAACAATAAAGAAGGGACACATCATGCTTGCACTACTTGTGTCAGGGAAGTACAAGGCCAAAAATATGGACGTGTACATGGCACCTTTGATAGAGGAGTTACAGATCTTATGGAAAGGAGTGCGGGTCTTTGATATTTCCAGAGCTCCTAGACATACCAATGATATTTTGATCAGGGGTATCTTGATGTGGACCATGCATGACTACCTAGGATATGGAGAGTGCGCAGGTACATGGTTGTGTCTTTACATGTATAATATAGGATTATGCTTTTATGACTCTCCTTCACATGCATGTCTTATACTAATACATTCATGCATGCGTGCAGGACTTGTTACAAGTGGGTACCATGCTTGTCCTATTTGTGGACTGGGTTTGAAATCGCTTGCATGATACTCCAAACATATGAGGAAAAATGTTTATGAAGGTCATGCTCGATACCTTCCGCTGGACCATCCCATGCATGGAGGTCAGCTTGATCAACCACCACCATATTTGAAGGCAAGTGACTGGGAGGGCAAATGGAGAGGAACCTCCTCCTGGTATGAAGAGGGTATTGATCTTTCATGATCTTCCTTATTGGGGTCAGTTACAAATCCATAATCTTTTGGATCCCATGCATATCTTCAAGAATGTGGGGGCTACCATTTGGGCACACTTGGTTGGTTCCAAAGACTCGAGAGGAGTGTGAGAAGACTTGCGTGCTATGAATAGGATGTCTCGCTTATGGCCCGAAGTGGATGCTTCGAGAAAAGTTATCCTTCTGAAAGCAACATGGATCCTCTCTATGACAAAGGAGGCAGTGGTCAAGGTGGACATTGCCTTTTTTAAAACACCCACAGAGTACATGTGTTGCTTGAAAGGAGCATTTTCAAAGGACAATAAGCTTAGTGGGCTGAAGTCCCATGATTGGCACAAGGTCTTATAGGTATTCTAAGCTGTAGGATTAGTGTATAGATAATCGTGATGCATTAGCATAATTATGATTATGTTATATTGTTGACATGACTTCTTAGTTGCTTTGATAATTCATCCTTCCAATTACAATAAAAGGGTGCTTACACGAAGACATTAGAAATGCTATATTCAAGATCAGTGGTATTGTGAGGTATGCTTACTATCAAATCACATTGATTGCATTTTCTTCAATTTAAGCTGAATAATCTATAGACTGATTAAGAATATATCTTACATGGGCATGTGAAATAGGTGGATATCTCAAAAAGAGATCTCCATATCGAGCATCGAGAAGGCTAGGGTGGAATCCATTGAAGCCGTATGCTTGCTTGAGAAGCACTTTCCCTCGAGCATTATGACAACTCAAGTGCACTTGCTTGTGCACATAGTTGATGAGGTGGCCATTGCAGGTACCGTTCATAATCGGTGGATGTTTTTTCTCAAGCAGTTTATAAAAACTTTGAAGGGATTTGTAAGACAAAGAGCAAGACCAGAAGCAAGCATGGCAGAGGGATGGCTTGTGCAAGAGCCATTAGTATATATCACAGAGTTTCTTGCATCCATGGATCCCGATATGCTGCAAGCTTGGCATAACAAGGATGATGATCGCATCGTTGGCGAGGTTTCCCAAGGAAAAGGGATTAAAAGAAACATGAGCAAAGAGCAAATGGAGAAATTCAATAAGTTTTGTATCCTCAATAGCAAGGAGATGCAGAAGTGGATTGAGAGATATGAAGCGGCCAAAGTAGAAAGAATAAATGCAAGGATGAGATTCAGAGTAATGTACAGGCGATCGCAATCATATCCATGGGATCTAGGTCTTCTCCCCACTCACATGTCACTTGATTGGCCACAATTGGCTCTACATAAAGCCGAATGCAATGGAGAGACAATAAATGACTGCAAGCGAGAGTTATCATCTAGATGTATGATGCATGTAAGTTTCTTACCACTTGATGTAATTAAGTATTTATTTGTGGCAATATACGCTATAAAATAGATGCATCTTCATTGTTTTAATGATGCTCTTTTATAGGACAAAAAGTACAGTGCATTATGGTCATAGGGATGACATTTTTGCATGGAATGCATCGATTCAAAGAGAGTCACATATGATTGTGGAGTCATGGCTAACTTCACACAAGATAGCCGAGCAAGTGCTTCGGATACCAATCTTCTCTCCTCACAATTGGATTATTGTGGAACCATACGCAAAAACTATGAAGTTGATTTCAGATGATTTAGTATTTTCATTATTGATGTAAAATGGTTTAGAACTATTTACAATGGTCCCCATGTGGCAGTGACAAAAGATAGTAGCGGTTTCTTTGCAATAGACTCCACCAAACTTTGGACTGATGAAAGTGATACTTTTGTTCTTCCCGAGCACTGTGGGCAGGTGCATACTAATGATTTAATTAATCGAAGCTTTCATTTTTAAAGATCCATTGATACATATACTTATATACTTAAGCATAATTTCATATATATAATTGATGGCATTTGGCACCCATCTTCAATGTAGGTGGTTTTTCATCCGGATCGTTTTAATCCAAGATGGTGGTATGAGATCCAAGCTGCACTACGAAGTAAGCAAATTTTTGAAGATAGAGATGTGGATATGGAGATGCCACTACCAATGCCGGATCCAATTGATCCAGATGAATCTAGCAAATATATCATACAATATAATATATATATAATATATCATATATTATAGTATAGTATATATTTATGTAACTCCTATGTGGAATAAGGATGATTGGGACATGTGGAAAAGAGAGGGTCCCTATGGGCTCCATGTGAGGAGACTCTTGACTTTCTCAATATTTTAAGAGTTTTGAGCATCTTGTGATGGGACACATGGCAAGAGTAGCCAAAAAGGACATGGATGGTGACATACGTGCTTATGTGATTGATGGGCAAAGGAATCTACAGGTAGCAATTGTAAATGGGTGAAGGAGGGTAACAAAATATCTATAAAAGGAGCCCTCCTCTCCCTTGTTCATCAATCTCTTCCACCATTAGGCCTCATGCTGCTGTAGCTCTAGTCTCCCCAAGCCTCTTCCATGAGCCTTCTCTCCCTCTTGTAGATATTCTCTTATGTAGACTCTGGAGTCCATCTCTCTCTAGTTTATTCTCTCTCTATGAGTAGTCTTGGAGCTTTCGCTCCCTCTCGTATGTATGAAACCTCTTCTCTTCTCCCTTGTGTTTGTAGTGTTGAAGTGGATTCTCACTCTATTTAGAGTGCCTAGTAATGAGTGATTAGAGGTAATTAGGCCTCATGATTTACTTTTTTGGGAATTACTTCTTGGTGGTTGTGGCTCTCATCAGCCACGTCAGTCGTGGCTAAGATTCCATTGGGCTGGCATTTACTTTCTAGCCACTGTAGTGACCTGCTCACCCACCACTAGGCTTAAGCATGCATGATCACTACAAGTGCAATAAAAATTACCAGTCACCGAGCTTGCATGCTCAATAGAGTACTAGAGTGCCTGGTAATGAGTGATAAGAGGTGATTAGGCTTCATGATTTACTTTTGTGGGAATTACAACCCGGTGGTAATGGCTCTCATCAGCCATGTTTGTCATGGCTATGATTCCACCGGACTAGCAGTTAATTACCCGCCATTGTAGTGGCTTGCTCACCCACCATCGGGCTTAAGCATGCATGATCACTATGAGTGCAATAAAACTTACGAGTCACCTAGCTTGCATGTGTAAAAGAGTACTAGAGTTCCTAGTAATGAGTACTTAGAGCTGATTAGGCTTCATGATTTACTTTAAGGGAATTATTGCTTGGTGGTGGTGGCTCTCAGCAGCCACACTCTCATGGCTAAGAATCCACTGGGCTGGCAATTAATTACCAGCCACTGAAGTGGCCTGCTCACCCACCACCAAGTGTCTGCTTCATGATTACCAACCCATCTGGGGTGGCACATAAGATTCCACTGCGGTGGCCTATAATTAATATGGATGGAACCTCAAGCTTCAGCCACCATGGTGGCTCAAACTTTATAATATATAAGATCCGTGGCATTTGGCATTTGGCATTTTACTACGTTGCTCTCATGCCCTTGCTCTGCTACTTTGCTCCACACCCCTCCTCCAGCTCTTTTTCGCTATCGCTGCTCGACTTTACTCCATGCTCCCTCCTCCAACTCTCGTCACTCGTCTACTCCCCTGCTCATCTGCTACTCGCCCACTCATCTTCACCATGCCTACTACTTCCCCCCCTCAATGCATTGTGATCCCAATGTTATCTGCCTTCTCATATTATAAGGTGATTGCATTGCACTCACCTGGAGTAGAAATGCTAGCACCAGTGGAGACCCTTTATTCCCATACTTGATTCCCCCCATATCCGAATGTCACCACCTTAGATGACATGCTCACCTCTGGCCTCTTTATGGCTATGCTATATGGGCTTCCCCTAGACATTGACGAAGGACTCCCCCTAGACCCTTTGCTCCCAGAGTCGATTCCCCCCACATATGAATGTTGAGAGTGCTCTCAACGGAAGCAAGAACGGAAGAGGGAGAGAGAGAAACAGAGAACCACACAAGTTTTGGTGGGTGCAGAACCACCCTAATCTTCTTTTTCATTCATTTATATATGTGTTTGAGTATTGTACATAACCGGGGTAAAGGCACAGTGACCTTTAACCCCCACAACCTCCCACTTAAAGGACAATGTGCCTTTAAGGGAGAACAACCAGTGAGCATACTATCCAATGTCCATCAATACACGACAATACTCAAACCGTTGACTAGGTATACTCTTCATCAGCATATCTGCAGGGCTATCATCTGTATGAACCTTGACAAGCTCTATGCGCTTGTTCTTAAGTACCTCCCTGATGAAATGGTACCTGACCTCAATGTGTTTGGTCTTTGCATGAAAGACCGGATTTCGTGCTAGCTGAATAGCACTCATGGAATCACTATGCAATGTCGGTACACCTGTATGAATCCCCAAATCTCCCACTAGCCGATCAAGCCATATAGCCTCCTTGCAACCCTCTGTGGCTGCAACATACTCAGCCTCTATGGTAGACAAAGCAACGCACTTCTGTGCGTGAGACATCCACGACACTGCACCACCTGCAAAGGTGAACACGTAACCAGAAGTGGATCTGCTACTATCCACATGCCCTACATAGTCTGAATCTGTGTATCCAAGTACACGCATGTCTCCTTTACCAAAGCAGATGCACATCTCCTTGGTACCCTTCATGTACCTCATGATGCACTTAACTGCCTCCCAATGCCTCTTTCCTAGATTAGCCATATACTGGCTAACAACTCCCACTACAAATGCAATGTCTGGTCTAGTAGCTATCATAGCATACATAAGACTCCCAACTACTGATGCATAAGGAACCTTGGCCATCATGGCTCTTTCCTCATCTGATTTGGGACTATCTGTATGACTCAGTTTCACATATGGAGGCAATGGAGTACTCACTGCCTTCCCCCCCTCCATATTGAAACGCTGTAATACTTTTGTAACATACTCTTTTTGTGAAAGCCAAAGGAGTTTCCTACTCGGATCACACGTGATGCGCATACCAAGAATATGACCTGCAAGTCCCAAATCCTTTATATCAAAGGCCTCATGCAACTTGGCCTTTAATGCATCTAGCTCATAAGTATTCTTGCTAGCCAATAGCATATCATCCACATATAGTGCCAAGATTATCAGCCTATTATCCTTAGCCCTTTTAGTGTAGAGGTAGTGATCAATTTCACTCCTTCTAAAACCTTGGGACCGAATGAAAGCATCAAACTTTTGATACCATTCTCTAGGTGCTTGCTTAAGACCATAGAGACTTTTCTTCAGCTTGCAAACTAAATGCTCTTTGCCCTTTTCTTCAAAGCCTTTCGGCTGCACCATGTAAATTTCCTCATGCAAATCCCCATGCAAGAAAGCTGTCTTGACGTCCATCTGCATAAGCTCCATATCCTTTACTGCCACTAGTCCAAGCATGCATCTAAGTGTGGTCATCTTTACAACCGGAGAGAATATCTCATCAAAGTCCACACCCTTCTCTTGCTTGAACCCTTTAGCAACCAAACGGGCCTTGTACCTAGGCACATCATCACCTGTGACCTTCATTTTGTAGACGCATTTACATGGCAATGCTTTCTTTCCATGTGGCAAAGAAACCAAGTCCCAAGTCTTATTCTTCATAAGTGAACTCATCTCTGATTGCATATAGCATACTCCCACTTGCGTTGATCCTCACGCATCATAGCCTCTCTGTAGCAAGAAGGCTCCCCGCACTCAGTAAGCATCACATAGTCTACCCCTGAAACAAACCTATCAAGCGGTCTAGACACTCTAGATGATCTTCTCAATAGCATTTCAGCTTGCTGTCCCACTTGCATATCCGCCACATTTGGCTCATCATTTCCACCAATAGATGATCCATCATCTACCCTTGATTGTATACCTATGGGAGTACTAGGTGGTACCATTTCTTGCACATTTGGTGCATGGACAGCTTGTTGTCTATTAACATATGCAGGTGGATTCACATCCTGGAAAGTGATTCTCCTCATTTCCACATCCCTCATGGGTGCCTTATGCATCTTCTTCTCATTGAAGACTACATCATGGCTATGTATGATCTTCTTTGCTTCTGGATCCCAAAGACGATAGCCCATTTCTCCACTTTCACCATAACCCAGAAAGATGCATTTCCTAGACTTAGGATCTAGCTTCTTTTGAAGCTCTTTTGGCACATGTGCATATGCCTCACACCCAAATATATGCAAATGAGAGTAAGAGGGCTTCTTGCCACTCCATGCCTCTTCAGGAATACTGCCATCCAAACTCTTACTAGGTGATCTATTGATCACATGCACTATAGTCTTCATTGCCTCAGCCCAAAAACCACCAGGAAGACTTGCATTGGAAAGCATGCATTGCAACCTTTCTTGAATGGTACGGTTCATCTTTTTTGCAACTGGATTTTGCTCTCGAGTATGAGGGGATGTGAGCTCCCTCTTAATCCCACGTGTATCACAGAAATGCTGAAAGCACCATTGTCAGTCTGTAGGCATTTAAGCGTTCTACCTGACTGATCTCAACCAAGGCTAGCCATTTCTGAAATACCTGGAACACATCACTCTTCCGAGCTATAGCATAAGCCCACACTTTCCTAGTTGCATCATCAATGAATGTCACATAGTATTCAGCCCTGCCTAATGACTGTGTAGGCATGGGACCACATACGTCTAAATGCACCAAATCAAGCTTTTCAAACTCTTTCTTTCCCCTTCTTTTATGGGCTGATTTAGTCTGCTTCCCATACATACAGTGCTCACAAAATTCAAAATCAGAGAAACTCAAATGCGGTACATAACCCAAACGGCATAAGAGTTTCATTCCATTCTGGCTCATGTGCCCCAACCTGCAATGCCACAAAGAAGTGCTTGGCTGCTCGGTTATTGGAACAACATGATCAAATACCCGTGATACATGTAAGGGATACAAAGTCCCACACTTGGCACCGTTGGCCAAAAGCATAGAGCCCTTCTGAATTTTCCAACTCTGAAAGCCAAAAGTGGTGTGAAAACCAGCATCATCTAGCTGACCCACTGAAATAAGACTCTTGGTCAACTTAGGCACATGTCTCACATGTTTCAAAACAAATGCAGACCCATTTGCAAAAGAAAACTTAATTTCACCTGCTCCCACTATGTCACATGCATAGTCATTTCCAAGATGCACACAACCTGTCTTTCCACTGTCATAAGTGGAGAACTATTCCCTATGGGGAGTAACATGGAATGAAGCACCAGAATCCAAAATCCAATCCTGGGAATATGCATCATCTGAAGTGGTAAGCAACTCTGCAGATAAACTAGACATGAAAAGAACGTCATTGTCACTATCATGTGTGACTGCCTTGATCTCCTCGATCTTCACTTTTCCTTTGTCCTCCCTTGGACTCTCTTCCTTTTGATTTGCACCCCAATTTGCATTCTTTTTCTTATCCTTTTGCTCTCTTTTTAGCTTGTAGCAATCCTTTTTCATATGGCCCTTCTTGCCACAGTGGTAACACTCAATGTTCTGTGTGCCCTGGATTTGCTACGTGACTTCCCTCTTTCTTGGGACTTTCCCTTGAACTGTGATCTGCCCCTTTGCACATTTAAGGCTGCATCCTGCTTGTTGCCATCCATAGACTTTCGTCTAATCTCCTCAGGCAACAAGCTACCCACAACATCATCAAATTTTAGTACTCCACCAGGTGCAGAGTTACTAACAACTGTACGGAAGGTATCCCATGAGGATGGCAATGAACATAAGAGAAATATTGCCTTAGTCTCCACATCAAAATTCATCTTCTGAGCCTGAAGCTAGCTGAAAATAATATTGAATTCATTCAAGTGACAAGCAATGGAGACCCCTTCCTTCATCCGCAGCTCAAACAACCTCTTCATGAGGTAAACTTTATTAGAGGCAGTTTCCTTCTCATAAGTGGCACACAGTTTCTTCCACAAATCTTATGTAGTCTGCTCATTTACTACTGTGAAATAAACTGACTCTGCAAGATGAAGTCTAATAGTAGACTTTGCTAATGCATCTAGCTCATTCCAATCATCCTTAGACATATTTGCAGGCTTAGCTTCAATCCCTGCCAAGGGTTTAATCTGCTTCTTTTGAATAAGCACATCCCTTATTTGTTCTTTCTACAAAGAAAAGTTTGTAGTACCTGCAAGAGAGAATCACACCAAATACTAGGTGCACCCAAATGTGTATGCCACAATAGAGTGAAGTATCACCAAAACTCAAAGCTTAAAGCATCAAAAGATGCATCTGACTCATGTGCATATACTATGCATCTATATGAGCAAATCTGGCCCAAAAGAAAATGCCATAAGTGCCAAATGACTCAAGCATAAACACCGTCCACTGGCATATGCATCAATAATATCTCATCCAAGAGAGCATAGCACAATCAGTGCATCACCTGCAATGTGTCAAAGCTGTCCCTCAACATAAAATAGCATCCATGTGCAAAGCGTCCATAAAAAATAGCATCCCACAAGGCAATTTGGGCCTATCAGCGCATCCAATAAGGACCATAATGCATCCAAATGGCCTATAAATCATCCACTGCAACCCAATGCACACCACAAATGAGTGCACACTGCTTCAACTGCAACCAGAGTGATCTGCATAAGGTATGCTCAAGAAATCATAGTCCCACGGTAATGACCGCTATTGAAAATATACCTAAGATGCCTCAAAACATGGGCACCATTGCATAATCGAAATCAGCAAGAAAATCTGCAAATATCTCTCTTCTGCTAGAACTCTAAAATCCCAACCGATGAGTGAGAAATGGGAGTCAACACTTATCCACTACCATGTGGCATAAATCTAAGGTTTTAAAACCTTAGAATGAAAAATGCATAACAGAGAGACGAAATCGAATACACAGAGATCTATAACTCTGAAAATCCTCCACTGAATTGTGCAAGAACTGATAGGTAGGTGTTTTTGGGCGTCCGAAATGCAATGGGACAGACGGTTTTGGAAACCGTGGTCTCAATCACTGGGTCCAACACACGGACTGAAAAACGTTTTTGGAAACAGAGCTGTTTGTAAACTCCACCGGAGTGCGAATGATGAGCAACATAGAAGTTTTAGGACCTCTTGAGTCCACCGGAACTGATAGATCTGCAAATGGTTGCTCCAAACTTGAGTTCCAATACCCGGGCAAAAAACACAGAAACTGACACAGTGAGTCAGAAATCCAATGAAATGATCCCAGATTCAAGAATGAAGGTGTTTCCAAGCTCCTGAAGTGAAGTGGACACCAAAAGCAAGCAATAGTTGCCTCTACAAGTCAATATGGAGTCTCTGTCATCGAACGAAACAAGGAAAAGCTCAAAAAACGACTTTTTCTTTGAAAACACTTAACAGGCTCTCAAAACCACTTCGCAAAGCCAAAGTGACTTTTCCAAAGGTTCCTCCAAGGTCTCTGCACACTTGGATGCAAGTAAAGTCGCCCATAAAGCTTCCCACAGAGCTTCTCCTTCCTCCCACAGAGTTGCTGAGCTTCAAGCATTCACGCACGCTCTGCTAGATCACCCGGGCTCTGATACCAGTTGAGAGTGCTCTCAATGGAAGCAAGAACGGAAGAGGGAGAGAGAGAAATAGAGAGCCACATAAGTTTTGGTGGGTGCAGAACCACCCTAATCTTCTTTTTCATTTATATGTGTTTGAGTATTGTACATAACCAGGGTAAAGGCACAATGACCTTTAACCCCCACAAATGTCGCAATAATCTTTTGGCTCACTGATGTAATGTTTGGGTCACTAAGGCTCTGAGCAATTGCTGAGTTTTTATTAAATTCATGTAATCTCTTTTTGTTCAATTTGAGGCTCTCACTATGCACTGTTGTTAACTTTTATATTTGAATGGTTATGGTTGCTAGCTGTAATATTTTGGCCTTTAAGGCTCTCAACAATTGCCAAGTATGTATAAATGTAGATCCTCTATTCAATTTTTTCTCAGTATAAGTTGTTAATTTTTACATAACCTATTATTGGATGTAGATGTACATTGTAATCTCTTTTGCTCAATTTTCAATTGATGAACTATAGTTGATTATCTAGATGGCACCATTGGACTGCACCACTGGGCCTCCTCCAATCACCCTCCAGTCATCGCGGTGGCTTGGAAGACTTTTGCCCTCATTTATATTTATTGCAACAAGGACTAAAAATACCAATAAAGCAGGAGTACACTTTCCTCGGTTTATGACCAAAATAGTGCTAAAATAGCTCCAATAACCCACCATTATGGTTGCATGAAGATACATCTAGAAAAATACAATTAAACTTTTTTTAAAAATGCAATTGAAAATATGGCCCTTAAGGGGTCCCCTCTAGGGTCAAGGGCCATATAGACATATACAATATCCATGATGCCACTAGATAGATATGACATGTCGATATGGCCCTTGCCCCTTGAGGGGACCCCTCAAGGGCCATATCGTTAATTGCATTTTGCTTGGTTGCACAAGGAAATACATTTTCCTTGGTACACAAATATAGGATGCGTCAATTTTACGAGCAAAAACCTATGAGCAACTTTATCCGAGCGTGATTTAAAAATTTGTATTTCTTTAGGAAACATGGTTTTTATACTTTTATTTTCACTAGAGCTGGATCCCTTTATCATAAAAATATACAGAATTGTCACTCATTTAATTTTACATGACATAAATATTCTTCTTCATAAACATCCTTTGTACCCCTGTTATTGTTGAGATATCAAGCTCTACCCCCGATATATCTCCTGGATGACTATCATTTATGTCACCGCCTATGTTAGTTGTACTCGTGGTGTAGTTAGACTACCACGTATGTTTTTGGTTTGGGTTCACATATGAACCACGTATTCTAGGGTTTGACATATAGGGTATTTCCCTCTTCTATTGTATTGTTGTTGTGTGCAAAAGTGAAGAAAGGCTTCACCCTCCAACCTTGTGTCCTCTCTCTTTTGTGTGTTGTGAAGAAAGCTGAACTTGAGTCTCCTATCTCTCTCCCTTATTCTTTACATGGTATCAGATCCTTGTTCGTGGTAAGGAGCTCAAGAAAGCAAGCCAAGTTTGTGGTGTCCTGGTAAGAGGACCAGTGTTGCTTTCCTATTTCGAGTTTGGGAGCAAATCTCTGCAGGTAGCACAGCCAGAAGTGCAGGAGTGCATTGTTTCAGATTGAGAGGCCTTCGCGGTGTGGCGAGAGCATAGTATATGCTGCGGGCAAGGGCAAAGCCCTTGGTGACTTTATTTTTCTGATTTGAGGCCGTTTCGGGGCCCGTTTTGAAGGCGGAAGTTCTTCGTAGGCACTCAGAAAAAGGCCCTGTTTTTCGCTGTGCGGCCACTGCGCGGCTAGTCGGTGGAAAGGTGCCACAGAAATTGCATCGTATGCCTGTGTGCACAGATATTGGGAGTTGCAGATTCATGCCTGTTGCCTGTTGATGCAAAATCGTCACTAGGAAGTGACTTTGTGGTGAAATACCACTTTCATCAGTGTTGCAGATCTGCCCCTGTGAGGCTTTTTGCAGAAGTTTTGCTATTTGCCCTTGTGAGGCATTTGCTGTGTTTACAGGTTGCTATTGCAATTCGTGATTTGTAAAATGTCTGAGAATCTGTCCACCATTGTTAGTGAGAAGCTTGACAAGAACAACTTCCAAGCATGGAAGTTCAGGATGACAAACTTCCTTATGGGAAAGGGAGTTTGGGATTACATCAGTGGTGAAACTGCAGAACCAGTTTTGGGTACTGCTCCCACTTCTGCTGAATTGAAGGCCTTTAAAGAATGGCATGAAAAAGCCAGAAAATGCTTGTATTGGCTGTCTGTTAGCATTTCAGATTCTATGATTGTGCATATACAGGATGTAGAGATGCCTAAGGAGGCATGGGATACATTGGTGAAGCTGTATAGCACAAATACCAAAGCACGAAAGATGCAGCTAAAGCAGGAGTTGCACAATGTGCAAAGGAAAAATCTAAATATAAATGAGTATTCCTTGAAGGTGAAAGGCCTTACAGATTCTCTTGCCTCCATTGGAGCACCTGTTGATGATGAGGACTTAGTGTCTGTGACCTTGAATGGTCTTGGGAAAGATTATGCATAGTTTCGGACATCCATTGGAGTCCATGAAACATTTCCTGATTTTCAGGAACTTATTGCTCTCTTGCTGAGTGAAGAGCAAAGGAATGGTGGTTCAGCCACCTCAACTTCTCAAGAGACTGCTTTCTACTCGAATACAGGTAGAGGCAGGGGTAGAGGAAGAGGCCGTTTTGGTGGCCGTGCAAGAAATCAGAACCAACAGCAACAACAGGAAAACCAGTCCTATGGAGGAGGACGTGGTAGTTCTAGAGGCAGGGGGAGCCAAAGAGGCCGTGGTTCATGGCAAAGGAACCAGCAAGTAAATAGCAGCACAGAATGCTATTATTGTGGAAAGCCTGGACACAAGGAGAATACATGCTATAAAAACAGAATGACATCAAAAGTGGGAAGTTGCAGCAAAGCAACTATGCATCATCAAGTGGGCATGGTGACGACAGAAATGAGCACCTTTTTGTGATGCAGCATATGGTTAACTCCATGTCAGGAGATGCTGCAGCTTGCAATGATGTTTTGTATGTTGATTCAGGTGCCTCTAACCACATGACTAGTCATGGTGAGTGGTTTCATGATGTTAGAAATTTGGATAAGCCAGGTTATGTTGAAACAGGTGATGATACTGCGCACCCAATTACGCAGGTTGGTAAAGTGCCATTGGCTATGCAGGATGGCAAAACGAAGTACTTGGTAGATGTACTTCATGTTCCAAAAATCACTAAGAACCTGGTTTCAGTTGGCCAGATGGTTGAGCAAGGTCTGCAGGTTAGATTTAATCCTGATGGATGCTTTGTTGAGGACTTGAAAAATAAATGCCGCTTGGTTGCGAAAGGCAACAAAAATGGAAGAATGTTCACCTTGGATGTTGATATGCCTGAGGTGAAAGCTGCTATGTTTGCGCATGGGAGAGGTGTCATTGCAGATATTGAGGTATGGCACAAGCGCATTGGGCACGTGAATATACAAAGGCTGAAATCTATGCAAACGAAAAACATTGTTGCAGGTTTGCCTAAATTCAGAGTTGAGGGAATGCAAAAGGTATGTGAAGCATGCCAAATGGGTAAGCAGGCCAGACATGCATTTCCCAAAAATGCTAAGGTGAGCAGAAGACCTTTGGAAGTGATCCATTTAGATGTTTGGACAACCAAAGCTGCTTCTATTGGTGGATGCCATTATTATGTGACGTTTATTGATGACTACACTAGGAAGGTGTGGATTTATTTTATGAAGCACAAAAGTGAAGTGTTCAGCCATTTCAAGGCTTTTAAGGCCATGGTTGAAAAAGAGAAAGGTGTGCATATTAAAGTGCTAAGATCTGATGGAGGGGGAGAGTACTTTTCAGAAGAATTTTGTGAATATCTGAAAGAACAGGGAATTCAAAGGAAGTACTCATGCAGGTCTACCCCTCAGCAGAATGGGGTTGCAGAAAGGAAGAACAGGCATATTGCAGAAGTAGGACGGGCGATCCTAAATGAGAAAAACATGCCTGATTATTTTTGGGCTGAAGCAGTAGCAACTGCTGTTTATATTATGAACAGAACCCCCACTGCAGCTGTCCATGGCATGACGCCTGAAGAAATGTATACAGGTCAAAAACCAAATATTTCTCACTTGAAGGTATTTGGTTGCATAGCTTATGTTCATGTTCCTAATGAGAAGAGAACAAAGCTGGATCCAAAGGCAGAAAAATGCATCTTTATTGGATATGCTCTGCACCAGAAAGGGTATCGCTGTTATAACCCTTCCACCCACAAAATGCAAGTGAGCAGAGATGTTGTTTTTGATGAAATGAGCAGCTGGTATGCACCAACTGTTATGGTAGGAGATGCAGATGCAGGAAATGGGAATGCTGCAATAAATCCAGAGCAGCAATCTCAAGCCTTGAGTGGACCCAGAGAGTCCTCTACTAGTGGATCTAATGCATGGACAGGGAGATTGAGATCTAGTGAATCGTCACATGGCAGCCATGATAGTGTTGTGCAGGTATCACATAAGGGAAAAGAAAAAGTAGACCATGCTCCAGTGTTTGATGTGTCTGCTGGTAGCTCTCATGTTGATGGAGAGTCAAGCGGATCTGAAATGATCCTTGATGAGGAACTTGGGATTCCTTCTGTTGTTACACCTGGTGCAAGGAAAAGCAGGCATGATTTAAAGACTCCTGCAACTGATCCAGTTGTACGGAGGTCCACTCGTATTAAGTATCCAATTGACAGGCTGAGATATGATGGGTATACAGCACATCACTATGCTTATATGGTCAAGGTTCTAGAGGAGCCAGAGCCCACATGTTTTGAGGATGCAGCAGGGCATAAAAATTGGGAAGCAGCTATGGATGAAGAGATGGCTGCCTTGGATGCAAACCACACTTGGGATTTGATGCCTTTGCCTCATGATAAGAAGGCTATTGGCTGCAAGTGGGTTTACAAAGTAAAGCACAATGCTGATGGGTCTGTTAGCAGGTACAAGGCAAGATTGGTTGCCAAAGGTTTTGCGCAGACATTTGGAATTGACTATGAGGAAACTTTCAGCCCAGTTGCAAGGATGGCAACCGTGAGAGCAGTAAACACATTTATATGAGGATTACCAAAAAGTGAGCGAAGAAAAGCGAGCGAGGCCAAATAAGCGAGCGTGGACAAACAACAATGCAAGGTCTTATCTGTTTAATAACAACCACATCATATTCATCAGGACAGCCAATTACCACAATTTATGCTCCAAGAAAGCTTACCCACTCGCCTGCATCTTGGCTAGTATGTTTCCAGAAGTACATGTTCAAATCATGTTTCCTTTGCTGTGAAAAAGTAATGATAAAATAAAACATTGAATGCTTTCAATAATGAGAATAGTAACATATTACATGAACTGCTCTTCATGTTGTCAGAAGACACCTTTTTTCTAAAAGTTATTAACTCCATAGCACAAAAAGCATATGTCATACAAACAAAAATTAATATAAAAATTTGATGCTTCAAAATATCTTCCAACCCTTGGAATGATTGTACAAAATGTTTTTTCGTGCATTGCCAAAACATGGAAGCACACCTATGTATATCATCCGCTTCCAAAGGAAACATAAAAAAGGGACATCTAGGCTGCCTACTAAATGCTTGATGGGTTTCTTCCACCTTCAAAAAATACAACTTAGTGCAGCTTCATGCAAGGAAGCACACCTACATATATTATCCGATTCTGAAGGAAATGCAAAAAAAGGGCATCCAAACCATACACTACATACTTGATGGGTTTCTTCTACCACCCAGAGCTTGAAACAATTCAACTTTTGTCAATGTAGCCTGATGCATAAACTGATGCACCATTTCACTTAAGCCCAAGACAACAATAAACACAAAGTATATGTGCTTGCAAGGCATGTAGGGACTGCTTCCCTTTCTGTGAAATCAAGGCATGTGCAACGTGGAAACTCTGAAATCAAGACACTATATGTTAGCCCCTTGGACATGGATCCTGTTGTACGAACATGGAATACATGCACCTCATGTGGAATAATGATGTTCTCTCTCACCACCTCCCCATTTTCTGTAACTGCCTTGTGTATCCTTTCCTTGAAATCTTTATTCAACTTACTTGTCCATGAAACAAGCTTTCCATCACGATGAGAAGGGCGCACATGGCTAGGTGTATGGATTTGCTGTGCATAAGGAGGTCCCATCACACCAATAGAATCATCACTATTAAATACGAACCCTGCCCTTACAAGGGCACCCCTCTCATCTACAGTGATTGATGTCCCACTTGCAACCTTCCATACACCTGGAGAGACCCCAGGAACACCTTGAATGGATTTATCCACATTCCATGTATGGGTGACAGAAGTGTTACAAAACCATACAAACTGCTCTATCACTCCATGAGAATGTTGCCTTCTTCCCTTAAAACAAGGGGCTGGCACACCATAACTTGCACTTCTACCAAGTGAATTGATTAGTGCCCCACATCGTCTCCGACTCTCTACCAAGTAGCCAAAGCATGTGACAATGCTATGTGGTTCGGTTCTCCTGATCGCCCAATTGGCTTCATGAATATCTATCTCTCTACAAACCATGTCCTGTGATGGACTTTTAAAATCAATTTGTCTTCTTTTTCCTATCACTCTCCTTGTTGTCACTGTCATGTATTCTGGCCGATGACTATCATTTCCATGGACCGATGTTGAACATTTTGAACCCCTCTTTCTTCTTATGCTCACCGGCTCTATTATTGGCCTATTCATCTCAGGAGATTGTATCCTAGCCTCTTCAATCACTATGTGTGATAAATCCACAAGCCTATTTCTGTCCCCTTTACCAGACCCACTACCATCAAGTATTCTTCGCCGGAGAGCATCCAAATTTGGTCCTGTACCCAAGTGTCTTCCATTCATAAAGGCATTGTAGTGGGCACTTTGAAGGACACTCATTGCAAGATCTGCTGCACAAGCATCATACAATGTTACGTGTTTTGCATATCCATGTGCTGCTCTCATGCTAGAATGTTTTGTCTCTGAAAGGTTCACTGTAGGAACAAATCTAGAGTGCTCTTCTTGCCGCAAGAACATTCCCCCCCACTGGTTGACTCTAACATCCCACCAAGCAAGCCACGTATGCAATGTTGGTAGCTCACCCTCCTTCACATGAATCGGGGACCAATACAAATTCAATATTTGTTTGCATTGGTCTGTAGAAGTTGAAGTTGTTGCCTCTCTCCACTTCCGACATAGAACTTTATTCTCCTCCTGAAATTGTGGCTTAATGCATCGTCTGGTGTGCTCAACCATGCTCATCTCCCAATGGAAAAACAAGTTCTTTCTCTACCATCCATCACATTTTCAGGTCCACCATTGTAAACAGTGCGGACAGCCAGCCAATTTGCTCCTGCTCCATCTGCCATGAATCCACGGAATTCAGGTTTTTTAAAACCATTCTTCTCCATTGTATTGTTCAGTAGTTCCCAGAATCGAACTTGAGCATGGTTATCCTCCACCTTGAATTCACATATTGCTATAGTTAATAGTTCCCTTATGAATGGGTCATACACATGAGCACCCATTGTTGACCATCCCCTCACTCGATGCACATGGTCAAAATGAACCCATTGTGATCCCAAGCTTCCACCAGGCCGCATGCGATTCACTAGATCAACTCCTGATCCTGGACCAATGGTCGACATTTTGAAGATATGTGGTTGTTGTTCATCTTGCAATTGTTCAGGAAATAGGATACTTTGTAGGTATGGATATTTGCATCTCCTCTTTAAATCAAGTATTGAATCCATTCCACCATCCCCTCCTCTAGCCTCACTTCTTGCGCTCTGCACCACTCTCTGAAGCCTCCTTCTCTGGGTCATTGGTGTAATGGTTTCAAGCACTTCTTCGAACTTTTGATCATCTAGTGGCTCCACAACAACCCCATCCTTTGCTAGCATCATCTCCATCACAAGGTCTTGTGCCACAGACACCTCGATATTTTTGCAAGAGGAATTTCCATTCAACCTAGCACGCATTGAAATGAGATCCTCTACTTGCATTTCCTTTGCTCGACTTCTACCTTTTTCAACTGGATGGTCATGGAAACCCACATGCACTGCGCATCTCGTTGTCTTCACTCGTTCATGGGGAAAGCAATAATATATAATAGCACTGCATAGGTAAACACACTCTGGTATTGCATCACAATGCTTACACAAAAGTGACCCCAAGGCAGGATCAATGGGACTAGGTAGAGGAGGCCTCCTAAGCTTTCCTTTCCATCGTGTATCATTTAAAATTCCCATTCGTTCAAGGAAAGGACAATCCAAATTACAACATCTCAAATAACCTGAACATCTACTCATTCTCACAACACCATTGAAGCAGTCTTGCGAACATGTGGAATATTTTGTCCAAACATGACCATCAGCATTCTGTTCCATTCCAGACATTGGTGAACCCTTAGGCATAGGTGGAAGTTCGAAGACAATATATCCATCGTAAGTTAGAGGAAGCTCAGTAACCTTCTCCACCCGAACTGCAGATTTGAGCGCAACATGAAGAGAACTATTCAAAGGCATCCTCTTTATAAGTGAAACCACACTATTCAGTTCATGATTCATAAAGTCACCATGAGTACCTCTCTTATAGGACATGTGAACTCTTAAGGTTGATTGTTGGCCACCACTAATCTTGAACCCTTTCTGACCATCCTCTAAGTTCACCACTGGAAGTACAATGGCAAGCTCATCTATTCTGATTTCTTGATGCAGCTCAATGTCCTCGTTCTCAATGTGAAAGTGTTCCTTAAGCTCCTCCAATGAAACCTCTAGGAAAGGAGTGTCAAAACGAATGGTCAATGATTCGTGTTCTCCAAAGCGAATGAAAACTGAGAAAGGCATGATTCAAATGCTAGAGCCAAGATGTAGCATCAGACGACACCAACCAAAGAACAAGTGAAAAGCTAGCTACACAAAGGGTCCGAAAGCAGGGAGGCAAAAGAAGAAATGGCATAGATGTGTTGGAGACCGAAGAGAATGGAGCAAAGAGAAGTGTTGAAAGAGCCACTGCATTGAATTATGGGAGAGAAGCAAGTTCGTCTCTGTAAGTGTCAAATGCAAATGGATGTCACTATTAGCATCCAAGGTGGTCGTTTAACTGCAGGTCTTTATTGAACAATACGTGTTTATTTGTTTAGAATAATGGTAATCTTTGAACAAGATGCCTTCATGCATATAGTAACTTGAATGACGCCTCCATGCATTTCATTCAGTAAGGGTGTACATTTAATATAAATGAATAAAAGGAGAAGTAACTTTCAAATTTATATATTGGTATTGAAAGACTAAAATATCAAGAGAAAAATTAAAGATTTATAATTACTATATTTTACTAGCAATAGTTAGAATGAGTAGTATCTTCAAATCCATATCTAAAATGAAAACTATCGAAATGTGTTAGTTTACTTCACATTTGCATGAACGAGCAATATTACTATTTCCATCATGAGTCATTACATGGTGTTCTCCTCACTATTACAAGGTGTTAGTTATGCGGTCTTCTCCTACAGTCTAATAATGACCAGGCCTGCAAAATCCCTCAAAAATCGTTTCTCTAAAGGCTACGCCTGCAAAATCTGTCTAATAATGACCATCGCCTGCAAAATCATTACTACAAAATCTCCTGCAAAATCTGGAGATATTATGAGGAAGGGCGTGGTGGGCTGGGTCAGATTCTATCTCTCTTTCTCTCCAGCCTTGAAGCGATTTTATCTCTCTTTCTCTCCAGCTTTGAAGCTTCCCCCAAATGCTCCTAACACTCCTCCAACACTCCCCACCCCCTTCCATTCCTGCCCTCTCATCTTCCCACAGTTCAAAAGTTTAGCGATGTCGACTCCTTCCTTTCCGAGATGCCTGCCCTAACGTCAAGCTCCTTGTGCTTTCAACAAACTTCAACGACATCGACCTCCTTGCGGCCTTCAACAAACATCAACGAGCAAAGAGCTTTTGAGGTAAGTACTCTTTTCTCTTCAGAAATTCAACGACCATAGCCTAGGGAGGCAAGCGTAACGGTAAGAGTGCAAGCAAAAAAGAGATATGAAGCAAAGTGAGCCGAAAGAGATATGAAGCAAGGTGGCTCATTGTGGTGGCGTTTGGACTGTCTGGGGTAGCAAAAGAGGCAGCACGTTAACGCGCTGCCTCTTTTGCTGCCCCAGGCAGTCCAGGAAGGAAGTTCCACCACAGCGAGCAAGGTTATCCAACTTCCTTCCTAGAATGCCTGGGGTAGGGTAAGCATGTTCGTATAGATTCTTAGAAGAGAACGATGAGGAAGACGATCAATCACAAGCAGTCCAAAGGTGACTCGCTATGGTGGCAGTTGGACTGCCTGGGGCAACAAAAGAGGCAGCGCGTTAACGCGCTGTCTCTTTTGTTGCCCCAGGCAGTCCAGGACGGAAGGAAGGCAGTCCTCTTTTGCTCGAGGCTCGGAAGCGTGAAATGGAATGGAGGAGTGAAATGTCGGATGATTTTTGATGCTCTACTAAACATGAGAAGAGAAGTAGCTGAGCGCGTATTCTCGTAATAAAGACAGAAGTACGAGATCGTCGAGCACCGGCTGAAGTCCATAACGAAAACCAAAAGCCCTCTGGTCGGTTTCAGGACTTAGAGGAAGAGAAAGCAACAGCTGCTATAATGAAGGAAGTTGGCAGGAACTTCCTTCCTGGACTGCCTGGGGCAGCAAAATAGGCAGCGCGTTAACGCGCTGCCTCTTTTGCTGCCCCAGGCAGTCTAGGAAGGAAGTTGGATTGCCTTTGCTAGTGGATCGTTTGCCTTTGCATTTACATGAGCTGGAGGGCAGTGGAGACGAGGGGGGAGGATGAGGGTAGAAGAAGAAGAAGCTGGGAGCTCGGAGAGCAATGGATCCATGGGACGAATCCTGGACGATGATCAGAAGCGCAAGGAGAAGAAGCAGAACGTAGAAGTCTATGGAGAAGAAGAAGAAGCAGACGATACGAAGTCGACAGAGAAGAAGAAGGAAAAGAGCAAGATATATATATTGCGATTACACACAGTAGTAGAATATAGAGAGCTTGTGGCCACCATAGCTAATGGAGAATCTTCAAGCCCAAAGCAAGACTTGGGTGCGCTGCCTGCCTTCGACTCCTGAGTCCTGTGGTCTCTGTGGAGATTTCGTGAATCGTTAGACTTGGACATGGGGATCTAGGGGATTTACAAGATTTAGAGTAGCAGCACAGTTTCATGAGGAACTGTTGCAGTTTGCGTACCTCTAAAGTTGAACTGAAAACTGGAACGTTTCCTCTAGAGTTCCCGTAAATGCTGCAGAGGTAGCTCTTGTCCCTTCCCAAAAGCTTCTCTGTCACCTTTCATGGCGCGAAATTGCTGCTCTTCATTTTTCTGTAGATGCGGTCGGCTATCTTTTCTCCAGTGGACTTGTGAATTCAATTATTTTAGAAATCGGGGATCTTTGTTCCTGTCTGTCGCTCAGATCTCTGACTGGTTCTACGCACCTTTCTCCTATAATCCAAAAATCCGTCGGTATGTGTGTTTCTGAATCCGGCAGCAATCGTTTTTCTATCATCATGTTTGTGTTTTCCAGCCGGATCAATTCAAGCTCGGTGGCACAAAACTTTATCTTTGATTTTGGCTACTTGCGCCATAATTTTCCCCAATGTCAAATGAGTTGTAACGTCTCGTATGGTCTTTGTGGAGATTTCGTGAATCCTTAGCGTTGGACATGGGGATTTAGGGGATTTACAAGCTATATCCGTGAACATTATCGCATCAGAGACAAAATGCTTGCTGCGACTGCATCTTCCCGATTTTTCTATCTTCGAACATCTCTTCGGAACATGCAAAGATGGGAGGTACAATTTTTCGCACAATCGCGGTAGTGGGAGCTCTACTATACGTTTACATTCAAGGGATCCATGGCGCAATGGTAGCGCTTCCATTAATCCTGGCTTCGTTTGTGCTTAGCAATCTTTGTTCTCCTTTATGAAATACGATTGTGCTTAGCAAATTATATTTCATTTTCGTTGTCTGTTATTCTGACGGGTGTCTCCTTTATGGTCAGTTTCTCTTATTCCTCGTTTCTGCCTTTGCATCAGAGTACGATGAAAAGGTATTTTCTTGCAATTCTTTGTTGCTTTCTTTGCGCATCGTCGATCTGTTGCATTCTCAGAATTTCCTTGTACAGCTTCGGTTACGCAAACTTAATGTGACTTGTTTTGCTTCCGAGGGCCGTTCTGCCTGGCTAGAAACCAAATCCCCGTTCATAAATGTGGTAGGCTTGGTCAGGTGTTGGAAGGGAACGAGCCGGCATCAGATTTAAGAGTAAGGAATGTATCACCGAAATGGTAGAGCAGTTATCCAGGGAAGCTGAAGCTCTTCGAACTGATAACAAGCAGCTCAAGCTCTACTTGGAACTTGGCACTTGGAGGAGATGCAGGCTCTCCTCCTCCTCCTCCTCCTCATCAGCTGCTCCTCCTCCTCCTCCTTTTCATTGCCTTCGCCATCTCCCACCTTCCTTCCTTCCATCCTTCCCCTCTCATTTCCCTCGCCGTTCCTCTCATCACCTTGCATTCGCTTCTATCGGTTTTACCGCAGAGCCTCGCGCCCGGTACTCCATCCATTTCTCTTTTACATCAATCTTCCGTCTCTGCTTTGCACCATCAACCTAGAATTTGATGTTGCTGCTGCTGCTGCTGCAAGATTATTGTTTGTCTCTCGTTTCTGTGTACACTGTATGGCTTGGGAAAGGAGGGCTGCTCGAATGCGATCTCTGACTGCTCTTATTTCAACTCCATTTGTGATAAGGTCATCAGGATAGAGAGAGCAAGGAACGGCTTGCCAAAGGATGCAGCATCGCTTCTTCTGTATCAGGAGGTTTTGAGAATTCCAGCTACTCAAGCATTTCTTAAGGTTGTTCTCGCTCTTCGCAGAGGTGAAGGTAAGTTCTCTTGAGCAATGTGCACAATTTCCTCGAAATACAATGTACAAGGATCCAAGGGAGTAACTTCTTGCAACGTCTTTTGTTGAGCAAAAGCCTGTATCCTTTAATACACAATTGGTTTTGAAGGCTGGGCTGAGTCGTAGGAGCTTGGCGTTGCTTTTTAAAAATTGAGAGTTGTCAATCCATACGCACGAGGAGCTTCGAGAGTGCCTTGCAGACAACTTGTCGAGGCCTGCAAACATCCACCAAAGCCATAGATCTGAATCAGATATCCGTTCATGATCGCCGAATTAACTAAGCTACGAGAACACATTCTCTACGAGGTCCTATAACTTCAAAGCCAAACTGCAAGATGCGCCTGACGATACCATCTAGATCCCGAAACACATCTAGATCCCGAAACCAGCTATTATCTACCTTACTCAGGAAGGCAGTCCAACTTCCTTCCTGGACTGCCAACTTCCTTCCTGGACTGCCTGGGGCAGCAAAAGAGGCAGCGCGTTAACGCGCTGCCTCTTTTGCTGCCCCAGGCAGTCCAGGAAGGAAGTTAACGCACTGCCTCTTTTGCTGCCCCAGGCAGTCCAGGAAGGAAGTTGGACTACCTTCCTGAGCAAGGTAGATGATCGGTGATCGTTTGCCTTTGCGCGCGCATGTAAATGCTATGCCTCTCTAAGATGCCGAGCGTCGCTCCATCAGACTTCGCTGCGGATTTCGATGGTGCTCAAGGAAGGCAATGGAACTTCCTTCTTGGACTGCCTGGGGCAGCAAAAGAGGCAGCGCGTTAACGCGCTGCCTCTTTTGCTGCCCCAGGCAGTCTAGGAAGGAAGTTGGTAGTCGTTAACGCGCTGCCTCTTTTGCTGCCCTAGGCAGTCCAGGAAGGAAGTTGGACTGCCTTCCTGAGCAAGGTAGATGATCGGTGATCGTTTGCCTTTGCGCGCGCATGTAAATGCTATGCCTCTCTAAGATGCCGAGTGTCGCTCCATCAGACTTCGCTGCGGATCTCGATGGTGCTCAGGAAGGCAGTGGAACTTCCTTCCTGGACTGCCTGTGGCAGCAAAAGAGGCAGCGCGTTAACGCGCTGCCTCTTTTGCTGCCCCAAGCAGTCCAGGAAGGAAGTTGGCAGTCGTTAACACGCTGCCTCTTTTGCTGCCCCAGGCAGTCCAGGAAGGAAGTTGGACTGCCTTCCTGAGCAAGGTAGATGATCGGTGATTGTTTGCCTTTGCGCGCGCATGTAAATGCTATGCCTCTCTAAGATGCCGAGCGTCGCTCCATCAGACTTCGCTGCGGATTTCGATGGCGCCACCGCTACTGCTCCCATTGATTAACAAATCTTTTGCCTTTGCTCTCTCTCATTGGGTCCCAAAATCAACTTCCTCAAGGTGGCAGATAGTCTCATGACTTGCATCGTGGATCTTGCCCATCTCGATTCTCAGGGCTTGGTCGCTGGTGTTTTTGGAGCCACATACATCTTGGTCCTACATTGCTTCTTGAACTGGGTGCAGCGCCTTAAGATTAAGCAAAAGATCTGCCATTCACGTTATGGAACAAAGAGGAACCGACCATATCTGTGTTTGGACTACGTCTATATGAAGCGTTTTGTTAATGTCCTGGCTATGGATGTTATTAGCTTCTCGCCCATAAGCCTTTTCTACGCAGCATCTGTGCAGAAGCTTTCTTCTCTGCTCATACTAAGATCATGGCATTTAAAGAAAACCCTGTGAAGCTTCGCATTAGCATTTCTTTGTTTCTATGGAGGAACTTAATACATTGTTTCTATAGTAATGAGGCTAATCGGTTAGGACCATGGAATGAATCAGAGTCCTTAGATCTAAATGGTAGGACCATGGAATGAATTAGAGCCCTTAGATCTAAATGGGTGAATATAATCCAACCTCAAAGCACAGATATGTGTGTGTGATTTTTAAAAGATCATTTTTCTTTCTTGTGAGTTTTTGATTCGCACAACAACTCGATTGAGGAGCGAGTTGTGCGAATCAGATGCAAGGGAGGGGAACTTGGACTGTCGAGGGTAGTAAAAGAGACAGCGCATTAACGCGTTGCCTATTTTGGTCCCTCGGGCAGTCCAATAGTCCCCTCCTTGCATAGCGTTCAAAAGACCATGTGACCTATCCCTCCAAGAGTCCAATAGCATTCCAAAGACCATTAGACCTGTACACCAAAGCATACTTGTAGACAAAAGATGAAATGGTTGAAGCAACCTTTTGTGAGTATGAAAGAAAGTATTGATACATGGAGGATTGAGTAGAAAAGCCTTCATGAAAAGACAGCTTGAGATGCCAAAAAGGATAGCACGTTAACGCGCTGTCCTTTTTTGCATTTCAAGGTGTCTTTTCATGAGGGTAAGGGGTAGGCATAGAAGTGCATATTTACCACTGCAATTCCATATATCCAAGTGTATAGATACCACTGCAAGTTGATATACTATGTGCATTGGAGATGAACCTTTTTCTTTCAGGACACAAGTGGGTGAATGTTCCCTAAGCTAGAAATCAATTGCATTGGTAGATACATGTATTTGTTTTTAGTTTTGGTTTTTATTGAAAAGGTTTTGAGAACTATGATTGGAAAAATGCCGTGTTTTTTGTCTTTTCAGGATGACAGGAAAAAAAGGCAGAAAAGTTCAAGTGGCACATTCTACAAAGGTGACAAGAGGAACAAAAGTAGATCACAATGTTGAATCATCAGTAGGTGGAACAGAAGAGCAAGAAAGTGTGGTGGGTCTAGAGGTTGAAGTATCATCAACTCAAAGAGATGAAGGTCCAAGAGTAGAGGAGGATGAGTTGGATAGTGAAGTTCAGGTGGAAGGAGGAGGTGATGTGATTGGCAAATGTAGGATGCTTGATTCAAATCAGTGTCCTCGCATTCCCTTGTGTAGGTTGATACCTTATGCAAGAGTGAGAGGACTTCGTGATGATGTATCTTCACTCAAAAGTACATTTCAAGTGGAGGGCTATCTCCCAGAGAAAGGGTCTTTCATTGTATCTGTCTGCAAGAGTGATGGAGAGGAGATAGTTGTGACAGATGATATGAGGAAGAGTTGGTCTCCCACCTGGAGAGAGGTGGATGGGGAGTTTGAGAAAGATGTGATGTCTAACACTGACTTTCATTTTATGTCACAAAAGATGTTATTTGTTTGGGAGGGCAATCATAGGACCACTGCATGGATGAGTGTTATCAAGGAAATCTTTCCTACAAACAAGAAAAGACATGTACGAGTGGTATGCACAATAATTGACCCAAGGAAAATTAGTGAGATTGCTCTCTTGGCAGGGCTACAACGAATGAATTCGTAAGTACATGGACTCTTTGAATCTTCTCCACATTTGTGTTTTATGATACTTTGCATTTATTGATTGGGTTGTGTACTTTGCTGTTTGTTTTCTAGCATGAATGAACATGCCATTATCAAACCCAGTCTAAGGGACATACTCATAAATGCACACAACATTTGTGAGTGTGACTCTATGGTGTTTATGAGAACATTGTCTTCGAGTGAGATCAAATCAATAGAGAATTGGAGGGCTCAAGAGAGTAAAGGGAAGAAGCCATGGTTTCCATTGACAAGAGGTTATCTAGCAAGGCTTGTTTTCCAGGTAGAATGTTGCATTTGTATTGATGCTTAGATCTTTATCACTCCTTTGCTTTCTCTAATTGGAACTTATGTATGTAGGTTGAGTACAATACAGAGCTTAAAAAAGCAATGGACAAAATATCTACAAAGCTACCTTTAGATCAAAGGGGAGAGGCAGAAGGAAAGCAGCGTACCATAATTCAAAAGAGAATTGCTGGTAGGATGGGAAAGGTGTGAATTGAATTTTCTATACTTTGTTGCATTTATTTTGAAGTTAAAGCAGCGTACCATAATTCAAAAGAGAATTGCTGATAGGATGGGAAAGGTGTGAATTGAATTTTCTATACTTTGTTGCATTTATTTTGAAGTTAAGTGACTGACATGTCATCTTTGGATAGGTGTTGAATTGTATAGATCCTGGTCTTGGAGAGGCTTGGTTGGAAAAGTTGTTTGCCTTGCGCTTTGATGGTACGGACTCTTGCGTGACATTGGAGAAGCTCCAACTCATTGCAAAGTCTGATTTGAGATTAGAAAAAAAAAATATTTTCCTTTCTTTGTTAGAAGCCACTAAACCTATGCGAGACATGTACTTCATGCCTGTGGGTGACCTTGAGTATAGAGGGTGTGTTTCTTCTACCAATACAAATCATCTTTCATGGTGTTTGTTTGTTTCTTGCTAATGGCATGACTCTTATTTTTTTATTATAAAATTGCGTCAACTTTTACTTTTTAGGTGGATTAGTAGAGAGATATTTTTGGAGAAGGTGGAGAGACAGTCATTGAAAGTGCTTGAAGATTTGAGGGTGATCATAACAATGGGCATGCCTTTGGATACCCCTAAGGATTACACATTGCAGCAATATATGGAGGATATAAAATTGGAGGGGAGAAAACATATGTTTGTGGTGCTAAGATCAAAGGAAACAAAGATGGAGAGCAAGGGTGGGAAAAAAGGAGATGGACTATCTGAGTTGGACATGGCTGCCCATAGGGTGGTTTATAGGTACGTTGTCAATTCATTTGAAGGTTCATTTTTCATTTGTCTATGTTTGTGCTGTTGATTCATGTAATTACACAATTTTTGATGGTTTGGGACATCCTTTTTTTTTTTGTTTCTTGGTTGATAGATATCTCTCCCACTTGGCAATAGAGAAAAGGATCTCTGACATTTTAAATTTGTGTAAGAGTTGGGTGGAGATTGGTCATGCTGCATGCATGTATCCACCGGGCATGCACCATCTCTCTCAATGGGACTTAGCACATTGTCCCTGGTGGATAGATTTCCCTAAAGGACAAGTACTGGTGCGAGAAAGAGACTTGTACAATACTTATGCTTCACAAAAAGCCAATGAAGCAAGTAAGGACAAAGTGGAGGGAAGCTCAAGGAGAGATAAGAAAGACAAAGAGAAACAAGAACATCCTACAAAAAAAGGTAAGGAAGATACAATATGATTATTTGTTGATGTTGTCTTCAATTCGTTTTGACATTGCATTAATAAGTTTATGATTGTTCTCTTTCTAGATGAGGGACCATCTAGTCCTATGCGGCATGAACTGGATCACATAGAGAGTGCAGGTAAGGGTGTTGTTGTGTTCTACATATGTAGTTGTTTGAATTGATAAGTCTTTCTACCCATGAAGTGGATCAAAGGAAATGAATCAGGGATGATTATGTCGATTGTGCATTAGTTGCAAAGACAAAAACTACAACCCGTCATAGTGCCTAGTTGTCAAATCTTAGACATGACAAGGGAGAACATACTCGACCTCATGGGTCAACATTTGCTTGGGTGTAGCCAATCGTGGAACTATTTTTTGGGCCATTTTGGAGCCGTGATGCGATGTGCTCTTGGGTGAAATTTTGAATTTTGTGCGGACCTGTGCTCTCGCCAAAAATTTTCTCGATATCATGATGCCGCACTGGCATAAAAATGAGACGCAATCTATTTATTCTAAACACCAGAGAGCTCGAGACATGGTAGCTCTGCACTACATCGTGCATCTTTGCACTACTTCATGCAGAACAGCCTCTAGCCTGACCACTTATCATCGAGCAGCCTTTGCCGCAGCTTTACCACCTATCACTGGGCACCGCACACATGCAGATCATTAAAATTCAAGGTTGGCTTGGAGTGACCACTGCGCTAGTTCTTGGCATAATAGTGAGATGCACTCTATCATTTTGAACAACATCGCAACACAGTCTCTTGCCTAACCACCTGTCATCGCACACCCTTTTGCCATAGCTTTGCCAATACAAATCCTAGGTTGGCTTGAAGAGACCACCATGCTAGTTTTGGTCATAATAATGAGACACAATCTAGCACTCTAAGCATTGCCTCAGCACAGTCTCTGGTGTGACAACCTTTGATTGCCCAGAATTCAAGGTTGTCTTGAAGCGATAACTGGTTCTTAGAGTTATAGCTCAGTTACCTATTTTTACGTATTACAGGAGGAGGTCTATGAAAACTAGTGCATTGGCAAATAGAAAGAGATCTATGAAAGCCACCGTGTTGGTTCTTGGAGTTATATATTTGTGATGGACAAGCATTTTTCGAGCGAAATCTTCCGAGTGTCTGAGTGAAAGAAAAAAAAAGCTTTAAACTATGTAAAAATATGGCAAAAATAGATCGAAACAAAACATAGTTTCACTTAGAAATATGCAAAGTATTATAGCAATGCCCATTTTATACATAAATCTTTACAAGAATATTTGGGAATGATGAGCAACATAATGGGATGGCTTTTGAAGAGACCCACATATAGAGTATACTTCACTATGAAAATTCCCTTATGATCCTTCTTACAACTTCTACTTAATAGGGGGTGACATTGAAAACCCTCTCTCGACCTAGCCTCATGAAAGGGTTTATCCAAAGAAACAACATTGAAGTAAACCATCAAGGTAGTTTCGCCCGTGAAACCCCTTTTTAAGTAGGTCTTCTAAGGGAGTTTTGCTGGCAAAACTACCATGGACAACACTTTTGAAAATGGCATAGCTTTCACATCCAATGCCCAAATATAGTCATTTGACCACTTAAATTGATTGGAAAACCCCATTTGAGCATTTCCATGGGGTTATATTTGGAATTTATCTTGCATATATAGTATTAAATATTACATATGTTTTATAAGAGTGACATATAAGCCCAAGTTATAGTAATTTAAACTTCTTTAGAAACATATCCATAAATATCTTGTTATTTATGCTATTAAAACACTAGAAAGCTCTTGTCATATTGATATACATGGAGGTAGTCAATAGAGCGAGCGAGAAAAAGCGAGCGGGCCCAATGAAGCGAGCGAGTTTTTTTACAATTTCTCCGATGAGAACAAATTTGAAACCAAACTTACTATAGCAAGATGTTGTCATAATAAGCATACCAATAATCAGACTTACAATCCACCCTATCTTTCACTTGAAGAACATAAACTAATTACCAAACTCATAACATAGATGACTATTGAAATACCATTTCACCTGCAAAATGCACTAGACCAAAACTTTCCAAATGTGTCCATGGTTCACCACAACAATTATAAGTCTATGAACAAAATGGTGTTTTAAACCATATTCTAATCCCCCTGACATTCATCATCAAGAAAGTAGTTGCGCGCATGTGGTTTATCTAATTGGCACTCATCATATCTCTTGTCGGCTGTCATGAATCTTGCCATTTTTTCTGTATAGCATGGTAACAAACTACAACAAAACATACATTTCAAAGGAAAGTAAGTCAAAGTGGAACAATGAAAATAATTTCCAATAAGAAGAACTTGCCATCCTTGTGTTATAAAAAAGACAATTCGCTACCAACAAAAAGCAGAAAAAATCAATTGCTAGATCAAGGCCTTACAAACACTATCCAAAGCATCAAAATTTGTACTTTCTTGATTCAAAGGCACCCGTAAATCTTCACTATCTACCATATTATAAAGATGCTAAATAACACTTTCAAAGTCCTCAATTTTAGCATTCGAAATATATAACAAAAAAACTCAGGGCCAGTAGCATACTACTCATCAAAGGGGTTTGTGACAGGTTCCACTCTCTCTTCTTCCCCCTCTCCATCATGCTCTGACCTGATCCGTTTTCCAGAATGATCTACCACAAGTGGCTCAACAATGCTAGCCACAATACCGTTGTCTGAATCAAATGAAAAACAAGGCCTGCCAATGGCCTGACAAGCACGCATAAGAGGGGCTGTACCACAACCCATCTCTAGAACCAGCCCTCCAGGAACACAGAGAAGAGACATAATGCAACCCACAAAAAAACTACTCCTCTCTAGTCCACCTCGTGCTAGCTGAGAAGACATCGGCACGATTGTCCTTGAAGAGGGAGGTATGTGATGAGTCCAGACATCTTCACGTGGATCAATCAAAAGCTGTTGGAAAAGTGGAAAGCTCTCCTCCCAAAAAACTGTTGGATTCTTCTTTGCTCTACGTATTAGAGCTAATACTGAAGATTGCATCTGAAAACCACATGGAGAAAAACATGTATAGTATATTGACTTCAACTAGTAAGCATTATAGCATGAAAGATGGCAAACATAGCATGCATAGGACTTATCCTTCCAAACATATCATGCATAGAACTAACGAGGAGACATTTGTCAAAGACACTTTTATCATGGAATGCAAACATAGAGTGCATGGAATGATAGCTTACCTTAACACTAATAATCGATTTGTGGAGGTATTGCAACATCTCAAGCAATAATCAATATGTGGAATTATTGGAATGAGGAGGGCAAATGTTAAAGAATCCATTGAACAAGTTTAGCTTTTTCCATTTTGAAGCATTTTCCATTAGATAGAAAGAAAGTTTATTAAGAGTCTTTGAAAGACCTAAGGTCTATGAGATAGAAAAAACCATATACAATATGCTAAATGGGTGACATCTCTAAGTGCATCTACACCCAAGACAAGTGCGACATCAACTCAAAAAACACTAGGATGGTTCAACTATGTTACAGCATCACTATAGATGTCCTTTCGATGTTGGACAAGTAGTCAAGTGTACAGGAGGCCTCAATGATGCACAAGGTTGTGGTTGCATCAAAGCCACATGATGGAGAGCTAGTGATTGTCGATGTGTGTGGTCTAATGTGGTCTCCTAGCTGTGTCTCTGTGTCAGATAAATGCCGATGTGACACCTATTGGTGGGAAGATCCGTGAGATTCATCTATGGAACAACAAACTCGCAAGTCTAGCACATCTCACACTATGGGCCTCAGCTACATCTTCCTAAGCCTATTGGTTCTTGTCATCTGACAAGAGAACCTCAGTGATCAAAGTATAATTGGAATCTTGGTCACCTTGATCTCATCTACATGTGCCTTGAGCAGTTGGTCTCTAGCCTCATGAGTAAAAGTTACTAGATATTTTTGAGTTTGAGTAAGATAAGAGGCTAGGGAGGGGTCTGAAACCATCCCTAAAAAACAATTGTAATGACCACATATAGTAAAGTTCCCCTATGATTGAATCTCTTGTTGATCTCTTGCTGAGCAAATAAAGTGCAAATGCAACCCTCCCTAGGTCTGCTGCCCACTCTTAATGCATAGTCTATGTGATGAAACATGAAGCTGTCAAATGGAAATCCTCCAAGAATAGGGGAGCCGGATCCATGTGTAGCCTAGTTGATGGATGAATCCTTCTTATTATATCATAAGTAGTGATCTCTATAGATCCTAAACTTTACCTAGGGGTCCTATATGTAGGTAGTTGTAATAGATCCTCTCAGATAGCTTGGTTAGCCCGGTGGTAAGTGAGGAGAACAAAGGGGCTCTAGGCCATGGATGATTTTTTCCTATTAGTTTTGAGCTCGTTTTGAGTCCACATTTTCTTAGGTGTAGCCAATCATGAAACTATTTTTGAGGCTATATTTGGGTCGTGACCCAACGCACTCTTGGATGAGATTTTGAATTTGGGGTGGACCTATGCTCTTGCCAAAAATTTTCTCGACATCATGATACCACACTAGAGTAATAATGAGACACAATCTATCATTCTGAACATCGCAGAGCTTGACACATAGTAGCTCTATCCTACTTCGCATAGTATTGTCTTTGGCCTAACTACATCATGCAGCTGCGAGTCTGCCCTGCTTCACATAGCACAGTCTCTAGCCTAACTGCCTGTCATCAGGTAGCCTTTTTCCACAGTTTTTCCACTTGTCATCACTGGATAGTACGTGGGTGCAGATAATGAAAATTCAAGGTTGTCTTAGAGTGACCACAGCACTAGTTCTTGGAGTTATGGAGTTACCTATCTTTACTCATTACAAAAGGAGATCTATGACAACCACTGTGTTGGATCTTGGAGTTATATATTAGTGCACCAATGAAAATGTATTTCGTTGTGCAACCAAGGAACATGCAGTTGTCGATATGGCCCTTGAGGGGTTCCCTTTAGGAGCAATGGCCATATTGACATGCCATATTTGTCCAATGGCATCCTCGATATTATATAATGCATGTTAATATGGCCCTTGCTTTTAGAGTAGACCCCTCAAGGGACACATCGTCAAAGTTTAATTGTATTTTTTTAGATGTATCTCCATGCAACCATTGCGGTGGTTATTGGAGCTATTTTAGCACTATTTTGGTCTTAAACCAAGGAAAATGGAGTCCTATTTTATTGGTATTTTAGTCTTTGTTGCAATAGATCCTAAATGAGGGCAAAATTATTTCAAGCCACCGTGGTGGCTGAAGGCCCAATGGTGCCATCCAAATAATCATTCAAGCCAAAATTTAAGCCACTGCGGTGACTGAAGGCCCCGTGGTGCCATCCAAATAATCAACTATAATTTAGCGAGAGTAAACATTGAGCAAAAGAGATTACATCTGCATCCAATAATAGGCTATGGTGCCGATGGAGGAGGCGATGGAGAGGCCAAAGACCATGCACATTGTACAAATGCAAGACTTAGAATATGCCCCTCCCAATAAGACGACATAACTCTACTATGAAAATCCTTAGCCCTTCGTCAATGTCTTCGGAGAATCCATAGAGCATAGCCATATAGAGGCCAGAGGTGTGGATGCCATTCAAGGTGGTGACATGCAGATGTGGGGGGAATTGATTGAGGGAATGAATGATCCACAAGAGTGAGCATGAGTGGTTCAGTGTGCCAGATTTGATAGTCACAAAGGCATCTTACTGTGTCATCCTTTCAACCAACTTGCCACTTTTTCTCTGTACTACCTCCAACTACTTCTGCATTCAGATCCTCTTTCATTGAGTCACGAGTGTTGTCCTAGGTGCCATCCAATGCTTTTGCATATTCAACTAGCTCCTTGTTGTTTGTTGATGTAGAGGCACTTGGCACCCAGCTAGGGTCTTGCCTTGCATCAGAGGGCGCTTCATCCCCCAACACCATGCTTGCCATGTGTAGCAAAACTGATGCAGGTTCGATGTAGCATCCGTGCATTGCATCCAATTGCCCTTGCTCTAGAAAGGGTCAAGCTTCATGGGGTTTTGACATTTTGCGAGTAAATTTTTTTGCGAATTTGCGAGTTTTTCAAGTATTTTTATGTGTGAATTTTATAGCTAGTGGCTAGTTATAATTATTGCATATCATAATGCAAGTATAAATAATAATTAAACCAAGCAATATATTTCATAAACATAGGAAACACTCACTGGAAACCATGGACAAGATCTCATCATAAATACCTTGGATCAATAGATCACTGTTAAGCTATAAAGGCAAGCAAGAAGTAGCCAAGCATCATTGCATTTGTGGTTGAGTCAAGCATAAATAACCGATATAATAGCTTGCCGACAGCGAGCTATAAAGATAAGGTGCCAAAAACCTTTTTTCCAGATGGCATTTTGGGGTTTCCTCTAGAGGTACCAGTCGTTTTCAAGGTTTTTAGGCTTTCTAAGCTCATTTTTGGTGTCAAAGAGATCAACTTGTGCATGTATCAAAAGTTTTGTTTCTTCCAAGGAATTTATACTCCTCTGGTAACATAGTTCAAGTTTTGTTTTATTCCAATGAATTTGTACCAATGGAGCAGAGTAACGATGGTCATCCATAGGTTAAATATTTGAACATATGTAATTTCTAGTTTTGTGGGAGAAGTGTTTGTTTGTATTGGGTCCTCTACATGTAAGAATACAGGTTGTGCATAAAATAATATTTTAAATTTCTCCCAATGCTAAATACATGGTTCTACTTAAATTTTTCCATTTAAAAACATCATTATGGTTGAGTCAAATCAATCCTTGTAGCTAGAGATCAAGGTGGTTGTAAGAGTTCTACACCATACGATCTTTAATGGCATGCCATGAGCTATAGAAAAAATTCAATAAAAACTCGCAAAATGTCAAGTCCCAGCTTCATGTTTGCAGACCGCAGGCCAAGATACAGAAAGCCACAATGCAAAGGCAAACTAGGAGCCACAGGAGGGAAGCTTACATGTTTTAACATGCACTCTAATTGGACATGCCAGCCTTGCATGAAGGGTGGATTGCCTCTCCGTTGTCTAGTTCAAAATGAATTGACAACTCGCATGCATCGAGATGATCCATGTCAAGCCACATATCTATGTGTCAAAAATAGGCTCGGGTTATCTCCACGATGACATATTGAACTGGCAACAATGTCCCCATCGATGAGAGGCGTGGTGTGTTGATGTGGCAATGCCAGTCCACCAAGGCAATGATGGGGCATCCATGTCCACAAAGTTCATGATGGGACATACGATGAGGGCTATCCACATGGCATTGGGTCCACATAGGCCGTTAAGAAATCAACGCCTACCAGATTCATAGTGCGGACCCGTGATGTTGAAAAATGGTCCATGTGTAGAAATGATAACTTGGGGCGGACTGTATCAATCCTCCCCAGCCTAGAATCGTTGGGAAGTAAAATGATATTTTCCGCCAAGTCTACTTGGCTATATGTCCTCATGGAATTACTCTGTAATTGCCTGGCTATTAAGGAGGCTGATCCTTTTGCTTTTCCTTTTGAAATAAAATTTTGATTCCAAAAAAAAGATTGAGTAATGGTCAAGCCTATTGATTCGAAAGAAATCCCTAGCAGTTACATCGTGTTGAAGATGGAATGAACATTAAAGGTAGCCGACAAAAACGCCTTTAAACTAGCCAACAAAGGTAGTAACATTGGGTGGCCAGAGGAGTTTACAGCCCCCCATATTGTGGTGATGGAGATGCAAAATTGCAGATCGAAAGGAAGAAGAAAAACGCATCAATATAAGAACACGTCAATGACTCGTGGAGAGATCCTAATAACTTTATCGATGTAAAGTAAAGAAAGATCGACGCACAAGAAGACTCAGGCAGTATGCATCCATTGAAACCACAAAAGAAAACAAGTATTGTTTACAGGATGGACTTGCGTGAATGGAGAAGAAGACCCACGAATGACTTGAGAATACCTTTTAGCGATTGCCGATACTAAGAACTTGCGAGCTTCAAAGCTTCGTGCAAATGTTCAAAGCTTCTACGAAAGCGTCGTGAGACTATTGTATTCCATGCTGTGATGGAGATTCAAAATTGCAGATGGAATTGAAGATGAAAAACACATCGATGTAGGAACACGTCAATGCAGCCGTGTAGAAATCGATGCATACATAGCCCAAACCACATGCAGGTAAGAACCATTAAGCTACAAGCAGCTCTAGCTGTCGAGGTACAAGCAATTGCAGCCACAAAGTGAAGAAAGATGGCCCCACAAGAAGGCTCACGCAGTACACATCCGTCAAAACCACGAAAGACACCGAGTAGTACTTGCAGGATGGACTTCCATAAACCATCAACGACTTGCAAACACCTTGCAACGATTGCGAGTACAAAGACCTTGTGAGCTTCCAAGCTCCACGCAGATATTCAAAGCCTCTCTGATTAAAGAACAAAAGAGCATCAAAGACCGAGCAGCTTCCTCGAGGACAAGCACAGGCGAGCAAGAATGAGCTGGTCGCAAAGGAATGAGCAAGAATGAGGGCCATACCAAGGACTAACCTACACCAAGCCACAAATTATAAATCCGAACCTATCAGCATGATTCATCATCAATCCTTAACCATCAAAGAAAATCCTGACACGCAGTTCTGTAGTAGCCCAAGTATCCGCTGAAGCCAAGCCGCTTTTGATCAAGGTCGAACTCGATCAGATTGTCCTGTTGTTGGAAGGTTCCCAGCACATGTCTCTGTGAAGGCCGGAAGGCTAAGCAAAGCACATTGCCAGGGACGGAAACCATAGAGTTCACGCCCCAAATCTGCCAAATTACATTACCCTCCAGCTGGACATTGATCTGGGGGACAACTAGACCTACAGGAGAGAAGCCGAACAGGGATACTTGAGCGTATTGGATCGTGGACGCATTGAAGCACGTGTCGAAGGGAGCAACAGCAGGAGCAAAGGCGATGTTCATCTGGGCGGCCTGGGTTCTGAAAGTCGAGCGTAAGGCGCGGTAGACTGGACCAGGTAACGTCGTGTAGAGTTGCACCGAGCTTATTCGAAGACTGAATGGGCGAATCTTCAGATCCGTGCCGTCTACAGTCATGCTTTGCACCCCCAGCGCGTACAAGCCGTTGTTCTGCTTGAGCAAAGTCGCGAACACGAGGAAGGATGTCATATTCCAGGAGGGAGGTCCGAACCAGGAGTCGAAGGTATTCCGGAAGAAGTAGTCGACGCCACCGCCGAAGACGATGCGACCGGGGCCATAGTTACCGGGGGGGGGCAAGCAGTATGCGAAGGTGCGAGAGAGGCCAGCTGAGGAAGCCAGCTGGGAGAGGAAGGAGTGGCTGTGGGAGGTGAGGGAAGCGAGGCCGGGGAGGGGACTGGAGGGGACGCAAGCGAAATTGATGTATGGGAGGGAGGAAATATTGGGGAGGTTGAAGGAGAAGGTATCGGAAGAAAGGTAGCCAGTGAGGTTGTAAGGAGGGAGGCGAATTGGGCAAGAGGGGTGGTACTCGGAGTGGGAATAGCAAGGGAGGTGTTCGAAAGAAGAGGAGGATTGTGGGAAGAAGGTGGCATTGGCATTGGTAGTGCCATTGCTGCATGTGAGCCAAGGCAGGGTGGTGGAATCTATTGAGAGAAGAAGCTCCACTGGTTGAGTGGGCGTCCCAACTCCAAGCTTAGAAAGGAAGTTCATAGAGCCTCCATTGATGATTTCTCCAACTAAAGACTTCCCTTTCTCTACGCTCAACCCCACACTTCGGTTTCCTCTTGCTATGCCCATATTCAAGCTCAACACCACATGACACACAAAGATGGTCCATAAGGGACTTGTGCTTCTTCTTCCCATCTTCACCACATTTGCCTCCTCTCCTCATCACCACTCTACTCACTTTATAGTCCTTCTAGTCCGCATCTCCCTCCCTAGTCCTCAGTCCTCGTCACCACTCCCCTCAATTTATCCACCCTCTTATCCTTCCAGTCCACCTTCCCCTATCCATCACCCTAGAATAACACACTTTGCCTTCGGCACACATCCCACCCCCTCCAATGCCATGTGCCCACTCCAATTCCATGTGCCTTGGAAGTGGCTTTTACCTCCCCATGTGCAAGACAAGCTTACTTGAGACACGCATCACCCTATAATCATGCGTAGATGAGGTGCACCCCTTGACCTCTGTTCAAGCAAGACATTGAATTATTTTGGATGTACTTCGAATTTTAAACTCATTTGATAATAAATTGGTTTGATATCAAGAGCTAGTGTGGAGTAATTTACAAAATAATATTGGTCCTTGCATATCAACCTATATGTGAAGCACACACTCACAAAGACAAATTGCATCTTATCTTTTTTGTGAGGGCATGCTTGTAATAGTTTATACAAAATTAATGGTGATTTCAACTGACTTTTAAGGTGTAGTATGGTTTTATTTGATTTATGCAGGTGAGGAACCTATACTAATTAAGCAAGGGAGAGGTTTTGTAAAATATACAGGGGGAGAATATAATGATTATATGGATGTTGGTTCGCATATTCTCTATTCATATGAGTGTTTAGACATGATCGCACTCATCTTCATTGCTTAACCAAATTTTATCATCTCATGGAAAGCAAGCTTGCATTCATTATTATGTGTCAAGTTTGGAGAAGCATCTCATTATCATTGTGTGTCCATCATGAAGCATGTAAGGAAGAACATGGAATTGTAGTGAACTATTAGAAAAGCTGCCATATTGAGTTGTTATGTGCAATTTGTCAAATATATAACAAACTTTGTTGCTAGTCAAGGATACGAAGCATGAGTGCTATGGTGATGACTTGAAATGCAATGCATTTGATTAGAAAAGAGACCTAAACTTAAGACAATGCGTGTTGTTAGTGCATAGGAGATGCGTAAAGTGTAGGACCAAAAGCTACCAAGCATGGTGGGCCAAATGCTAATGGTATGGGAGATAGCTAGCAATCTATCAAGGCTTGATGAGTGGCCTTCCCGATTACAAAATTAGTGGCGAGATCAAAACGATGGACAATAATCAACACGTATCAAATTAGACATATATTGGCATGTCCTTATCCACCAACACATTTGACCAGTGTCATCAATCTAGCATCACCCTATATAGTCCCACATTGCATGCTAGCTCCTCAATAGTTCTTGTCATTGTTAGAGACCTTGCGCCATGTATAGGCTCCAATGTGTTGCTACTACTAACACGCTTGTTCATGGAAAAGGACATGTGGCACCTTGTAGACCAAAGTGCACTACCATAGGACACATGAATGGTGTAGTGTGTGCCACGACGTTGTTTCATAATGGGGAATAAATGAGCACCCTAGTCCCTAGTGGATTATACATGGTGGTGTGCAAGGTGAAATGTGTAGCATGCTTATCCTTGATGGAGGACAAATGGCATTGTGTGCTATTCGTTTGTGGATCATAAACAATTTGATAATTTGCATTAGTTTGCTTTTAAGTTTAATAATGGATAATGTTGAAAGTCCCAATAAGGGGCTAGGTGAGGTTTGAAACACTACTAGTATTATGGTTGAGCTTAATCCTTAAGGGCAAGCTTAGAAAACCTTGATATATTTCTATTACCATTTCCTAAAGGATAACAAGTAATGAAAATATACAATGTAGAAGTGTACATCTGAGTATACCTATCCATAGGGAAGAACAAAATGATCTACATAATGCATAATTGTATATATGAAAGAATAAACATTAAATTAAAAGAAATACGTTTATTTTCATAGATTCTTTGGCTCCAAGATTTAATTTTAAAAAATATTGAGCCCATTTTGATAGGTTTGTCCAAATATGCCACATAAATTCATTGGGTTAGCCATTGCCACTTGATGGGGTATCAAACTTGTGGCATCCTACTAGTTGGTGGCATTCTTGATTCTATGGTTAAGGCAATGAAGACTAAACACATCCTCAACTAAGCAAGAAGGAAAAGAGGTATGGGCATCTAAGCACGACATAAGAAAGAAGCTCACATGCATGGTAAATGCAATGCTTAACTACTTAAGTATATACTATTAATTACAGATGAGGGCTAGAAGATGAGTGTCAAAGGTGAGGGATAGAAGATGAGCATGAAAGATGTGGATAGTGATGATCCTCATGAAATTAAGTAGATCTTGGCCTTAATCAAATATCATCTACAATAATTTCAAGTTAGTGAAATTGGTCCAACATGCTCATGGACCACCATTGTTATGGCTCCAATTATTTAGACCTTTCATCAAGTACCCTTTTATCATTAATTCCTTAACTAGAATTCAAAGTCCCCCATCTCAATAGCATTTTTTATGCTTTAACACTTATAAAATCCTGATTGGTGGGTATTTGTTTTTATTCATGCAATGTCACGCAACTTCAACAAACATAGGCAATACGAAAAGTGTATGCGTAGCACTATATGAGGTATAGAATGGGAGACCTTACAAATAAAGTGTTAAACTAAACCACTTCGCCGAAACCCAAATGACATGTGCTAATATACAAACTCTCTCTCTCTCTCTCTCTCTCTCTCTCTCTCTCTCTCTCTCTCTCTCTCTCTCTCTCTCTCTCTCTCTCTCTCTCTCTCTCTCTCTCTCTCTCTCTCTCTCTCTCTCTCTCTCTCTCTCTCTATATATATATATATATATATATATATATATATGAGATACACACACACACACACACATGATACGCATGTACATGCATGCATGAATACATACATACATATACATGTGTATGTGTGTGTGTGCGCGTGCGCACACACATGTGCATGTACACACACACGCACGCACACACAAGATTGCACTCAGTTTAAAAAAATAAGCAGGAAACATAATTATGGAAGCATATGACGATGGGCAAATCTTTCCCCATATAGAGTTACAAATATAAGCCCTATTACCAAATGTAGGGAGAATTTATCATATTTGAGGCTCTAAATATGATCCCACATTTATTTTTGGCAAATTTATCACATTTGAAGCTTTAAATATTATCCCAACCAACTTGGAGAAGCCTTTAAATTAGCCATTGGTATAAATTTACCCAAATGTTTTCCCTAGGAATCTTACCCGATAGAGTTCTTGAATGTTCCCTTGATTTAACATGGTGCATTTCTACCATAGAATTTGATGGTGAAGCTCAATATCCCAACTTTAATGTTGCTCCATAATATGAACTGATTACATCAAAATGGAGTCTATATGCAAGACCTTCTACACCGTAATCATCGAGGTCTACACCTTGACTAAGGCTCTGAGTTAGAACCATGTTTAAATTTCATCCTCCACATATCACTTGACCTATTTGAAATTAGAATCCCTTTCCTTGTTTATTGATGAAAACTTTTTATCAAGATCACCTTTCCAATGATGACCAAATCTCGATAGTAAGAAATAAAACACGTGGCCCTACACTTGTAAACGTCTATCTTCACATTCCCCCAACTATAACAATGAGAGCCCAAGTTGCGAACTACAGTTTCTATTGCAACTCTTCCATGATGCTTAACCATATTTTCATGGGCTTGATATGGGATCATCCTTCTTGGTACAGCAACTTCTTTATTGATACCAAAGACTTTTGCATGTGAGAAAAATAGTTCTCAAGCTAATCATTATGCTTGAGGTACCTATGTGAGCTGGCTCTATTAAGATTCAAGCATGAGTCCCTTAAGGATATTTCTCATGCTCGGTACTTGTCTTGCATACAAAGTTAATCTTGATCCCCATCATGCAGTGGCATAGGTTCACATTCGAAATAAATTATTGGTACTTGCAACACGTATGAGTCATTTCAAAAACCATTTCCCTCCTTGCAAGATTACTCCCACTTGAATATTCGTGTTCACATTCCACACTAACTACATGGTTATTTGGCATACGCCCAATCTTGGACAACTAGCACTATCTAGGAGCATGACAACTTTGATAATGCCATGGTGCATGATGTTTGTCTAGATTTTGAGAATTGCCCCAATAAGGAAAAAACTTAATAAAGTATTGCTCATTGAAAAAGCACCATCACATAGTGCATTGCCAATATCCACTTCAGAAAGGGCACCCAAGAAGGTGCTTTAGAAAACCTCTATGCTAATAGTAAAAGAACTTCATTGCATTATCCATTGCTTTTTTCATGGACCAAACCATTCAAGAGATATCCTCTATGCGAATAATGAAATAATTGAATTTATTTTTTGGTGTTTACTGGGTAGACAAAATGAATTTACTACTCCAACGCCATAGCAATGGAGATCCAAAATTAGACGTCATCAATGACAAATTTTAAAGATGTCATAGCAAGAGTAATCACATACTCTATCATCTTCAAATACACCTATCCAAGTCCAAAAGTTATGTTGTCATAGCTTCATGTCCCATAACAATGCATGTAGCACGTATCTCTAAGCATGCCCTATATAAAAAATATATAGATTAGCCATTGTGGTCTACTCTTTTGGGAGTTAAACACCACAAAATGACCTAAAACTTTGCTTCAGCCCAAATTTTTATGATTTTGGGTTCGAACAAGACTTATAGCACCAACCTTGAGCCATGCCTTCAGAATCTCATGAAAAAACTATAGATTATCCATTGTGGCCTTTATCCACATTATCTAAAAGTGAACCTTAAATATCCTCTCCCTTTTTTGTTCAAAAATTTGTAAATTTCTCTCTATTTTTCCTTTGTCAGATGTCCCCCATAGGTCCTCATTTCACAAATGTGACTTTTTAATATTGAAATTATAGTAATACAAAAAGTTTGAATGTAATGCTACATTGAGGCAAATTTTCAAGTGAATGATACACTTTTTCTATGTACTCAAACGCAAAAGCCAGAGGATTTTGCTATTCCCACCAATCGAACCATGTCCATGACAAAGCTTAAATAATATTTTAGAGAGCTTTTCTATAAACTAAGAAACCTATCCATTGCCAATTTTTCTGTTGAATTATCTGCTTTTTCTATGTCCTCAATCCTCAGGAAGTGCCAAAGGATTTTGTTGTTCCCATCAACTGAATCATGTCCATGCCAAAGGTTAAATAACATATTAAAGAGCTTCGATACAAACCAAGAAACCTATCCATTGCATATTACAATACAGGTTAACATAGGTAAGGAAGCAAATCAAGAATTATGAAGAGTAGCACATTGGGTACAAGCACATGACATCATACCAAAATGGTCACTTCAACACGCTTGAGACAAAACTTAATGAGATGTTGATGTGACTCATAATTAAGCACCTGTGGTGCCCATCTGATGGCCTCAATGCTCAAACACAATTTTGGTCAATCCTCTCCTCATGGCACATAAACAAAACTTGTTTTGGCATTGTAACATTTCCTCACCGTATACGGGATGTTGCTACTTTTTACATTGTATGTTCCACAAAGTGCGACTAAAAAGCTACTTTCTTTAAAAATGAAAATGTATCTCCCATCATTTGTGCATCCTTTAAATTCAACAATGGTATTCTATAAAAGCAACCAAAAGAAAATTCCCCTCCCTTTCTCTTGAGCGTAAGTGTACTATGATTCATTTGTGGCTGAGAGAGCAAAACCGGGGATAATTTCTCTCTCTCCCACTCTCTCTCATGTAATTGATCTCAAAAGATGCATGGAAAGCCGAAAGAAAACGCGTTTCAAAAAATCGTGGGCTTTGTTTGCCTTGCGGAATGTGGAATATACAATATAAAGGCCACCGACTGCCTCCTCATTTCTGTTGACAGCCTTACTCTCGACATTTTTTACAAACTGCGAGGTCACGGACTCCCATTCGACTATCCGTGTGTAGATTTTCACGCGTACATCGGTTTCATTTTGTTTTCCAAAGCCCTTACTATGGCAAGAAAAGTAGTACAGACGTTGCGTACGCTCCATCACGTCCTGAAATTGCTGAACCTGGAGTCTATCATTTAAAAAAGCAAGGCCTGCAAAATACCATTTGCGGGAGGGATTCTAAGCGCCAATAGCATAGGGCATGGCTCGCCCTGAGATCGAAACCTCGAGAGTGGGGTTTATAACCGTCTAGACTAAAACGTGGGCGTACGTGTGTAGCTAGAGCAGGGACATCGTGTAATAATAATATCAGTGCTTAAATTTGCTGCGCAAATTGAGCTTCATTAGACTTTTGGGCTTCATATACTCCCAAGAATTTCAGCAGCACAGCATTCATGAAGCTCAAGCATATCTCCAAGACTACAACGTATAATATACATGAGTAGTTAGAATTTATCTACTATACTACTAATATGTATCCCAAATAATGTGAGTCTGCTCTAGAATCTCGAGGGCCTGGCATCAGTCTCGGAGTCCGTGCAATTGTCATCTTCAGCTTAAAATGGGATTTGTACGCAGTGTCAGCTTAAATTTTTTTCAAAGACTTCACGGAATTTTTCATGAAGCGTAGAGGTGTGCAGCAAATTTAAGCATTGTCCTGTATTTGCAACTTGCGTGGTCGTGCATCCTGTGTGTCAAGTCTTCATGTAGCAAATTAGTAATTATCTAAAGTCTTAATGTAGCAAGTGGGCTGAAGGAGAACTCAAAGGAGAATGCGTCTATGAATGAGTTACATTTGCTCACAAATTAAGCTCTATTGGGCATTTTAGGATTCATCTAACTCCCATTTATTTCAAGTCTACCTTAACCTATCTTCACAAGTTCAAGAGTATAGATAATAATCTAGGACTTGTATAAATAATAGTCTAGGGCTTGGAAATATAATGAATATGCCTTGTTAATAAGTATTTTGTAAAATGTGTATGAGACTTTGGTTATGGGTATATTTAGAAGAGAGAGAGAGAGAGAGTAAGTTTATAATATACTGAAATGTATGTATTATGTATAACGTAATATGTACACTCAACATAGAGATTAGGGACTTTCTTAAAATTTTATTATAAGGACATTAAATAACATTAATCATAAAGTGACAAGATGGTTGAGTTGCAAGGAAAGTGTTAACTTGACCAAGCCACACACACACACACATCATACATATAGGGCATAAGATATATAAGACAATATATATAATCATCTTAGAAGTTAGGAGACACGCTTAAATTTTTAAATAAGGAGGATTTAAATTGGAAATAATCATTTATAATTTTCTTTTTTACAAAAAGTGGGAAAATAGATAATGATTCGCTACTAATAAGAAAAAATACAAAAGAAAGGAAAAAGTGCACATGCAAATAAGTTACTTCTCAAGCACATCCTTCAAAGCCCAAATTGTTTTTTGAAAATATTTGGACCTAACAACAAAGAACATAAATGCCACCATTAAATTCTAGCACTATGAAAATCTTAGGAATCCATTGTCATTGAAGACAAACAAATTTATTTATCATCATATACATTGGACAGCACTTGTGCGAGGAAAACTCCACATTTGATACTATGCATCGTTAAGTTGACCTTTATCTCCCAACAATATGAGATTTTATTTGAAAGTGATATGAATTTGAGCTCTATGAAACTAGCACTGAACCACTCACCAACATGCTTGGATGACATAGCACTCCCAAAACAAGTGATAATGGGTATCCAACTTGATCCTATAGTAAGGGAATAAGGGTGAAATTGCTTTCAAGTTCCCAATTTTGTCCTTGGTAGGAAAATTGCAAGCAAAGAGTTGCCACTAAAGAGAATTCAATCTTGTAGAGGGAGTGGCTTCCCATGATTTCTTACCTCAAAGCCCACACTTCACATGAATCAAACGATCCCATCTTCTTCTAGTCACCTTGAAGAATCTTGAGCTAGGATATCTTGTATAGAAATATTTAAGGTATAGCCTTGTTGAATCTCTTCCTCGATTGCATACTCATCAACTATTTTATTTCTAAAAGAGGAGTGCCATTGATGTCCTCTAAGTGGGCCATGTCCATGTGTCTAGCACCTTCTTGTCATCATGTAATGATCATCATCTAAGAAGAAGAAATCTCTCTCTCTCTCTCTCTCTCTCTCTCTCTCTCTATATGCGCGCGCATGTGTGTGTGTGTGCATGCATGCATGTACGTATGTATGTCTGCCTCCCTCCCTCCCTCCCTCCTCTGTCTCTCTATCTCTCTCTCTCTCTTTCTCTCTCTCTCTCTCTCTCTCTCTCTCTCCATCCCTCCATCCCTCCCTCCCCCCCTCCTCTCTCTCTCTCTCTATCTATCTGTCTCTTTGTCTAGGGGTTACTAGAATTATTGAGAAACAGTAACAAGAAGGAGCCAATTCATTATATCCAAAAAGTAAAGTACATATTCTAAAAGTAGTGGTTTTTAGGATTGAGGACCAATCCTCTACTACAATATGCCAAGTACTCTATGCATTATAGTGCATGGGTAGTTACGAGATTTTCATGTAGCATAAGGATCCTTTAGGATAATATATGAAGCCCGTGACAAGCTAATTGTTGAAATATGTGCAATCATGAATGGGTGCAAGAGGTGTAAAGAGATATCGACACATGGAAAAATATGCAAGAACTAATCCCACATACAAAGTGGTATTCCAAATACCAAGGCACAGTGGACTAAGTGATTTAAGTGGACCAAGTGACTTAAGTAGACTAGGTGATTTAAGTGGACTAAGTGATTTAAGTGGTATAAGTGATCTAAGTGGATTAGGTGATTTAAGTGACTTAAGTGATTTGAGTAAACTAAGTGATTAAAGTGATCTAAGTGAACTAAGTGGTATAAGTGATTTAGGTGGTTTTCTATGGATCAGGTGGACTTGTAAACTTAATGCAAAAATATTAAAATATATCGACATGAATTAGTACACATAATAGCTAGATCAACCCTTGAGACTTGAAAATATAAACTTCGATTGCGCATATTCAATTATTCTTTCCAACTTTCCGATGTTGCCTTGAAAGTATTTGCAACTCACAAGGTTGTCTCTAACTATTATGTATACCAAAATCATCCACAATCTCAATAATTACAACACATCGCTTGTAGCCCACAAGGTTCTAGCTTTCAAGTACAAAAGGAGACAAGATGGATATGAGCATATGTGCTCTTCCATCGCTTGACATATTCTCCCATCCATCCCCTCACATACAACATTATATCCGATATAATTAGAGCTTCATCCACCGCTTCTATCACCTATCATATTCTTCTATCACTCTATATTGCATTCAACACAGGTACAATATCGTTTATCTCTTCAACTTCACTGTTGTCACTGAGTAGCTCAAGCTTGTCTTCCTCTCACTGAATGCACCCTCAGCAACTAATTCTGTAGTCAATCATTGTCCAGCAATTCTCATTATAGCGGCTTCGCTTGCTGCCCTAGCCATAACATTAAATCCTTTCAACAATCGTAGATTTCCAAAGCAAAATACCAAATATGCAGCTCTTGAGGGCTTTAAGAGATTGCGTCTCTTAGAATGAATAAAATCGTATGCACTCCAATTTCGCTCACATGCACTCGATGATGCAGCAACTTAGAGCACACGAGTTACAACATGCTACAACTCCAATGTTTTTCCACCATATTCCTTCCACCAAGTAGGTGCAATTGTCATCTTAATAGCATCAAGATTCCAAGGATCTCCAAAAGAGCCTTCGCGATTCGTATACTTCACTCGTTGCTGGTAGGCCAGTTTTCCTTGATCTCCCGGAAGTAAGTTTTTACAAACCTCTGGAAAGTTACTTATGGCTTCAGGATTCTGTGATTGAGCATGCATTTGATATTATGGATGTATTCCAAATGCATCCATGCAAAGGGGTGTGCATTTGTTTCCATCTCTTATCATCCAAATATACCACTTGTTGCTTCTCCCTAGGGGCGAAGTGGTAGGCCCTACTACTCCTAGACTTCCCATTAAGGATTAAACATTTGGAAATACTGAGAGAATACTAAGGAAATTAAAATGCCTCGAAAATATTGAGGAAATACTAAGGAAATTGACATGCCTCGAAAATATTGAGGAAATAATAATAAGGAAATTGACATGCCTCATAAATATTGAGAAAATACTAAGAAAATTGACATGTCTATGTTGTGCTCCTGCTTAAGCTTACTAAAACCAAAGAAAATGGTGCAAAATTGATGATCTAGTTCATAACTATCAATTGACACATAGAGAACATTGAGGTTTAATTGTCTCAATGCTCACGAGGCTTGACTACCCTACTAGTCACTGTGCCATTCTTTTGACTTTAATTGCTAGTTTGAATGGAAAGAAACTATGGTGCTAAGTATAAAGCAAAAATGGAATGATAATACTTGGACTCTTAGGAGTTACCTCTAGATACACACAACATTGGCCACAAATAGGTATACAAGGTTAAGGCATCCTCCTTGGCCCACAAACTATAGATGAAGTCTTATTGGAGGGTTACTTGCAACAATATGGGCTATGATGTGACCTCGGGCTTGTCCTCTCCCTTGTACTTGGTAAACTTGAAGAGCTTATCTCCAAGAGGTACCTTATGCTTTGCATACCTTCGTCTCCGTGGACATCTCGAAGGAGATGGACTCCGATGACGCCGTCTACCTCGAGGAGGGGAAGAAGAGGATGATCTTTCCTCCTTGTTGGAGTCGGTGTTGTCCGCACGGCCTCTTCCTTGGAATTGGGGCCCTATGTCATGAGTTTCTGCTTGGCTGCTTTCCAGCACTTGAACCTGTTGAGCAATGTTTGCCAAGAGAGCACTCAACTCATGCAGGCTAGGAGGAGGGTCAGGTCCATGGCTGCCATGATGACAAGATGACTCAATGAAGGAGAGACTCAACAAGAGAAAGCACAGAGTACAGGACCACTGCCTAAGCTCTGATACCAATGTAAACTACTCGGTGCTTTCTATCAATTCAGACAACGGATTTTGCAGAGGCATTTGAATGAGATGATTGCGAGTCTACGTCTTGAAAGTACACTAGCTCTTCTGTAGCCATGATGGTAGTCATAAGAGCATAGTTGGTGGTTGAAGTGCTTTGCCTTTCTGAGCATATGTCAATATGGTTGGAGGTCTGCTTTCCCTAGTAGACCATTTGAGCTGTTGTGGCTCTGCTTGGGGTGTTGCTGGCAATTCTTGCTCTTTTTCATCAACCTGCTTTGTAGATGACTATGAAGTCGATGCTTCTATCTCCTGTGTAGGTGAGGTTTTTCATTTTAAAGATTACATCTGTAGAGATAATGACCTTGCAGTTGATGGGATCATACAATTTGTATGCTTTCCTTTCTTCACTGTAGCCAACCATGATGCATTTGCATGACTTCGCATCCAATTTCCTGCAATGATTATCATGTATGTGGGATATGCTATGCAACCAAATATGCGGAGATGCCCAATGTGTAGCTTGTGTCCAGTGAATGCTTCATAAGGAGTCATACCTTGTATCGGTTTGGTAGGAAGCCGATTAAGCAAATAGTTTGCAGTGGCTATTGCTTCTGCCCAATATTGATTCGAAAGATGCTTTTCACTAAGCATTGCTCTAGCACTATTTGCTAAAGTCCCATTCTTCCTTTCAGCTCTTGCATTCTGCTGAGGAGTATCTGCACGTGAGTTGTCTTCATATGTCGTGATTTTTGCAAAAGTTCATGAATGCTGAAGACATGTATTCACCTCCTCTATCTGATCTCATGACCTTGATCTTTCTACCTGTCTGGTTTTCTACCATGGCTTTGAATTCTTGAAATCTGGAAAACATTTTAGATTTCTCTTTTAGAAAGTAGACCCAACAATATTTGCTATAGTTGTCGATGAAAGTCAAGTAGTAAAGTGAACCATTGATTCTGCGGGCTTGGGCATAACCCCATACATCTGTATGTATCAAATCAAGAATACCTCGTGCATGAGAGGTACTTTTGACAAAGTTGGTTTGCTTTTGTTTGCCGAAGCAGCATGCTTTGCAAACTTTTCTGAGAAATTGTAGCTTCGGAATCCCAATTTCCATATTCTGATTCCTGAGATCTAACAAGTACTTGAAGTTGGCATGACCATATCTCTTATGCCATTTTGCAGATAGTGGCACCTATTGTGGTTGAGCTGACATGGCATGCTTATCTGGTACGGTAGCTAGCATTCTGTATAAGTGTCCTTGCTTGACACCTTTTGCTACTAGCTGACATCTTTTGGATTTGTCACTGATAGTGCATTCATCACCGTCGAAGATGACTTTGTAATTGTGTTCCGTCATTTGACCTACTGACAAAAGGTTCTTGCTGAGCTTTGAAACATAGAGCACATCTTTCACTAATCCTTTTGTACCAGTGAAATTGTTCATAAAGATAACACCTGTCCCTTGTACCAGTGAAATTGTTCATAAAGATAACACCTGTCCCTTGTACCAGTGAAATTGTTCATAAAGATAACACCTGTCCCTTGAACCGGTGTATTGTCTACTATGTAGATGACATTTTTTTGACCTTCTAATGGCTTAATTTTTGTGAACCATTCCTAATGATTTGTCATGTGAGATGATGCACCGCTGTCGATGTACCAAGGATCTTGTTCCACTTGGTTGACTTGATAGTTGTAATCCTCTTTGGGATTGAAATAAGTGTCTGGGTACATTGTATCAGTCTGATGCATTTCCTTGCTTGCAAGAAACATATTCCCATGTTCATTTGCAAAATCACTGTGACTAGAATGTCCACCACAATGATTTCCTTTGCCTCAGAAATTCCCTCGATCATTGCTAGATTGACTGCCTTGGTCATACTGCTTCTTGCAGCAATCTCTTTCATAGTGTCCAAACTTGTGACAGTAGTTGCACTGAATGTTTGACACATTGGTGGATGCATTCCCTTGTCCTTGGAATCTTCCTCGATTGGAATGAGTTCCTCTTTTCTGATTCTGATGTTGTTGAGGATGATGTTGATGCTGACTTTGATTTTGTTGTTGATGATGACCACTTTTCTGATATGATCTACCTCTACATCTGCCTCTACCTCTACTTCTATTTGAAGCTATGAATGCCTGATTATTAAATTGACCTTTACGTGCTTGAATTGCCTGAGTCTTGAGTTCTTCACCAAGTAGGATTGACTAAAGTCCTTCCAGTGTCGAATTTGCCATTGGATGGTAATACTCTAGACTCGATTCTCGTATCCCTCTCCTAGTCCATTCAAAATGACTTGAACCATTTCTATGGGGTTCATAGTCTCTCCTGCTGCTACAAGTTGATTGTTGTAGTCTTTTATGTAGAGTACGTAAGCATGACCAGTTTTGTTGCTGTTGCGAAAACTCTGGTTGATTTGGTTTCTCAGTGTGAGAATCTTGGATGTGTTCTTGGACTCGTAGAGAGCTGCGAACATATCCCATGCTTCTTTCGATGGCTTGACTGTGTTGAGCTGTCCTAGCATGACATCTTGCACATTTTGCTTGATCAGATGATAGGCATACTTGTCTTTCTTATCCAATTCTACTTGAGCTTGGGCAATGGCAAGATCTACTACTGGTGCGGAAATTGTTTGTATAGCTGTAGATGTCATTGTAGATCCCATTGCTGGTGCTGTGAGAACAGATGGAGTAGAGCTATTGGTGGCTAGATTGTCTAATGGTCTCGGTGTAGACCCATCGACATACTCCCATTTGTCGTGAAGTACAAGAATGGTCTCCATTTGGTATTGCCGTGTACCATAATTGGAGTTGTCTAACTTAGCAGATGCCTCCAGATTGAGGTTGCTAGTCGTAGACCTGGTGCAAAAAATGTACTCAAAAGTATCGTGAAAATCTTTGTATGAATCAACTGCAAATACACTGACTATGCCAAGTGAAATCTTTGAACCGGCGGTGAAGATAGAACTACAATATATAAAGTCTAATCTGTATTACAAGGCTTGTGGCAATGATGTCGGGAATAGCCAAGAGGCTTTACAAGGCTGAAATAATGTGCACGATGCCATGAGATAGCCGAATAGGCTTTACAATGGTGGCATGTGTGTGTGAAATCAAATGCTATCTACCCATTGAAACAATCTACAATGCCTCTGAACTCTGAAGTTTGCTCATTAAATTGATGAACATGAGGTTTCAAGTAATGTAATGATGTGAAACCGTATGTGAGCGTATGGACTGACTCCGAGTAGGTACTAGTCGAGAATTTCAGGCATGGATTAGATTGGCAACTTGGGGAAATTCAAAGCATCCTTTTTATGGAGATCTAGTCTACTCTGATCTAGATCTATACCAACTGTCGATCAATGAAAGAACAACAAATAATTCATTTTCTTTTGTTCTTTTTAAATGTTGGGTCAGATGCATCGATGCAGAGGCAAATGTGCATGAAGGAAGTGGTTTTGTCGGTGAGGCTCAAATGTGAGTGTAACTTGTGCCAAAATGTGCACGTGATGTGACAAGCACGTAAAGCACAAAAAATGAGCGACTTTCCTTTTTGGAGTGCCCTCAAATTCTTCCGGGATCAAGAGATACGACTTGATCTATGTGGAGGGGCAAAAGGAGTGCAAATGGTGCTCAATGATGATGTGTCACTGTGAGTCACATGCAGTGATGATGTGGCACTGTGCCTAGCAAGAGGTGTGCTAATGGAGCCCTGTGCTGAGGTGGTAGGAGTGGCCACATGCAATGATTGTGAAGAGGTAACTATGCATGTAGGGGTCAATGCTGACTAGACAACTGAGGTGGCACAGATGATGATGTCAACAGATGATGTGGCAATGCTGATGCGGTAGATGATGTGGCACTAATGGCATGGTAGTGATGAGATGGGTTGACGTGGCTTGCTAATGATGTGGCTACCACCATGGCAAATGACGTGGTAGATAAGATAAGGGTTGATGATGTGGCAACCTCACGGGTCTACTGACATGGTAGGATAAGCCCTCTTGTTGATGTGGTAGGATAAGGCTCTATGGGGCTACCACATGTCGGTTTCTTTACCTACCTTTGGTGGCTGGTTGACCAAGCCTTACCCCTTGGGTTAAATAGCCATGTGGCTTATCTACCATGTGGCATTATCTCTCTCAGGTTGCTCCCTCTCCCGTGAGCCCATGAGCTCTTGCAAGCCATCGGTGGGTTTCTTGTTGCTTGGATGGAGCACTATAGATCTTCCATTGGGGGTGTTTGGACACAGAAGACTAGAGGCTAGGAGCACTCAGGCAGTTCATGGTGGAGGAGGCCAGCTCATGGCTGTGTAGGAGAGTGCAGCAGTGGAGGGAGAGTAGGAGTTGATGGCTAGAACTCTATCATAGTTGGAAAGTCCGTATGGTTGTGGACAAGGTGAGGAGGAGGCTAGCCCTTAGGCTTTGATGCTCGTGTAGAGTTTGTCAGCAGTGCAGATTTTGTCAACAACGGTGCTGCAGAAGAAGCCGTTAGGAGTAGCTGTTGACGCCATGAAGGAGCCCTTGGTTGGATAGCAAGGCAACCGCTGAATAGAAGAGAGGAGGGCCTAGCATTAAAGGCTTTACGTATGCATCTCTTATGTCTTGCGTGTGGATGCTAAGATGCTTGGTGGCTTTGCGATGAAGAGGGAGCCATCAGCCGTTGTGGGAGCTGAAGGCCTAAGCCGATCAAGGCACAGCTGAGTAGAAGTAATTGGCCTTTGAGCCAGTTGGGAGCTTGCATGCACTCGTTGGAGAGACAGGCTTGTTGCTTTGGACTTGGCTATTTGGAGCTGAGGTTGCAGAAGGTGATGGCCATGCTAGAGTAGCCACTTGGAGTCACGTAGGTGCCTACTGAACTTCAATCGCTGGAGAGCCAAGAAGTTTGTCTTGGCTATGGAGCTTGGCTAGCTATCTAATTAGCCTTTAGAGCTTGCTTAGCTCTAATTGGTAGCTGTCCCATGAATTCTTGCTGTGTGTTGATGAAGCCTACCATTCGTTGGAGAGCTGGCTCTTGCATGGCCTTTGGAGGAAGGCACTACTACTAGATTTTCTCCACTAAGAGCATTAAGCTCTTTATCTCTCTCTTTCTCTCACAAGGATCTCAATGCCTCAGCGGAAGGCAAGGGAGCTTTGATACCATGACAAAATACGAAGAGGGGAGAGGAGAAGAGTAGAGATGAGGAGAGAGGGCATAGCTAGAGAGCACACCACAAATATTAACTGTACACTAGATTTAGTTGAAAAAATAGAATATACACAAACCCATTTAGGGTTAGGGTAAGGGGATCTAACCCTTTCCTTTATAGCACTCTATAAGGTTAGTGCTATGAACATATGATCACATGATGGTGCTATGCACACATGATCACATGATGTTGAGCGTGAACTCTCAACAATGGACTCTGCAGGCATAATAGGAATGATTTGAGGCATTGGATATTTGATCCACATTCTCTGTTGCTTCTTTTTGTTGCATACACACCATTGTATATCTTGAAATTAGAGGCATGTACGTTTTCCAAAGTTCTATGCAGCTCCTCCTTGTTTTCTTTATAAACAAAAATGACAATATTGCAAATACCCACTCTACTAATGGTGGTATATAGTATTCTATCGAGATGAATTAGCAAATATCATTGGAAGAAAACTCATCTTGCTAAATAATACTTGGGGCTTGACCAACTTGATTCATCAAGTAGAAAGTTCTCATCTGAAACTCCCATGTACGCTACAACCTTTCTAGATTCTGAAGTGATCTTCACCTTCAATTGAAAGCCATGGTTGGCAACCCTTGATATCCTCATTTGGTTCTCATTCACCAGCTTCTCAACATATGCAATAACCTATTGTGGGATTTGGGCTCTCATTAATGAGGTAACTACTTCATACCCATGATCCTAGTTCTTTATTCACTTATGTGCCCATGCCTTTTCCTTAGTTGTGGATAAGGCGGCTATATGCTTCACAAGACTAGGGTCAATATTGCATTGACCAATAGGGATATCTTTTTCAATGAACAAATATCTTATCGCAATATCCACTGCATCACATTTCACATTTATGTTGATGCACTCCTCCATGCAATGATCTTTGTCCTTGCTAAAAAACCATTCTTTCTTGAGGAGTTTCTTTGCCACTGCCATGGTTACATAGGTGTCTGACAAATATTTTGCGGGCCTCCCCATTCTTGCTATCACCTCTTTTTTCTCAACCTTTGACTTTTGTGATACAAACAAAAGGCCTTCATTGGTCACATTGCTGCTCTCGTATGCACGGCAAACCTCCACAACTTGCTGAAACACCTCATCGGGCCAAAAAATAATACTTGTGTAGTCTACATACCTATCTATTAATACTTGGACACTTGTGAGATTCTGAAGTGATCTTCAGCTTTAATTGAAAGCCATGTTGACAACTTTTGATATCCTCATTTGGTTCTCATCACCGGCTTCTCAACATATGCAATAACCTATTGCAGGATTTGGGCTCTCATTAATGAGGTAACTGCTTCATACCCATGATCCTAGTTATTTATTCACTTATGTGCCCATGCCTTTTCCTTAGTTGTGGATAAGGTGGCCATATGCTTCACAAGACTAGGGTCAATATTGCATTACCAATAGGGATATCTTTTTCAGTGAGCAAATATCTTATTGCACTATCCACTGCATCACATTTCACCATTATGTTGATGCACTCCTCCATGCAATGATCTTTGTCCTTGCCAAAAAGCCATTCTTTCTTGAGGAGTTTCTATGCCACTGCCATGGTTACATAGGTGTTTGACAAATATTTTGCGGGCCTCCCCATTTTTGATGTCACCTCTTTTTTCTCAACCTTTGACTTTTGTGATAGAAACAAAGGGTCTTCATTGGTCACATTGCTGCTCTCATATGCAAGGCAAACCTCCACAACTTGCTGAAACACCTCATTGGGCCAAAAAATAATACTTGTGTAGTCTTCATACCTATCTATTAATACCTTGACACTTGTGAGATATTCTTCCTGTTCTTGATTTCCCCTTGGTACAACTACACTTTAACATGTAGAAAAGGTTAACTACCAATGTGTCTGCATCTACTTTTGTGGTAGTTTTCTTCAAATGCGTTGCCGGAGAATCAAGTGTCATCCATAGGCACCTCACTTTCATTAGGATTTCTGATGTTGAGGTTATCTTACGATTTGCAAAAATATCATGATGCAATCTTTTAGACTCAATGAAATATTTTGTTGGGTGCTTGAAAATACTTTTTGTGGCCATATAAAAATTGAAGGGAAGAACCTTCAAAATTTACTCTGTAGTCATTTTCTGTACTTCCTTGATTATTAGCAAGTTCATTGCAAGAATAAGCGTAATGTTGACCATCAAACAACTAGCTCAAATTTACAATGCAATAATAAAATTTTCTTTGTCTTTGTCAAAATTCTCTTGGAATTTGCCTCTTCACCCTGTTTGTGTGGGATTTGTCAAAGGTATTTTGTGAAGTATTGGGTGAACATCTCCTCAAAATGTGTAGCTCCTTCAACCATAGCTCCATTTTCATGGTTGCCTATCTTTGGACATAACATCATTGGACGCACCAATACATTAGAGACCATCGGTTTCTTGCCATCCACCAAAGCCTTGAATATCTACATAGCATAAGATATATCAAGGTTCTTGCTACCTCCACATCTCCAGCATAGTCTTTTGTCCCTATATATATCCCACATCATCTTCTGTGATTGTCTCATTAAGATGAAAATTGAGGTTCTTTATTGTGACAGAGGAACATTATCTTTTTTTGGAGGTAGCAAGCTGCATCAACAACAATTACATAAATATTAGTCTCTTTTTAATAATCTATAATAATATTATAAGTTACATACATAATATTTTCACACACACACACACACACACACACACACACACACACACACACACACACACACACACATACATACATACATACATACATACATACATATACACACACACACACACACACACACACACACACACACACACACACACACACACACACACACACACATATATATATATATATATGCACACACACACACACACACACACATATGTATATATTTATATTTATACATGTATATACATATTTATACATACATACATACATACATACGTACGTACGTACGTACGTACGCACGCATGCACATACATACATACATACATACATACATACATACATACATACATACATACATATATATATATATATATATATATATATATGCATACGTACATACATACATATCTATGTGTGTGTGTATATATATATATATATATTTATACAAGTTGCATTACCCATCTACCACGGGTTATAGACCCGCTCCGTCGGGTCTCAAGGTTGGATATAAAATATATTCTCTCTCTCTCTCTATCGATCTATATATTAATATTAATATTATATATATATATATACTATAAATACAAATAAATATATTTACTAATTTCTATTTCTATTTATTGATATTATATATATATATCTTTATATTTTGATTTCTATATATATATATATATTATATTTAGTTATTTATTTCTATTATATATGTAAGTATTTCTATTTCTATTTTTATTTATTATATATATATATATATATATACTTATACATATAAATAAATAAATAATAGTACATCTATATATTTATACCTCGAGCCTCCAAAATCCAAAGCACCCCCAAGCGGCGTTTGAAGCACCCTCCTTAAGAAATATAAGATAAGATGTATATATATATATATATATATATATATGCAGACAGCTAGGTGTCTCTCAAGTAGGGAGAGGAGAGAGGTACATGTTGCCATAAGAGCCAAGAGTATAGAGAGAGGTGAGAAGAAGGATGAGAGAAAAGAGATAGAGGAAGAGACATAGGGAGAGGAGAGAGGCACTTGTTGCTGTGCAGTAGCAAAGAGTAAAGAGAGAAAAAGAGAAGAAAGTGAGAATATATATATATATATATATAGAGAGAGAGAGAGAGAGAGAGAGAGAGAGAGAAGGGAGAAGGATGGGAGTAAGATAAGAAAGGGAAGGGATGGAGAGAACGGCAAAAGTAAGAGAGAAAGATAAGAAATGGAAGGGACGGAGAGAAAGACAAAAGTAAGAGAGGAGGATGACCAAAAAAAGTTGTCATTGTAAACATAAGGATGAAAGGAGAGAAGAGAAGAAGGGAAGGTAGGAAGTGAAGCGACATAGTAACTGAGATAACACAAAGGAAGTGAAGGGAAGCGACGAAAGAAGATAGAAAAGAATAAAGGAAAGAAGAGAGAAAAGAAGAAGAGAGGGAAGGAAAGTGGCGCACTAACTTTGAGGATGGAAGCATAGAGAAGAGAGGAAGGAACGGAATCGAAAGAAGAGAATGTTCAGAACATGTCGTACCTAATAAGCACGAAAAGTCTTGAGAATGTGTTGGAGAACGTCCTCGATACCGTGACATGGGAGGAACACATGACAAATGCATGGTGTTGACGTGTCATCATGCATGAGGATTGGTTTCCAAGAATTCCACAATGGAGAACTGTGACGATTGTAATTGTTTTGGGGGAGTTCCCCGACTTGAGGAATGCATGGCTGAGGGAGAGATCATTCTTGATCCTCTGGAATTCTATTTGTGTTCTCTCGTCTTCTTGTGATCTTTTGCTGTGCTGTCTAGTCGATTCAAGTCTGTGACGAATTTGGTGGAGACACCGGGCATGGATCATGACGCGGAGAATCAAGAACAGTCCACCGGGTTTCAGTTGACGCCTCAATTTTTGGCGACACTCTTATTCTGAGCTAGTACAGTCGAACGTGAATGTCGCAACACTTGCGTCACGATCGGCTCCCACTAATCTTTGTCCAGGACATGATCCGAAGGTTCGCCCCAAACCATTCACAGGAGAGCAAGAAGAGGATGTCTATTTGTGGCTCAATCACTTTGACAATCCCGCCGAGTACCACCATTGGGCTGATCATCGGAAAGTCGAGGAAATTTTGCCAGCTTTTCAAGGTTTGGCGCCTGCTTGGTATCACCAACTTCATTCGATACAGATACTGTCAAAGATGCTCTGACTCAGTTGGGAGAACTGCGCCAAGAAAAGCTCACGGTGTCGCAAATTCGGTGTAAAATTAACGCATCTGCTGATGAGAGTGGATAGTAACATATCTGAGGATTTAAAACTCTTTTTCCTATGGCCATGATTGAAACCTGACATCTCAAAAAGAACACAAGATCAAGGTCCAAACACCTTGCATGAGGCTTTGTTGGTGGCTCAAAGAATCGAATTCAATTCGACTAAAGGAATGCTGGTGGTTCCCGCACTCCCTCCGATTCTTCCATTACCAACTTCGAATCCAACTCCTATGGATGTCGATCAGGTGTAAAATGCACAATTGCCACAGCGAGGCGGTCCGAGACAACAACAACAAGCAGAAAGACCACGGCTACCAGATCGAGACAACCAAGCCGGTCGACCTGGATGTTTTTATTGTAATAGGTTTGGTCATGTGAAGAAGTATTGCCGTCAGTATTTGGCAACTCAGTCTTCGACCTCGATGCAAAACGCCCAGTAAACGACATCGTCTTCGGCTTCATTAGTCTTGGAAAAAGACCAGCTGGAGCCGTTCTTGGAGTGACGTCTTTAGCCCAACAGCAAACTCCAAAAAAGAGTGTCGCCTTCGTAGTTGTAGCTCAAGTTCAAGGCCGGTCGATCTTAAGGAAGTTCTTTAACTACAGTCCATACGAAATTTGCTGATGAATGTCTTCTTCCTTTTCATAAAGTCGCTCCTCAAAATGTGGTGTTTGGAGATGCTATAACATGCATACAATCTACTCAAGCTTGTCATGTTCCTTTAAATTTTGGCCCTCAAAATTTTAAGGTTAAGGCAACAGTGCTGTCGCAACATATTTTTCCGCTTACTCTCGGGTGTGATTGGTTGCAAGAGCAAGGAGCTCTCCTAGATTTTAGGTCTCGCACTTGAATCTTACCGAATCTGCACCCGATACCTTGGGTCTCGTCAAGAACATTTTCGAAGAAGGTCTCTGCGGCAACAATAGTTCGAGATGTTTAGGTGCAGGCTCAAGTCAACCAGTTGCTAGAAAAATTTCCTCAAGCGTTCTCCACAGATGTTCCGACAGAAACTACTACGTCGATCTTACATGAGATACCTACTGCTGACACTAGACCAGTTGTCACCGCTCAAAGAAGACGTTTGAAGAGAGATGTGGACGAAATTCGACGACAAGTTGAATCAATACTAAAGCAACAAATCAGTCGTCACTCTCGAAGCCCATGGGCTTGTGAGCCTCACCTTGTCAAGAAGCCTAACAACACATATAGATTTTGTATCGATTTCCGGCCATTGAATAAGGTAACCACTCGTGATCTCTATCCACTGCCTCGTATAGACGACATTCTCGACACTTTGGCTAAGTCCAAATACTTTTCTACTCTTGATTTGAAAAGTGGCTATTGGCAAATTCCTTTGAGAGAACAAGATAAATGCAAAATTGCATTTCGCACACCGTTTGGACTTACGAGTTCAATGTCATGGCAATTGGATTGAATAATGGGCCAAGTTCGTGCCAACCGTTGATGAACTTTGTTCTACATCCTTTGATTGTTTGAGGCAAAGTTTTGGTCTATTTGGATGATATTCTCATCTTTACTTCTTCATTAGAAGAACATTTGCAGGTGCTTAAGGAGGTGCTACAACTTCTCGCTAAATATAATCTGAAGTTGAATAAAGAGAAATGCCATTTTGCCCAAACCCAGTTGCACTTTCCAGGTTTTCTCATTTCAGATGATGGAGTTCAACCTAATCTAGCTAAAGTGCAGGCTCTCAATGATTTTCTGCTTCCAAGATCAGTGAAACAATTAGAAAGATTTTTGGGCCTAGCAAGTTTCAGTTCTAGATTTCTACCAGAACTTGCTTCACTCACACAACCATTGAGGAAACTAACTCTGAAAGGCGAAAGATGGGAGTGGACGGAGGAGCATTCAGTAGCATTCAACTCTATTTGCTAGTCACTGCTTGAAGATGCACTCCTTCGACACCCAAAATTTGACAAGCCCTTTCTAATTAGAATGGATGCTTCTGACAAAGGCCTGGGAGCAGTACTTCTACAGCAAGATGACGAAGGCAATTGGCGTCCCATATTCTACTATGCAAACAAATCTTTGTCTCGCACACAAACACATTATTCGGCCACCGAGTTAGAATGCTTGGCAGTGGTTTGGGCAGTACATAAATTTCATACTTATGTACATGGTCAGACTGATCATGCAACTTTAACGAGTTTGTTGACCAAAAAAGCCCCGCAAGGTCGCATGGCTCGATGGATCCTATTTCTTTAAGACCATGATTTTGTGATTACTTATCGGCCAGGCAAAATGAATCTTGTAGCTGATGCACTCTCTCGAATGGATAGTCAATCATCCCAAGTGATAAACAGTTCATCTCTCCCAACAGCTCGGCGTACACCATTGCCAGTCCACACCAAAGACTTCTTGTTACCTTCAATTGAAGATCTTCGACAACTTCAATCAACTGATCCCACAGTTGGGAAAATCAAACAGCCGGTCTTGTAGGCAGGCGGATCCACACAGTTATTCATTCTCATGGAAGATCTGGTTTATTACCATAAGCGACCTTTTCAACCATGTTTGTATGTCCCTCAGCAGCTTCAATTCTTGTATTTGCGAGCATTTCATGACTCGATGATTGGAGACCATTTGGGCTTCGCAAAATTCTTGTTCAAACTCAGGACAAATTTCTACTGGCCAAAACTTCGGCATTCAGTCCATGAATATCTTCAATCTTGTTCGACTTGTCAAAAATTTAAATCGCCAACAATGAAGCCAGCAGGTGATTTACAGTCAATCATAGCTTCTGAGCCGTTTGAGTTGATTGCATATGATATTATGGGTCCCTTTCCGGTATCAAAAAATGGCAATGTTTATATCATTGTTCTCACTGACTATGTGACTCGTTGGGCTATTGCTCAACCTTTGCCCTCAGCAAAGGCATCTGATATAGCGAAGTATTAGGCATCAAGCAGCAATTTACTAGCCCTTATCACCCAGATTGCAATGGTTTAACTGAGAGGTTGAATCGAACAATCAAATTGATGTTGGCCATGTTTGTGGATCCTCAACCTAAGCATTGGGATTTAGTTCTTCCATTTGTAGTAGCAGCTTACAATACGGCTTTAAAGAATCAACTTAGATAAGTTCCTTCGAAGCTTTGTTTGGCAAGCCACCCCGCTTTCTAGCCGAGACATGACTACTCAACATCTCATAGATAAAAAATCGGGACGTAGTGCAGCGGGCCTCTTACTTGCAACACACACTATGTTTCATTCGACAGAATGCTTTGTCTCATTTGAAACAGGCTCAAGCTAGACAAAAAAAGTACTATGATAGAAGGCATCGCACTGTGAAGTTTCAAATTGGTGATTTGGTAATGCTGTATTGCCTGATCAGGAAAAAAGGTTTAGCCGAAAAGGTTCTTCTAAGATGGATTGGCCATTACCAAGTAACTGATTGTGTCGCCAAAACAACATATGCTTTGCAATGCTGTGCTCCTGCAAAGTGCTCTAAAACTCTGGCTCATGTGGCTAGAATTAAGCCTTACTATTCCCGTGCAGTTCAATTTTCAAGCGGGGGATAGTCGAGTTACATGGGAGGAACACATGGCAAATGAGAAGATAGACACGTGGTGTTGACGTGTCATCATGCATGAGGCCAAGAATTCCACAGTGGAGAACTGTGACGATTCTAACTGTTTGGGGGGAGTAACCTGACTTAAGGAATGCATGGCTGAGGGAGAGATCATTCTTGATCCTCTAGAATTTTGTTTGTGTTCTCTCGTCTTCTTGTGATCTTTTGCTTTGTTGTCTAGTCGATTCAAGTCTCTGACAAGACTACAATAAAAGAATTTTGAATGTCTTTGGAATGTGAAGGAATGAAAATTTAAAATTTCGACGCCTTCTAAATTTTGAATGTCTTTCGAATAAGAGGGAGAATGAAAATTTAAAATTATGACACCTCGAAATTTCCCGCACTTTTTAAATTTCAATTTCACACAAAATTTAAAATTTCAAAGTTATCTTAAAGGAAATTTAAGCGCTTTTTAAATTTAAGGTCCTTTAAATTCACTATTCACCCCATGACACTTTTTGCCACACTTTTTAAATTTCATGTTTCACATAAAATTTGAATTTTCAAACCTTATGTTTCCATCTTAAATTTTTTTTTTCAAGCACATTTTTAATTTTAGGGTTATTGAAATTCACCACTCTCCATTACTATATACAATGTAAAAACTATTGAAATTCAAAAAATTCTCTCTCCTCATCCTATTTAATAAAATTCAGCAAAACTATTAATAAAAATCATAGTACACATCCTTTAAATAAATTACAATATTAAAACATCCTTATCTTCCCATTTAAAGATTTTATATATTAAAATATTCTCATCCTCCCATGCCCGTGCATGTCTTATTTGCACATGCACATATCGATGAGCACCTCGCTTTGCATGCATTTAATCCCACCAATGTCAGAGCAAATGCAAAGTGTCGTGCCCATCGAATATAGTTCGCATGGTCGATCACCCATCAAACCATGTTTTTCTTCTTAGGCTGTCATGCACAATCAACACCTATTTCATTAATTTTGGACTAGTGCACTGTCCAAATTCGTTTTGTGAGATAATTTTGGATAAAGCATTTCAAAAAAAGAGGCTCTTATAAAACAAAACTTTGAGTCAAAAAGTAAGATTTTCAAAAAGCAAATTAGAAAAAATAACGTGACATGTTATTAAAACTAGAGTACATTAAAAAAAGAGGACTTCATGTTGTTAAAAGAGACAAAAAGTAAGAATTAAAAAAATCAAATTAGAAAAAAAACTAGAGTACATTTAAAAAAAAGCATGACACATTTGTATAAGAAGTAGATCATATAACTCAAAGCCATATGGTGTTAAAAAACACCTTCCATTAGCTCAGCCTAGAAGATGTCATCTTTGTCTCTCTTGTCTATTACAACTTTACATTAGAGAACTAAAAAGTCTTTGTGGAACTGTAGTTTCATTTCTTGTCTATCACAGTTACTTTAGAAAACACATAAGTCTATGGAATGAAATTTCACAGTTACTTTAAATTTCTATGGAATTAAATTTCCATCACTTGACTATTAAGTCATTAGAGAGAGCACATGTCCTCGAAAGTGCCTACTATGGCATTGGCTTCATGAAAACAAGCAGACTTTAAACTTGCAGGCCATGTGTAACTAGGGCTGGCATCGCAAATCTCCTCACAGACTCTCCTCACAACTTGTTTCGAATCTTCCGCTGACTTGTAAGCATTCAACAACTCTTCTTTTCTCTCTTGGCTTTCTTCATCTTCACCATTTTTTTCAATATAGCTTCTAGCCACCGCCATATCTTGTACGAAAATTTAACTCATTCGCATAAGAAGTACGTGATTAAAAGAAGCGAAAAAGAAAGCTAAGGATATTCACCTCTTTTGTTGAGTTCAAATCAAGCAACCATGTGTGTAACATATCCTCCTCGAATGATTTTCCCTTCATTGGTCCATACAAAAGAGATCTAAGACAGAAATTGCGTTCAGTAAATGAAGTCGGGTAGTAACTAGTCATTGTCTTAGAGGGAAAGTGGGAGAAGGAGAGTGAGGGAGCAATAGTGAGGGATGCACAGTGAGCTGCCCCTCCTTCAAGAGTGATAGAAAGTGAGGGAAGATGTAAAGTGAAAGATGAATACAAGTTAATCAGAAGGACTAGGATGTAAGAAATAAGAGAGTGTTTATGGAAGGACTACGATGGAAGATTACAAGTGCACTAAGGCACGATGTGTTTGCTATGATAAGGATAAGGATTGGAATAAAGTGAGAGAAGCATTGGAAATGCTCTACTTTAAGTGAGTGGAGACTGTCCAACTGAATAAAATTTTGTAGAGCATTGGGAATGCTGTACTTTAAGTGAGTGGAGCATTGGGAATTGATACTTTGCCATGAAATATATTACAAATATTACATCATCACATTTTCATATCAAAATTCTCATCACAAAAGGTTATACTTCCTAATAATCACATCATCACACATTCATATCATAAAATTGTGTGCATGAAATAAATATATAAATATCATGACTAAATGCCACTTAAGTAATAAGTCAGAAATTGGTGTATAATCAACAAAAAGTACATCATGATTCATACATTGCAACAAATAAATGTCAACCATAAAATTCATGGAGTAAACAACATCATGAGAATATGCTCCTCATGCATATATACAAACACAACATCATACATGCATCACAACTCTTCTGATGCTTCTAGTGGAGACTGTGGCAACTCTTCTGATGCTTCCAATGGAGGCTATGGTGCTCTAGATGTACACTCAGTCTCTACTTCTTCTGTAGTATGTAGTGCTTTCGGAGTAGACTCAGTATCCTCTTCCTTAAAAATACAAGCGGAGGCTATAGCAACTCTTCTAATGCTTCCAGTGGAGGCTATGGTGCTATAGGTGTACACTGAGTCTCTACTTCTTCTATAGTGCGTAGTGCTTTCACAGTAGACTTAGTCTCCTCTTCCTTAAATGCAAGCTCTAATATTGCTTCAATTGCATGTTGTATTCTAATGGTAGCAATTAGGTCTCGAATGATTTCAGCCCTAAACAATTGTATATCCTCCTTTGAATATTTGAGCTCTAAAGAGTCTTCCGATGAGATTTGTGGCTTAAGTGAGAAAATTTCTTTGAAAATCAACATGGAGTTATAGGCAACTCTCCACTCCTCAACTATGCCCATCTTCCTGCTCTACTACTAAATGCTTTTAGAAGTCTACTGAGTCTTTGTACTGTCCTGTTTCTCTGATAGCAGATACCAACTTCTTAATCGACCTGCTCATCATGACATATTAAAAAAACTTAGTATGTCTATTACATAAGGTACATAATATAGAAGTAACAACAGATTAATAGAATACTTACGTTTGCACTGAGCCATGAAAGCTTGCAATCGAGTTAACAAACTAACAATAGTTGTCTTCAAGGTCCCAAACCACCAGACTCCAATGTTCCCTACACGAATAATTAAGAACCATTATTATTTAACACAATGTTGCCAGTATAAGATGAAAATAAAGGTTGCCACGATACTTACATCTCGTGATATGCCATAAATAGGACTCGCACGCCATGTAAATGTAAAGGCTGTAACCATTTACAAACATTGGCTATCGTCTTTCTGCTATCGCTAAGTATAGGAGAAAGGAGGGAATCCAACATATACACACGGTTTTGTACGGCTCTACCAAATCGTGAGATAACTATACTGCACCAATAAATAAATGAATATTAGCTTATTAGATTTAATCAAAATATTGAATTATCAAGCAGAGAAAAAGTTTGTATCAAACCTGAGAATGGCCATCATAACATTGTTATTGACCTCATTTAAAGCTCTAGAGAGGATTGAAATCTCCTCTCCCCCAAATTCAAGATACTGAGGTCTATGTTGAATCATAACCCTAACATTAAAAGAGCTTCCCAATTCTTCCAATGAAGCCATGTTTGTAGAGTTGAGGTCTTATATCCCCTTTGACTCTTTGACGGCATTCATTTTGCACTCCTCTGAGCCATTATCTATTTGCCTTGTGGGAGGGTCCATAATGTCGCCCTTAATGATTGCTCGAATGGTACATGTTATAAATGCATAGAGATGCAAATCCGTATATGTTGACAGTGTGGTGTCATTTTGTCTCAAAAATTTGACCAAGTACCAAAAAGCAATTGTAGCCCACCCTCTATCCACAATTATAGATGTGGCTATTCTCTTGATGTGATACCTGACATGTTATATACTCTATTTGTTGTGCTAAGTCACATTGCGGCATTACTGTGTCAATAGCACCTACTAACTTTCGAGCTGATCTGCACATCAAAACATATAACAACAGTGAATATGTGCATTGCATATGAATCTACATGTCAAGAAGTGACAACAAGTGTAGTCTATACTTACTCTAACACAGTGCCATGGACAGATGTCATTGAGTTGGCAAAGAAGCACTTCTTTGCAAAGATGTCCACGACTACCAGACTCCAATGTGAGTTGCATTATCAATAAAGAATAATTACTATGTTTGAGACAATTCTAGCAATGCAATAGGAAAAACAAGTAGGGTTTGATGCTTACTTCTCATAATATGCTGTAAAAATAACTCGTGCGTCATTCATAGGAACGTGCTTCAACCACTTGCAAACATCCTCTATGGTTTCTTCTTTGTTGCTAAGCACTTCCGAAATACGAGGATCGAGCATATATGAAACGCTTTGTATATTTTGCAGAAAATTTGCTATAACATTACTATATTTAAAAAAAAGTATTAGCTTCTCGGGTTTAATCAAAATAAGCAAAGTATAAAGCCAAGGAAAAGGCTGCATCAAACCTGAGGATGGTTGTAATGACTTTGACATTAACCTCTTTTAGTTAGATCCACCATTTCTTGTTCTAGAAGTTTGCGCTCATGTTCTACACGTTTGTGACAATGTGCCTGTTCTTCTTGTCCTTGCATCGAAGTCTGAGCTTTTTGATCTCCTTCATGTGAAGATCCTTGAATATGAGGAGTATATTGTGCATCCTGAAAGTACTCAAACATTATCTTTGCATGCATCCTTTTTGCCACCACACTAGGAAATTGCTCCCAAGTATATGAAAGAGCCTCCAATGCACTTTGTAGCTCTGGAAACTTTGATGGTTGAGGAGGAGGCATCACAAAGGTCTTTGAGTCTTTCCTTGACACAACAAAATGAAGACCGCCAACTTCAGGATCTGAACTCTTTGTAAAAATATTCATAAAAGTCTCTTTTGGCTCTATCATTATGCCTACTACAAGGCTTGAAGTCATATCTTTTTTGAAGAAAGTAGCATCCCATGGATCTTCAACACCATTGAACTCCCTTTTTGACATAAGTAGAAAGAGTCTCTTTTCCTTTTGATGAAGAAACCAAGCTCTTCTGCCCATGTGATATCGAGTCCACCTATTAAAGCCATTGGGGCTATATTCCTTTCCTTTCAAATTCAAAGTGACATCAGAAACCCATTCTCTGATCTCAGAGTCATTTAGGATAGCCACCACATTAGTTGATTGCTCCATAATCCTACAAGAAAAGATAATGAAGAATTTAGATACCTACAAGTAAAGTACAATATACAATGCTTGATACAATAAATGTGGGAAATAGCCGAAAAGGTTTTACAAGGCTTCATATGGCAATAAATGTGGGAAATAGTCTAGAAGGCTTTACAAGGCTTAAATATTTGTACAAATGTAAAAAAATTAGCCAATAAAGCTTTATAATAATATAAAATGTCGTCTAGTGATAAAGCTTCAATCTTCGTGAAGACATGTAATCTGTCCATCCATTGATTTGCCCTTTAGTCATAAAGCTTCAATCTTTGTGATGACATGTAATCTGTCCATCCATTGATATCTGTGCATTGATACCCAACTGATGCAATCTACCCACTAAAAAGTGTTCCACTGATATCCACTTATGCAACCCACATGATATCCACTTATGTAGCCCACTGATACTCGTTAAATAGTGAATGGTCAGGATGGTCAGGTTTATTACAAGGTGCTTCATATGACAATAAATGTAAAAAATAGCATAGAAAGCTTTACAAGGTTTTTTATGACAATAAATGAGCTTAAATATTTATACAAATGCGATAAAAATAACCAATAATCATCAAGCTCCAATATGTCCCATGACATGTAATCTGTCCACTGATATCTGTTCATGCAATTCGCCCACTGATAAACTTCTTGGTAAATGGTAAAAGGTCTTATTTAATAGCATGTTATGAGTGTTAAACCGCATGTGAGTGAAGGGACTGACAACGATTAGGAACTAGTTAGAAAAATTTGAGCATGGCTTTGATTGGCAACTTGGAGAATTGTCTCTCCTCTAAGACAATCTAATCTATGATAAACTATGCTAAACCAACCGTCGAAGCGAAGAAAAGCAATAAATAATTTCTTTTTCTGTGTTCATTTTAACATGCTGGGGTTTAAGAGGCTTAAATATGCAAAAG